>NC_071571.1:32622689-33318523 GCF_024509145.1 Vidua macroura
GAAAATTGATTTTGATTTTGTTGATGTATTTCAAAACAATTTATTCCACAAATATAAATCCCCATACTTGACCATAGAAAACACTTCTTATAGATAAGACAAGGATGAACATACTGAAAATAAAAGCACTTGTGCAAGAAATGAAAAAAAAAAAACCAACACTGCTAAACATGAGGCATCTTCAAGGTTTCTGTTCAGAACAGGATTACTTATTCTGAACCCTGAAAAAGTGCAGTAAGACCTGTCCAGTTATTAAGTGTAAATGAATCTGATAAGACTAAAAAGTTATTAGTGCAAAAGACAAATCTCTTGGTATAAAAAAAAAAAATCTACACAGCTCCAATCTACACAGCTAATGGTAGCCATTTGGGAGCAGTATTATAACAATCTTGAAGACCTACCTTCAGGTGGTATATCTGCTCCTCTGTATCCAAATCTATACATTTTGTTGATTTCTTTACAGACATGACAGAAAGTCCAACATCAATACAGCCATGAAGTTTTCCTCTCTCTATCTGCAAAAAAGTAAAAAGTAAAACCACAATCACTCCAGATGAAAGCAAAAGGATCAATTTTACCTTCTGAAATCAGCATTTCTTCCCCTCTCAACCTACTATTTAGAACTACTGAAAAACTCTATTTCTCATTGCCAACAGTAGGGAATTTTTGTTATTTTGGATACTTGTTACTTTATAATGGTCTTAAAGGGTTTCAGATCACTTACATCAGCTCGGCATTTAGAATACTTCAAGATTCCTCTGTCCAAAAAGAAGTATCTCTGTAACAGAAATGTAGAGAAATGTAGAGAATTAAAACCAAACAAAACACACCCCCCCCCCCACATACAGAAAAATAGCACAAACACATCCTCTCCCCTTCCATTTCTCTGGAGAACACTTTCTCTGCTTTTATGTAACCTTTTTGTCACAAAATCACACCAAATAAGTCCCACTCAAGCTTTCAGATACACATTCCTTTCCTACCTTATGCCAGCCTTTCAGAGGCCACTTCCTCTTTTTCAGCAAGCAGCCCTCCTGCCTCTGTGGCTCCTGGGTACAATTCATTGCTCCCCGGAGTCCTTCTACAATTTCCCAGCTGTCCTGCTTAAACAGAAAATCCAAATGTAGATCTTATTTCTTCCAAATAACTGAATTTTTAAGAGATATTCAAGAAGAAGAAGGCTATAAGAAAAAAAGACAAAACCCAATTGATGGTGAAATATAACCAAGGTTCCATCTTGACACTTTGTTATGTATCACAGGAGAGATAAGGTTCTGATTTTGATAGAAACAACACCACTTAACACAATTTTTATGATATCATCCTTCATTGAATTCCATACGTATCTTCTCCTGCACATACATACACAGAGTGCATAATCATAGCATAGTCACAATTTAGCAAAAAACCTTCTGTCAGAGACAGAAACAGCCTATGTTAAAAGGATAGGTTTTGTAGGTGATGAAGCAAAAAATAAGTCACTAAAAATAAAGATCTTTTTTCTATAAAACTCTTTTGTCCATACTCAGTACCTCAAGGTTTTGTGTAAATTGCAGCCTCCCTAAAGGAAAAAATAATAAAATAAATCAAACTAAACTCAAAACAATATAAAAAGCCAGGGAAGTACTATGAGGAATTTTACATAAATGGAAACTACAAGAAAAACAGAAGTCTCTCTTCATCAGATAAAACTAATTAAAATCAAATCTCTCTTTTTTTGCCACCAGGAACTCTGAAATGAAAGACCCTGCATCAACAAACCAGTGAAGAGTCTAAATCTCATAGTATTTTTATAGCTCTTATTTATGGAACAATTACAAATTACAATGTAACATGAGTTTCAAGGTTTCTGATGAGAGATCTCATGAATTATTTATTGCCAGGACTTGGCAGATGTAGAATTATAAATAACTCACAGGAAATGGTATGTGCTAGTACCATCCTCTTATATTTAAAAAAGATAAAGAATACTTTAATACATAGAGTATAATAGCAGAAAAGGACTAGTACGAAGCACATTAGGGAGAAGAGAACTATTCTAGGTAGGTAAGTACTCATGGTGCTCCCTGTAAGATACATAGGGAAGTATTCCCAAAAAGAACTTGGCTGCCTCAAAAAAAAAAAAAAACAAACCAAAAAAAAACCAAAAAAAAAAAAACAAACCAAAACCAAAAAAAACCAACAAAACAACAACAGAAAAAAAAACTTAAAAAGAAAAATGAAACAAAAAAAATCAGCAAGTGTGCTAGCTGTCCTCACTCCTCCATCTTCAGAGTCCTTAAAATTCACCTCTATAAACCCAGAAAAAAATTACATAATGCAATGTGCTCATTACTTGCATAATAAGGCATTACAAGAAAGCCATATTTGGATGGCATCTAATAATTCCACCACACTACTGGTGTCATTCAGTTATTTCTCTGTTATTTTTCTTGTGCCTCATTTAATAGAACAAAGCAGTAAACTGTTCTGCTTTCCTGTTTTGAGTTTAGTCTGCCAACACTCACCACAATAGGCCACAAGCTGTGGAAATGTGGGGCTGAGCAGCTCGTGTCAACTAACACCCTACAGACCATCCAATGATGTTGTACTACCTCAACACAAGTCAAAAGTGCAGTTGTCCTAATCAAAATTTTTATGAGGGAATACATTTTGTCATATAATTCTAAATAAGAACTAACAGCTACAGCTGCAAGATTAAGAAAAATGTTGTGTTTTCTTTCTTCTTGAAAGTAGCCAGAAGAACTTAGAAGCTGCTTTGCCCAAATACCAAGCAAGCTATTTCCCTTGTCATGCCAAAATATATTAAGCTGCAGTACCCAAGCACATAACTTTTCCACTGAGAATTAATTTGATAGTAGCAAACAGTAGATCTTTTTCACTATTCCAGTGTTGTACCTAATGAAAGAACTTTCTCCAGTTTTGGGATCAAGTTTTCACTTGAGTGAAAGAGTTTGGTTAAGCATAAACACAGTGTATCGTTGATTGCAGGAGACAAGCAGAAATTTGATCTCAGTTGAGGAACATTTACAGTATCATTGATCATCTCAGGTTGGAAGGGACTTTACAAGATCATCTAGTTTCAACCCCCCTGCCAGGGGCAGGGACACCTTCCACTAGACCAGGTTGCTCAGAGCCTCATTCAACCTGGCATGGAACACTTCCAGGGCTGGGGCATCCACAGGTTCTCTGAGCAGCTTGCTTTAGTGGTGTCAACTTTCACAGTAAAAATATCTCCTAAAATTTGTTAGGATCTAAATCTCCCTTCTTTCACTTTAAGACCATTCCCCCTTGTCCTATCACTATGTAAAAAAATCATTCTCTGTCTTTTTTATATGCTCCATTAAGTACTCAAAAAGGCTGTAATGAGTCACCACGGAGCCTCACCTTTCTATAAGGATAAGCTCAGAAAGAAAGGGACTCCTGAAATGAGAAAAACCTGTGATACTGAGTATATGAGGTGAAAAGAATCAGCTGAGAAATAGCTCAGCCAATTACACTCATCTGGAATAAACACAGTGTTAATAGTTTTAATCAGAATACAATGTTCTTTAATTCTTTTTAGTACAGAATACAATGTTCCCTGCATTACAACTCAGATTTTGCCTGGACCTCTCCTGCAGTCCAGACACAAGGTGTCTCTCACATTCCTGCAGGAAAGTCATATTTATCACAGTTCTGCAGGTAAGAAATGTGGCCTAGAATGTGCTTTCTCAAATAAAAAGTGTGAAAACAGGAAGAAAATCTGAAGTGGAAGCACTGCTTCCCCTCAAGCAGGCTTGAGAAGCTGCCAAATTTCAGGTAGAAGGCAAGTCTGCTACTCATCTCTCTACCCTGGGAACCTCACACTTCAGTTGTCAGCTGTACATAAAGGTGGCTGAGTTGAATTAGAAATGGATCCTCTTAAAAGCTCACAGAACTAACAGTTTGGGGACCTGCTGGATACATGCAAGGTGGCATGATGCATTAACAGAATCTGGTCCTCTTCCATATACATCCTTCCAGAAGAATCCAACCTTTCCCACCTGAACAAACTCTCACATTTTTCAAAAACGCTGCTGCTGTGACTGGTTTTGGATCCATTTGCTCAACCCAGACCCTAGAGATCTTGACCAGGTTTTTTGTTTTGTGAGAGAATTTGACACCTCACTGTATGAGGAAAAAGCATCAGCTGGCTATTCCTGGGAGCAGCTGCAGACGTGAAAGAAAATTGCTTACTCTCTAAAATGAAGGCAAATGAATCAGGCTGGTCGATTATCATCTCTACTCATCCCTTTGAAATAGCAGAGGAGCAAATTGGAGACAAAGGATTTCCTGAAAGCATTCAGATGATACTGCCTTCTGCTTATTCTTACACTACAATTCAGAACCGAAAGAGATAGCCCAAAACATGGCACTAACTTGAAAATGATGACACCACCCCATCAAAAAAGACCCCAAAACTCCCAGATGAATGGCAATAACAATTCTAGCATAAGTCTCCTGTCTAGATTGGTTGTATTTTAAGATTATGATGCTACAAAAGATTTATGCATTATTATGGGCCAAAATCTGCACAAAATGATAACTTTTCTAACAAAAACTGATTAGGTTTAAAACCACTGCATTTGCTGCCCAGGAAGAAATTTCCCTTGAGGCTAAGGGAGGAACAAAATCTTTTCTTTTCTTAGATCTAGAGGTGCTCGTTTCAGATCAGCACTGAAAAATTTTCCTTTACATGCTCCTTGGCACATACTTGGTCTATGGCTGAGGAAAAAACCCATAGACTTCGGTCTTCAGAGATAAGTCCATTATTAGGTAAATGTATTAATTTTCTTTGTTTAATATAATAAA
Organism: Vidua macroura; assembly: GCF_024509145.1. Classification (NCBI taxonomy): domain Eukaryota; kingdom Metazoa; phylum Chordata; class Aves; order Passeriformes; family Viduidae; genus Vidua; species Vidua macroura. The sequence goes on from NC_071571.1 coordinate 32,627,523, forward strand.
AGCCTTCTTATTTTCTGCAGTAGTCTGCACCATACAGCTCCTTAAGGCAAATTATTTCAGGGGAAAGTATGAAGTAATGATTCTGAATGGCTCTCAGACTGATGCTTGCAGTTGCAGCTCCCTGAATGAAACAGATGACAGTGCCACACTTTCTTTCAGTGCAAAATGCAGTCAGTTGTACCAAATATTTTAAACTGCCAAAAATAGTAACCTACTTTGTGGAGGACAAGGGTTGGCATCAGCTGCAACTAAGGCATTTGTTACAGTTCATAAAATTGGCAGAAATTATTTAATTTTCTTTTATGGAACATGGGGTTTTTTAAAACAGTTCTCCTGTCACAAAGCTTTTCCCTGGTGGATCTATTTTAAAAGTTAGTTAACATATTAGATTTAAAAATAACTTGCACAACACATCTTCTTTTGATCACAGTTCAATTTAAATTTAAGGAAGGTCAGCACCAGTTTTCTTTCCTCACAATACTGAATTTGAGTTGTGTCTGTGGAAGAGATCCCTTTCCATAACTGAAGGAAAGGGGAAGAGAAAAGCAAAGAGGTGGGAAGTGGCAGTAGCCTGCAACTTTTCACGGGGCTTCAAAGCGAAGGTGAATTTAGTGGAAGAGGATTAACTGTTAACCTGTTCAGTTCACACAGCAAATGTACTACATCGGGCAGGAAACGGGCACCAAACATAGCAAAGGAAGGAGTGGATCCCTCAAAGTCCTGCAGCCCTGCTTAAGTCAACTCCTTTCTAGCACAGTGGCTCATTTTCTGCATCACAGGAGTCATGCTCCACACAAACAGCCCTCCAACATGGAAATAAACTTCAGCAGCCCAGCACTACTGTGCTTCCATATCCCAGCCTCAGGTCACTTATTTGGCGCTGGCGTACACCAGCAATAAAGTCTGCATCTAGGAAATCAAGAGAGACTCAGAATTCAGATCCTGCTATTTTTTGGACAAATTTCACCCTGCTCCAACTCTTCTTCCCCCCACAATTTTCAGATCTTCTTTCTACTTAATCAGATTCAAAGAAGTACTGCATCAGAGCAGCAGCACAGAGAAAAGCACCCGTCAGGAAGATCTGTCACTAGCCCACAAGCACAAGAGATAAAAGTGCTTGAAGGAGGAACAAGAAGCCCTCCATGGAGCTGGAATATGAAGAAAAGAACATCAAAATCATAGCATGTCACTCCCTAACCGTCACAGCACCTGGCAACATCTTGAAACTTTCAGGATATTATTAATAAAAAATTATCAGTAACACTGTTACATCCCTCTGTTCTAACAGGATTTCGAAACAATCACCAAAACAAATCCAACAAATTAACAAAAGCTCCTGAAGGTTACTGTACATGTGGTCTTTTTTTAATTAGGGATTCTTAACAGTTTCATACAACTTTAGATGTTGCTGTTGTCTTAACAGAACACCTAAAGTATTGTCATTTAAACTAATATACAGATGGAAAGGGCAAATAAATGGCATAAGTATGGTGGACTAAATCCACCAGTGGATTTAGTCATACTCATGTAAATCTTATTATTTAAATAATACATCATAACACTTGATAGATACGAACTGTTGAACAGACAATACCAAATCTTTTAAATTACACTTTTCAAAGGTAATCTCATATGGAGAATATAAAAAATAGTATTGCAAGAAAAAAAAAGACATCCTGAGAGCAGGGATTTTATTGTTCACTATACTAGAAATGCACAGCATTTCCCACAAGCATAGCACTTTCAAAGTCATAAATTGTTCAGACATTTGTCTGCCTTGCCAACTGTATGAACGGGGCCAGAAGTCCTAGAAGAGCAGGTGCTGTTTTAAAACACAGCAGAGGACTCCAAAGATGTTGAGGGATTGAGATGCTCAATTCCAATTAAAATTTCTGCCTGAGGCAGCTTCCAAGAGCTCCACTAAGCCAGCACTTGTACAGATAAAAGTTTATGTTAAGCACTTTGCTCATGACTTTGCAAACATGGGTTGAGCACATTTAAGTTTAATTCTCAGTGCAGCTGCAGGTCAGCATTTCTTGCCCATAAACAAAGCTGTCTTCAGCAGCCTCACCTGTCAGGTGCAAACACTTGTACACAGGTCTTTTGAAACTGAGAGGTTTAAAGATTAGCAGAAAACAAAGCAACCTTCACGTTTGGCACGCAGATGCATCGTGTTACACGAATGCTCATTTTGCTATCTACGGTTCTACAGCAACAACCAGCACACATGGGCATTCAAAGAAGCCCTGTGTCAGGTTCATGAAAAATGAATTATCTTTCACACATCCATGCACACCTTTCCCTGGAAACTTGAAATAAACAGAGCAGTTACACAATATTCTACCACAAAAGTAGTGCCTAACAGAAAAGATTTGGTATTTCAGGATCAAACCACTGAGACCAAGATGCTACAGCAGATCTATTTCACCATACAATAAGATAGAAATCAAAATTCGCTGTAAGCATTCCAGTTTTACACATGCCTGATATTCAATAATATGTGTTTAATGCATTTGACTCAAAACAAGATGCTGCTACCAACAAAAAAAAAAAAAAAGAAAAGAGAGAGAGAGGAAAGCAAAGAAGCGATGAAATAAAACAAGCAAGCAACGGGAAAGAAGGTTTAAGAGATTTGCAGATATCCAAGAAAAAATGTAACAGCCAATCTCAGCAATGCTTTCAGCTTGGTGAAAAAGGTACCTGTCGACTTCCCTGCTTGGAGGAGCAGCTGCTCGTACTTCTTGAAGGAGACAACATTTTCTGGGATGCACCGAAGTTTTTTTCTTCACTCATGATCCAATACTGTTTGTTTCACATAAGCTCACTTAGAACACCATTGAAAGGTAATTTGGAAAATGTGTTGGAAGACTCCTCAGAGAAACACTGAACTCATCCTTTACCCAAATGCAGTCCAGTTGCATGACCTGTACCCCATGGAAACTCCTAAAAGGGGAAAGAAGAAAAAAAAGCCAGGTTATCAGATGCTGTCTTTTGCTGCCATATTCTAGCATGAATCACAATAATGCCTTTGGTTAACACAAGCTGAGCACATTTTTTACATGAGTATTTTATAAGAAATAAATTGAACAATCACTTAAAGATAAATTTGCAAGTCTCAAAAAGGAATGACATAAATTTTGAATCTTAAAAATATTTTAATTGTTGCTATTTATTCAGAGGAGAAAGTACGGTATCAAGAATCTTTGTACAGATTTAAATTAATTTTAAAAATGAATAAAAACTCACAAAGAAAATCATAAATATCTATATGAAATGGTCCAACATAGATCCAAAGTGAGAGGCAAACATCCAATAAAATGCCACCAAAAAATGATGGTGTAATTAAATAAATGTCTCTTTCTCTGTTCCTTGATAATTTAAACAACTAAGTATGGCTTCATGTTATAAGTTATACATTAAAGAGTAATACCTAAAAGTAGTAAACATGAATACTTAGCTGCATAGAGCTGTGCATGACCACTTTTACCTGGAAGCAGAAAGCTCTATCTACTGTCACATCAGCTGTCTCAGCGAGTGACTGGAAGAATAATTAACAGTCTGTTTAATAACAGTGCTCCTTGCAGCACATGCAAATACAAGCCATGCCAGGATCTCCCAGTAATGGAGTTCCAGTGTGTGGGTAAAAGTTGTCATGGTAACTGAATACTTTAAAAAAAAACTACCAAAAACCAAAACAAAAAAACAGAGGACATTACAAAAGAGTGATGCCTTCCCAAGCTTGAGGTGGCTGTATAAATTGTGTATCACTTCAAATTTTATTGCCTCAGACAAAGCATTCACAATTAGGAAGAGTCCAAGAACAACCAGTGATAAAGGTAAGAAAGTTTCCACAGAAAGAAGAGAGATTTCATTGCTGAAACAGAGAGGCACAATTCCCTCACTTGCACTGTCACAACAGTCCTGAGCAGGAAAAAAAAATGAAGTTTGCCATTCATTTTTTTTTCTTGAAGAGGCTTAAATTCTATTCTGAGAAGCAGTAATTTCAGATCCCTAGTAAAACATTTTGTGCATTTTAAGAATTCATTTTCCTTAAAAACAAAACAAAATAATACATCAAAAGCCACAGACAAGAAAAGCCAACCAGAACACAAAATTAAAACCAGGTGCTATATTTAAGATGGAGACAGCAGTCTGCAGCAGAAAACCTCTCTCCCTGCAGCTGTAGTCTGAAGCATCCATCTTCTGAACAGAAACCTTTTCCTTTTATTGCTTTCTGGCAATACAGTTTGCTGTAACATTTCAATCAACATGCCCTCTTTTCACCTGAAACAATCTCTCCTGATGGCATTTGCTTTACCTAGTTAGAAATACTCTGTTACCTCCAGAACAAATCTGTTACACAGCCCCAGCCTCCACAAGTGAGGTGGGAAATGAACTCTCCTGGGGTTCTTCCAGAAGTGAAGGTGACTCAGCTTGGTAAATATTCCAGGAACTATCAGAGAGCTACAAAGACAATGAGCACAATAGAGGCCAAAATAAACCCCAGAACAGCAATGTGACAAGAAAGGTCTGTGTGATTTGGGCCCAACACATGGACTTGAGACTGAAGTTATGACTGAGATTAGGAGTAGTGCATTTTGGAGAAGGTATGGTCTCTTTCTATATGGAAGATAAACCTGTGTGGCATTTCATTAAGAACGAGTACTTTTAACAGGTTTAGATTTATTTCCATTTTCTTTTTAAAGCAGTTAGAAGCATCTCAGGTTTTTTACTATGGAGTAAATATAAAGGACAACTTTCTTCTGTACTTGCAAGCTCCATTCAGCAAAACAGTTGGTAACATCTGTATTTACAAGAAGAGGTCAAACACTCCCAACAGGAACAGAAACACTCTTCCTGCAAACTCGTTGTTCAGATACCCCCTTGAAACCAAGCAGCAAGTGTTTTGCTTCAGGAACACACTTTGCTCACATAAATCCCTGTTTCCTTCACTGCTCCTGTTCAGAATGGGCACCTTCAGCTTTCACTGGTCACTATCTGGCATTTTGGCAGTGATTGGCAGAGTTCATGGCAAGAAACAGGCTCTAGTTTGCAGCAAAAAGTGCTGGAAACTTTTGCAGCAAAAAGCACTGGGTATATCTCCAGGACACACTAAATTTAAAATATACAATGTCCTTTGCCTGTTCAAACACACAGCACAATGGCAGTGATATCCTAGAAATGTCAAGTAACCCAAAAAAATCCCTAGAGGTCTTTTGGACTTCAACATAGAGAGAAGCCATATAATCATAGGACTCTTTCTATCATCATGTTTCTGGTGTGGAGTCTATATGAGCTTAAGGTTTGGCTACACTAGTGTTTTAGGACAGAGCAGAGGGGTGCTTCCTCTGAAAATCTCCTGTAATAGCAAGGTTTGCACTGCAGGGCAGTCTTGGAACATGGAAGCTGAATCCCTTTTGGATTAAATGTGCTCCAGGTCTGCATCCAGCGCTCAAAGCATTGAGTCTACAACACCAGACTAGAGCTAATCCTGACAAGTCTTATGCAGGGCTGATGTTAGGTCCTCTGAGTGACTGACTCCAAGGATCCAGTTTTACTGCACTGCTCCACTTGCTAACATTGACGTCAGAGAGACACAGACTTACACCACCTCAGAAAGTACTTAAGATCTCCTACGGCAATGTCATTTGTCCTTTTGGAATCAAAAAGAGTGAGATGGGCACATTTCCAGAATTCAAATGAGCTGAAGATGATTCAGTACCTAACAAGAGGTGCTTGAACAAGGAGCAGGTGACAGGTGAGGTAAATCCGGCAGAGCACACCTGAAGTATTTTGTCAGTCTACTTCTGAAGTTGGGCTTTTGAATTTTCCCTTATTCCTTCAAATGAGTTACTTCATGGGCTGGACAAAAGGCTTTTCTTACCAGCCCTGAAGAATTCAGGAGTGAAAAATGTGTCCTCTCTCCGAAGTGCTTTATTCTATTGGTGTTTCCCAGTAATTTAACTTATTACCTTGAGACTTCCAGATTTGAGCATGAAAAAGTGTATGTGAATAACTATCATGGCCCAAACTTCTCTGTAAAAACCTGCTGTGTATTCCAGCAACAACTTTGTGCTCCTTTTTAAAAATTTTCTTCAAGTTTAGAAGAGAAAAAAGAGAGCTGTGGCTGCCCTTCAACAATAATTCACTTATTCTTCCAGGAAGGTGAGAAAACACTGATCCTACATGCCAACTTGACTGGCTTTCAGCAGTGGTGACTGGGCCCTCCTAGGGCAAATGATATTTTGCAATACCTGTGGAAATTAAGGTCACCAGGTATAATAGCAATTACAACTTTAAAGCAAGCATAAAAAGCAGTGTTATGCTAATGAAGCTAAGATTGCAACTCAATTTGATTTTTAAGGTCATCATGATCCAGTTGCTTTAGATTCATTAAAATTTGCTCCTTTCCATGCCACAGGATGGCCTCAGAACTGTGTTTCTTCCCACATTTCTCTGGAGCACACAGGGCCACTTACTTTGGTCTACTCCAAAAAGACAACTCAAAGTTGTGAGACTGAGGCAAATCCAAATAAAATTAGGACAGTAATTTTCACAAGTGCTAAGTATTGCCCTAATTCTTTTCTATAAAGTCAACAGCTGCAAAAGTAGGCCAAGAGTACCTGTTCAAATGACCTCACCAGGTGCATTTTGAAGAATTAAGAATACATGAGTATCAAATATTAGTTAGAACAACTACACCATAAGATGATAAACAGCACTTATCTCTACTTATCATCTGCTGCTAAGAGCCTTATCATTCTACATCAAGGAAAGATAATATAAACATATGATAATATGTAAAACAGAAATACAATTTTTTTTTTTAAAAGTACCATCTCACATTGTCCTCAAACCTTTAAAATTGCACAGGTTCAAAGCAGCCTTGCAGTATCTCACAACTCTGAACACAATAAGCTTACAGCAAAATCAACCATTTTTCACATCTCACAAAAGAAGAAAAGGGAAATTCAGAAAAAAATATGTATAACTGCAGTAAAAAAAAAAATCAAGATTACGCAATTATTTTTGCCATGGTTCTGGAGGAAAAGTAAAGCCTTTACAGCTGCTTCAAAGCTGATTCAGCAGTGAAGGAACACTAAAGACTTTGAGAAGCAAAACTGGAAGTGTACATCTCATTCTGTAGTCAATTAAGGTTTTTTGGATAGAAGAATAGTAACAACATAAAGGCTGATGAGAGTCAGGTGGATACAGCAAGCATGGAACTGAGCAATTCAAATCAGTTGCAAGCAACACTGAGTGACTTTCACAGAATTAACAAAGACTTTGCGCTGAATCCTTGGCTCTGCAGCTATTATTAAATTACATTCACTCACATCTGCCTGGATAAACAAAGAAATAGTCTTTTCCTAGTATTGCTTTCATGTCTCTCTCTGTTATAGTTCAATTTGCCAGCTTTAATCTATCCCGGTGTCTTATCTTGCTCAAAATAGGCAAGAATTATTTATAGGCTACAGATACAGCATGTATAACTATGGGAGATGTCTTTTCAAGGCAGGTATTTGGTAAGATTCACACTACTGAAGTTTAAAGCACAGAAATCCGGTTCTGTTACTAGCTGTTCTCTTTACTAAAGAAAACTTGCAGAAACAAACATAAAGCAGTTTTAAAACAACTCTTACTAATAGATTACTAAACCTATCTTTGAAAGCAAAGGTTCAAACAGCTTAGGGAGACTAACAATACAGGAAGCATTTCAGAACTGCCTTCCATCAGATAAGTGCTCACCCAAATCACAGCTTCTCTTGAGCAGATGTTTTCATCAGCCATGAAAAAAATGCTACTTGGAAGCAGTGTGTGATGCAAAGAAACAGTTCCATCTAACCAGTCTCCTTAAGGAGGCTTTTGTAGCAATTTAATCATGCTTTGTCAGTGACCTAAAAGAGGAAAATTTCGTTCAAAGAAAACTCTCCTAAGCGTCTAATCAAGAGAGACAGACAGAGAGGAAAAGGGGAAGAGCTAGACAAACAACAACCACACTGCATTTAAGAAGAGATTGCTTATCATGTATAATGTTCATTAGTTGATGAAAGAAAATCCTGTATGTTCCAGTGCACAGAAAGCAAAAACACCCCAAAACCACAGAAACAGAAAACAAACCACAAAACAAAACCCCAGAAACAATCCAGTAGAATACATCCCAAGAGAGACATCAAAGAACATGCTTCGATGTCAAGTCTAGTTAGACTTTCCAGAAGCAAAGCAAATATTTGCTGTTTCACTAATAATTCAATCCTTACATTATAGAGATCCAAGATAATTCAATCCTTACTTTATAGAGATCTTATTTAAATTTAGAAACAGGTCATTCAGCATCCTGAAATATGAGCACATATAAAAATACCACCTTTTCCTCACATCCGCCACAGAAACTGACTATAATACTGCACATGACATGATTCATTTTAAATGCATACTCTTGACACTGTTTCCATCCACCCAGGAGATTTATGATAGATTGCAGTTGTACCAAAAACCCAGACTTACTGGGTATATAAACTAGATAGACATGTTAAAAGTCTCAGTGATGGGTGATACAGGAAACACATGCTGTAATGGCAGTATTTTTACAGTAATTAGTCAGCTGTCTTACTACCTTTTCCACCCAACTTTCAATCACAGTTGAGAATCATAACTAAGAGGTCTAACCTAACTCACAGTCACTCTTACTAAATAATTAACATTGTCCTTCTCTCCCTGCCCCTTTCAGGAAGAGTCTTGCCTAGGGCTTGCCTGGCAGCTCAGGGCTCACCAGTGTGACTGAGGGAGCCACACATGCCCCTTCCAGCTCTTGACATGGCTCACACTTGACCAATCAGCCAAAAGCTGGGGGACCACCAGAAGCAATTTGTGACCCACTAAAAGAGGGGTCCACAGTCTCCCTGCCAAGAGGGTGAAGCACAAAAGTGCTCCTGAGCTGGGATCAAGCCCTAGGATGGGAGCAGGTGCACTGCACACAGCAGTGCTAAGGAGGTAGACAGTTCTCCCTCTGCTCAAACAACAAACCAGAAGCAGGTCTGTTTGCACTGAACTGCTGCTCAGCTAGAGAAAACCTTACAAAAAATGATCAGGCAATAGAAGAGAGAGAGACAAGCTTATTATCATTTTCAGTAAGGAAAGAACAGGCACATGGTATCACTTTACAGCCTGTACTAAAAACCTTGGAAAAGCCTGTCTCTTAGTGATAACATCCCTGAGTGGGAAACATTTGGCAGGAGCTTGGTTGTCTTTCATTTTTCTGCTCTTACTACTTAAAGCTTTTCTTTGTTCACTAAAACAAAGATATTTCACTGTGCCCTGAGGGTTATTCCTTTTCAAAACTGCAGTCATTATTGCTAAAGTGTTATTGAAATACACACGGTTTGTTGTCCCAGATTCAGTTTTGATAGGCACAATGTTAGCTCTGGAAATATCTGTCCATCTGCCAGCATGTAGTAGATCAAGATCTTAAGACAGAACTGCCTGCACATCAAGCAAAAGACACCACTTTTCTGTCAAATCGTTGAAGGCATCGATGTAACTTTGAATCATACTGGCTCTTTGTGACCTGATGAACTGCATAATGCTGTAAGATGCATGAATCCAACAAGGCCAACATAAAACAATATATTTTATTAAACCAGCTGACATCTATTGGTTTAACTATGGAGAAAGAAACACAAACCCAGTCTTGAAACTCTGGTTTCAAGTAGAACAGCAAAGAGAAACACCGGAAGTGTTTTGGTGGCCAAGGCATGATCCCCACCAAAGTCTGAAGGAAAATATCATGAGGGTGCTATGACCAGCAAACACAACACATATCCTTTATCTCATGCAGGAGCGCTAGACATGTTCATTAAAGAGTGGCAGGATCCAACAAACCTGCTTTGTCCTCTTCGATGTGCTGTTTTATCTTTCACACTTTGGCATCATCTACTTTCTAAAGAAAAAACCAAACCAAACCATAAAAAACATCAAACAAAAAAACACCAAATGAACCAAACAAAAATTTTGATCCCCCACCCAGAAACCTGTTTTTCTATGACACATGGGAATTGTCGTTTGTCCTGTATGTAACTAATTGCTAAAAGAAAAAAGGTACAAAAGAACCAGCACTTCCCTTTGAGTATGTTTAATATTTTCCCTTTATAAGCAGGCCTATTACCTCAAAATTAAATCTTTTTAACTTTAATAACTGTGGTAACAAGATTCAGTTCTTCCTAGGATGCATAGAAATTTGTTAATGCATTTTTATAAAGTGCAACGATGAAGCGCTATAAAAATCTCGTATTTCTTTTCAATCACCTTAACGTATCTTTAGAGGTTTCTGTCTCTAAGTCCACTCCAGGACGCCTTTTTCAGTGTACTTTACAACGTTAGCATTTATGTACATAGCACTACAGGTTTCTATTAAATATTATGTAGATTTTTTTTTGTTTTTTTTGTTTTACAGAGGGCCTTTCATATTAAGAGAGCTTGAAACCACAGAAGAGGTATGTGGTGTTCAGAACAAGGGCAGGTAGTTGTTAGCAGATCAGTGTTAACTCTTTCTTACTACCTTAGGTGAGAGGCCGCTAATTTCTTAATACCATTTTCTCAATACCGTTTTCTAAACACACAATGTGCAAACAAACATCAACACTTTAGAAATGCATTGTAGGAAATAATAATATATAAAGTATCGTAAGAACAATTAGTACTACAAGTGCAAAATAATTTTATTATTAATGCCAAAAGGTAGGAGTTTGCTAATTCCAAGTTTTCAAATTAAAAAAAAAAGAAATAAACCAAAAGCCAGAATGAAGGAAAAAGGTATGCAGAGAACCATAGAATCATCAAATGGCTTAGGCTCAAAGAGACCTTAAAGATCACTCAATTCCAATCCCCCTGCCATGGGCAAGGGACATCTTCCACTAGACCAGGTTGCTCATGCTTCATCCAACCTGGCACTGAACACTGCCAGGGTTGGAACACACACAGTTTCTCAGAGCAACCTGAACCAGTGCCTCACCACCCTCACAGTAAAGAATTTCTTCTGAATATCTAATCTACATCTCTCACAGAAATGTGTTCATTTTAAATACAAATTAAAACTGTTAAGGCTTTAGCAGGAGCTCCTCCAGGACAGGCAGGAGGATGCCTGCAGCTGTCCTTTTGCCTGGAAACACATGTCACCCGCATACATGTATGCAGGTGACAGGAACCATGAGTCACAGATGCCAGAACCACACTCTTGGAAGATTGTGCATCTTGGGTCTTAAATCCATTCATATTTATGCTTGTAATGAACACCTTGACAATGGGAACCAGGAAAGTGGTTCCATGGATCAAGTTTTCTGCAACATTATCTTCATGGCATAGGAAAAAGATGAACTGAAAGGGACCAAGAAGCTGAGAGATGAGAGATGTGGGGATCCAAACTATAAATCTGAATGACTACATGCAATGTTTTGCCTAATTAATAAGAAATGGGAAAGTATTAATCACAACAGCTGGGTCAGACAAAAAAAGATGCAGGGGTCTCTGACTGGTTAACAGGGCAGATCTGGAACAGGAAAGAACCAGAAAACGGATCCTCTCCCCACCTCAAATGATACAATCCCACCACCATGTCCTCAAATTCTGAAATGCTGGAGGGGAAGACAAATCCAACTAGGGCTACCACAAAGGCTCAACTTGGATAGAGATGGTAAAGGAACTTCTGCCTTTGAAGAGGGAAGAAACTAAACATGAAGTTGCAGAAGTTGCAAACCTATATTTGGCAAGATCAGAAGGTCCATCTCAGAGTGAGTGACTTCATGTCAGATCTTGCCCTGCCTCTGCCTAGCTTCACGGGTACAAAATCTAAAAACAAGTTCAGAGATTAGCCAAAAAAATGAGTAAGGTAACTATTACAGACAGCCCAGAACAAGGAAGACCCAAAGAGTTTTAATGCAATAAGTTTGTTTATACAAGTCTACTACAATATGACATCCTAATGTAAAAATATGGCCTACCTCCAGCAATAGAGCTTTGGGTTAATACAAAGCTGCTGAAAACTTTTATGGGTCTCAGTAGCATCTCAAAGTGCCTCCATTGACAAGTTAGAGCTCAAATTCATATTAATTTTCAAATCTGCCAAAGGAATTAAATAAATTCTTGCTCCCAAGCAATTTGTTACTGTCCTTTCCTAGAGATCAGTAGCTTCCCTGCCAAAAAACAAACAAATAAATAAAAAAAAAAAAAAAAAATCACAGGAGCCCTCCTGATCCACTTCAGTAGAGCACAATACTTCCCACAGCAAGTAGTTCATACACTTTGCTTTGGGATGGTCATCAGCAGCTGGTGGCCAAGAAAGTAGAAGCAGTGTTATTTTCAATTGATCCAGACAGTTCTGTCCCCAGTTTTACTTCTAGATTCAGGTTAGTGCAAGCTAGCAGCTATCTATTTGAATTTAATTAAAAACAAATGAAATGCCCCGTGATTAAAAAAAGCTTCAGCTACGCTTTCATTCTCAAGTATTTTTAGAGGTTTAAAAGATGGAAGGTTTTAATTAGGATGCCTCAGCAATATGAAAGAATGAATAATTTACACAGAAATTTATTTGAGCTCAGTGAAAGGCTGGTACAACTAAACTATCCGTATTTTTTATTGCTAAGTAGTATATAATTTTTTAGTTCAGCTCCAGTCACTGCAAGCAGGCCATAGAGATGGCAGACAAAAACATGAAGGGTTTTGTAATGTGTACAGTCCAACATTTTGGTTGCTTCATAGCATTCTTGAGTTTGGTTATACTTGAACAGCAACTAACAAGCTGGATTTTAATGATAAGCTATAAAACCAGCAATAAACAGAAGTTTTGACAAGTGATATAGATTTCCCTTAAACAGCTAAATATTAAGAGTCTTTGCCTTCTCTCTCTCTACTCTCTTTCCAATCCTTCATCAGTTTTGTGCTAGTTTTTAAACTGCTGACATATGGCACTGGCTTTGCTAGACCATCAGGACTTGCAACACAAAAACAAATCAAAGCTGTGGTTAATTATGGATAGTGCATAAAGTGAGCTCTGACAATACTTAACAAGTCATTTCATGTAACTCTCTTGATGAATTTCTGAAAAGGAAAATAGAACAAAGCAATTTCTTGGAGGAAGACACTAAAAGGTTTGGGTTTTTTTTTAATAAAAATGTCTAAAATGACTAAAATATCAATATATGAAGTTGCAGGAAACATAATAGACTGAAAGCTATTTTCTTAACAGATGGCATTCACGCCTACTTCACCCATGCTGACCTATATTTTTTTCTGAACTTTTACTAATATTAATCTTTCATTGAATGTGTTTTTTACTATTTTGCCACCAAGCGACACTTTTATTACTAAAGATTTGAGAAACATATTCAAGTATTTCTATATAGAAATATATATATATAGAATATATATTTATAGAATGCATAAAGGAGGAAAACACCTTTACAAAGTTCGGGGTGTAAAATTAAACTTCTGACGTAAAATTGTCTTCTTAAAGGATGTTCAATATTGAAACTTTATGCACAAAGTTTTCATCCAGCCTTGACTGGAAAACATGACATTTGCAGACATTAAAGCATTGGCATAACTCACACTGTCTTGTAGAAAAAAATACACCTGTGCAATACAGGGGGTATTGCATTATATCATATACAAAACAGAACCATTGAACTGAATTCCATTATTTTGTTCTACGTGTTTAATTGTGAAAAGGTAGAAAAATTAAATGTATGTAGAAAGTGAGGAGCTGGAGGAGAAACATGAAAAAAATTTACAGTGAATGATAATTTAGGTAAAAGCCCCCTAAGATCTCCATATAAAAATGCACCCAATTATTTCTCCTAACATTTTATACTGTTTTTGAGATCACATTGTAAAATGTGACAAAAAACTCCAAAAATCTTTAGTGTTGTTACACCAAAATAAGAAGGATTTACATGCAACATCACATTAAAAATAAATCTGGGAATTACCAATGGCAGTTGGAAGTATGACATTTGTAGAAGTTACATTACCAGCATTTGAAGTTTGACAGTCTTCTCTTCTGTACTCAAAAAACAAGAAAATCAGTCCACTGTCTGTTCTAGCTGCAAACAAACACGGTGACCACGGGAGCTGGCAGTGCCCCAGCTCCTATTTCAGACTCTTCTCTAACCTGTTGACTCACCTGACTGCTCACCAGCCTCATGATATCCCTCATTATAATCATCTTCCAGAGCAGGACACTCATACTAACAGTGAGCATAATAAAAGAGGTCTTATTGAAACTCTTCCCATATGGTGAGAGAGCAAAAAATTGTTCTCTAGAGTGATTTTACAATAACAGTTAGGCAGATCACAGAGAGGGTGATCACTGCTTCAAGTCACTATTAAACTGTAAAACACAGTGACAAAACAAGCAGGATCTCCTGCCACCCTCCAGCATCACAAGATATGAATTGGGGAATAGATTGCTTACCCTGTTGAACAGGTATTGCACTTTTAAAAGGTGAAAGAAAATACAGCACAACACAAAACATTTCGTGGGGACCTGGTGCTGCATTCCAACTGGTCATTTTGGCCAATTGAATTGAAATACTACTAGAGCCACACGGCAATTCATTTTTGAAATGCATACATAAAAATATAAATAATTCATTTTTGTGTCGAGTACAAAAAAGTTATTGAATTACTCAGAGAAAAAGACTCTGATCCCTCTCCTAATGTTTTTCTCTTTTTAGCACATTAGGTTTTTGAGAAAGGACTTGGAAAATGGGAGAAATGGTAGTCACATGCCAGGCTCTGAATAGCATCCATTGAAAGCTGATTGCATCTTTGTGCTTCCTAAAACAGCCACCCTAAGGTGAAGTTCATTTAGACCCAGACTTGCAGTAAAAGCTTTCACACCTCATATTTTTCTTTCACATAAATGATAGCATTCCCAGAAATACAAATTTTGACCTATTATCAACTGCCAATCTATTCAAAATTTCAGTATTATTCCCAAAATTGGAATGTAAATTTGCTTCTACTCCCCATGGCATTCAGCAACTAATTTTGAAAAGTCTGTTATTTGTTCTTACAGATTGTCCATACAAATCTAGCTTACGGTGCTTTAAAATAATTAAAGCTTCCAATAAATGCTACTGCCTTGTGCACAGGAATCTGACTTCATACTAATTTTGCCTGGGGACTTCACTAATTGCTCAGAGTTCACATCTCCTTTTACCAGCCTGAACAGCTCAATTTCTCTGTCTTCCTCCTTGCCCCATTGCCCATGCCAGGGATACTTTTCTGGAGCTAGGTGAGGACATGGAAAAAGCATTAGGCATTTGGAAGTTAAAACCAGCAGCTTAACCACCTTACACAGTAAATCTAAGGAGCTTAAACTCGCCAACAAGTGCAGGAATTGTCAAGTTGGATGTTATGCATTAAGCATGAGAAAGTAAATACATGTGACAAATGCATTACTTCCCCTGTGAACATAATGATTCTCAGTTAACATATCTAAATTAAGTCACACATTAGTTATGTCTGAAGAGAGCAGAGTGACAATTAACATTTTGTACATAAATAACCACTGGTTTTTAGATTCAGAACCACTTTCAGGGATGCTGCAGGCCTGATTTTTCTTCAGCTGAGCAAGCAGAGAGACATTATTCCAACAACATTAATGAGCCTTCATGGGCCCATGGACAGAAACAGGGTATTTCACAGGTAGCAAATTAACTAAATCAGGTGAAAGCAAACAGTCCAAACTGAGTGGCCACAATTTATCCAAAACCACTAAACAGTCTTCCATTTGATCTTCCTTTTAACATACTGAACCACAACTTCTTTGCAACTGCTAACTTAAGTAAGCAGCAACAATGCTAATTTTCACAATCATTTCAGAATACTCTGAAATTCAAACACATGCAGTCATATGGATGCTTTTGTGATAGCAATATAATATTCTTTATAAAGGAAAACACATCTTCTTTACCCTGAATGTTCTACCATGTTAACCCTTGCTCATTGCTGTCTAATGAGAGGAATTTTACTAATTGTCATTTATGGCAGTAGCAGCTTGATGCCAAAAGGCAATTAAAGGTCACTGCCTATTAAATTACACCAGGCTGATGGCAGCACATTTGGAAGCAAAGGCAGAAGCCCCTGAGCTCTGACTCACTGCAGAGACTCAGATCTGGACATATTACTCAGCACCTGCATGGCTGGGCCTTCTGAGCTGGCCCCTGTCCTCAGATCAATCAGCCTGCCATCTGCCTCAGGTAGACACTCAGGGGGACTGCAGCCTTCCTCTCTACCAAATACACCTTCACCAGCTCTGTTCCCTCCATCAGGCTAAGAACTTCTGCTGCACTTTCCATGGCAGGAAAAGTGGTCTTGGTGGTCATAAAACTCTTTCATTTCCAATATCTATGCAAAGTATAGGCATATTGATACTCATGTCTTCTATATATGCATCTGAAGTGATATTAGCACCTTGTTCAAGTGTTAATGATCCCTTTTTAATCAAGTCTTAATATGCATATGTATTTTTTCTATGACAATGCCTTTGTGTTTTAAATGGACACATCATATCGAGTGCATTACCATCAGATTTCTGGGCTATAAGTTAAATGAAATGTGATGCATGGTTATGTAACTGAAAAAAACCCATGAATTTATCTTCCCACAGGTGACAACTGAATCACAGAATACTCTGACTTGGAAGGATCATTGAGTCCAAGTCTTCAGTGAATAGCCTGTACAGCACAGCTGGAGCATCCCACACAGAGCCAGCCATCCAAGCAAAATATGGTATTAGTGGTTCCTTATTTCTTACAAGACACTATTAAAAGGGCCTCCAGCTTAAAGCCAAAATCCCATTTCAGAAGTATTCCACAAGTTCTGTGACCCCACAGGGGACGCACGCTGGAGCAGTTGAGGATGAACTACAGCGTATGGAAAGGAGGAATTCATGGAGGAGTGTCTCCCACCAGAGGGACCCCACACTGGAGCAGGGCAAGAGAGTGAGGAGTTCTTCCCCCAGGATAAAAGAGCAGCAGAGACAATGTGTGATGATGTGACTACAGCCCTCATTCCCCACTCCCTGTTCACTGGGAGGAAGGAAGTAGATTTGGAGGCTGAGCCCAGAAAGAAGGGAGGGGTGAAGGGAAGGTGTTTTAAGATTTGGGTTTATTTCTCATGATCCCACATTTGGCAGGCATTAAATTACATTGATTTCCCTTGTCAGTTTTGCCCTTGACAGCAATTGCTGAGTGATCTCTGTGTACTTATCCTGACCCATGAGACTTTCATTAAATTTTCTCTGCCCCATCCAGCTGAGGGGAGTGACAAGGTGGGTTAGGTGGGCACCTGGTGTCACACAGCCATTGTGGCAGTCCCTGCACCCTGGTTACCTGCACTTCTTTACCAAGGATTTTGCAAATGCAGGATAGACTGAGATTTCACAACTGGCAGGGGAAGCTAGTTGCAGCAGGAGATGCTGAATCATGCCTTTAACAGCTGTTACTTAGCTAGAACCACCTCTTAATTAGTGGCTTCTTTTAGATTTCCTCAGTAGCTATATGGCACCAAAAAAACCACAAAACAACAAAATGAGGAAGAAAGGCAACCCAGCAAACAAAAACCAGACAATTCTAGCTCAAAACATAAACATGTAAAAATGTTAACGGTGAAGTACAAACTATAATTTGTGTAAGGTAGAACAAACAGCCAACTACAGACCTAAAAAATGTTTATTTTATACTACCCTCATGACAAATCAAAATCCATTGAACTTTTAAGGTCTAGATTTTGCAGCCTGTCTCATTCCATAGAGTGGAAAATCCAATTTCCTTCGGAGTCCCAAAGCTTGAACTAAACAATTAATGCTTTTCTTATTTCTCCTGAAACAATATTAAGGGTAAAACTATAAATTAGCTTTTCTTAGGGTACATTTTACTTTGCTAACCACCTGTTACTATGATCTTGTCCAGTGGTGGCAAAAGCAAAAGCAGGCAGGGTGTGGCATATGACTCATCACAATGTGTTAAAAACGACATTAACAGTTGAAATCTTTAGAAGCAAAGAGTTGTGGCCCAATAAAATTGGCACTTAAAAAAAAAAAAAAAAAAAAAAAAAAAGACACACAAAGGGACAGGCCATTCTCCAGTCCTCCTAGTCCTTGATATCACCAACACCAAATTCTATTCATGTCCCTCAACCAGAAAAGAAACACACAACTTTTTCACTGTCACCTTTTAGCTAATGTAAGTGTCTCCAAGAATTAAAATTATTTCTTTTTGGAGCATTTGACAGCTTGTTAGAAGTTCCAAACAAATGCTGTGCTACAGAAAGACTAGTGTCAACATGTTGATTAATCCTTTATTATTAGACTTCTAAAGTAAAATAATAACTTGAGTTTCTTTGATTTTTCCAAAAGCATAATTCCTGCTGTTTAAAATAAAGTACAGCTTGAAGTACATTCAAGCATACCTGTGGACAGTCAAATTGTTCAGATATTTAAGCACTGGAAGTAAAAAACTCCAGGGGACAAACCTACTATGGGCAGAACTTAAGGGGAAAAAATAAGGATAATTTTTGCTGCTTCTCAAGGTAAAGCATCATATGAAATCTGGTCTTAGATCAAAAGCTTTTCCTTTTCTTTAATAACTTGCTATCCTCCAAAAATATGGCAGCAGAGCCCAGGTCTCCTCCAGATCTGAAGACAGAGAAGTCACCTGGACTTCTCTGAAGGAAAGAGCGGGGAAAGTCACAGTAGAACACACTGCGCTGAAGGCTTCTTAAAGTTTTTTCATTATTTTATCATCATCATTTTATCATCAATTTATTTTCATCATTACTCTGATGCTCACTATTGTGTCTCCAAGTTATCAGACCCTATCAGGTAACACCTTTCCTGGTTTGCTCTCAGAATGTTAATGTTCTTGAAACATAAGTTGATGTGAGAATGTACTTCTATTCTGAAAAGTTCTTGCTATGGTTTGGTCACTAAAAAGCACATGTCTCCACAACAGACATTTTGTGAATGAGATGCATAAAGTTGGGTAAGTTAAAAAAAAATAATCAAATATTGCAAATTTTACGTTTTCATAAAAACGTCTTTGTTTATTCGTCACTATTGATAACTATACTTCATCACACTTGAACATTTTTCATTCTTCATATATGGTTTGATAAGAAGTGCAATAAAAAAAAATCTATGACATTACATTCTTGGGCAAGCACACAAGGATGAAATAAGATTAAAACACATTAATGTAACAGAAGCCACTGATTGAAACTGAAGAAGCCACTCAGCCTTATACATGTAGCTCAAAAATATTATACTGTTAACATTTTACTCAGTCTTTAATATTTATTTCTCCTTGAGAAATAACTACTTCAATAATCATAATATTTTTCTGCTTAGTAGGAAGCTTTTTCCAACCTCAAAAACCAAAGTCATTTTCATTTTGTCTTCAAGTACCTGGTGCTACGAGAACCTGCCTTATGAATTAAAACAAGAATATGACCTTTTCTCTGAAGCAAATGTGAGTATAAGGCATATAAACTAGGAATCAGTGAATAAGCAACAGTGACTAGAGGCCAAAGCCATCCCTCCTTCACTATTACACATGGCAGGACTGGGGATTTAGTCTCACATCCTCATCACCACATTAGAGGAGCCCACCAACAACTTCAACCTTCTCTTCCACTCTCCTGCATTTCACTTGCACACAAAACCTTTGCTGTGGCACAACTGGAAAGAGAGGCTCTGAAGCTATACAACTATACAGCTGTTGGTCATAATTAATTTCTAAGGCCACCTTTGAAGCATGACAAATCTTCTGCCTTCTGATCTGTGGCTTTATTTCCATTCTTCAGCTGGTGGACAAATAAATTACCAGAGTCTACATAAGCAAAGGAAAAATTTACCCCATCTTTTTTTGAAAAAGATAAAGCTGGCAGAAGCATGTGTTCAAGCATATACTGAAAGACAGAGATGGTCTCTTAGAGCTACTCTTAAAAGATGTGGCAAGTTCTTTTGGCTTCTCCAAGCAAAAAAAAAAAAAGTGTACATCAAAGGACTGAGTTCATGAAAAGTGTATGCCTCTGCTCAGTGAGGGTGTGATGAAAACATTTTCACTGGAAAGAATATGGACTATCTGTATCACTTTCTGCAAGCAAAATGCAGAGTCTCACTTCATAAAATCCTCACTGTAACGTCAGTAAGAAGGCAACTTGTACCCATTGCTAAAATGGGAAGGGTGACCCAGCTGATTGTCTCTGGAACATCCAGACACACAGTAGTTGCTACTTTTCTCTGCATTTAAGCTTAAGGAATCTAAAGTTTCCATAACAGGAGACAAGACTCATGATCTCCTAAGTTACTTTTGGCTGTGCTAATTAGCTATTTAAGCACTTAAAGTTCATAGTCTCTGCCAAAGTAGGAAGCAGTACCTATTAAAAAGACCTGAATTTTCATGTGTGTGGCATACTCTGCCCTTACTCCAGGGAGAATGGTCTGTCACCTTGGCACCACAGGGCTGAAGAGTTCACAACCTTGTCACACCAACTCAAGCCAAACATCAGCCCGACACATTCAGCATTTACAAGCAACAATTTGCCCTAAGAGATTCATTTAAATGACAAATAATATCCTGCTGTATTAATGAAACTGTGATGTATATTTCATCCACCTTTCCGTAATTTCACAAACACTTATTTTCTACTGAAACAAGTCCTAAAAATGACTTTATTCTGAGATCACATAAAATCAGCAGTCTGCTTGATTCAAGCAGTTCCTCTGTCTAAGCAGGTGTTTTCTGTTTTAGATCAAAATATCTATGGCTAAAATGAAAAGATACATGAGGTTGGTAATCTGCTTATTCACCCCTCCCAACCACAGATGATACTCAGATATAACTGTTTCATTCTTAAATAACAACATGAATTTGTTTCAATAGCAACTAGCAAGACAAGAAGTTAACAAACAGCTTTTTCCTTCCCTTCTTCACTTTTTTTTTTTTTTTTTTTTTTTTGCAGGGGGTTTACCTATGCTACTATTCACTGGACAAGTTAGTACAAATATTTCATAGCTAATTCAAGAAGAAACACATCTGAGGGAAGTGGCTTAAATGTATAGTCCTGAGCTTGTACACAAAATCTGGGGTTGTACATTTGTTATTTTTGCATTCACAAGCATATGCATGCAAAGATTTGGCCTCTTTTTCCTTCAGAGGAAGTAATAAATGACATATTTTAATACAGAATTTTGTTCTGTATGAACAATTTTTCATATAACCCTATTAGTAAAAAGCTGGCAGACAGCATTGAGTTGCTAATATTCAGCTTAAAAAGTAAAATTAAATACTTTTAACAAGTAAGATAAAACGAAATAGCCAATTTACAAAATACTTGTACCAAAGAACTCAGCTTGGAATTTTAGGTTGGCAAAACTAACAGAAAATACCAACAAAGACCAGAATACACAAGGTTTCCATGAAATTTCTCATAAAAGAATGTACATAGACTGAGGATCACTTCTTTCACTGCATTTTCCTACATTCAAGAGAGCAGTAAAGAATTCTCCTAAAGGCTCAGTGACATATGGAAGTTGCTTCTGTAACAGCCATAGATTCAATTTTCAAGCTTGTAAAAATGAATTTAAGATAGCCACTTAAAGGTAAATTCACTTTGAGCACCAGCTACTGTTTCTTTCCTTTTTCAAAAGATACAGATATATTTAGCGAAATTATTCCATGTGATAACGTGAGATTTAATGTATCTCAAAAAACCAGGGTGTTACAAAGTATTAATGCATTCTGAGAACATATACCAACAGGATTGTACTGCATCAGTATGAAAATGGAAGTATTACTGTTAAGGTAAATCCTAATTCTCATTTCAGTCTTCTGCTGCCGCTGTTAGAGGAGCAATGAAAAATTCCCTCTTTGTAACTGTTCAAATGCTGTCAGCTCTGTATCCCTGTAAATCTACCACCCTTGCTATCAAAGTTGCCTTCCAGGGGTGAACACTAGAAAGATTAGGACAAGCAGATAAGGTCTTGACCAGACTTTTTCACAGATTTCATGCATGACTCCATGTGAAGTCACAAACCTATTTGCTCCACAGGAGCCCCCTCTGTAAATAAAATTGCCACAAGTTTACACTGGGGTGGGGCAGGTCTGTGTTCATTTCTGCCTTGTACAGAAATGTTTTGAAAGTCATTAGGCAATCAAAAAACTTTGGTTTGCTACTTAAACATAAAACTTCCCAACTTTATCAGCAGGCTGTTTTGTAATAGTGTTGATAAACTCCACTATCTTCATAGGTAAAAGGATCCTACAGCAAGTGGGCACCTCCCATTGGAGCAGTATAGCAGTACCTACCAACAGAAATAACCAAGTGAAAGTATTTCCACTCCTTGCTCTCCTCCACTGACACCTTTACAGCTTCTAATTTAGAGAAGCTGAAAACATATGTGGTTTCTAATGTGCTTTACAGCAGTCACACCTAGCAAAGATTCAGTCCTTGTGCCTGCTACAATCTTCAGTTCTCATGACTCATCTCCAGCTTTCCAGAGGAAAGCAAGTTCCTACTGGGCATCACGGAGCTAGTGATACCTTTTACATGCTCACAAGAGAAACAGAGATTCAGCCTAAAAATTCACCAAGTTTAAAGCAGTGATTAAGCCTACACAGATACAGATGCAAGTACAATAAGAAATTAGTGCAAACAGCAGTTTTCTATTCTGGTTTACAAGTATAAGATCCATGTAAGTCAATCAAGACAGACTTTAAAAACATCAATTTATACACTGGACTGTAAGAACTGCAAAGTTCAGAACACCCAGTCTTCCAAAACTACAATCAAACATGTAAATTACATGCCTATAAGGCCTAAAACATCCTAACCAGCTAATGTGCTCTAAAATACTAATCTTAAAATACTAATCTAGTCCCTACAGGTTTAAAAGGACAAGAATATATATATATTTATACACACATGCACAAATACAAACATTAAAAGTTTAAATGCAGCACAAGCAGCTAGCCAGAAAGTTAAAATACATTATTAACATTCCTACACCAAAAGAGAAATTGTTAAGTATTCAGAATGCATTGTGACTACATTTACATACTATTAGAGAAGATAAAATGCCACAAATGCCATTACTGGAAATATGACTCAGGACAGAATTTTCTCCCAATGCTAAATCCCACAATTAGTGAACACTCGGGCAAAAAAAAACCCACCAGCAGGACAAGAAGTTTTTCAATGTCACCAATAACACAATCTCAACCTTGCCCAAATCTTATACTTGGCTGCAGTCTAGAGAGAACATTTCAGAATGAAACACAAACCACATAGTCCAATGGTGCAATGGGTGAGAGTCTCCCTTCCTGACTCAGAGGGTGAGCAGTGGAAAGCCTAAAGCCTTAGACTGAAGGGAACCTAAACACAGTACAACCCAATAAATGGTATTTTTCCCCCCATTTCCCTCAAAAGCAACACAGCTTTGAGGTATTTTTGAAAAATTACCCTTGTCTCAGCAGAATAAAAAGGTTACATTAGCACAACTTCAGGTTTACCTGTTCTATTTCTTCATTACTTCCTTCTATTCTTCTAGACATCTAATTAAGCACCATGTCTTATCCCAAAAGGGGACTGAACTGTGCCCCTTCTCAGCTATACTGTAGACCTCTCCCATTCTCCATTGACTGAGTGATTCTTTATAGCAGGAAGCTTCTTACACAGCTTCTTTGATCATACGCTCTTCTAGGCTAAAACAGGCTCCACACCAATTTAATCTCTGCTTTCCTAGAAGGACAGCAACACAGCTGTGAGAGAAGGATGACTGACTTACAGTGAGTGGGTAGGATCACTGCCACCAGGAAGAATCCAAATCTCTTCTCTTACAGAAGTAGAAGTGAAAGTATGAGCTATTCCATTAGGCAAGATGTGCAAGCTCACATGAGTCCTGTGTTGGATCTGAAAAACAAACAAAAAAATCAGATGAGAAATAAAACTTCCTGCTGCATTATCCTTTCATACCTGAGAAGCACAAGGGAAGTAACAACTAGAATATATGAATATCTGAAAAATTTTCTGCCTTGATTTTTGTGCATTCTCCGCTCCCAAAATATTTCCCTGAAATACAGCATCGCATCTACAGCTGACATTTTTTTTCTGAAAGATATGCATTAAAAATTCAGGTTAGCCACATTCTCCCATACAACTAAGCAACTTGAGTTTTAGTCTGCTAATGCACTGTGAGAGCAATGCATTTTGTAACAGAAACCCTTCTTGCTCCAAAGATCCAGAATTCTGCACAAGTGTGTAATTCTACTGAGGCAGTGGGGAACCCACCCAAACATCTTGTCAGCACAAAAACAAGAAAGAAGAATCCTGAACAGAAATAGATGCCAGGGTACTACTCTTTGACAAACTTGTAACATTATTCAGCCATTGCTTTGAAGCAACTAACACAGGGCTTTGATGTTAAGTCAAATGCACTTTTTTGAAGACCATCCAATTTTACAGTTTTAGCAGCCTGCAAGACTTTTCTGTACAGTGTGAACACTACCAAAAAGAAATTATGACAAAGTTTAACGTGCTCCATTTGAGCTAAAAAGGAACAATGGTTTAGTCTGCCTTTATATTCATGGACTACATGGTCCTTCATTCCAATTATTAGATTTGAATTTCTATTGCCCCGAGTCAGTTCCCATATCATCTTGATGATAAATTTTCCAAAAGTCTGCAATCAACCAGCCCCAGACAAACCAGTGTCTGACTACCACATACTGTTCATAAAAACTAGCACATTGTTAAGCTTTTTCTGATGCTGAGGCTTTCCTGATCTTTCTTCAAAACCAATATGAGAAACAGAGAATTCTTCAAATTACTTGTGATAACAGTTTTGAATTTAGATTACTGTTACAATTTAACTCTTTCTTAGTTATTACATCTACATGCTGTCATAGACTACAGCTTTAATTCAGTAGTGAAATTAAATTCTTCTGTATTTCTTGAATTAACATTACTGCTCCTATTTAATATTATTCTTACAGTCTTAGCATATTTACCAAGGAAAAAGGAAATGCTTTTCCCTGTTTTCAATTCAGAGTTTTGAGCTATACTTTTGCCTTCTCCTATCAGCTGTCTACATTTAATATCTCCTAATTTCACATTTACACTCAATTTCTTGCTTCTTCTATATCAATCCTAAAAATGCCACTGTCCCCATCTGGTTTGTAGTTTAAACATCTGTGATTTAATTTTAGGATAATTCAATACATGAACATGTGTACTTTTAATCATCTAAGTATTAAGGGTGGAAGTTTTTTAAACTAGAGTAAGAAAGAACACTTGATGTGTTAACTTTGATATTTTTGATTAATCTAAGGTTCTTTCATTGTACTGCCTTTTAAGATTAGAGTCCTAAAATAGCTATTAATATAAGAGCCTATTGACATTTTTAGCCTGTAGGAACATGCAGTGGGCAGAGGCAGCTGAAATAACAACATATTTGAGTGATGAACCAGCTTTATGATTTTATTACTCAGACTTTCCTGAATCTATGGCTGGCATTTTTCCCAGCAACTCAAAAATTAAGCTGTTTTACATTTGAAACTTCCAACTAACCATATATTAAAAACTTCTCATGGTTAAGGCAACAGAATAACCTTATAAAAAGCCTTCAAAAAAAAAAAACAAACTCCAACAAGCTACATCTGAAAAATTTGTGCCTTTAATTCTCTGTGCTATTTGCATGAACACCGTAAGAAAAACAGGGGAAAAATGATCTGATATAAATTACAAAGAACTATGTTAGTTACTAGGATATATTACATATTATTGGAGATATATATATATACATTAGGCTATATTACATATGATATTGAAGTAACAGGAACCCTAGAGGGGTCCTAGAAGGACCCTAAAGGAAAGTGACAGATATAAGGAGACACAGCCTAAGCATCCTTCACTGGGCACTTTAAGCCATCAGCATTTCAGGAAGCCAAGGCTTGTATCAATCACTTAGTCACCCCATAAAGCCAAGTGATGTCTTTGCTGTTGCACAATCTTTCCACGTTTTTGCATAGACATCAAGTTTTCCTCCTTCCAAAATGAAATTTCCCTCACAGTTTGCTGGTCCAAAAAAAGCCCCATTCTCCCCCTTGGTCCCCAAACCACTGTACTCAAGAGATCTGTTTTGATCAGTGAGCATAAAGAAGCAATCAACAGATTTTGTTTCTGAATATTATGCAACACAGGTACACAATTTCTAAAATCATCTGGGAAATCCAGATCAGCTTAACGGCACTGATGATAGATTTTTAACTTTTTCTGTGTCTGTGCAATAAAATAGTTGCATAGACATACTCAAGAATATTAGACCAGAAAAACTCTATAGCCTGATGCACTGAATAGAAGGACAAACTGAGCAATAAACATGTCTTGCAGTGGACGACGACAGATCATGTGAGCATCATAGAGGGATGCTCATTTAATGCAGAATGGAGAAAATTAATTATTCCGTGCCCAAGG
Source organism: Vidua macroura (assembly GCF_024509145.1). Lineage (NCBI taxonomy): Eukaryota > Metazoa > Chordata > Aves > Passeriformes > Viduidae > Vidua > Vidua macroura. The sequence goes on from NC_071571.1 coordinate 32,654,058, forward strand.
GAAAAAAAGAATGAACATGCAATAAGTGACCTTTTAACAAATCTACAGCAATTAATTAAGCTGGTTTGTACTGTATTAGTCCTAAGGAAGCTACATATTTCTAACTATTTCCAGAAGAGCCTACCAGGAGTGCAACAAAGACTCAATCTGGCAATAGACTGCAATTTGGTGTAAGTCTGCATCAAGCAGAACTGGGCCCTTGGGGAGGAACCAGACAATTCTCTCCCCTCTCAAAGTTAGCCATTTATCCCCACGGCAAGTTCTACTAAATCTGGTAGCAACATAACTACAGAGAGAAATCAGAGTGGAAAATTAATTCCATTAATAGCTAAAGAGGGAAAAAGCCAAATTTTTAGCCATAGTGTTTGCAGAGTCATTTCACTGCACCAACATGCTGCAAGCATAAAGATATGAAAAGAGCAAACCAGGCATCTGCTGACTGGAGGATAGAGCAGAACCACCTCTTTCAAAAGCAACATGGGACTGTGGGGGTTTACACTGAAAATGGAAGTAGGAACAAAGTGGGAACAGTAAGAAAGCAAGTAACTTCTCCAAAACAACCTGCACCAGACATACCTTCTAAAATGCATAATTTAATGAATGTAAGCAAAAGTTAACAGTAATGCCAAGCCTGATTGGAACCAAACATTAAAATTTTACTGTTTGCCTGATGGATAAGCTAGTCTCGAGTGTCATTATACAGTGCTAGTTTTAATTGCTCCCAGCTAAATATAGCTTTCAGAATTTAATAGCTCCCCCTCAGCTTTTCTGTCTTTCAAGGAGGGAAAAATCTTCTCATTAGAAAAAGCACACAGGCATACACAGTGGCATGTTACCACAGCGAAGCAGGAAGCAAGCCATTAAGATGATTACATTAGACTCCAACACTCATTCAGAACTCCTGTTTTTCAAGAGACCAAATGTTTCCCTGTTCCACCACTCTGGTTCCAGTTACAGCAGGTGATGGAAGCATGCATACCTTTTCAAATTAAGCCATTTTGCTGCTTTATTAGCAGGTTGTAAATCTTGCTTGCCCTGTGCTTCCAGTCAAAGATGATGTCTTTGCCAGCAAGATGCCATGGTGCCCATACACTTCTTCCTGTGACACCTCTCTGGGCACCGTGGGGCAGGAAGAGGAGCAAGGCTACACACTCATATACAACCTGTCCCTTCCCTGAAGCCACTGTATTGGCACAACTTACATGAGAGGGTCCAAAATCTTCTGGAACAGCTGAGACTGCAGCACTCTGATAAAGGCATGAAACAAATTCTCTCTTCTGCCTTCTAATACCCAATGAGGATCTCAAAAAACGTAATGAAAAGTTCCATGTAGCAAGCTTCATTTTCCCCTCTCCGAGCTGATAAAGGGTTTCACTCAGAAAATTTGGCTGACAGCTAGAAATGTGTTCTATGAATTCAGCATTTCTGTTCACCTTCATTTTAAAGGTCATTATGTAATTAAAGCACTCACAGTTTTTCTACAGTCCATGGAATTAAATTAAAAGTAACCACTGCTGCAATGACAAGTCTTCCCACTTCCCCTCAGGCCAGAACTCCAAACTTTGTTCTCTCCCCTTCAAACCATCATCTGACCATCTTACTATTTTCTCTCTGGTTTCATCCATCTCCTTCTCCTTTACTGAGTGGGGAAAAGAAGAATAATGCTACTTATGGAAAAGAACGTATTTACCAGACCATATGAATCACCAAATGCCACATTACCTGGCCCTTCACTTCAGCTGTAAAAGTCCAGGATTGCCTCTGTTATAGCTGTGCAAGCACTTTAGAAACACTGCCTGGAGGGCTGCCAAGAAGGACCTACTACACTGAACAAGACCAAAGGTAGTATTGCCAGTGATTTTCTGCCCTCTGACCTACCATTTCTGAGGTGCAGACCAGGCTGAATAGAACAGGTCAAAAGAACTATGTCTGTTTGATGTTTAAGAGAGGTTTTAAAGCAAGCCTCCTGACATGTTGCCTCCGTGACACTGTTCTGCATTGGGACATCTGTGTTCTACTGCTAGCTGAGCTGCCCCAGAACAGAAAGGCTCCCTACTGTCAGTGCAGGTGCAGGCTTCATTTACCAACTTCTGGTAAAGCACAGAATCATGACACTCATTCCCATTAAGATTTTTCTTTCTGAAGTAAGAAATGAAAGTGTGGATAAATAGCATCAAAAATAGGGAAGAGTACTGGAGACACTTTGTATACTAGATCTGGTTACTCTTACAGAACACGCTTTTATTTTAAAATTCTGCCGGCCACAACAGACTATTTGGAACAAATGAAGGTTAAAAAAACCTGCAAAGTGTACAAAACATCATGCATGTACTGTGGATAAATATAGTCTTACAGCTATGTGTTAGCTGCCATGAATCAGAGCTCAGTGCCCCAGAACTCCGTGGGGCTCTTCCAAGCTGAGCTGTTCTGCTCCCAGGCAGCACCAACCAGACAGAGGCAGGGCAGGCAGCCTGTCAGCCAGGGCTGACAAGCCCTGAGCACCAAACAGCCTCCCCCCACCTCTGAAACCACCATGTGAGGTGCAGTGAGCAGGGACACACCACATGCTGCCTTTTGAGAAAAGAAGCAACAAACCCACGCGAACGAAAGGAGGGAGAACAGTGGAGATCAGCCAACGCAACTGCAGCATCAGACCAGAAAGAAAGCATGCAGCTACGGTGGACAGACACACAATGCTTCTAAATCTGGATCTGGGGATTAGCAGGATAGAAAAGATACCAGAAAAAGGTAATTTGTTTCCTCGCCATCTGTAATACTGAAGAGACTTTGCTCTTCTCTCCAAAATTGGAACATCTACAGTGTAACTCCTTCCCCTCTTAAGAGTCATGTGTGTATAAAAAAGCCACAAAAAAAAAAAAAAAAGGCATTATCAGCCTCAGGTCAGGACAATAGCGGCCTAAATATTCACAAAACTGTCATGAAAGCATTAATTTAAAAGCAATTATGATAAAACAACAAGATCCATCAGAGTAAATATATGACATCCACCAGAACAAATAAATACCATCCTGCAGAAGCTTCAACCTAATCCACAGTAAGTTTATTCAGAAACATTTTCTTGAACAAAAAAAAAAAAAAAAATCAAACAGATGTGACCAGTCAAGATGTCAACAAATTCCAGAATCTATTTATTTACCAGATGTTTTCCGCTACATCTGATGACCTGCAAATTTGCCTTAGCTGTAGCAGTAGCTGCTGATAAACCTTGGCAACAGCTACTACTGTATTTGTGACTGAAAGAAAATTACATATAATAATTTTCAGTTAATTATTTATACTCAAATGCAACATGAGGCTTTTTTAATGTGTATAAAATATAAAAAGTCACATTTAAGTGAACAGTTTCACATATATTGGTTTTCGCCTTCTCCCTTGCTCTTTATGCATTTCCCTGCTGATTCAAAGATATATTCTATCTGGGTGTACAAGGTTACTTAAGGAGGGGGGACAGACTCTAGAGATTATTTATATAGCACGACTTCAAACAATTGATCCAGCTATATCTCAAGTGACTTGATAAAGAGGCATTAAAATAATGAGCAGAGAGAAAGATGGGCGGGACATTACAGCATTTCAGAGTCACTCAGCAGGACTCTCCCGCTCAAGGACTCTCAATTATGAGACAAGGACACTGACCATGAAGGACAAGGTGACACACCCAAGGAGGGAGTTACAGATGAAAGTGAGAAGTGAGAGTTGTTGGGACAACCTCCACATGCAACCTCGATGCACAAGTAAAGGAAAATGAGAATGTGACCAAGAAGGACTCTTATCTCTGATTGTTTGATAAAGGGCTGAAAGTCCTAGCACAGATTAGAACAGGGTTCAGGCAGACAAGTAGTCTGCTCAGGTAAACAGGCGTGACGAGATGGAACACTCTAAAGCATTTGTGTACTTACAAAAAAGAGGTCTCCACTACAAAACTAATGCATCTGAATTAAATACAAGATTAAATATCATAGGGACAACAGCATCTTGGTGGCTAAAACATAATGAAATGCACACGCTATTCAAAGAAAGCTCATAGAGATAGAGGGTGTTCAAATATACACCACTTAATATTGTGATAGATTAAAAAAAAAAAAACACCCCAAACACACCATTGCAAAAGAACTTACACAATCTGTGTAAAAATAAAAATAAAACAAAAAACACCAAACCAAAACCAACCGCACTTAAAAAGGACAGCCTTGCTCAGAGTCTGCAGTAGATTCAAAGAAAACAGCATTGCTACAGACTTTGTTTTATTAGAATGAATAATATCCCAGTGAGTTGGGCATTAGAAGAGATTAACTTCTGACTCATATGAAGTTTTAGCAGTCATGTAGAGTTCAGGATTGAGGAGTTCAGTCTCTGTAAACTGAAAACGCGGAGTTGCTGCTTCATTAAATATGCATAAACAAATCTGGAAATGCCTCATGGGATGCAGCATGGAGTAGACAACTTGAAAGATGAAATAGCCCCAACTAGATAAGCATTTCACGACAGCTCCCAAAAAGGCAGAGAACAAGTTGATTAAAGAAGTTGCACCTCAGATGTTAAAGTACAGGAATAAAGGTATAGCTTAAAAAATTTTTGATTTAAAAGATATTAGAAACTAAATTCTTCAACACCTTATAGAAACTATGGAAAGTAGTAACCTGGAAGTGAAAATTTCTCAGTAAAAAAATAAATATAGGATGTCAACTATGAAACAGACCTGGAAATTATGAAAACCAGAATGAAATTAAAAGTAACATCTTCCTGGACATGTGTGGAAAAAAAAATCAGATTAAATTGTACATAGAGTTGCAAATAAAACTCTGATATATTCTCAAGCTTTTGTGTCTACTTCACCTCGAGCCAATAAAATAATTTAAAACCTACAATCTGTATTTCTAAAGAAGACAAAAAACCCCAGCTGGAGATATTCTCTGGTGGCAGGACAACAAACAGAATACCTGTCTTTAGAGTTGAAACCGAGGGGACAAAAGTAAAAAGACATCAGCTCTACTACAAACAGTACCATGCAGTCAATAGTCACAGTGTAACATTTTACAAAAAATTAAAAACAGACAGGAGAAAACTTAGATCACATCTGGACTCAACAACAGCTGCATTAAAAAAAGTTGGTAATGATCTTATTTGGTAGAAGAATTGCAAAGTGATTGACTGGCCACAGACAATAAAATATTATCAGGCTGGACATGGATCACCAGAAGAAGTTGCCAAGAATTATCTTTGAGCTAGTTTTATTTAATAGTCCTACTACTGGCAAGGGAATTGAAGTGTGTACTAAAAATTGCTGCTGACAAAAGGTATAGAGGCACATCTGATGCACTGAACAACTAGGCCACCAGGTGAGAGGAGCCACACGAACAGAAGCAGTGTCAGGGAATGCAGTTTATCAGCCCTGGAGGCAAGGTCAGGGTCCAAGGAATAAGCCAAGCACAAGTTCTGCTGAGACAGTGGGAACTGACCAAGGAGAGGAAGGCACTCACATGCATGGAATACATGCCTGATCAACTCATTAACAAATTAATGAAGATATGAAAAGAGAAAAGAGCTATCCATTACATAAATTCAGGCATTTCCTACAGAGCCATGTAGGGAAGCATCAAAAAAAAGGCACTGCCAGTATCTAATCTGGTCAGAAAATTTAAAAATAGCACCTAAGACACAGGTGAGATATATGTAAGTTTATGCAAGGAAGATTGACAGCATAATATTGTTCTGAAATGAGTACCGTGAGCATACCTAATCAGCCATATCACAAGATTCCCTGCATCTCTTCAAGTCTAAATGCAAGTCTCCTAAACTGACTGGGGGAAAGAGAGTCCCCCCTACACAAACAGAGTGAAAACCGCTTTACAAAGGGTGCAAATGCTCCTATAAATATCGAGAGAAAATATCAACTTTATCCAACTGGACATAGAAGCTGGTTGTGCGTACTTTTAGCCAGAATCCTGGAATAAAATTTTAGTCCAAACACGTAAGCTTTGAAATAATTTGTTAATGAGACAAGCTTTGACTACTTTCAAATAATTTGTTAATGAGACAAGCTTTGACTACTTTAAGATGATGCTTGGGAACTTTGCAAACAGGAATATACAAATTCATTGACTGCAACAAATACTGAACATGAGAATCCACAAACTCCCTTCCAGTTGTATTATGTGCCAGTACAGCCACCTTCAGCAAGGAAGTCTTTATATATCGCTTCCCAATGTTATTATTGCTGATTTAATCTGGGCTGAAAACTGACCTTGCCTTAATACTCTTAGGTTTCCATTAATAAAAAGAAATTACTTCATCTTTACCCGCTTACATTTATTCCTTCTGTGGAAAGTTTTTGTGTGTCTTTATTGGGTTTTTTAAGGAATATAATTTTTTAAAGTGGCAGATCAATGCATCAATGGTATGTTTTAGAATCTATGTTTAGGCTACCAGTCATAGGTGGCTTCAATTACATCAATTCTGACAATGAAAGTTACTCATATTTTCTTCTTGATTTGATGTCAATGCTTTGCATGTCCTTGCCTTTCCAAAGACAACTACAGTCCCCAGACACAGAGAAACAAGCACTTCAGAATCTCAATGCAAGGAGGAAATAGGAGATTAGAACAATTCCCTTCTTCAAAGTCAATCCAAGCACAAATCTAACCCATCTATGCCTTGCAGTTTTTTTTTTTTTTGCACTCCTCCTACATTTCACAAAGCATTTTTGCATGCAAATGTGTCAGTGGCATTCAAAGACTGGGCAAAACAGCTTCATAAGATGACTTGGCTGTATTTACTCAAAACACCCTCATGGTTTTCATGGGCCAAAAAAAACCCACAAGGAAATAAAAAAACCAGTCAGTAAATCAGAATCAAAAGAGAAGAATTTAAGTTTTGTAAATTAATATTTAAGAAAAAATAGAAAATCCTGTTTCCCTGCCCTTCATCCCTAGTTCCATTACTGAATACCACTGTTCCTCTCAGCTTTAAGTACATTATGCTGGGCTAATATAAGACATGATTTTATCAATAAATTAATGTACAACAAATGCACAGCCTATACCATCTCTCTTCTTAAGTAAGCCACCACAAGGTAGATCAAGTAGCAACGAACTTGCAGACTGTTGAGTAATGATATGAAGAAAGAAAATCCCTCAAGAACGCTAGTTCTGCAAGATGTGAGTGCTGGGACACAGATCATAGTGAGAAAGGCATTGCATCCTTCTAATGGTCTAAAAAAGTATTTTTTCTTTTTAGTTTAGAACATAAAATTCACATAACAGCAAGCAAAGATGATCCTTTTGTAGAAGGGCTCTGGAGAGTGAACTACTACTTAAATTTGAGGAAACCAGAATCAAACAACTCTCATCCTGCACTGAATAGAAGGGTGTGTTTATGCTAATCATGCATTCTAGTCATATTAAAGTAAATAATGCAAACTCACTTGACAAGGAGTGTTTGGTAGTTTGATGTGACCTGTCATGTCTGGAATGCCAAGACTGAAATGGCATCCACGGTTAGGAAAACACCAGTGTTTTCAAATGCTGAGCTGTGCCCCAGAAGCCAAGATTTCCCAAGCCTCTTCAAATAGGAAATTATCTCCCAAAATGAAAACAGTCACTTGGTGTCTCTGAGCTACAGTCACTGTTCTAGCATCAAATTACTATGAAATGAAGAAAAACACTTCTTTAAAAACAGAGATGGCTAACACTACAGCCAGAAATAAATGGGAAGTTGCATTTTCCCTGCTCAGCTTATCAAAATAATCAACTAGGACTAAAAACAGATTATAAAACTTTTCTGGTGAAAACAATTACTTGCATGCACTTGAAAATACTCAATGGTGTCCCATTACTTGAAACTGGATCTTTTAAAAAGCAATATTGTCTGCAAGGGATCTTCAGTATACCAACAATTGCATACACATGACATGGCAAAAGAAAGTGATATTACATACTTAAGTGTTCTGGCAAAAAAGGAAAAAGAAAGAATTGATAAACCACACTTCTCAAATATGCCATTTTGTCAAAGCCTGACATTACTTCCTTTTCCTTCTTTCAAAAACAAGCAAACAAACAGCAAGTGTCATCAGTGAAAGTGTTATCCTGGCAATGCCTCTGCTGCTGATTTTCAAGTGCAAGCACTGATCCTACTGAACTTCAAGTAGTAAAGTACAATATAGTATTACACACAGGAAAATAAGCTGTAAAGTTGTGTCCATGTGTGGAGAGAAAACTATGATTCAGCCATCCTGTGGAAAATTCTAACTTCTTATCTCCAGATTTGAAGTTCCATATTTATTCAGTAAGTGAAATAACATGATTTCAGCCAAGCATTTGTATTCTTGTTCTAAGAAATAGGATGTTAAAAAAGCTTGTTTCAACAAAACAAACTACATATCAGCTAAAAGGCAAGAATTTACTTTATCCACAGTAGCACTTCTCTACCTCAGCAAGTTCTCCTTCCTCAACAATTTGATACTCTCTAAGCACTGGGAGATATTTAATAAGTGAGCCTTAATTTTATAAGGTTTATAAAGTTATCATAATTTTGAGTGCTTCAGGTTTAATGTCTTATAGTTGAAATTGGTAGATTTGAAAGACAGTAATAAATCTGCAAATGAACTCACTGATATAACTTTTTTTTTCTTTTTAAACAACAGGAAAGAATGAATGTGCTTTATACTTCCTGAATTTCAGCAGCTGTGGCAGTAGTGTAAGAACGATGAATTGTTAACTTCCTAGTTAGGTCACTCAGTAAAACAATATCAGTACCATTCAGTTAAGGAAGACAAGAATCAATCATAATACTTTGGCTTAATATTTTTGGCACAGAAATTTTCCTGGAATCTAAACCCAGATTGCTGCTTTCTCAGCCTAGAAGTGGTATAGATACCACAGTTGTAGGCAGATGAGGGTTCATGATACATCTTTGTTGAGGGTTCATGATATATCTTTGTTGTCCATCATTCTATTCACTAAATAGTACTTGTTGACACTAGTAAGAGCACACCTACTGAATTCACATATTAAAAACCACTATCTTTCTTGCCAAGACATGACAAAATCCTGCAGACCAACACCTAAATTCTTTTCCTTCCATTGTTTGACCTTAATCAGAAAGCAAACAAGAAATATTAACTCTTCTTTCCTAACATGGTTGTTACTAGAGTTCAATAACAGGATGAGATCTAGCCGACATTCTCCTCTCTTCATACACGTATTGCTGTTACTTGACTTCAGTATCAAGCAAATTAGAAAACCCCAGTAGCTCTAGCTCTTTTTAAAACTCAAATTGTCTCAGACAGACATCACCAATCCTCCACAGGAAGCCTACTCCAACAATGGATGCACCCTGTTGTATGAGAGATGATCTGTACCCCAACCACAAGGTTGCTTATTGACTTTAAGGCCAAGGCAAGACCAGAGACCAAAACTGTCTGGCTTTTAAAAATTAATTTGTCTAAGATTTTGAAGAGCAGAATTGCACCACACTTCAAAATACCCTAGTAGCATTATCACAGAATGGTTCAAGATGGAAGGGACTCCCTCAGTTGGAGGGTATCTGGTCCAATCCCCCACTCAAGCAGAACCACCTGAAATGGGTTAGCCAGGATCACATCCAGAATGCTTCTGAGTATCTCCAAGGAGGGAGACTGCATCTTCTCTGGGCAACCTGTGCACGTTCTCAGTCACCCTCCTTTTCAGTGAGGGAAAAACTTTCTGATGCTCAGATGGAACCTCCCCTGTTTCAATGCCCATTTTCTCTGGTCCTCTCACATACCTTAAGTAGTGACAAAGCCATTATCAGAATGTTATCTTGTAAGGAAACTGAACATGGCTGCTCCGAATGATTCAGCTAACCCTATTTAACAGTAACAGACAGTAAGATGGAGTTCTGACAAGTTCCCAGGGTAGACCACAAAGTCCTATTAATTACTCTTATTAGCAAAAAAAAAAAAAGTTAGGGAGAAGCCTTCTCTTCAGGCATAGTTTTAATACCTTTTCCTTATTTTCTTTGGTTTCTTTATTCCAATATTGCTTATTTATTAAGCAAATACCTTCAATCTTTCAGCAAAAATGTCAGCTCCAAACAGCCTGACGCATTCTAGGTGGCCTACCTTCTTTGGAGGTGGTGAATCATTGCTAAAAAGATGGACCTGCTACCTAAATGGCTGCACAGTTCTCATGAATTAAGAGCTCACGTGCTGCTATGCTGTACAGACACAGATACATGCAGTTGAGGGGGAAAACCCCACACAGCTACCAAATTGTGGAAAGGCATTTCTCAGCAAGTACCAGCCTGCCTTCCTTTGGCAAGCAGCAAGGTATCAGGGAGTGAACCTGAGAGAGCCACCACAAACTCCTAACCGCAGTCATCTCGAACTAGCAGAGACTCAGTAGCCCACATCCTTTGGAGGCCGCTTCATCTGCTCCCAAGTGCACAGAATACAATCACTTGCCTGTCTTCAGGACCGCTGTTGCTACTGATGATTTACACGTTGTTATTTTAAATCAGTCAAGCACTACCACAGAAGATTAACAGACACTTGCTGTTTCCTTTTTTAAGGTATACAAGACTGTCAGTGACTGAATCACGTTCATAGTGAAACTTCCTCCCTTCCTCCCATCATAAATTGCTCTTGAATTCAGACTTTATGCTGTCAAAGCTTTGTAGGGAATCTCAGCACTCATATTTGTCACAAGCAAGAGATATTGAAAAATGATAGAATCGTTCACTCTCCTTCAGAATACAATATTTTATCAGACTATTAAACAAACTACTTTTTTAGCAGCACAGTTATAGCCAATGTAGTCTCAGCTGCCAGTATGAGCAAGATGCATTCCACATTATATTCAGGGCAGATGCCACGGTTATGCCTCACAGCCTGAGGTAGCACCAGAACCTTTTTGACAGAAACACTCAGCAAGACTGGTCTCGAAGTCATATGTTGTCACTGCAGACAGGACAGAGAAAGTCCTGTAAAAATAAGAATTTTTTATTTCAGTTCAGCAACTATGAGCATGAAGTAACTCTATCCCTCCTCAAGGCTATTTTCAAGGATATTTTTCTAGGCACACTGACAAAGCAATTATCTTGGAGAAGAGGGAGACATTGCAATAAAATGTTTTTAACATATGTGACTGGCAAGATGGAAAAAAGTAGTACCAGAGACCTATATCCTACCCTGCTCACATGAAAACTTGAAGGGCAGGACTTGACCTTCTGTAACAGGCAGAATTAACAGTGACACAGATGGGCTTGTGCACTGAGAAGGATAAAGTCTCTGGCACACATGGTGCTCTCCCTGATTGCCAGGCTGTTCAGAAATTGTCTCTTCAGGGGTTTCAGCTACTCTCTGGGCAGAGTGTACATGTGAGGCAAATGGAGTACATCCACACAGATGCTCCTGATCAGAACCATGTACACCAGAAGCTTCATTCATTTTCACCAACAACTATATGAAAGTGGAACAGACTAAAATTGGAACAGTAGAAAAGTGTTCACTATGACTAGGAAAAGCGTCCAGAATCATGAGAGTAAGTGGCATCAGATAAGAGAGAAGTGACCTAAAATTGACCTGACTGGCACAAGAGATAGTAGAATACAGTTATGATAACAGACTCTGCAGTATCATCATTAGCAATAATAAAAGAATTGGCTGCAACTAAGATGGGAGAAAAGTATTGGCTACATTCAGTAAGGGAAATATTTCAGATTTTTACCCTGACAACATTCATCAGACGATACACAGAATGGCCAGAAAGCACAATACTACTTTTTTTTTCCCTAATGATAATAAAAAAGTCACTACTGAAATTCAATAGATACACTACAGTAAACACAGACAAACTTATAAACAAGGATGAGTTTCTCACCTTTACTACTTTGTATTGTTACTGTCTTTTTTCTATGTATAGCAATTACATACAACTGCTGCATGACAACTGTAGCACCACATATTACCATGGTTTTGCTGTGATTCTTTTCAGGTTTAAGTTCAACCAGCATGAAGGCAGAATCTGAAGATTCCGAATTGAAGATTCAGTTAAAAGTTGCTAATATGTAAAAATGAATCAAAAGAAAAATGTCATTAATTCTCAGTCTATGCATTACATAGAAAGCAGAGGCAAGGGCTCGTGCATTTGTTTGCACACTCATATTAATATAATTGCCAAAGAAAATGTTCAGAGGGAAATAATTAAGTGTTGACACGGCAGCAGCTGTATTTGCCAAACTAAATATGATTCAGGTATCAAACCCCCACAACTTAAAGACTAGAGAGAAAATATTCAGTTCAGGTACTTGTAGTTTAACAACTGGACTTGAAAATTACAAACTTAAACCTACAGATACATACACACACCTCATGGCTGCACAAGGAATGCAGAGCTTGACTAGTATGCTTTTCAATGACTTCAAAGGACAAGTTTTCACATTCAGTCTAAGCAGTTACAATACTGACAAACAACAGAGACACATAAAACATCCTATCTGCAGCCTTTCTCCTGTGACTTACCAGATGCTATTAGGCAGCCACTATCTTTATGTCAGATGTCTGTCTCACAGCCAGATGTACAATTATTTAGTTTAGAGATATCTCTAAGAGCTAGATGCACATAGCAACTCTCAATGTACTCCCTAAGCTTAGGGCTTAGATGTCAGTAAAAGTCAGTTCTCTCTGTTTGTTCCTCCTGTTGCACATGACAGGGATTCCTGTCAAGTCTTGCTTATCAGTACGTATTTTCCACAATTCAAGAGACATGTCTAGAATAGCCTGCACTCAAAGACTGAGAATCATTAGCAAATAGCAAACAGACATTGCAAAAACTGCTCAGCACCTGCCAGATTGAAAGCAGCTCGACTCTATTTCTTTACTTTCATGGTTAACATCATGGAGTGCCCAGACACTGAAATAGGATTAGGCCCTGCTGTGCTCAGTGCCTCACACCAACACGTGACTTCTATCCTAAGGAGCTTGCACTGAGTCAGGCACACACACAGGCAGGACAGTAGAGGCTGAGCTGCAATGGCCAAGTACATTTCCCAGTTTCACCTGGCATTCCTAATCCTCACTGCTTTTAGTAGCAAAGCAGGTACCAGACTTGCCATTGAATTTGTATTTTAGAAAAAACCAAAACAAAATCAACCTCCCCCCCTCCCCCAACAAACAAACCCAGCAGCCACAACAGCTCTGTTAATTTAAAAATTATCTCAGTTGCAACATCTGAACACAGAAAATCAGAAAAAATTTGTTCAAGTTCTCAGTTTTCTTCCCTAGCTGAGGCTGCCCGCAACTTTATTTTTAAATGTTTCAAGTGACTTGCAACAATGTGCATGAGCTTCATACTGACAGAGTTCCAAAACCGCAAGGCTGTTCATTCATGTCATAACTTCATATATAATAGAATCTATTTCTGAACATATACCCTATGTGAAAGCCACAAGCATCTTCGAGAACTCTGCACAAGTAACAAGCTAAAGCAGATTTAAAGAAGGAGTTAGATATCCTGCCTCCTAGGGTCAGACCCAGAGCTGTGCTTTTCTTAGCTATTATGCCTACAACTTTACCTAGGCTATCATAGTCATTAGCAACAATACCCACATCACTCAACCTTGAAGGCAGACAGAAAACCTCCTTCTAAGGTAATTAGAAATTAACATGGAGGAGATACATTTTATGTTAGTAGAATAAAGACAAGTACCCACCCACAACAGGACAGAACACTACAATACACAAAACCTCCTTGTCCTTCGGATAAATGAGAAACTTAAGCAATGAAATATGTATTTCAAGGCACAGCATTCAAGGATGCTGCACAAGTGACAGCTGCAGGAGCCTAAAAACAGTGTCTGCCCCCCAAAGTATAATGTTTGAACATAATCACTAATGCAGAAGACAGACATGCAAATCCAGCATCTCAAAGAGCAGAGCAGGGTAAATTTGGAAACATATTAGTCCCGGTCCAGAGAGTCGTTTGTCAGACCTCGGTGTATCTGCATCCTATTATCTGAAACTTGATACAGAAAAAAAGCAATTAGATTCTCCTAGAAGTTTCTTTGGTACCTTAGTAGCAGTGTATCACAGTATCTATACCGCAGCCTTTTACCAGCAAAACTTTGCTACTTCGGTAAGTCAAATCTTACCTGTACTAAAGTAGATTAAATTTAATGAGATCAAAATATGCTGATACAGATAGTATACTGCTTCTGACGTGTAAAAGTACCCCATGCACAGTGACATACTCATTCTGCTACCTCGTTCATCGCTGCAGGGCTTTGAAAGGCACTTTGCAGCAAATCCAATTTAAACTTAAAACATATTAGCACTTCAGATACAAATTAACTTCTCTATAGAGAGGCTCTTCTCATTTGGTAGCTAATAGCACCATTTGTAGAAACTGAAAACTCAGTTTTACAATTAGAAACCATAAGGTCCGGGAAATGCCATGTTTGACTCTATTTCTCCCTTAGTATGTAACAAGATCTAGAGAATGCAACAAACAAAGGAATTAAGCTGACAAGCATCTGTTTATAATAGATGTGGTTTGAACAAGACCCAATTCTTTACAACAATGTACACACATCTACTTAAAAAAACCCAAATAAGCTTTTGTATAAAATACAGTATACTTACATTTGCAACCGTGAATGAGCTAGCCACACACAGAGTGTTGCAACAGGCAGACTCCAGCAGAGCCTTACCATCATTTCCTGTCCTCGGTGAACACACTAATAATTTCAGCACAACCACAACTGTTCAGTGCACACACAGAGAACACCTCCAACACCTAAAAGTCCCCTCCCACCTTTCCTGCATGCAAACCCAGACACTATACAAAATTATAAAAGAGATGACATAAGTGGGCCTAATGTAACGTGTGGGGAAGGCAAAATAAGAGTAAAGAGAATCAAGACTTGTGAATGCTGTTGCTTTGAAATTGAAGCCACAATGGTATTGGGAATGCAGACTGGGGAGTATTATTTAAAGACATCTTTTAAAAAGCATTTTAAACAATAAAAAAAGAAAGCTCATGGAAGTTAAAACCATCCCTGCCCAGGGCTTTACAGAAAATGTCCATGAAAACGCACGCTTTAAATACCCAAACCGGACTTACAAGCTCTGTTGAAATTAAGTAGAGTGAAACACTCTGAACTCTATGAGTGAAACACTCTGAACTCTATGATTAATCGATGAAAGTCAAGGGATGAAGCAACTGTTCCCTTTGTCCCTTCTCAAGAAAACAGAGAAAGAAAAACACGGTTACCATCATTAGCGGCCTAGGACAAAAACATACGGCAGAAAATTACCTTACATTTATTAAATGCCCTTTTCTCTAGCTATTCTAGATATCCTCCTAGTAAAAATGAAACACTCTCAATGAAGAGTACTTCACTGTCTCTGAACTGTGAAGCACTGTACACCAAACAGTTTTCAAATAATGGAGTATTTAAAAGCTCATATTGCCTAATTGGTCCTCAAATGGAAATTAAATCAACCTAGGAACAAGGAACAAGCTGGATTTAATTAACCTATTTAAGATAGAGGCAAGAAATAATAATAATGGTGGCATTTTTTTCTTCTTTATTTTACATGAGTACAGAGAACCACAGATTGAGTAGAGATTTCGGAAGTTCCACGGATTTCACAGCCAGCCGGCTGCCGGGCGATTCCCCAGAGCCCGTAGCCGCGGGGAGAGCTGCTCCAGCCCATCCCCGGGGCAGCGGCTGCCCGGTGTGTCCCGGCTCACCTGGAATTCGCTCCGTCTCAGTGCCACATGGAGCGCACCGGCAGGAAGATAAACCCCTTCCAAAAAAAGCAGCACCCTCCTGGAGCAGGGAAGGTGTCTAAGTTGGCTGTCGCTCCGGAACAGCCTCGTGGGGCTGTGACAGCGCGGCCGGAGACCCCGAGTGCCGCAGGAGGAGGCTGGAGGGGCTCGGCGGGATAAGGCGCTGCACCGGCAGCAGCCGCCCGCCCGCGCCCCGGCCGGCAGCCGTGGGCGCCCTCGCTGCCAGTCGGGCGTGAAAGGCGCTTTCTGGGGCGCCAAAGCGACACTTTCCTCGCGTGCCGAGTTCGCCGGCTGCCGCCCCCCGGCTCGCCTTGTCCCGCAGCGCTCCAGCGAAGGAAGCGGCCACCGCCGCCAGCTCCGCCGGGCTGCGCCCCGCCAGCCGGCCCCGTCCCATCGCTACGGCGGACACCCACCTGAGCTCCACACCTACGGCCCGCCGGGCGCCCCCGCCATGGCCCCCGGGCAGCGGCGCCCCGCAGGCAGGAGCGAGGAAGGAAGGAGCCTGGCAGGAGCGATAGCCTGCATAAAGGGCCGGTCCGGGCTGAGCGCTCGCTCCGGCTGGCAGGGAACACCCACGAGCGGGACCGGCGGCGGGACCGCCGCGCTCGACTGACGGCCGCGCCGGCCAACGGGAGGAGCCTGCGCTGCCCCCGCCCCGCCGCCTCCCGGAGCCGCCGCCGCCTTCCCGGCCGGCGGGGCGGGGAAGGGGGAAGGGGGTGTTTCCATGACGTCACGGGCAGCGCCCGCGGACAGGTGGGGAGCGGTGCCCGAGGGGACGCGGGGACAGGAGCCCCGGGCTAAGCCGGAGCTGAGCCCCCGAGCCCGCCTTAAGCGGTTGGGGCGGGGCGGGCCGCGGGCACGGCAGGGCAGGGCAGGCGCGGAGCTAATCCCGCAGCGACCCTGAGGGAGCCCCGGGAGCGATGCCTCCCTGGGCCGCCTGGTCCCGAGGGCGCGGCTTCCCGCGCCGCAGGGGCGAAGTGCGAGCGAGCGCCGGCGGACAGGGTTCGTCGGGGGATCGCCGCATCCACAGCAGCCTGCGGGCATCACTTCCCGCTCACGGGGAGCGCTTCCCGCGCCCCACCTCGCCATCCGCCTGGGGAAGAGCTCCTCCGTGGGAGAACCACCCCTCCCCGCCTTCCCCCGCTATCCCTTTCCTGAACCGGCATCCTTACCGTGTTTCTCTGTACCTTATTTAAAAATAAACATCTTGAATGACTAATTAGATTCAAGCCGTTAGAAGCGCGCTGGACGGCTTCCATGAACCCTTAATGTATGCACTAAATCTTTCAGAAATTGTTACTGCTTGCGAGGAGGCAGACGGGATGTGACCTGGCACACCATTCACACCGTCTTTACTTACAAAGTGCGATTTAATCCACACTTAGGAAATGGAGGGGGGTGGGAAGAACCACCTCGGTTTCTTTACTCAGACTCACATGCCCAAAACTGATCAGCTGCTTCTCAATTCCATTCAGAACTCGGTGCTTTTCTCGACTGGAGGGAAACAGAAACCTTTTTCTTCATGAATACCATTCATACAGCGTTTAAAAAGAGCAGAAGCATTTGGAAGAGCAAGCTTAAGTGACGTCCCAAAAGTTAGGAATGATATTCACAGATTGGAACTTGAGGTAGCATACCTGAGCAGAGTAATACATAGCACCTTGAACAAAATCTTGTAAGGGCATGAGAGAGGCTGCAGAATATCACGTTTAGTAAGGAC
This sequence comes from Vidua macroura, assembly GCF_024509145.1. Taxonomy (NCBI): domain Eukaryota; kingdom Metazoa; phylum Chordata; class Aves; order Passeriformes; family Viduidae; genus Vidua; species Vidua macroura. The sequence continues at coordinate 32,671,569 of NC_071571.1, forward strand.
AGTATCCACTGTAGTCTTCCCAAACCATCAGCAGCAGAGCGACCCAAACACCCTGAAAGCTGCTGTCAGAGCTGGCCTGTGTGATGCTACAGCAGGGAGGGCTCCTGATGCCTCTGCTGTTGACTGCAGCTGTACAGACTGACGATGGCTTAAGTAGATGCTACCTACACAATGAAAGCTCAAGCAACGACTTTTTAGTCAGCATCCAGCATCAAAGTCAATGAAAAGCAACAGAAGTAGTTTTAGTTTTCATAGTATTGTTTAATGTAGCTCCAAGACACTGCTGTATGAGAGTTCAAGCATTGTCAGAGGGTATATATCAGTTTGCAAACAAGTAGATTTTAACAATAACATTTAGCAATTCCTTGGGTTTCAGATTTTATAGAAGTTTGATTTTATAAATCCTGGTTTTAGGACAAAACTAGCAGCACCTGTCATTTTAAAGAGCACAGTTTTTGAACTAAAGGCACCAAACAGCCTGCAGCATCCAATCAGTTAAGGAAAAATTCAACACCTGGAATATGTTGATGGTATACCTTTCTAGTGTTCCCATGATGCAACAGCACATTGTTAGGTAACAGCATGCTTCCTATGCATGTGTGGCCTGTTCCAACTTCCACTGAAATCAAACTCAGACCACTTCCTAATGTAGAAAGTAACCATGTGTCTACCTGAAAATGTACAATCTCCAGACCCTGCAATAAAAACGACACAAACTGCAAAAATAAAATTATCTTCCAAACCAAAATCTCCATCTTGAGTCCTGCTGTATAGATATTGCTCTATTTGAGGTTCCTGAAATATTTAGGACTTCTATTGTCCCTGTGTAAAAATATATGGACTGGATGCATCCACGGGCTATATTGCATTATTTCACTGGAGTTACATCAGGAAGGAGTTTGATCTTATGGATTTAGGGCTTCATTTCCCTTCCTTTAGTTTTTCCTTTCTGTCACACAGAAACAATGAAAAAATATTGGAGTGCTCTGTTTTCCTGTGCTAAAGAAAAGTTTAGAAATAAAGTAATAACCAGCCTTTTGAGAACAAGATCATTCTTTCTGTTAGAAAAGCAACACACAGAGAAATAGCGACAGTTCATTATCTGAGATAGCAAAATACAATGTGGTCGTACACATTGGGGGAAATGTATGGGCACAAAGCCTCTGTGTGAATATAGATTGCTGTTTTTTTTGTTCTTAATAGATCCATCAACACAAACTCATCCAGTTTATAATCATAAAAGAAAGGTGGCTAGGGTGTTCCTCAGCAACATGCACTTAACCTTTGATTTAGCCTTGCTCTTTGGGTTTTCTGTTCTGATTGATGGAGCCTCATGACACAGTAATCTTTTCAGAACGATTAAGAAGAGGAAATCCATTCTGCATAATCCAACAGGTATTTTTTTTAATTCAGTTTCCCTTTGATCTATTGTAATTCAGAATTAAATTACATGGTCTGAATTAAAACTCTACCAAAATGTGTGTTCTTTCAGCTTGCTCTTTCCTGTGGTTTTGTAAAGACAGTTCATAATAATGTTTCCAGTGGTGCAATGAAAGGGATTGTCTTTTGATTTCCAGCTTGATTTTTTTTTCCTTTAATTATTAGGTAAAAATAATTATTGCATCCCTATTGGACTCAAAGACAATAAATGATGTTTCATGTTTAAGCAATCTTAGTCTGGTGAGTGAGCCAGCTTCCATTCCATGTATATGGACCACAAAGAGAAAGACTCATTATGAGACACAAGATTTGTCCTGTGGTTTCAGCTGAACAACTGACAAATAAGTTTTGTGAAGAGCTTCTACATTTACAGCAGATGAATATATTTATCAGTATTTGTGTGGCTCAGGTGTGAGCAGCGCAAGTTGTGCACATTGCAAAGTTATTGGATTCATCTGTCTAATTCCTCTGATGACTATGCACATATATCTTCAGTCCTGGGCAGGAGTTATCTATCTTGAAATTCAGAAACATCTTTCCTCATGCACAAAAATAAATCTGTCCTTGAGAGCTTTCTTTTTTTCCACCAGCCCTCCCCATGATGTAATTTCTGTCCTTATGCCAGTACCTCCTATGTTATTCTTGGTCACCACTGAGGAGCCTCTATCTCACTGACAGTGCTTTGGCAAACGTTGCTGTTGTCCTGTTGCACTTACTGGCTGGTATTATGGAAGGTATTGGCACCACCTTTCATGTGTCCTTCTTGCTGGTACTTCTAAATGCTTATCTATCTCCCTAGGCTGCCCAGGCCTCTTTCCACATGACCATGGTTACTGGGTCTTCCATGACTTGTCTGGCTTCCCAGATAGAATTAGCCTTGTTAAATTCCCTTTGGAACCCTTCTGGATACCTCTGAGGTAAAAGCATATCATATGTGTTGCAAAATTAATTAATTTTTGCAATACTTTTAGCAATTGTGATTGTGCCTTACCATTTGCATGGTCATAAGAGCTCTACAGCTGTGGGGGAATGCAGACCTGCTGTCACAGCATCCTTTACTCTTTTTCTTCTTACAAACTGCTATATTTATTTTTGTTTACTTATTCAGATGAGGGCAGAGAGAGAGCAGGAAGGCTTGTAGTCTTTCCATGTTGGCAAAGCAGGTGGGTGGGCAGAAGGAAGTCAAAATGGGAAGTGAAAAACTGAAAAGGAATTAATATCCACTAGCTGGGCACTCAGGAAGAGAATTCCTGTGCCAAATGGTCAAAAGAAGTTTGACCTCATCTAAAATTTACAAAGCTGGATAGGATGAACAAGGCAGCAAACATTAAAAAGATGCACAGATTTACTGTGGCTGCCATGACCATGCATAGTGTATACCTGTGTAACATGACACGATATACACAACACGACATGACACACATAATGTGACATGATAACATAACAGCCTCTTTGCACAACGCTGCTGATCTGTCCCAGAAGTGCACACCAAAGAAATAGAGTAGGCATGCAACATATGTTGCTCAAAAAAGACCCAAAAGCTAAAAATGCCGACTCTCAAGAACCCTGTCTTTTGTGAGTGTGTGTGTTTTTGTGCATTATCTGCCACAGTAGGATCTGTGGACTTGGCAATCACTGAATTCCAAATAGTAATGGTCATGAGTATTAAAAGTACTTTTCTTGCTGATTTGAGTTTTATTTGTCTATTTTACTTAGCTCCAGGGAAACTGTGAGGGCCCACTTGCATTTGGTCTGGCTCCCGGGCTTACTGCATTTGAGAGCCAATTTCGAATGTCAAGTGGTCACTGTGTGGTGGATGAGTAAAATTAACATCCAGATCTTTAGAGAAACAGGGAATAAAGAATCACTGAGTTTCTTCTTCACACAGACGAGGACATTTTTCAAGCAGTAACTTAATACTGCCTTGGAAATTACAGGAAACTTCAAGGTTTTCAAGAGAAAGTTATTCTGATTTTTTTTTTATAGTAGCATTTTCCCTTAAGAAGAGAAGTTAAACAAACTAGCAATTGGAGATTCTGGATTTCTCAGTCTTGTGCTGGTTTCATACATACCAGATGCTGTTTTATAACATTTATCCTCCTCCCCCTCATTGGTGACTATTACTCATTTGTCCCAGTGTTCTGGGATTTTAGTGTTTATCTAAAAGGCAGTCAGATGGAAAAAAAAAATTAGTCCTAATTTTTTTTTTTATTACTTAAGGCAAAAAGCATCAGAGTACATGGAGGTTTGCCATATTTAGAAAGTATGTTTACAGAGATGTGATACAGGTCTCTGCAGAACCTGCCAGGCATCTGGCAGAGGGCAATACAGCCATTGGGCAACAGTGGAATTCAGTGCACTGCAGGCCAGATTATCCCGCCCTGCTGATGCAGGCCTGGTTATTCCGATTGCTAGTGAGGGGTTCTGCCTGGAGTAGGAGAGACAGAAACCTCCTGTGGGGCACAAATGATTAGCAGAGGTACTCCATGCCCATGGGTCCTTTTTTTTTTTAGAGTCTCACCTGGATGCAAATGGAAGACTTAATATATTGTCTATTGCAACCAAAGTTTCTACTTACTTCCCTGAGCTCTGGGTGAGGCCCAGGCATACCTCTTGTGTTCTTCTTTCTCCTCAAGTATTGCACACAGCATGGAGCACTTCAAATCCAGAGGTTAGGTCCCTGTTCTTTTCTCAGAGGATCTGCACACAGATGCTTTAATCTTTGATGACTGTCATGCTTTCTGCTCTGAGAGTAGGATCCCTATTAGTTTCTCTTATTAGTATTAGCTTTGCTATTCCTTTCCTTTGAATACACACAAGAGGGAAAAAAAATGCAGAAACACTAGTGCACAAAAACTGCTCATGCCACATTATTTCATTCTTTTGGGACCATGAACACAGAAGGTAAGATAAGACACTGAATTATTATCTGGAAGACCATGGGATAGATACCTTTGCATTTAGCTTCAAAGGAAAATAAATTATATTGTTCAAACCTTGTAAATTGGACCTACAAGGTACATTTCCTGCCAGCATGAACAAAGTTTTCAATTGTATGAGCTCCCTGAAATTGCTAGTACTTCATTTGAGTGCATGTGATACTCAGCAAGTGTCAATAATGGCAGCAACAAGCATGACCTCGACTATGTGTGCAAGTCCAGCTACAGACATTAAACTTAGCAAACATTTATTCCTGACTGGCATCAGAATAGAAGAACAGAGAACCAGCTCTCCTCATACTCACTTGAAAGTTAGGTTTCTGGCCTCCAACCAAAGGGCTGTTCCAGAGCCTTCCTGCTCCAGTGATCAGACAGTCTCCAAGTTCTCAGACTGGGCATAGTTACACCCAGTCTGTGCCTATTGATACTTCGCACCCTGTCGTGCTTTAACCCCAGCCAGCAGCCAAGCCCCACACAGTCACTCCCTCATTGTCCCACCAGTGAGATCAGGGAGAGAATCAGAAGGATAAAAGCCAGAAGACTCATGGGTTGAAATACAGACAGTTCAATAGTCAAGGAAAAAACTGCACACACAAGAAAAGCAGAACAAGGAATTCACTGCTTCACAAGGCAGACTGGTGTTCAGCCATCTTCAGGAGAGCAGGGCCCCATCATGCCCAACATGTACTTAGGAAGAGAAATTCCAAATGTCCCCCTCTTCCTCCTTCTTCCCCCTACTTTACATACTGAGCATGATGTCCCATGGTCTGGAATATCCCTTTGGACAGTTGGAGTCACCTGTCTGTGTTTCCTCCCAGCCTCTCATGCACCCCCAGTCCCCTCACCAGCATAACAGTATAAAAAGCAGAAAAGGCCTTGGCTGTGTTAAAGGACTGCTCAGCAACAGCAAAAACATATCTCCTCTATCATCACTGTGTTCAGCACAAATTCAAAAGACAGCCCAAGTCTAGCTACTGTGAAGAAAATTAGCACTACCCCAGCTAAAACAAGCACAACTCCCCAGACCTGCACCCTCATTAACACTTAATGTAGCAAAACTATCCACTGTCACAGCTGTTAGATGCATGCACATAGGTCAGAATTTCACCAGATGACTATAGAAAGCATGGCTGTTGCTGCTGTGAATGAACTGCTCATTTGCAGCAGGAGATTTCCATCAGGAAAATTGTTCAGTCTGACTGCCAAGTTACTGTTAGCTGAGGGAAAAACTAAGCTAGGTGGGTTGAGCTGTGCTGGGCTACAGTAGCAGCCTCTCCTCTTTCTGTACTGCAGCCATTAGTGTCATGGCCTGTTTTTAAAACAGTTCAGATGCATACTAGTAAGCTTACTTCCCACTTTACTGCTGCTAGTAGAACTTATTTGACAGAAAAATATGTCTTCCCAGACACCATAACTGTGTGTCCACACAAGACAAGTCAATAAGTCCAGGCAGACTTTTTTTATTTGCCAGAGGTCAGCAATGGTTCCAGGCAGAAGGAACATCCAAGAAATTAAATCTTATGCCTTGTTTGAAGTAACATTACTGTTCCAGGCAGCAGCATCAGACCGTATCAAGAGCTGTTGAAATCAATGGAAAAATCATCCTTTAAGTTCAATGAGTTTTGTGTCGGATGCCTCACCTAGTGGATCAAAATGTTGAATGGCTGTGATTTTCCCTTGCATCTCAAGATATTGATGAGAATCCAGGCAGCTGTGGGAAGACAAGTACTCCCCCCCTACTATTGCCTTGTGATAATTGAGGCAAGATGGGCCACACAGGCTATTGCTCCGTGCATCCTTTCATCCATGCTGTTTTTCTAAGGGTTTACTGCTGAGAATGGGTCTCTGTGGTTAAGAAAGTTTTGACAATGATAAAGCAATGAAAGCCTTTAATTAAACTCAAAGGTGATTGCTGAGAAAGAGAAGAACAAGAGTATTTATGGCACTAGTGCCACCCTTTGACACAACCGGCTGACAAAGTAAAGTAGAGGAAAAGCAAACCTCCCACACAGTCCGCCTTGGGCAAATACAAATATAGAGGTCATGAGCAAAAAGTATGAAAGGAAGTTTACTCACCTGCAGCCCAGGTATAGCCAGTTCTTCAGTCACCTCAATCCACTCAGTTGCTGCTCAGTCACTTAGCACAAGTTCAGTCTCAGCCATGACAGAGATGTGCAGCTGACTTACCACTTTTCTGCCTCCAGAAGAGGTGTTGGAAAGAGATATCTTTATAAGGTTTTAAAGTCAGCCACTTCTAAAATTTCTTTTTGAATACAAATAGATAGAGATTCACCAGCTGTTAATATTTTTATTTTAATAAACTGTTATTTTAAATAGAATTTATAAAAACCAAACCAAAACAACAAAACCAAATAAAAACAAATGTATTGAAAAGTTCAGCAAATATTACACCAATAATGTTGAGGTGATTGGTCTGTACACATTTGAAGGAAATGAGAGTGAACAAGTGTATACTATAATCTTAAAAAACACCAAGTTCTCCATTCATAACTGAAGAAGGAAAATATTTGGCAGAGACACAGATCTGTTTATGCACACTCATCATCCCCCAGGGCTCAGTACTGGGGCCAGTCCTGTTCAACATGTTTATCAATACCCAGGCAAGGACATGGACTGCCCCCTCAGTCAGCTGGGCAGGAGTGTAGACCTGCAGGAGGGTAGGAAAGCTCTGCAGGGGGATCAGGACAGGCTGGATCAATGGGCCAAGGCTAAGGGTGTGACATAACAGGGTGACGTGCAGAGGTCCTGCCCTTGGGTCACAGCAACCCCAGACAGTGCTACAGGCTGGGGACAGAATGGCTGAAAAGTTGGCCAGCAGAAAAAGACCTGGAAGTGCTGGCTGACAGCAGCTGAACAAGAGCCAGCATGTGCCCAGGTGGCCAAGAAGGCCGGTGGCATCCTGGCCTGTATCAGCAATAGTGTGGCCAGCAGGATTAGGGCAGTGACTGTCCCCCTGTACATGGCACTGGTGAGGCCACACCTTGAACCCTGTGTTCAGTTTTGGACTCCTTTCAACAAGAAGGACATTGAGGTGCTGGAGAGTGTCCAGAGAAAGGCAACTGAGCTGGGGAAGGGTCTGGAGCAAAATCCTTTGAGGAGTGTCTGAGAGAGCTGGGGGAGTTGAATCTGGAGAAAAGGAGGCTCCAGGGGGACCTTATCAATCTACAACTGCCTGAAAGGAGGGTGTAGCCAGGTAGGGGTCAGCCCCTTCTCCCAAGTAACAAACTATAGAATGAGAGGAAACCCCCTCAAGTTGCACCAGGGGAGGTTTTGATAGGACATTAGAAAAAATTTCTTCACCAGAAGGGTTGTGAGGCATTGGAACAGGGAGGTGGTGGAGTCATCCTGGAAGTATTTAAAAAACATGCAGATATGGCACTTTAGGACATGGTTTAGAGGGGAACCTGGCAGTGCTGGATTAATGGTTATCTTAAAGGCCTTCTCCAGCCTAAAGATTTTATGATTATCACAGTAATTAGTATAATCAAATGGCAGGAAATAACTACCTGTGGGGAATTCAGGGTTTTCTTGGTTTTTACAAGTAATAAAGGCAAAAGACTCCTGGAGACATCTTTGAAAAGGTGAATTAAACATTACATAACTAGGAGCAGGTGACATAAGAATGTTTAGAAAGAACTAAAATAAGAAGCATCTGAATGCAAAAAATCCATCCCACAAAATGAAAAATGGCCTTTGAATTAAATGGGCTGTTAAACTGACCTCAAAAAGCTAAGGCAATGTGTTATGGCAAACATTTACTTTGCAAGGAGAAAATGAAAAAACACAATATTCACTCTCTAAAGTGGAACTCATGTTGATTTCAGGAATCACACAGATTATAGAGTTTTAATCAGAGTTAAGGTAAAGAATTAAAGGTGTATTTCTGAGGCAGCTGGGGGACTATTATAGACTGGAAGCAAACAGTCATAACAATAGGAGAAAAGCTAGCAAATATGCCTCCCATGCACTGGTTTTGATAAGCCAAATGAAGTCACTTACTAATGGCATGAAGAGCATTTATTTTCTAAGATGTAGACATTATTTCAGTATTAAAATAGTGGCTAGTGAAGGATGAAGAGACGAAATTAATTGAGATCCTTGAAACACTGTCAATAAAGTTTTTTCCACGAGGCTGTAAAGGAACTTGAGAATCAGACGTGAAAGGTAAAGTCATATCATGAGTTAAAAACTATCTGAGAGACAGAGTAAATTACTGCCTCTTAAAAAGGAAAAAGGTTAATAGCAGGAGGCCCCAAGGATCCTGGCTGGAGCCACTGTTCTGTGCAGCATTCAGAGTCTGAAACGATGAGTGGTCTGGTAGTAAAATTGTGATACAGATTATTTGGGTTTGGCACAGTTTGGGAGGATTATGAAGAATACCAGATGGATCTAATAAAGCTACTGTAAACGTTTGGAAGCAATATAATTGTAAGTGAAATACCAACTGTCATGGTTTAACCCTAGCAGCAACTAAGTACCACACTGCCACTCAAACACTCCCCCACCCCAGTGGGACAGGGAGGAGAACTGGGGAAGGGGAAAACTTGTGGTTTAAAACAGTAACAGTTTCATAATTGAAATAAAGTCAAGTATAATACTAATACTACTAGTATATAATAATGAAAAGGGAGAGAAGAGAGAGAAACAAAACTCAAGGGAAATAAACACAGTGATGCACAGTACAGTCACTCACCATCCACTGAATGATGCCCAACCCATCCCTGGGCAGAGATTGCCCCTCCCAGCCAACTCCCCCCAGTTTATATAGTGAGCATGACCTTCTGTGGTGTGGAATATCCCTTTTGTCAGTGCTGCTCCCTCACAGCTTGTTTGTGCCTCCTCACTGACAAAGCATGCAAAAATGAAAAGTCCTTGGTTTAGAGAAAGCACTACTTAGCAACAACTAAACACCAGTGTGTTGTCAACATTACGCTTGCACTTAATCCAAAACACAGTGTTGCACCAGCTCCTAGGAAGAAAATTAACCCTGTCTCAGCCAAAATCAGGACACCAACAAAAAAAGTTCAAAGATAAGGCTTGTTGGAAGGAATGTAAGCTGCAGCATACTTGTGTGCAGTGGGCTCTGGTTGAACTGCAACCTCCAAGGACAGCCCTAAGCACAAATGGCAAGAAGACCATTAAAAAAGCACCAATAGAACTGCCAGTGTGGTTGCTGTCATCTTGAGACTGTTTGCAAATATGAATAGACTAGCCAAATAGTTTCAGCAAGAAAAGACCCAAAAAATGTCAAGGGCCAGATTCAAAAAAGTGAAGTAGTAACTGGAGCACTTGGAAAAGATGCACGAGAGCCAGTTCCCCTTCCTTCCTGTAAGGGAAGTCCACATGTCATGGGGGAATGCCACAGGGCTACCACAGCATAAGCTGTGCCAAAGGGTGCGGATTGAATTGTTTCATTTCCTTGGAGAAAAAAAGGAAATGAATGAATCCCTGACCTTGGCAGTGATTAAGCTATTCCTAAGAAGATGCAGTGCTTTAATGTCTCTACCAATCCAGTGTGTTCAATTAGAGAAAAAAAAAAAAAAACCCAAACAAAAAAAACCCACAAAAAAACAACAACAACAAAAAAAACCTTGATTCCTGTCAGGAAATGCTTGATTCTCAGAAAATGGTTTAGACAGGAGGTTAGGGTTCCCGCTACATGCTTACTCACTGAAGAAGCAGGAACAATAAAATTGGAGGCTCAGACTATATTTTCTTCTATTTTTCTTCTAAGCAAAGTATTTCTCTGAGGCTGAATGGAATATTTGCGTCAAATGAACCAGTGTTTTCCAGGGCTTCTTTTGACAAGAAGATAAGCTGTAGTCTTGATTGTAACCACTTTTTGTTTAAAGTGTCCAGTTTAGCTGTCAAATCAATTTGTGGTGCTCAGGATGCAAATTCATGCTGTCAGTTCATCAAAGACATCTGCTGAATGTTCAGCAATTGTCAAGAAGTGAGTGAAGTATTAACATTTTTAAGAAGAAAATGAAAGTAATAAACAAAACAATATGATACCATGCAGCCTTCTTTTGGTCTTCACTTTGTCAGTTAACAGGCTGCATCAGAGCCCTTGAAACTTAAAGGCATTTTTCAAAGACATCCCACATTGCTTTTTTGTGTGGCTTTTTGCATTTCCACTCCCTCATTTCATAACTCTCTTTTTTCTTTTATTCCTTCACCAGACTCACACATACCTCAAGGGCACACCCAAACAATTATTCTGCTATTTTTTCTTTTTTCCCCCTCTCACCTCCTCAGGTGGCCATCCTATCACTTCCATATTTGAGGTTGAATTTGAAAAGCACTTTTTGTCAAAAATCTCTATGCTTTCAATTCTTGAAATCTCCCACCTAAAAGAAAATTATCCAGACATAACCAGCATGACAAATCATAACTGCCATCATAAAAGGTCCCCAGTGTCAATGTGAGTTGTATATTCAGTATCCGCCCCCCAAAAAATAAAAGGAAGGAAAGCGACACAAAGTGTTTGGCAAAGAATGGACGTGCTGCTCGAGCCTCTCTGAGCCTGAGCAGCTCAGGGAGGAGGTGCCCAGAAAGGTGACTGTCCTTTTATTCAGCAAATGTAGGCTCAATGGCAATGACAGATGTCTTCAAACTGGCAGCTGAAAAGATTTGAATCACTCAGGTGAGATTTCAGAATATAAATTGAAGGAAAAAATTCAGAGTAAGAAACTTCAGAGGGAAAGAGAAGACAGTATGATATGGGCAGCAGAACAAAAGAAGTTTGCTGTCTCACAGATTTGTTTCTCTACATGTTTCTCACAAAGCTCAATTCAATAACCATGGATTTCCCTTCATCTTGCAAAGTTTACCTACATGTCCCTCAGCTCTCCTACAATAGTTTCACCTCACTCCAGGTCCTCTAATTACCAGGCAGGGAAGAGGCCAGATGTGCTGTAGCTGAATTCAAGCTCAGCACCTAGTCAATCAGTAACAAGATGAACAGGTCAGCCTGCTCTCACCCAAAAGAACAGTGCCTAAGTGCCTCCTTTTCCTGCATTATGAAGGAAATAATAGGCTTATTCTACCTAACTACAGAATTTTAATACAATTTGCAGGAATGTTACAAATTTGCCGAATCTGCCTGAAATCAGTCTGATGTTCATAGTTATTAGAGCTAAATTGGTAGATAGATAGGTGAACAAACAACTTCGCTGAGCAGGCATTGCTTATTTAAGAAAACAGACTAAAAATAGTTTTCTGTTGTGAATGCCCAACACTCTGGGGCCTCTTTTCACCATGAACAGACTTAAATAATTTTCAGCCATTTTAAATGAAGTGAAGCTTAGCTATCTGATCCAGCTGAAATAACTTTGCAAATGGAAATTAGCTCCTGGAAATGCAGAAGAAGAAAAAGGCAGAAGTGTCTATAATAAAATCTGTCTTGAAGTACTGCAAATATGGAGCAGATTTCCAGTAAAATAATATCATCCTAGCCACCTGATTAATTCTTGTCTTTTTTAGCCTGTATGAAATACAGGCAAGAGGGCTTTAGTTTATATTAACCCATCCAAACCCAAAATAATGACAGTCTTCTCCTAGTCAGCTGGTGGAGAATTAAGTAGGTGGCATGGTAACTCTGCTCACAGTGAGCAGATGTCCCCATGGGCTCCATGTGAGCTGGGTTGAATCTGGAAGCAATATAGCGACACACTCATGAGGATGCACTCTAGGACTTACTGCACTGAGCTTATGCTAGTTTGAAAAGCCTTGTAATGCAGAGTTGCCTACTCTTGGCGTGTGCTGATGTCAATTTTTACCAGTGTTTTTATTAACTCTGGTATTGTCTAGTCTAACTCACCCTAACACCTCCCTCATGACTAAATTTGCAGGATTATGCTGACTAACTTTGCAGGATTGTGCTGCTGAATCTAGTTTGGCAACCTAAGGGTGGCCTTCACGGACTGCCAGGGAAGACAGAAATGTACAAGTTATTCCCAGCTAGTCTCTTTCTTCCAGTAGAACCCAGGTGGGATTCCACAGTGTTTCCTCAGCCAAAATACACTACAGCATCTGTTTGTCCTCAAGCATTTGCCCCAAGAACTTTAATCCTAGTCCAAGCTAACACTGGGTTAGGAAGGTAGAAAGTCTCTGCCCTGTCTGCCCTAGGTGAAAAAATGACTTAAATTGTGAAAGCTACAGGGGACAGATATTTGGGTGTATGTGTATGGGGGAGAATGTCTAAAGCTGAACTTCTGCACCATCAAGCTCAGCCTAGAAGCCAGCTACTAACTGCAACTGGTCCAGGCTGGTAGCAAATTTTGGTAACACCTGGATTAAACAGAAGTGGTACATCCTGAATCCTGCAATTAATAAAGAGACATGATACAGAGCCATCAGTTACAAGGCTGATCATATACATTGTGCTTCAGACTACTGAGACCAGGGAAAATGCAGTCCTTGAATTCTGTAATGAAGCACTGGTGATAAAATGACAGGTTCTCAATAAGAAATGGTCTCAATAAAAAGAAGGTGGCCTGCAAAAAGAAAGGTGGAGATCTTGGCTAGAGGAAAATTCCTGAATGTGGAGGAAGATCCTGGAGACCTGGGGGCTGTGTGTAGGTGACTGCCAGGGAATGGCCTTGCTGGTTGAATAATGATGATTCTGCTGTGAAGTGGAGACTTAGAGGGCATAACACCGCGGTGACAGTAGGACTGAGTATATGAAATAATTAAGAAGGGTAAAAATTCTAATCTTGTTGGTTTTTAAATAATGCTCAGTTCCTGGATCAATGGTGGGTTTGTCTTTTGCTCTGTCTCATCCATGACATTGTCTTATTTAAAGCAGTCTGAATTTCCAGGGCTAGCAATGATGTCAGATCTTGTGACTTTTGTGCATTTCTTTGCTATTGTAATACAAAAGACAAAAAAAGAACATTGTGATATAATTACTGTTTTCATCCAAAGATTTCTCAGCTGGTAGAAAAGCACTCCAAAGCACACCTCTCAGTGGGAAAGGAACACTGACACTTTTAACTTTGAAAGTAGGCACCTGAACCAAAGTAATGCAGCATGAAAAAAGACACTGGTCTGATTAAAAAAAATGCTGGTATTTTAGTTATGTGTGCATGGGAAGGGCCTTTTTTGGATGCAATTTAAAAAAATCTAATATGGAAACTCATCAATATGAAGAAGTCTGTAAACTGTTAAAATGTGTGCAAGTAAAATTAAATTATCAGGAATATAATTGATTTACAATGCAATAAAATTGACTGGTGTATGACTGAGTCATAGTAATATTTATTTTTCAAAGAAATTGCCCACATCTAACAGTGAATATTCTTGAGTGACTCAGCCCAAGTCCTTTTTGTGGTGTGAAGTGAAGCACTGGGGATTTGCAATGACATCCTATGTCCTCCTGTGTTTAAAGCTCATCTAGATAATAAGCACTAGCCTTGTATTAGCAATGTTCTTCTCTTCTCTCCTCTGTCTCCACAACAAATTCTTGACAACTCTTTCTGAAGGTTAGATATTTGCTTTAAGGGCATGTTAAGCTGTCCATGTGGATGTAGCAGTTTTTTTCACTGTTTTCAACCAAGTCTTGTAAGCAGAGCTGAGAAAATTCAGAGATCTCTAGTTCCTTAATTACAAAGAGCCACCTTCTTTGGCAGCTCAATACCTTGCTCAGGGCAGGCATTTTCTTCTGGCAGCATTCCAGTGATGCAATCATAAAATCTGCAAACAATTATCTTCTCAGAGAGTTTTTGAAACTTACTAGTGAGGGCAGCAAGACAAAGTAGTGAGAACTCTGACTGTGATAGAGCTCTTGGAAGGAAAAAGATGGTGTCACCAGTTTGGCATGCAATTTCCATTTCACTTTTTACTGCTAGATCTTCACAGTCCTAGATTAGGAAAATAAAAAAATGATGGCTGTCTTATTTTTTGCAGAGTAAACTTGTGATCTTTTTATGTTTTGGACCATTTTTTTTTGGCAGACTGGACCCATTGCTTGTCTACAAAGAATACTGTTGCAGCATCTTTCAGCCTGGTGAAAAAAGTACCATACAAAGCCTCTGGTTTTCTCTCTGACACCAGGCTTTCCAGTGGCCATTTGTTCCCTGGCAAGGCACAACACTTTCTTTTACAGGTCCTGCAAAATTCCGCAATGCTTTACATCAAATCACATATGTGAGGAGTAACACAGATCCTGGAAATCTGGGGGTAATTACCCCAAGTCTTTTCACTTTTTTGTATCCCATTGCTTCCTTGAAGGCTCACAAAAATATTATTGCTGTTGTGTTTTTCTTAGGACTTCAATAAAACTCAAGTCATATAAGAACATAATACTGAACTGCAAAAGGGTGATACCATTACTTTGACAAAGGGAACAGTGATAAGATCTATTGCAATGGTGTTCTTGGAAGTAGGTAACAGATCAAAACTTAGTCTCTATTTGGTACTAACTCTGAACTAGGCATGCTGCCAAGTGAACAAACTCCAGTCACCAAGGAAGTGGCAGATTACTCTGTTGTGGACTGCTAGTGAGTTTTCCACAAGCATTGTACAGCAGAATCTGGTTTCTTGCATAGCAGCAGCACTTTCAAGGTCACAGCTTGATAAGTCCTATCCATGTTTGCAGAACACCCACACTAAATCCAAGAGCAGGAAAAAGTGCTAAACACTACACTTTGGGAAAGCTCTACTTTCATGAGCTGGCTCTGTAGTGACTTCTGCCTCTAATTTGTAGAGATTGCTGCACCAAAAGAGAGAACCAGTGCTGACACAAGTACACACACACACTTCAGAGCTGTGGTTCTTCCATCTGCTAACTGTGGTTATTCAGGAGATGTTCCCTAGCTAGGAAACACTCTTTTTTTTTGCCAGGCAAAAATTTCAAGCTGCTGTGGAAGTTTGTGTCTGCCTTCCTAGTCATTGTTGATGGGGAGCTGATGCAATGACAAAGCTATGGCAATTGGGACTAAAGAGGGAAATAACTTATTCCATTAGCAGGAAAGCAAACCAAGACTAACAAACTACAAATGTGTGTTATGTATCCTGAGTCCTAACATGCACTAGTAATCCATCTCTCACCCATGTTTCATGCAGTACTGCCATCACCATGTCCCCATGTCTTTGTCTCTCCTAAATTTTCCCCACCTCAAACTCCTCTTACAGTTCCTTGTCCTGTTCGTACAGCACCCAAAGGTCTACTTATGTCCCTTGTGTACAGCCTTTGGGCTTTCTGCTGAGCACAAATGTGCTCACGGCATGAAAAGCTATGGGCACAGTCACTGGTTAACCAGCTGCTGTCAGAGACAAATCTCATCTGAGTTCCCCTTGCTGCTCCCTCTTGCCTGCTCCCATCCAGTAATCTGTCAGACCTTCACATCTCAGAGATCACTGCTCAGCCATCCCTCTTGGACGCACACTTTATTTCCTTAAGATGTGTCAGTGAAAAATACAACTTGATCTTTCTTTCTCTCTCTAAGAAAAACAACCCACAAAGAAGAACGTGCACACTTAGCATCCTCATACGCAGGACAGTGAGAATCTACAGAGGTGAGAACCTGGTGAAGGATAGGAGGTGTGTGCTGCTCCAAGTAAGAGAAGAACTACCAAAAATCTAGGGAAGAAAACTCAGATTCAGCTCTGTATCTCTTTCTAGCCAAGGACAAAGTGTCATTTATGCCCAGTGATATAAAATGTGAGTGGGACTGAATTCCTGCTGCCACCCTGGATTCCAGGGGGCGATTGTGGCTCTGCTGCAGCAGCAGCAGCACTGCTCTGCAGCGGGGGAGGTGTGGGGTGACATCCAAAGCATTACTCATGTCCTTCTGTCTGCAGATAAGTGATGATGGCAGGCCCTGGCAGCTATCGTCTGAGGAGGGAGGCACTGTGGAAGTTCTCAGAGTCTCAATTCTGACTTCTCCCTACCCAGCTTTCCCAGAGCTGCAGATGTCATCTAAAAGGCCACAGATATATCAACTGTTATCAGTATTAACAATTCTGAGCAAATTTTGGTCCTCCAATACTCCTGTGGTCTACCTCAGCATGATGGGTGGCAATACAGAGCAGTCTTGAATCAGTCATTGTAGGGAACGTGAGATGGCCACACAAAACAATGTAACAGCTCACTAGAGCTCTGCACAAATACTTTTGCTAATTTCAGGATAGGAAACTCAGGAAACTCAGCCAACAACTGTGAAAGCCACTTACTGGTCACAATCCCAGCCATCAGACCAGGCATGGGACAGCAAACACAATCTCATTGCTGGGAGAGATCAGAAACCCTACAGCTAGCATCAGGGAGGAGGAAAATGCAGTGATGTTGATTCATACATATGATATTTCCCATGGAAGTGTGTAGGAGTTTAGCCTTTTACCATAACCTAAATTTTAAGAAAAGCAACAACTTGTTTCCAGTTCAATAACACAAGCATATGACATTTTATATTAGCCTGAGAAATAAGGGAGGACAGAGTATGATGTAATTCTTGCCTTTGATGCTATATATTTTGCAAATTCATGGTATTTATGTGCTATGTTAAGCCATTTGAAGATATGCTTTCATCCAGAAGCAGCAAATAAATAAGAGTGAAAGAATATATTTGGAGAGTCATAAGGCCACATCTTATCAAGACTCCTAATAAATATAAATATAATAAATTTAGCACTGCTATGATCAGATGTTTCTAAGCTGTCATATTTTGACTTAGAGAAAAACAGAATAGACAAATAAAATTCTCAAGTAAAGATTGATATGAATAACTGGATTTAATGACCTGACTTCCTTAAGCAGCAACGAACAAGTAGATAGGGTCTGGTTTCAATGCACATTTCTATGCATAGATTCTGCACCAGAAATCTGGGCCACAAAGATCTGATTTTCTCCTTTTAGTGCTAACAAAATGATGGCTGAAACAAATTTTAGGTGCTTCATTCTTTTTTGAGCACTGGCTATGATCTCCTGAAAGATGCCAAGGGAGACCAACCAATCTACACAAACCAGAAATCCGCCTGTAAGAAACTATAAACAGAAGCTGTGGTGTAGGAGACTCATGATATGAAGTTAGGGATGACTGTCAGGGTGGGAATACAACATCCAGCAGCACCTTGAATTTGAAACCTGTATCCTGATTTTTATTAAAGATATATAGCCTTTTTTTGCTGTTGTTCAAAAACAGCCCTCCAGGAAAAGAAGTCCCCATGCTAGCAAGAAGGGGAAAAAATCAAAGAAATTTTTCAAGGTTCCTTAGTCTCCATTGTTCAGTGGCATAACATCACAAATCATAAAGTGCTGGTCTGTGCTGTTGTGTTTCCTGATCATTCAGTTCACTACAATATGGAGTAATCTCATATTATCAGTCATTCCAACTATAAGAGAGACACCCCCTATTCTACACAGCATCTCTGCTGTAACTCCACGAGTTATAGCCAAGAGTGCAACTACAGAAATCTAACTTTAGATCATTTGTTCTGAAGCTGCGCTGCTGCCAGCAGAAATTCACTGAAAGAAAGCTTAAAAGGACATGTTTCTCCTGATACTACATATTTTTATAATTTTACCACTCATTGCCAAATGCAGAGTTCAAGCTATTGTAGCTCTGGAAAGCTAATGGAGATGAGCCAATTTTTACCACACAAATCCTGGCTTTATTTCCACATTCCTGTTCACCCATTTGTTCTGCATTGTTCCATAAAACCACCTCATGCCTGGGCTATTTATTTTCAAATGCATTACGTTACTCTCTAATTACAGTGAGAGAATAGACGGAATTGTTATTTCTATGTGAAATATGGTAATTGTAGCATCATTTAAATAATTTTGGAAAAATTATCAGCTCTGAATAAAGAACACAGTGAATGAAGAAGTAAAACACAACCATGAAGCAGTTCTGACAACTCAGGAATGTGAGTCAAGTGTATCGGAAAGTTTGAAGATTTGGGAAAATTGGTTTCTGTATAGAGCCCCCCTCACCCCTCCCAAAATAAAAACTCCTCCAGCCTGCTTGCTAATACAGTTGAAAGAAATTTGTTTCTTTATATAGCTTGCGGCATACAAAACTTTGCAAAGAGAGTCAAGAGTTGCCGGAAGGGATGAGTCAGTGACTTAGAGAAGGAAAGAGGATTGTGCACACGTGGGGTAGCAGGCGTGACGCAGCAGTCCTTTCCTGTAGGACATGGCAGAAGTGCAAAACAAAGGAGACTTGGAGTTTGTAAGCAAAGGGTCACACTTCAACAAGTTAAGCCAATTTATCTGCCCATGGGAAATCAACATGCATTAAAGCCCCAAATGGCTGTCCTCATTTAGGATTAAAGTGGTCCTAATGTGACTAAAGTGGTCCTCAATCCTTGGGGATTTAGTCCTTGATGAAAGAGAGCTCTGAATTGATTCAAAGGCATTTTGTAGAATAAAATCTCAATGTGCAGGTTTCTCTCTTTTCAAGTTATGTCAACTGCCTTCATACTTCTCCTTGACTCACCATGATGTTGCTGATTTTCCCCATGAAACACAACCTTAATTTGAAACATGAACATTTAGAGTGACAGGACAGAACTAATCTTGGGAAAAATGCAGCCGAGAACTGTATTGGGAGCACTGGAGGCTGAATAATGTAATTTAGAGAACAGGTAAAACCAGGGCAAAAACACTAACCTGACTTGCCATGAGATAAAAATTTCTAGGCAAAAGCCCTGAGGCACACAAGACACTGATCCCAGGGTAAACCACCTTTACCACGTAGGAATCACCTTGTGTTTTAGCTGCAGTAAACCAGCCAGGACAGATTTGCCTTAGTTCAAGAAACTTTGTCATGTCCTTTAGGGTGGAAAGGAGGGAGTTAGAGTTTTCCAAAGGTATTTCACCGCTCAGGGTTAGTTGTATGAGTGTCATGATGACACTCTGAGGGAGAAAGCAGTCCCTGCCATGGGCACTTCCCCATCTGACACAAAACACACTGTGGTACTTAGAGATGAGGAGAATTACATTCCTCCTGATTTCCCCCCGCAAATCCATCTCTGCAAGGCCTAAGAAGATAAATCCAGAGGAAGGCAGGACACGCTGATCTCCAGGGCATATCCAGCTTTCAGCCTTCTGCATTCAGCTTCAAGATGGGATGTCAGCACCAAATGCGTCAGCTTGTGTAGAGCAGCACCCGTCTGCTAGACCCTGGACATGGCTCAGGTTAATTTTACACAGCCCCAGCAGCTGTTCCAGGCGACTGCCTTATTATGAATAGCCAGCAAATTAAAATTGACATAATTAAGGGAGGAAAATCTCAGTCCAATCTCAGCTTCCAAGGACACTGGCAGCAAGGAGAATATAGAGATTATTCCTAACATGTGCACACTTGCTTCACTCTTGTTTTAAAATCTTCCATTGAAGAAAATACAAAAGCATTTATTTTCCAATGAGTAAAGCAAAAACTCTGATACTGATAGAAACCATATAGATTGCCTCAGTCTTTGACTCTTTTGACATGCTTACCTAAGCTTGTAACATGCATTTCCTGCAGCTTGGAATTGTCTATGGTCTACTTGTACTGTCAGTCACAGCAAAGGTTTTCTGCATTCTGACTTCTGCATGAGCTGAAGTGTGGGAATATATTTCCATCTCAGCTTCATTCTTGTTGAAGAATTGGGCCCCAGGCTCTGCAGATCAGCTGTGCTGGCCTTCTCTAATAGACATGCAAAAGTGTCCTATCAGTGCTCTTATGTAACTATATAATGATCTCTAAGTAAAAGATAATTGTCTGGCAAGTGCTGGGCAAACTTTGGTGGTAAAAGAGGCCAGGTGAATGAGTGGGTCGAGTATAATCATATCTCTGAATGACCCTAACAGTTACACACAGTTTGGAGTGCTGAGTTCAACAACTGCAGTCTTCTCAGTCCTTAAGACAGACAGACAATTCAGGCAAAACACTGAAGTACAGGTCCTTTAGAGACAGGTGAATAAAATATTTGCTGGCAGTCCCAATGCACAGTGGGGCTCCTCAGCCACAAACTCCAGATTGTGAATGATGCTCTGGATCTTGTCTGTTTTTCATGGGGTGGGATGTCACTGGGCCGATGTAATCATATGGGAATGAAAACTTCATTCTGTCATGCTATAACCTGCTGGTGTGATAATCAGGACCAAAGGGATAAGAAACATCAGCTAGGAGCCTATACATATATTAATGTCTGTGTGTGTAAGACACAAAAAGGAAAGACTTTGTTTGCTATGTATCAAGGTGAATTTGTCTGGTCTAGCAGTAGTGAGACAGAAATCCTTACTGATGCACTTTCCTGATCATCCCAGTGGCCGAAGCATGTCTGAAAAGAGTCTCTAGAAAAGAAGAACTGACAAAGAGAGAGTCACTGAGAAATTAGCTGTGTTTCTGCATAAACAAAATAATGTAGACACAGCAGTGTGGAAATGCAGGAGATACAGATGAGGCTTGTGCTGCTGCAGCACTCCTTGCACCCTTGCAGCTAGGTTAAATCCACAGCCTGTGAAATCAGGTGAGCTGGCATTAGCATTCAGCCTCTTAAAAACACAGCTTTCTAATTCAGCTGTCATGGAGGTGTATGGTCATACCTGCTCAAGGAGACAGAGAAGGGTGAAGAAGACAAATGAGAATGGGATGGGAGAAAGGAGAATGCAGACAGGACAGACTGGCAGAAGAAAAATGAGTTTCAGGTATGAGTTAAAGACAGTGGACATAATGGTGTTTCCTAAGAGTCTTTATATTTCTTAGCAGAACTAAGATGACAAAATTCCATCTCTCAGGAAAAAAAGAAATGAGAATGCTGTATGTAACAGAGCACTTCAGCAAAAGGTAAAAGGTGTAGTCATGTTTGTAAAGCTGGACTCTCAGTGACAGCTTGGCACTTCTGGCATCAGTACTGAAGAGCAAACATAGCTAGAATGGCTTATTACCTCTTTTATTTTTTTTAAACAATAAGGTCTGATTTCAGATTTACTGAAGGAATCACACTGCTTTCTTGTTAATCACATTGCTTTCTTTACCAAACATGATCTCGACACAGGTTTTAGACAGCATATTCTTTACAGACTAAGTACTTTTCTTTTTCTGCCTGTAGCTTTTTCTGACTTTTAAAAAAAAGTTCATAGAGCAAGCAGAATTCGACCTTTGCTGCTTAATACACCTTGGAGTGTAGTCCACAAACACAACCCCAACTCTGCCCTTTTCAAGGGCACTCTGCCCAGGGTGCAGCACAAAACTGCCCTAAGGAGAGCTAAATCTGGGTCCAAATCTTTCAACAAAGAGCTTCAAGAATAAATAACAACCATTTTTATCTCATATTTTTGCTCATTCTTTAAGCAGCAAATGTCTGGAACACTTGCAGTAAGTCCTGCAGAGGACATTGGTCAAGGTTAAGTAAAGCTACATGTATTTTGGACAATGAGTTTATGAGACATGGGGATGAAGACATTACTCTTTTTCTTGAACTGTCCATTATATCACTATGTCTAAACATCAATTGCTGATGTGTAGAGGAAGGTGATTTAACTAAAGACAAATCTAACAGCCTGTGATCAGCAAGTTACTGCTCAGTGTTAAATTAGATTTTCAAGTTTATTTCTGCACTGCAAAACTTGCAGTATCACAGTCATATGATGCCAAAAAGCATTTCTTGCCATTTGGCTAAAGGAAAGTGAGTGCTCCCCAGTAAAGAGCTTCATTACTGAGTCCACTGACAGTACATCCAACAAGCAGGCCTTGTGCTGCTTGAATTGTATCTCATGCATAGTTAAATACCAGTATTGCTCATTTAGCCTCTCATTTGCCTCTGGTTCTAATAAGCCAAGCACTAAAGCTGATTTATAGAACTGCACTCACTCAGTATGAAACTTGGCACAATAGTCCTTCTTTCTCAGGACAGAGCCTGGCATAACAACAGATTTCCTGCAATCAATCAGAAAGATGATATACTGTCCTACCACATCAGGCCTAGCTAAACCCGTGAGCTCCCTGAACAGTGTGTGGAGGTGCAGCAGATCCTCTGCCGACACTTTTCTAATGCAGCTTTTAGAAGAACAGAACCTTGACTCAGCTTGAAGACAAGAGAACAGACCAAAATCAATAGCATTGTTCCTGGTGCTGGATGAAACACTGGCTATAATGATTTCAGAGCCTCCCCAGGCATTCCCAGGGACACTTGACACATGCTGCTGCTTCAGGATCTCACACAGCCCTTAGAAAGAAGGGATCCTGCTCTGCTTAGGCTAGAGAAAGAAACCAGTCAATACCCAGATCGATGTTCCCAGACAGCCACTGCCTCTTCTCTCTTGGAGGAGTTTGGTCGGGGGCCAATGATGCAAAGGTCTCTTGGCCTCTGTGTGTCACCCATGACTGAATACATGCTTTGGAAGGCCACAGGACACCAGGCATGGATTAAGAGGCAGGCTGAGCTGGTGAATCACCGGGGGAAACAGTCAATGCTCTCCCCTTCAAAAACATTGCCTGCATTTCTATGCCTGGACACAATGCCTGCCTGTGATGCTAAATGCTAAACGAGTAAAGGCATCCAGGGTAGTTTCTCAGCTGGAGGACTTGGCTCTAATGCAGTGCTCTGCTAATGCAGTTCTTCTCTCTTTGCTGCCAATGATAGCTCAGTAAGAATTAGCCTGAAAATCTGTATATTGTGCTGCATTGTACAGAACAGGTGCACCTACCTCTGAGTGAAAAGACGAGCAGGCTTAGAATGGAAGAGAACAGCAGAAGCCCCCATTTCTGCTGCCACCTGGGAGTACAGAAACGTTGCTTCTGAAAGGAGCTTTTACTTGACTGCTAAACATCCTTTTAACCAGGCCATTTCCTAAGCACACATTTAAGAAGAATAGAGGAAGCTGACCAGAAATGAAAATACTCTAGTCAAAGACCCAGTAATGTTCCTGGCCTGTCAGGCACAAAAACCTCTTTAAAACTTCATTTCCAGTTGAAATTAAACCTGTGCTTCAGATGGTCCTAGACTTTTCTTTATTATCAGAGGATAGAAACTTTCTATGCATTTACGTATAATCAACATTTTGGTTATTACTGAACTGTAGGCCAATATTATTAGAAGGAACACAAACAGAACTTGGGTAGCAATTTTCCCTACTCCATACTTTGA
The DNA here is from genome assembly GCF_024509145.1 of Vidua macroura. Taxonomy (NCBI): domain Eukaryota; kingdom Metazoa; phylum Chordata; class Aves; order Passeriformes; family Viduidae; genus Vidua; species Vidua macroura. The sequence continues at coordinate 32,695,052 of NC_071571.1, forward strand.
AAACAACTTGAATCAGAAGATGACACTACAGGACTATCAATTTCAGCAATGAAAGATACTTCCACAAATTACTATTATTTTATCCATTTGCAAATAAGTCTTAGCTAAATGAGCTATTTAGTGCTACCAGTGCTAGTCTATGCTCTGAAATTCCTCCAAAGAAAGGGGAATCATGGATGTTCTTTTTCTTCTGTATAAGAACAAATTAAAGAAATTAGAGGATTCGTATCTTTATGAACAAATAAGATACAAAGTTTAAAGCCATATCAAATAGAACAAAATGCCTAGGCATTTTGGTAAGTATGGTTTCAACTGAATAATTTATAATTGTTTCAGTGTATACGTAGTCCTGTTATGTATATTCTACTACTAATGAAGTAACTACATAATTAATAATATGAAGCTTCTCCACAGTTTTCAGTTGTTACCTCTCAGTCATTGCACAGAATGAGACCATAGGCGTATGAAAATGCTCAGCTGAAGAGCGGATCAGAGTGAAAATTAGACCCCATTCCTGCAGCTGCTGCCTGTGGAGGCACAGTGATTCGCTATTGTAATATTGCTTTTTGCTGTAAGATTACTTTTTTGGAATATTTATGAACTTTCAGCTGTATGAGTGCAAGATCAGGCAGCTTTTCAGAAGGAAGCAAAAAGAGGATGGTGTAAGCTGTATTGAAAGAAGCAGAATCTAGGGAGGGAAGCAAACTATTAGTCACTTACAGGGAAGAATGCTTGATGGGCCAAACACTGAATAAAACAGAGTCAATAACATCCGAGTCCTGCTCTGATTCTTACCTTTTTTTTTCTCCACCACCATCCTTTTACATCTGGATAAGATTTCTGTAGTTTTCTTCATGCCTCACTCTTTTAATGGAAATTCTTTCATTCTTTTAAATTGCATTTGCTTTGCTCCTTCTTAAAGCTGTCTGCTTTTCCTATGACTGTTCTGCCTTCAGTGCTGTCTCCCTGATGAATGAAACCATGTCTGCCTCCCTAATTTTTGTGTTAGCACTTCACTAGCTTTCCTTTCCCTTGATCATCTCCAGTCTTTTGTTCCCTTCTTCCCAAAGAATGGGAATCTTGGGGACCTTCTTTCTACCACAAAGCCTCTTCACCAGCTCCTCACCCCCTTCCACATTTCCCTTACTCCTTTCTGCAACTGAATTTTCATCCTTTTATACAAATGCCCATGCATTTCTCCATCTAGGTGCTGGATATGGACCACACCAAAAAACATTTGTATGAGTTGTTCTTTCTTCTCCACACACTTGCCAAGTGAGAATTATGTAGTCGATTTTTCAGTGACTTAAGGAAACTTTGCTTGTTTTGATGACATTGCAGCTGGGTCAGGGATGCCAAAGCTCCTGTTAGTAAGTGGCAGCCAGGACAGACACATGCATCCAGTGCCAGTAGGTGGCCAGAGGAAGCAGCTCCTTGTATTGGTCAGGCAGTTCTTTAGTGCCACAGAGTGGTCTGTAGTGACCATTCCCACAATACAGCTTTTGTGTATATACATGTTGCTGCTTAATGGCCATTTGTGTTGAAAACATTGGTAGAAATTTAGATGTGAGCAAACAAGTGAATATTCCATGCACTTCCATTTCCTACTGTTAACTGGCATAGTGCCCTATGCCTTCCCTCCAGAACTTGCCAATTTCTTGTCCCCACTCTTCTCTCTGTAATGCACTGAGGAGCAGGCTTGCTTTTACCTTGACTTTGCTTACTTTCCTTCTTTCTTCTCAAATTTCTCTAAACTTCATTTTTTATCCCCTTTAATATGACAGCAAGAGGGTCCAGCTCCATTACAGAAAAGGCTTGTGGCTCTGTTGAGATGTGGTGACAGCAAATGAGGCTTGCATGACTTCTCTAACTGCCTGGGAGAGAAGTTTCCTTTATGCCAGTTGCTCCCAGGCCTGGTCACAGCAAAGGCAGGTCCTGGTGGCTCTGCAGCACCTCAGCCATTGAGCTGCTGAGAGGCTCTCCTGTTTTCCAGAAACCCCCTGGGTGCTTAGGTATGGCAAGGTGCATTTGGTCTCTGCAGCCAGGCAGAACCAAACAGGACATGGGAACAGCGTGTCTGCCTTTCCTCTCCTTTCCCAGTCCCTGGAGGTGCAGGGAAGGCTTGCATGATATGGTTATGGTCCCCTTCTGTCTGTCAAATGCCTTATCTGTACATCTTGCTGTCTGAAGAGGCCTATTTGGAAAAAAATAATTGCTGCAGGACTGGGAAGGGGCATCAAACCAGCTACCTCTTGTACTTCCCTGCAGGATTTGAGTTCTAATTCCTGTCCACTTCAGATTCATGGACTTTCTGTCTTTGCCTTCTCTGCTTTGAAGATCATGCACTCTACCTGCATCTAAATATTCTCTATTTTGCCCATCTTAGGCCCAAATTCTTTCCCCTCTCCCCTGCTTTTACACCAGTGTACATTTACATTGTGCCTAACATTTATGCCTCATTTTTGTCACTATAAAACAGAAGAGAATCAAGCCTTACATGTGTAAACAAGAAACCCTCAGACATAATAGCATTTTTACCCACTTTGATTTTCTTTTCTTGTAAGTAAAAGATAATTTAAAAAGCCTAATTAAAATTGATCTTGATTTTCTGAAACATTGAATGATGCTGCCCTAAATCAAAATTATAGCAGCTATCTTTTTAGCAATCATGAGATTGAAGAGAAAGAAAATAACTGTCAAAACAGCTAAGAAATATTATCAATATTGGTTTGCTGGCTCAGGAAACAATACCAGTCTTTGAACTGCAGAGTGGTATATTCTTATTCAGATAGGTGGCTTGCAGCAATCCAAGAAATCTATCCTACTCTTCCCAGAAGGATAATATCACAAAAGCTAAACCTCAGCATGGCAGTGGCAGTAGCCTAGGACAGGACTCACTGCAGGCTACATAGAAACAAGAGATCATCAACAAATCCTGCCAGGGCTGAAGGAAGGAATTATGAACATTTTTAGGTTTCATGTATAGAGGTGAAGATGGAGGAGAAGCAGAAGGAAAAAATACAACCCTCTCCAGTCCCAAAATTGAGTCAACTGTAAGCAAAATTTTGAGTCACAAAGTAGCAAAATGTAGAATATGTGTCTTTTTCTAAGGTGATGCAAAAAACTCAACCCCGCCCAACCAAAACCCAACCAACCAACCAAAAAAAAACAAACCAAAACACTCCCCCAGCACCCCCACCCGGAAAATATGTTTTAGAAAGATAGTGGGCAACATAATTAGCTAGGAGACACATCTGTGCCTTTACTTACATATGAACATTAGTATACACTAAACACTCTAGAAAATGTCTTTTTAGAATGAAGAAAATTAGTGCAGTAACAATTCTTTATACTAAGGAACACTCCTGTAATTTTAAATGCTTTTGGATCTGCTGGCCTAAACCAGCTGTCAATGCATTTTAGTTGAAATATTCAAGAAGCTCTTGTCATTCACTGAAATATTTGCCAAAGTAGAGCTTGCCTTCCTGTAAATGATAACTTTTAATGCTGCTAATGAAGTCATGTTCTGGTAATGCATTTGATATTTTTCTTGGAGTGAGAACTACAGCTTTCTGCATTTCAGTCTGTAGCTGTGGTACCATCCTTTTTGATTTTTATAGCTACTTCTAAGTTGTAGAGTAGCCATTAAACTCAACTGCAATGACAATTTTGGAAAGATAGTAATATTGTATGCTGGAGATAATTCACAAGGCCTTTATTACTTTAGTACTTAGAAACAGAGAAGCACTGTAATGCCTAAATCCCACAAAAGCTGATTATTTTCTTCCTGAGCTTCAGACACAAATCAAGAAAATGCATCTGAATAGGAGGAAAGGAGCTCCAAAAACAGGATTGCTGAAAACATTGTCCTGGGCTACATATATTTATCCCACATCTTATTTATGAGTTCTGAATTACTAGGGATCATTACTTTAAAAAATAATAATAATCCATCACTGCATCCAATCTGATGCACTGATGTAATCATTATTGAAATAATTTATATGCTGCAGACTTAAAATTTCTTATTATCTAAAAGTTACCTTCTATATCTTTAACTTCTGTAGACTCTGAAGCAGCAAGAGACTACAGAACACATACACACATACTTGAGTAATCAATGAGAAAACAGCAGAGCAAAACGAAGACAAGGCTTCATTCAAAGGGAATGGAGGAACCACAACTTTTTCAGAAGGAACTGGGCTAGGGGTGGTGGAAAGTTCAGTATCCCTTCATGGTAGACAAGCTCATCCTGAATGGACTGTTTAATGCTGTATAAATGAAAGATGAAGAGTTGATCCCTCTAGGGATATAAAGGACATAAATCCAGGATTCCACATATAGGAAGTTTTTTTAACTTTAGTTTTTGCTTCAGTCATTAAATTAGCTTTTCCTGCTATATGACATTCAATGCAAGAGCAGCAAAATATTCACTTCTGTGTAATTATTGGGCTGCCTCCTCTGTGTCTTCCATAACATGGAATTTAAGCAAGAAAATGCAACTATTGGCCTCTAAGCCTTTCTGAGACAGACTTTGAAGTGACAGAGAAACAATTCAGGAAAAGACACAGAATCACAGAAGCAATCAATGCTGAAAGACAAAAGCCCAAACCTACAACTATATATACACAAATATTATATATAGAGATATATAATATTATATATATATGATATATATTATATATACTATTATACACACACACACACATATGCACGCTAGTCGGGCAAGACTCTATTGAGATGCCTTAATAAGTGGTGTATACACGTGAAATTACCCCAGATGAGGTTTTCATTTTGTTTATACTGGCAGGGAAATAAAATCAAGGCAGATATGGAGAATAAATCCTATCCAATGAAGTTTGAGTGCAGGAGCCAAACTTTAGGCAGACGTGGAACACATGTCCACACTGATTTATAGTCAACACCTGCAATGTTTTAAGACCTCGGGTTCCCTGAGACTGACAAGAAATAAACAGTCAAGTTCACACATCTGGCATACTTTATACATGCTGTGTAGACTTCCTGGCACTTGCATTTTCTGGGATTAGTTATGTATTGGCAGGTTCATAGTCTCATATATGTATTAAAGCACAAGAAAAAAGTGCCAGCATTTCTGAACTCACCAAAGTCAATTAAATACTTAGAAAATGCTTATAGTACTTATGTAATTACTACAAAGCTTGGTAAGACAGAAAAATTCCACCTACTTGCAAAATTTAGACAAATGTATATTTTCCAGCAAGAAAGTTCAAAGCATATAATTTTCCAGTTGTAAGTCAATACCATTCCTGAGAGTAGTGAAAACTCTTCTATTTATAAAATAAAACCCCTGCACATTTTAAAACTTGCAAAGAAACAAAGAAAGTCACAAGACTGTACAAACTCAGACTGGTTCTATCTACATTTACTGGAAAAGATGGGCTTAGGTAACAAAACACTTGTATTACATTAGGTCTGTAAATAAAGAGAAACTGAGCACATTATGTGCACCAATAAAGTGAATATCTGCAGATGAAGTAGTAAGAAATACTTACCCAATAATTACCCTGTATTTGAAGTCCCTTAGGGTCAAATTCAAGCAGATAGACAAATAGGAAAATAAAAGGAAAGCCCTTGTGTTTATGGTATTATATTCTTCTCCCATGAGGAAGGGACTGGCTGGGCCTTTCAAAGACTCTCTAAATTAAAACCTGTTAGTAGCTCTTGCAAAACAAATGAACAAGCAAACAACAACAAAACAAACAATCCACCCAGGAAAAAAGAAATCAAAACCACTCCCCAAATCTTAGAAGACCTTACAGAAAGTGAGGATCCCAACACTTTCAGTTAAGCAGATGAGTGACAGGATTGCTCCAAAGGCCTGGAGAAATCTAAAGATTTCTGTTCTTAGTGATCCTAAGATCCTGTGCTGTTCTTTAAAGTAAGAACCAAAATCTGTAACCCTAAAGTGAGAAAGGATGTTTGGAAATTTTAGCACAGTAGAAAGAAAATTTCCCACACCTGGAAGATCAGTGGAGACTGTCCCCCTCTCTGAAGAAGTCAAACCAGTGTCTGTGACCTGGTTACTGGAAGTTCCTGCTGCAGCCATGCAGGAAAAAAAGCTGCACCAAGAGCAGATGAGAGGTAGCAGACATTACTGGTAATGGGCAGTGGGAAGGTCGAGATTTAAGATAAATCTGTGTGGAAAAGCATCTCTTGGCATATTTTCCCAAACTGCAAACTCTCAGACTGAACCCCTACACAACAGTGCAGAAACTGACAACAGTTTCTATCTCTCCCTCCATCCCACACCTTTTTATCCACAGTAGCAGAGGACACCCAGAAAGGCTTTCTAGAGCTGTGGCAAAAACTCTCCACTGCCAGACACCAAACTGTCATAGGTGCACAACTTGGGACGGTGCTGTCTTCGGGTCATGGTGTGAAGCCCTGGGAGGGGATTATCCCAGCTCACTCAGGCAGCAGGGGAAGCCTTCATGGGGACCTTTCCCTCTTCTGCTTTCCTGGCAATAGCACCAGTTGTATACACAGCACTCATTTGATTGTATGAGAAAAATAAAACTAACTGCTTTAGCAAAGGAATAGTTTTCTTGAAATCTTGAGATGATAAAAAAAGGTTATTGGAAACCATTTCCTGAGAGAAAAACATAAATTTGCCTAATCTGATCAGTCAGAGCATCAGCCTGCACTACCTAGAAACTTAAAACTGCTGTTAAAGAGCCAGCCAGGCAAAGAGCCAGACAGATGGCACGGCAGTAGATGTGGATTCACTGGGCTTTTTATCTTCACTTCTGGAGACTTTCATGATGACTTGACTTTCAACTGCATTCTGGATTGGCACAGAGCAGCTCAGAGAACTATCATCCTTAAATTTAAAATAAAATATATCAGCAATGTAAATGTAATTTAAGCCAAGCTCCCCATCAATACCTTTTATATATTCTGGCTAAGGAACAAAGGTTCTTTTTCATGCTGATTCTACTGTATGACTACTCTCTCCTGTGCTAGAGCCCTTCTTGTTACCTTTTTATCTACAGTATGTTCACTGCATCTGCTAAAGATTACTGACCTGTACTTTTTGGGTAAGATCTGAAGCCGGAGCAAAATTTAAAGCTATGCCATCAACTGCAGTGTAACTCAAGCATGTTGTGTAAGTGGGGACATTAGGCTTTGGTGTTTCTGAAGAATCAGAGCTGACAGACCCATAAAACATCATTTGATATGTGCATTGAGTAAACCATCACACCATTTCTCAGATGGCTGATTTGCTAACGTGGCACATATATCAGTAAAACCAGTGGAAGTGAAGTGCAGACTGCCGGAGCCAGGTAGCCTCAATTGGATGACTTCAATTAGCTGAAGCAAAATTAAATGCATCCAACCAAAGAGATAGTCACTGAATACACATATCCACTCCCTCTAAAACTTCAACTGAAGATACAAAAGTTTGGGGTTTGTTGCTTCTGGGTTTCCACTCCTTTTCCCTTCATTCTGCAATAGGTGAAATCACAGGTGCATTCTTTGTCCCTGTTGAACATATAACATGTGACCCTGCACTAACCTTGTTCAATTTCCACCTTGCCTCCCCTTTCTTTGCTTCATTTGTGTCATCTTGATTTCTATCCTATGATCCAGTTCATTTGTAGAAGACTACCCTATGTTTTTGATAGATTTTCTGATGTGGAAGTATCTTTTATCTGCAAAGCTCTGCCTTTGATTGCATCTCTCTTTGGAGAGTTTTTTCTGATGTGTCACTGGATGCTGGTACAAAGAGAGAGATGTCATCTTTCTGAGAATTCAGAGTGACAGCAAACACATATATGAGGTAAATTTTTAATGTCTGATCAGACTGCTCCTGGTAGAGTTAGACACTGCAAAACAAGCTTAATTTGTAACATATACATTGACCATGAACTGACAGGACAAAAGGCAGCATGGTCTTTGAAGAGTTGCAAAGGCTTCATGATCAGGCATGTGCCAGAAAATCCATACTGATAGTTACATTAACATTGATCTCCTCATAAGAAATATCTCTGCTAAGTAAAATTCTAACTAAATGTTACAAATCTTAGTTTTCCAAGGATCTTATATAGAATCAATGCCAGTATTTAGATATACATGTATTGTAAAACATCATGGTTTTCAGGGTAATTTGAGACTAACACCAAGCACCATCCATACAGCACTATTAAAAACAGACTTAAAAGTGCATTTTTGTTAACAAAAGTCACAATGTTTCTGCCTAACAGCTAGTGGAGAAACTATATTACCTGTATATCCATTTCAAGCTTACTACTTCAGCTGATGACATCAAAGTGAGCTCCAGAGTAGGAACAAAGCCAGAATACACATTAGAGATTGCCACCTGTGATTTAACATTCTTTTGAGCAGTCAGAAAGAAACATTTTGCTTTCTAGCTGAATCTTTTACCATTTGAATAGGCTGAAATTTAATACAGACTATTTCAAATTTGAGCATGCCTGATGAAATATAAAACATGAATCGGTTTAAGACTTCAGAATACCACAGACTTATTGCAGACATATCACTGTATTCAGCTGGATAATAACCTCTAGCGTTTTTTGCTGAGCACTTGCATTAAAACTGCTTTGTGTACAAATGAAATTTGTCTTTCAAACTGAGGTTTTTTCAGAATTACCTGCAAGAGCATGATACAACTTCTCTGCAGCTTTTTTGTACATTGGCTCCCTCTCCTGTTCATTGAGCGTAAGCAAGAAACTGATCAAGTGCAGCCAGTTAAAGACATTTTTCAGCACTTCCGTCGTTGTTATTTGGAAGCATGTTTCTGAGGATCACAAGAAAAGATTTTCTTAGGTATCCGGTTGAAACGGAACCTTTTTCAGTGAATTTAAACCAAAAAAAAAATTTGAAACTATGTAGAAGGATTCTTCAAGTAAAGTCTTTAGAATCCACATTAGAGGACTCTAGAGGACCTTTAGATTCCACATTAGATGTACATTTTAGAGTCCACTGCAGAGTTAAGAGATGTCAAAATAAAGACTACATTTGAATAGTAACGTACAAGAAGCTGCATGCAGTTCAGACATGAAAAGTATATATAGTAACAGTAATGTGAAATGAAGAAGAGTAAGACCAGATGGGCAAGCTAACCAGCGACAATTTGTACATGAGAATTAGAATTAAAATTATTCACTATGGCAAAAATTTGTAGAATCAAAAATGTGGTACCTTTCCTGTAAAAATACCACTGGAAGGAATACAGACCTAATATCTAATATTCAGAGGAATTATTGTCCCTCTACTTGGCACTGGTGAAGCTGCACCACAAGTTCTGTGTCCACTTCTGGACACACTACAGGAAAAACATTGAGGTGCTGGGGTGAGTCCAGAGAAGGGCAACAAAGCCCTTCAGGAGAACAAGTCCTGCAAGGAAATCTAAGGGAGCTGGGGTTGGGAGTGTTCAGCCTGGAGAAAAGAAGGCTCAGGGGAGACCTTATCACTCTCTGCAACTGCCTGAAAGGAGATTGTAGCCCAGTGAGGGTCAGCCTCTTCTCCCAAGCAACCAGTGACAGGAGGATACAGCCTCAAGCTGTTCCAGGGGAGGTTCAGGTTAGACATCAGGATTAATTTCTTCAAGGAAAGGGTTGTTAAGCACTGGAATGGACTGCCCAGGGAGGTGGCAGTCACTATTCCTGGAGGTGTTCAAGAACAACTGGACATCATTTGCACTTAGTGCCATGGTCCAGCTGGCAAGATGGTGGTCGGTCACAGGTTGGACTTGATCATCTTGGAGGCCTTTTTCAACTGAAATAATTCAGTGATTCTGTGATCAATAGCAAATGAACTGACTAAATAACTAGAAATAAAATGACAGAGTATTATAGGAAACATGGCAAGGTATGGAGAAGTCTGATTTCTTTTCTTCTCTGTTCTCCAAACAAAAAAAATCAACAGTGGAAGTAGAAATATGAGACATACTGCCAGGGAAAGGCTGGTTGCAGTCAATGTAGGAGCACTCCTGCAAAAAAATCTGGGTGAGAGCACCAGATTATTGAGGGTACTGGTGCCACATAGGTGACAACCATGATATTTTTAAAATGCAGTGTATGTGCATCTTTCTTCTTATCTGGAAGGACTATATATCAGGGAATGCTCATATAAGCATGCTGTATCTCATAGTAAAAAAAAAACCTGAGGCATAGTGCAGGTAAAAGCCACATAAAACCACCTGCTTTAGTTAGCTCTTAAAAGTTTAGAATTAAAAAACACCAATAAAAGGCAATGTCCCATATCTTAAGAACTATGAGACATCTTAAAAAGAAATTGTCACCAGACACTCATAAGTGAATGGGGCCATCAGAAGTCAATTTCTGTGAATTATTCTAAGGCTGAGAATACAGCTTGGTATTTCTGCTAACAGCTTTTCATTTGAATGCTTATGACCAGAAGACTGGTAGTGGGTAAGACAGGGGCAGCACAGACTTACACACAAAAATATGCTTTAACACATAGAGGAAAGGGAATATGGATCTGGAAAGTGAGTGATTCTGAAAGGAAAAAAGCAGTGGCTCATATTGCATAAGTAAGCTGCATTTAACAGCTTTAATGAGATGTAAAACAAGCAGAGTTAATGACTTCTGATCTCCACTGACAGGTTTATTTTTATCCAAGGCTGTTTAAATGCATAAATAACCCGGAGAGAGCACACCTCCCCTGCTCCCAGGTATGTGTTTTGAACACTGTGCTATAGTTAGTTCCTCTTTTGCTAATTTCCTTTTTGGCTTTCCTTTTGCATAATGACAGCTTCAACAGAGGCATAGAGCATCTTCCTCCCAGCACAAAGGTTATAGCAGCCTACGGGAAACTGAGGATTTGAATCTGAATGGTGTTACAGAAGCAAACATCACCCACTTCTTTTACCTCCTGTGACACTGACTTCTAAGCAGAAAGCAATCATTCAAAAGGTGACCATCATATTTTCTGTATTTCAGATCAAAAGAACAATCCTGGAAAAAAACATGCAAGTACTCACATGCAAGCTCTAGATCATGAGCAGAGTGACAGCCACCTGGAGTCCTGACTCAGCATTTGCAGCACTGGAAAGGGCAGGATTTCATACTCTTTCCCAGGGTTAACATGTCCTACTACTAGCTCTGGGCTGCTCACCTCCCAGAATAATCTGGTTTTCAGGACATCAGTTTGAAATGGTTCAACTCATCCTGTAGACTTCTGTTGCCTTTAGCCCTGGATGAGATTTCAGGATGTGTTTTGGATAAAGGCAAATGACAAGGCTTCCTACAGAGGTAAATGTGTGCATTTCAGTGGGCTTTGATATACGTGAGAGACCAGAATATCTAATTATTATCTATTAGCTGGTTTTGTTCTTCCCTCTGAACATTTCTTCTATAAATGGATGCTGTATTTTATACCAAAAAAAGGAAAGTATTACATAATCACGTACAAGACTAAATCTACCAAAATGAAGATCTTTATCTGAAGCAATTATTTACAATTGTACAGGCAGCAACAAATGGAACTTTCCCAAACTGGTTGTAGAGTGGTTGCGCTTGAATTGTTAAGACTCTAAATAAACAAGACAGCTTCTGTATTACTAAATTTCAATTGGATGTACAACTAAATAAGTTTTGTAGCTTTGTAAGTATCCTACTTATTTGGAAGTCGTGCTACAAAAAGGTGTGCTTTTGGATTTCACCTTTTTTCCAATCATTAAGGATCTTCATTCATTTGCATAACTACACATGAAAATATCACAATATCAGTTTCAAAGGCATGCCCCAGCAAAGCTGTGAACTTGCAGCCAGGCACAATTTTCACAGGATGGTGCAATGTTTAGCAGTGGTGCTTTGATTCCCCAACTGGTAACTGTAAAGGAGCTACTGAAATACCAAGTGTCTAGACTGGTATCACTGTCAGAATGAAAACCACTACACTTGGTACTTCATAAAACAAAGGGAAGCCCCACCCCTCTACTCTGTAATATAAACTAAGAAACAAAGAACTAAAGCCTGATTATGTAACCGATCACGATGCCTACTTCCCACCCTGCAAAGAACCACCCAAGTGAGAACTTACCTCAAGTGATAATCTAACCTCCTTCCAATATTCTTTACTTTCTTATCCATTAGTAAAAACACCATAGTATTGTTTCTCCAGTGGCAAATGGCTGCTAGTTACCTACTACAAAACTTTTAAGCCATTGCAGTTTAGGGCTGTATACATACAAAGATGAAATTTTAAAGGTCCAAATGGTCTTTTCCCTAAAATGTTATCAAGGATGCATGCTGAGTCTAGAATTAAATTTTCTCAGTCTCCAGTGTTATGTAGAAGTAACATTTGTCTTTGCACAAACAGAAGAACTAAGCTAAATTGTGCCCTCTGCTTACTTTGGGCAAAGGATAACTCTGCTTCCTCCTTAAGTTTTTCTGATGATGGGTAACTTATTTGTTGCAAATTGTTATCTGTGCAGAAATACCACTTTACTGAAAAATCCTCTTCCCTAATTGATCTAGAGAAGAAACAAATTGTAAAGAAGAGCCTCTTGGAGATCACAGTCTTCTTTCATAAAGGTGCTAACAGACCAAAGTGTCACAACTCTCTTTCTTCACCTTCATCATCCTGGAAGATTGCAGAGCTAGGTACAGTTACATTCTGCATCAACAACTGCTCTGTCAGGATTTTGGCATGGAAAAAACCTCAATTCTGCATAGCCATAAAAGTGTTATGACAAACAGCACTTATGAAACTTGAAACAGTAATAAATACTACAATTTGAAGTTTTCTGCTAACAAGCTTTTAGTAAAAATATTGCTATTTTTAATAGTGTATCCAAAACTGCAAGAAATGCTGTTTGCAGGTTAGTCCAGAAAGAAAAAATAATCACAACACATACGGTAGCAATCACTGAGACCACTGTTAGTAATATTAGTTCTCTTCACTCATTTACTCTGAGTAAAGCCCTAATGGCACACTTCACACAAATCAAATGCAGCCATCCTACAGCACAGCTACAGCTTTTGAGTTACCTTGAGTTTTCTACCATCTCACTCTGGAAGCACAGCAGAAAATGCTGTTAAACAGCATATCCCTGAAAAAGCTTTGCTGGCTCTGGTCCAAAATACTAACTTTGCCACATTTATACCTCCCCCACCAACTCAATTATAATTTACCTTTTTCCACATGGAGTTTTTTTTGGTCTTGTTTCCTAATGATGTAAATCTGGGCACCCAATTTTACTCTGCATTTCCACTGCTTTTCACTTAATTTCATACACATACAGCAAGCAAGACTTTTAATTTTTTTTTTAATTTACAGTATTGATTGCTCCAAATTATGCCTTACTGTTGGTACACAGTAAATACATTCTTCTGAACAACTTAGTATGAAAAAAATGCAGATAAAACATTAAAAATACTGCTTTACAATGTGCGAAACAGAACCTTCAGAAGTAATGATGGTGGCTACAGCCAGGCACAGAGGAAGACCGCTTGATTTTGTGTTTTAGCCTACCAGCACAATCATTCTAGTATCCTTTCATCTGAAACTTCCTGTAGCAATGAATTCTAGGTGAATGTTTCTGCTGAATTAAGAAGACTAAATAACTCTCAGCTTGTCCACTAGCACTCATATTCCTACAAGAGGATGCTTTCTCTTACACTAAGAATGGCTGTTATCTGAAGATTTACTGAGCAAAGGGCACCAATAAAATGTCAAAACTGTAGATGTTTCTAAAGGGGAATTATACTATAGGCGCATGCAGCTGTCAAAGTCTGGATGAATTAGGTAACATGCTTCCCCTAGATAAAAGACAAGTGGCTGGGCACAACTGGCAGTTCACAAATAATACTTAAATCAGATGAAATGCATTTTTATCACAAGCTTTAGACAGATTAATACATATTGCAACACCTAGCACTGATTAAATTTAGAAAAATATTATACTGGGATTGGGTTTCTTAAATAGCCTTTGCTGTTTCGTTGTTAATGTAAGAGAAGATGCATGGCAGAAGATGCCAAAAAGCACCCTGCTTTTCGATCTTCAAGAGTTGAGCTGTCAAAGCTATTATACTGCTAATAATTACTCATTTGATTATTTACATAATTTTTTAAAACAATGAAGAGGCAGGAAATGTTTATTTATTTTTTTTTAATTTTTATGATCAAGGATGACTGAACCCAATTACATAGTCTTTGTTAAGTTAATGGCTGCCAAACAAGTGTGTACTCCAGTGACCCACCATGAGCAAAGTTATCTGATGGGTGTGACAGATTTTAAGGTTAGACACAGTACATGTAAAAATAGAAAGTTTAAAAACCAATCTCATCACAGACATTTCCATTGCCATCTCCTTTGTGAAATAAATAAGGCAGCAGATAACTTTTACTTTGCAGTGGCAACTTTGAGGTATGCTATTAAGTCTGCTCTCTCGCCCTTCTTCTTAATTCCCGCAAAAATCATCTTTGTTCCAGGAATATACTTCTTTGGATTTTCCAAATACTCCATCAGAGTATCCTCACCCCAGGTGATACCTAAAAGGTAAAAAAAACCAAACCAGTTAATAAATTCAAAATCATAAACACTTACATTCTTGTCCTCTGCTCAATTTTTGCCAAATTTTTAAAATTATCACCAAGAACCAAGTAATTTTGTCCCCTAAGGGCAGCTTTAAGTTTACCTTTGTTCTTATTAGCATCCGTGTAAGAGAAACCTTCAGCTTGCCCAGTCTTGCGTCCGAACAGGCCATTCAAGTTGGGTCCAGTCTTATGCTTGCCTCCCTTTTCAACCGTGTGGCACTGGGAGCATTTCTGGACAAAGATCTTCTTGCCTTTCTCAACGTCCCCCATTGTCAGTACTAGACCAAGAACACACATAGAGGTCAGTACTGCAACCTCAAGGTCACCGACTGAGCTGAAACTTTAAAAAAGCATCCTGCAAGTTTACAAAACCAACATACGCAGCACATGAATCTGGCAGTTCTCCAGCACACTGTCTATCCTCAAACCACAGCTCCTGGGTTTGAAGATTAGTATGAAACCACGAAACGACCTAAAAGGTATCAAGGTGCTAAACACACTTGAAGGGCAGGAAAAACCTTCCCTCAGACAAACTAATTGCCCCACAGCATTTAAAGGGTACGGCAACAATTTCTGAAGAACAAATTTAACATAATTTGTACAGCTGTAACTGGAGTTTCCTAGTCGTGTACGACCACGTGTAAAAGCACAGGACTCTTGGCTGGCTTTTCCTCTGCAGCTGAAAAAGCGCACCAGCCACGCAGCCGGGGAGGGCCGGAGGACACCCGGCTGTCACCATGACCCGGGATGACCCGGGGTCCCGCCGGCAGCCACGCGTGAGGAGGCGGCAGCGCCCAAGGGCGCCCGCACCGCCCGGCTCCGGCTCTACCCGCGCCCAGCCTGGCCCTGAGCTTCTCCTCAAGCCCCCACCCGCGGTGGGGCCGCCCGGCCCCACGGTGACCTTCTGCCGCACCCCGGCCGCCGCCTCAGGCCGCGGCCCCGGTAGGCGGGAATGGCGCTCAGGACGGCCGAGAGCAAGGCCCGCTCGCCCCGTGTCCCTGCCAGCCGCCACCACCCCGCGGGGCCCAGCCGCAGCCCGGCCACCCAGCCACACCTGCCTGCCCGGCTGGCCCGCTGCGCCCTCAGACACCGTGACCGCGCTCCCGGCACCTCCCGCTCCGTCTGCGCCCAAGGACACGCTGTACTCCGCCCTATGTAACCCGGCGCCGCCGCAACCAACCCCTGCCGGCGCCCGCCGCCGCCTCTCCGCTGTAACAACCAATCAAGCGCCGGCCTCTGAGTTCTGATTGGCTACAGTCAGCTTACGTCACGGCGCCGGAGGCTAGTGGGGTAGGTTGAGACCGGCGGGCCCCCGGACTTCCTTCCTTCCTGCCCCTCTTCCCTCCAATCCCGGCGGAGTGACGTCAGACGTCATTCTGCGGCGGAGGGGGCGCGCAGCAGCAGGGCGCGGGTGTTGCGAGCGCATGCGCACAGCGCAAATGGAAGCAAGGGTCACGCGGCGCCCTCCGCACGCGGCCGGGGCGGTGGGCGGGGCCTGGGCAGTGACGCAGCGGGAGTCGCGCGGGGCACGGCCCGTGGCGGTCGGGCCGTGAGGGCGGGAGCGAATGGCGCAGTCACGGAATTAGAGCATCGGTGACGGCGGGAAACACCTCCGGTCGCCGAGTCCATTCTATGGAATGAACTCCACCCTGTCATTTAGACCATGGCACTAAGTACCATGTCCAGTCTTAAACACCTCCTCATCTGGCTATAGCCTCCTTTCAGGCACTTGTAGAGAGGATAAGGTGTCCCCTGAGTTACCTTTTCTCCAGGCTAAACACCCACAGCTCCTTTAGCTTCTCCTCACAGGGCATGTGCTCCAGACCCTTCACCAGCTTGTCCATGAGTTTTAAAAGATTCTCCAGAGGAGCCAAGGGAGTAATGATGTGGAAGTGTTGCAGTAGCCAAAGTGAGGCAAAATCGCCCTGGAGAGCACGGCCAGGGCCGCCTGCCAGCATGGCCCCACAAAGGGCTGGAGGGGAGCGGGTGTGCGCTGGACCCTCCGTCTGTGTGGGATGCCAAAGCCACGCTGCTCTGACAAAGACGAGAGGCTTATGCAGGGGACTGCCACTTGGAGGGATGAAAGTGTCCCAGATGCCAGCCCAGCAGTGTGGTAGTGCTCAAAGAGGACATGTCAATATTCACACATTGTGGCCTTCCAAGCAGAATTTGAATGGTGAATTCCAGACATGCCTGCCATCCACTCTGCTTGGCAAGGAGGAGGAAGAGCTGTTGGAAAAGCCCAGTGTAATCATGTCCAGTGTTCAAAAGAGTTGAACTGTTTGCTTTAACTATGGACATTAAAATTGTCAGAATTTTTCACTGTCTGACATTGGAAAAACATTTATTTCCTGTGTGTGCTTTTATGTTGTCCTGGAACTGGTATGGGTGTGCCCCTGTAATTGCCCATGGGGCAGGGCTCATGTGAAGTTCAACATGAAGCAGAAAGGAGTGAGGACTGTAAAAATACGTCAGGGTTCCTCTGATGGCAGAATTTTGTAGATAATTCGCAAGATCATTAAGAAATCATCACTCCCTAGTTCAGACAGTGCATTGCCTTCCAAAGCTCATGGTGTCTAGAGCATAAGACACAGGTTTTGTGCATTTTTAACACTTAATCACAAAGTATATACAAAATATGCATTCTTAAATTTCTAACAATTTATGCTGTAATCTGATTGACAGTTCACTGGCCACAGTAAAACTGTTTTGCTTACAATATACAGATAAATTCATGTACTTCATGAAGAGTGAGGAAAAATGTGCAATGGAATCACTTTAAATGAGGATGTTGAATTCTGCTGTTGTTGCCCAACTCAAATCTCAAATCATGTCAGACTCCCATAATTATGAGGTTGACTGGAAAAATACTATTTTAAAAACTAAAGGCATCCTCTGTTCCTTTTATTTGCTGTTTGGTTTTGAACCTTCACGGCGCCTTTCACTCTCAGTTTTAGACTTTTTATCGTGATTGTAAGAACTGAGTTTCATTTAGTAAGGCTTCTCTGTCTTAGATGATTCCAAGGGCCAGATGAAACTTAGTATCACAAGACTCCTGATAAAACCATGTCTATTCTATTTCTAAAGAAGGAGGGAGCTGAAAGCACCTTTTAAGCTGCTCTAAGAAATTGCACCAGTGTAAATTCTTAAGCCTCTTTAAGCACTTGTGGACTGATGCATGCTGATATCTATTCAGAGGTTCTCCCTTTCTTCACAGAACACAAACTTCAGGCATCTGTAGCTGTCTTAATTTCTGTTGCATTTTGCCTTTTAAATATGTATGCTCCATTCTGAGAATTGCATGTTGTGTTTCACAGTTAACCCTTCTGATGGGGAGGAGCACTGTATCAATATTTTTTTCAGTTTTTTTCCAAGAAGCTGTTCTTGAAAACTGCAGTTTAATTCAAGACAACTGGATTGCTTTTCACTTTTTGAAATGTTCTGTTATAGGACAGACTAATAGTGAAATTTTTAGCTTCTCTCCTAAATGTGGCATCTGCAACATACGTTGCAGAGATGTGTGAAATATATGTGAAATCCTGCATATGGCTTCCTGTGTAGGGCAGAGTATGGTGTGGGGCTTCCAGAGGCAACACTGAAGACAAAGGCAGGACTTTTCTGGCTTTGTGGATTTGAATTGCTGGAGTAAATGAAAATGACTCAGGGTGCAATTTCAGTGCTCTGTACTTTACATTCATTAGACTATTTGCCTTGGTGTGGTTTTCCTAGAAGGCTCATATTTTAGTCTTTCAGTTGTTCACTGTGGTTACACCTGGAATACTTTTTCCTAGCTCAGGCCATTACACACTGGAACTACAGTTATTTTGCAGTCAGAATTCTATGTGAAACCAAATGTGTCAAGTCCAATAATAAACAAACGTGAGGCATCCATATCTCTTTAAGAGGGACACTGCAAATAAAAGAAAAAACGTAGCCCTGCATTATGGACCAGACTGGAACTCAGGAGAATATGTGATTTTTTTTTCTCAACTCTGTGCTAAACTTCTGGTTTGGTCTTTGACAAATAACTTAGAACCCATTTCTTGTGGAAGTCATCACCTCATCCCTGAGCAGTTTGAGTACCTTGGCCTGTTTTCATCCCTTTACCATGTGGAAGTGGGACCCTGAGCTGTTGCTGGTTATCAGCACACTGTGCCAGCACTGGGGAGTGTGTGATTTGTGTTGGAGTCATTGTAGTGTGAACTGGTTTTAAGAAAGCCTTGGAGTTATGACCTGAGTCATAAATCTTACCCCATCACAAAGCAGTACTGACTAACTTGCATTGTTGTGATTTCTAATTGTATTGAAGCAGTTCAGAAAACCTGCGGGGTTTTTTTGTTTCTTTCTTTCTTCTGATTTTATCTTTACCTTTGGAATTGTTTGGGAGAAAGGTATGTCTCTTCCTGGGTTTTTCAAAGCTTAGTTTATAAAGATGAAAGAGTTATTCTGGGCTGGGCTTGAAAAGTTTTTTATGCTAGTATCCTTCAGAAAGGACTATTCCACAGTGGCAAACTTTAGAGTTTAGGGTTACTTTTCAACACTTTTATGGTACAAGTCCTGTCACTTGGAATATACTGCTGGCCTTATGTTTATTGTGTCTTTTACAGGCTATTCTGGGGGAAGACAGGAACCTGTTCACCCAAACAGGTAGGGAACAAAGTTGAAAAGCATTAGAGACTCAAAAGGAAATAAAAATACCTGATGAATGGTGAGCTTCTAATCTCTACTGCTTATTGTGTTTTATACAGTCCAAGACAGAGAAGCCAATTTTACTACTGTTTTAAACAGTTGCAAGGGCAGTCTCTGAGATGCTGCACTTCCTAAAGGTGACTGAATTCCTTCTTAAGACAAAGCTAAATATTGGCTTAGCATCTACTTTTGTATAATATTTTACCAAACAATTCTTGGTTTTATTTTAAGGACTGCTTTTCGTAATTTCTTGTGGCAGTGTATTTATTCTTTGTGCAGTTGTCTCTGACAATGTTGTGTGGTTTTTTTTTTGAAAAGGAAAAAACTATTCCGACATTTAAAAGGACTGCTGGTGTACTGTCCCATTCCTATGTTATAAAGACAAATTATTTGGGAGTGGGACATGAAAATATTTTTCACAGCCAATGTATAGAGTGGCAGTTGAAAGATTTGATCTTGACAGAAGAAGGCAGAACTTGGAATTCTTTCTGCTGTTGCTGTGTTTTTGGAGAGTGAGTTTTGTGAAACTGTGAAAGCAACTACTTGGCACTGGGGGACATAAGGATGTCTCTTAAGTGCCAAATAATGAGAATTGCCTGGCCAGGATGTTGTAGGTTCCACTTAGGCACAGGGTGAGGCAATGCTGCTCAGCATCGAAGTGAGCTGTAAAAAAAATTACAGGAGGCACAGGTAGAGACAGCAGCCAATCCAGACAGAGTAGAAAGCAGAGAGGGAAGCTAGGAGATTGCCAAGCTTTCCCAGCTGAATCAATTGCACAACCATTATAATGCCATGGCTTACTGAGTGATAAATTTACTGATGAGTTTAACAGGTGTGAAAATAGCAAAGTACTTTGACCATTCTGCGATGCTGTGGTTCTAAGCCTCAGGCATGAAGATTTATTCAGCAGCCATTTATTGTATAATAAAGCGTCCCCAGGACTGGAGTAGGTAGCGGTCTCTGTCATTCATCTGGCCTATGGGGAGCTGGGTAGATAAGGAGATCCAAGGTTCAGAGTCACTCTTTGTCAACTTAAACACAGACCTCAAACTGAGAACATTGACTCAATACCTGCCTTCGCTGTGTGGAGATACAGGGTTGCCCTGCTCAAGCACTTGCCCCAGTAGCTGCCTGCAGACTGATAGATGCCTTCTTCTCTGTGGGCTCACAGAAAAATAACCTTGGACCTCAAAATAAGATGTGTGGGATACAACTTCTCTGTAATAAGATGATGGTTTGAGACAAGTGACACAACAGAGGCATCTTGTTTGAATGAGTACAGAGGAGTAGTGAGTATCAAACATAAGTGCATGAAGTTGGGGTAATTTGCACTGAAGCATGGGATAGCAAGAAAGGACTGAATGCAAGACTTGTCCTAGGATGGGACTGCATGAACTTCTGGTTTACTATCAGAAAAATTATTCTGAATCTTTATAATCCAGTTTCCATAGTGAAAGGAGGTTAAAAAGAGAGGTGATTCAAGATAGCAATTTAGAAAAAAAAAATAAAATAAAAACCTAACTTTTTTAGTTCAAGGGCAAAGTTAATTAAGTTAACCAAGAAGGACATTTGAAAGATTCAGGACCCAGCAATTTTCCAGAAGTTCAGCTTTTCTTAAAGACATAACTATTTCTTTCGGAAAAGAACTTCAAAATTAACTTTAGGGTTTCAAGAACTGAAAGGCAAATGAAAGGATATTCTTTTATCAAGTCCATTATGTTTTTAAGTTTAGAGTTAGTCTCATACTGTTGTGGAGTTTGCCACAGTTTACTGGAAAGCTTAAAATAATAGAGGTATAATAAATGTCCTTGAACATTTTCTGACTGCATCTGACAAAAAACATGCTACAATAACAGTAATTTCTACTGGCCTCAGTTTCAACTTTTGGATGGCAAATAGTTGGTCAAAACTACCCCATTTTCCGTATTTTTTTTTTCTTTGTAATGAATCAAACAGTTAGAAGAATTTCTGGAGTATTCTGTTTGGAGGGGATGACAATTACATTGATAACACTTTTGCTTTGTGTATCTGTGGGAGCCAAGGATTACTGTCCTCTCACTTACATGATCAGTTGGGATGTAGTCTTCTCAAAAATCCAAGCTGTAGAGTGAGAAGTACCTCTGCAACAGCCTAAATTCAGATATTCTGAAATTAGTCTCTTAAGCATCAACTTAGCCCCAAGAAAAGCTTAAAATTAAGAGTTCTTTTGTAAGGAGATATGTATTGTTGGGTCTCCTTATGTAATGATGATGTGCTAATTTAATGTAATCTCTTAAAGCCTAGGCAGTTCTTGTGTCTAAGGTATAGGCCAGACAGGAGAACCTTGCTTGAAATATGAGCACTGGTATGGTCCCAAGAGTCACATGAGAGTGTTAAAAATAAAAGCCTTGCTTACCTTAGAATTTTCAAAGGAGAAGCATTTTATAACATAAATAGAGATGATGCCATAATGCCGTCGTGTCCACTCGGATACCACTCGAGTGGCCCAGCCGGGCGACATGACGATGGCTGAAGGCACTCCCTTTGGGTTCCCCGAAGGGTTTGCAAGGAGTGCCTCCGGAGGAGAGACGGGACAGCGAAGCCACTGAAGAATGAGGCTGACTCTCTTCGGGGGCAACATCAGGCTTTATTGATGACTCCTGGAGCTCCAACAACGCCTAACTCAAGCCGACCGACGAGAGCCCCGAGAGGGCCTCTGCAGCGACTTATAAAGGGGGGAGTGGAAGGGGAGAAGAGCCAATGGGGTTAAACTGGGGAGTGACTTTTGGGGAAACGGATAGGGATGACAACCTATTAGGGGAAGGTCGGGGAGGGGTCCCTGGTCCTGATCCAATCACTCGACGCCCCTGATGGAAGTTTCCAGGTGGTGGGAATGGGCTGCCGAGTGATGGACAGGGCACCAGGGAGGGGAGACAGGAATTACTCAGCAGTTGTGCTGAGTCAAGGGGCAGGCTTAGGGAGGAGTAACAAGGGTGGAACCAAAGGGATATGGGGGAGCAAGAGGGTCAAACCATTTTCAAAACTTGGGTAACCACAATAATACAAACGAACACAATAAAACGCAATACAACACCATAAACTGGCAAATTTCTCTCCGCTCTCTGACAGAAATGGAACTGGTGTGCTTTGGCAGGCTTAATTCTTCTAAGTGTAAACCCAGTTCTCTGCAGAACTATGAGGCCTCTGTGTACAGCAGCAGGAAAAGCTGTTGAATGTGAAGCCTGACCAAGACCTGAGAAAACATGTTCATGGGTTGTCTTCTTCCAAGAGAGGAAGTCACTCCTGCAAGTGGTAGAACACATGGGATTTTTCTGTCAGTGGATTTCTTTCCTATAAGGATCTTACGCTTGTTTTACTGCCTATTGTGTCAAGTTTTCATGAGTTTGGTCACCAAGTAATCCCCTAGCTGGTAGTTTTGGAATCAGATATTAATAGCCCAGCTTCATTGCTTCTTTTTACATCGGACTTCAGGTATGTGTCAAGCGTTCTATCAGACCAGATTAGGGGTTTAGTACTGTTTCTGACAGTGATGAATGCTGGATGTTTTGCAGACACAAAAAACTATCCTGGATGAGTTTATAATCCTAAGGCATGGAGTTTCAGAGCACTGAGACCACTTAATCCAAACTGCTAGCGTGGAAGGTGTTTTTCTTATGCTGTTAGGACATGTCTCTAAGGCTTTTTAAAAAATATGTCAATCTTTTTGCCTTCATCATATTCCCAGACTTTTTTGCTTTTTGTTACTTAGGAAGTGTGGTGAACAAAACTGAATGCAAGATATCCAAATAACACAATATTCTGTCTTTTCTGCTGTCCTGAATTGTACTAGAAACAGAGCAAAAGGCAGGGGTCTGCATTTATTTTAAACAAATTCCGCCAGGAAATAAAAACCATCTAAAAATCCATTTATGGCTGAGTTGTCTTCAGCAGTTCTTTGCAGTAAGTTTCTTCATACTTCACTTTTAAATTTCATCTGTTATTATGCTGCTCGGTTATTTTTATACTAAGTCCTCTAGATGCTCTCCTGTACTCTCATTGATTCCTAATAAATGCATAAATCACCTCTGTTTTAACAGCTGAAAGTCTCATTGTTTCTGAAATGTGTGATAAGTGGGATAGAAAGTGAATATCCTCTCCTAGTGGGAAAAAAGGTCTCTTGACTACTGTCATATCATTTTAGTTATATCCTTTTGGTAGCCTTGGAGCCCTTTGTACTCTAAATACTCACCCAGAAAATAGTGCACTGCTGGGCCACAGTGTCCTGGCTGACCTGAAGATCTCACAGATGAATAAAGTCATAGGGGATTTGTGCCATGATTCTTTGCTGGTATCTCTTTTTTGTAAGGGAAAGTTCAGTGGATAAGGGCTAGCTGGAAGCAAGGTTCTGTTTGAGCCATGTGTTCAGGGTATGATCCTGCCAGTCTCCTGAACTCTGGTGATTTGCTTGAAGGGAGAGGGAAATAGATCTGATTCCTTGATGGGACAGCTTAGAAGAATGCAATGAAAAAAATCTCATTGAAAAACACAATGGTATTTTTCTTCCTCTTCAGGTTCTCTCTAGGAAACTACTGAATAATTCCTAATTTATTTAAGAGTTAAAAAAACCCTCTAATGAATGTGTGCTGTTTCTGTTTCTCTAATCCCCACTTGGCTGCAGCTTCTTAAGATATGTATTGAACCAATATGAGCTGTTCCTGAAAAAGCTGTTCCAATATTATGTTCCTGAAATCTGTGTAGCAGCATCATAAATCTGTCAGCACACAGAAAATAGCAATTTAAGTGTATTCTTTGCATTCTGAGATAGCTTTCCACTAAAGTTTCCTTTGCTGCTTCCTTATTTTCAAAAATCTTTACAAAAAATATTCAAGATATTTAAATATAATGTATTTGGAGACTGTTTTGTTTAGTTGATTTTTGTTCACACTTCTTAGGAATCTAAAACAGCTCTAAAACAATATGGCAGCAGGGCTGTTCTTTCCTTATCTCTTGGTATCAATTTTTTTATAACCCCCAAGTTAATGCTCATTATTAATCTCTGGCTACTGTATTGATCACTTTCAGCCATTTAGGCCTGACTTCTAATAATGATTACATGTTTTTGATAGCTTTCCTGCTTCATCCTAAAGGTTCTTCAAATCCCTGCAGGGACTAATAAATCCCATTCTTCCTCTACCAGACTTCAGTTTAAATACAGTCTCTGTGGTGTTTCCAGTTCTCTGAAACATTCCTGTCTCAGACAATGAGTGAAAAAGGAGAGAGAAGAGTCTGAAACACAAGCCACAATAGTCTGACATAGGAATGTGTGTTTGGAGAGGCCAGTCAACCATAGAAGATGGAGACTTTGGGAATGTGCTGTGCACAGACACCATGGCTCATGAGAATCATGTTTGTCCCCATGTGTGTGTGGCATTGCTGTCTTTATTGGCATTTGACCTCCTGCAGAGTAGCAGAAGGTCCTTTTAACGTGGAAGTTTGGTGTTTGGGAGGGCCTGCAAAGAGCCTTACTGGGGCAGTAACACTGGTCCCCAGCTGTTGTTGGCAACTGCATCATGGCTCCTTTCATAAATGCAGGCAAGCCTCTTTTCTGATCCACTCCTCAGCTGTTCCTGAAGCTCCCTGCTGTGAATATTAAAAATCATCTTGTCATACCCACCCTAAGTTTATTCCCAGTCAGACTGTAATGCTAATTTATTAATCCATTTGGCCTTTAATGAACCAACGTTTTCCAAACCAGTGTTTATCCCACAAATGTGTTTCTCTAGAATAGTCATGTTTTCACAGCCTCTAGCTCAAGCTCTTCTAGTGTTCTCAAATAGTCTGCACTTGTCCTGGGCTACTCTAATTGCTCTTCTCTTTACTGTTTGAATTTATTATGGTTTCCTGGGAAAGGCCAGACAATTTGTATTGAAGTTCTTTTTATTTGTTACTCCATTTTTTAAAAAAATGTGTCAGCTAAAGAAATAAAAAATAATTGAAACCATAGTTCTTGTGTCTCTTTCAGGAGTGTTATCTGTGAGGATTTTTTCTCTCTCCTTTTAAGGAATCATGTAAATGTTTTTGTGCTGCTGTCATAGAGAAGGAATGTTGAAGCTCCATCAGCACTGTCTGGAGCTGAGGAACTTCACAGCTGGGGATCCATTCAGGCAGTGTTATCTCTCTTGGCCTATCCTCTGGTCTCCATGCAGGCAAAGTCTGTGCAACAGAATTCCACTTTCCTCATGCTTTACATCCAGTGGTAAGCTTGGCTTACTTAGGTTAACTGGGTTTTCCAGTATTGTATTTTGATCCAAATATCTGGGCTTGAAGTCTTTGTAGGAAAGTGAACGTGCAGATTTTGGAAGGGGTTCAAATTTGGGCCTTCCTGAAAGCTGCCGCCTCTGCAATGCTTCTTTTTGCAACATGTCAGTGATTTTCAGAAGGTTGTTTATTGTTGGGCTTGAATCAAGATAAGGAACTTTCTGGTAGCATGTCTGAGACAGAGTGTCCTGCTTTTGGCTCACATCCTATTTCTGGTCTGTGTTTTCTGTCACTTTGCACTGCTGACCTGGGCTGGCTGCTCTTTTTATTTCACTCAGCGCTGTGCCTTAGTAGCTGGTGACAACAGTGGGAATGCTGAGTACAGGTGAGGGCATCTGAAGGAGTACTGTTTTTGCAGAATTGATTCATGAGGATGTTCACCTTGAAGTAAGCATGCAATGCACCCTTCAGGAGATCTCACTTGTGACAGACCAGCAGAAATGTTTCTGTATGAAGTAGCAGGATTTATACTGCCATCTATGTCTCTGCTTATTTTAGCAGATCATTGACCCTGACTGCCCTGAAAAGGCACAGAGGTCACTCAGTTAAGAGAAACAGCCCAGACCTTCACTACTGCCCCATCATATAGGGAGCTCAGAGTCACTCTTTATGCTTTGGAGAACTAAATATTCTGTTCCACTCCTGTGCATAAGATATAAATGGGTATAGATGTCTTGTGCTTTTTTCTTTCTTCTATAAGCGTGTGTCTTCTCAAATGAGTGGTCGTATAAACGGTGACTTGAATCAGTGTGGTTTTAACTTCCTTTAGGAACAGTTGCAGGTGGTTTTTAGGATGCTCACTTGCATGTGACTTTTTGGCTTTCTCAACCACAGTTTGATCCACTGCTGACATACTGTTAACCTTTATGAACCTTTTGCATTGTTGAGGCTTTAGATGCTGGTGCAGAGCCAAAGGACCTGTTCAAACATTTGTAAAGTACATTTGAGTCCCATAGCCAAAGAATTAACTTCAGCAGTTACTGTGCTGAACAATCTCAGTGTTTGATATTCAACATATGTATGCTTTAAGTGGATGAGTGTTGTTCAGGTAAATCGGCATGGCCCAGGATAGGCCTCTGCCAATCACACTTTGGAAGCCAGAGGGCAATAAAACTGCTCAGTTTTGAATTATGTAAGGTGCTAGTCTGGATTTTAATTTCCAGAGACAAACTGTTGAAAGTGTGCTTTGAAGTGTTCATTATCATAAAGCAAACAAATCTTTTTTTCTTTATTACACTGAAAAAAAAAAAAGTTAGACAGGTTTTCCATTTCAGATACACAGATTCAATTATCAGAAATTTGTAAATATATCAGGAAATGTAAAATGTAAATCAGAAGGGATTTCCTTACTTGGATTTGTTTTAATCCAATAGAAGAAAAGCAGGACAATTTGGGGGCTTCTTATCCAGGGCCATTTGGGACTATAACTAAGAAATTGACAGCATCTTATTTAGTTGCCCTGCTTTATGTAAGTCCATGCAGTTTGAATCTGGAAGCGTGTTCTGGTTTAGTCACCCTAGGACTATAAGTGCTATAAAGCCAGCAGAGCAGGAATGTGTTCCTTCTCTTTTACCTGCAGAATTGCTTAGTCAGTTACAATTGCTTAGAGTTGCAATCAGTCAGAGCTGTGTATATAAAGCCATCACAAGTAATGATGCATTAGGAAAACACAACTCTCAACTTGATTTGCTCTGCTTATATACCACATTATGCTCTGCTTGCATGAGTAGCATTTAAGGCAGATAATATCTTTTCACTTTTATGCAGGTCACAGAGAATATAAAAAGTGTTGAAGACAACAAACACAGAGTTTTTCAATATCGTTTTATACTTCCTTAAAAGTAAATCTTGGCATTAAAATAGAATCTGCTAATGCTACTGATGTACCCTGGAGGAAGAAAGGCTAATCACTCATGCAAATGGAGGAGTATAAATCATAGAAACTCTGTCAAACTTAAACCGGTGTGGTTAGTAAGGAAGCAGTAGTTCTGCAATGGTAATAAGTCACTTATCAAACACATAGTGCAATAAGGACAGTAAATTGGTGAGTTCAGTCAGACTGTCCTGATTGTCCCCATTCACATGACAGCTGCTAACTCATTTTATGGACACTGTTACACATACTGCCCAAGGCTAAAGGTCTTTTGAATTTCTGTTATGTGTTGGTGCCGACTTAAAATGGTAAGATAAAAAGTAAGCAGATAATCACAGTAACTTCCGCTTCTGCAAACCCCAAAGAAGCCATTAATCCATTCTGTCAACCAGCTGTGTCAGGACTGATTTAGTATTCTGAACTTTTGCCTCTGCTTTAGAGTGAGCTTTGCCCTGTGCTTAAGTATTGTCAAAGAGAAGGCTTAATTCTGCCAGCTGATTCTGATAATACTCTTGCCAGTATTACTTGTGGTGGAAGCATGAGATTCTTAGTAAATCCGGTATTTATTAGTTCTGTGTCTTCACCTAGTTCTCCAGTCAATCTGCAAACTGCTTTTATGTAAGGCAATATATTGGAACTCTTCCTAAACAGAGACATGTTTTATTGTCACACATTTTTATGGGTTAGGAAAATCAGTTAGGAAATAGGTTAGGAAAATCCACAATTCCCCTGAAAAACCTCAGATAATTTACAGTTTATGTGTCCTTTGTTACTAAATGACAAAAAAAATTATGTCTTTGAGAAATTTAGGAGCTAACAATTTGTGGTCTCACATTGCTATCCCAACTAAATTAATTTAATAAAAATTGCTTACCTGTGAAGACCTGGCTGTATGTTGTGATCTCCAGAACCCTTTCAATGTTTTGTAGCATATTGGTTATTCTTGGAGAAAAGTTATATTTGAGCTCTTTAAAATGGGGTTGGGGGCCACTATCTTTGGTGGATTTGGATAATATATTTGACCATTTTCTTCTACAAACTTGGAAAGCTGAAGGATAAGAAGAAACAGCTAAGGTATAAAACAAATATGTGTGCTGTATGGGGAAGACTATTTTAAAGACTTGAGATAACATGTGGTCACCCTCCTCTCCCTCAGTTATATGTTCAGCAAATGCTAATAAAATTAAAATCTGGTGGGAAAATATATTTGCTGCAGTATTAGTAATCAAGTGGAAGTTTCAACAGGTATGTAATTATGCTGAACTCAGGTCAAATAACTTGGAATCAAGTTCTCATGATAGTCACATACAGTAGATAGGCAAAGCTATGTAAGCCCTTTTTTTGTAGAAGTCACAATTATAAACTGCCTTAAAATAAACTGCCTCTTATTGTTTCCAATGCCACATCTGTGAACACTGTATCTGCATTGATCAGAATGACAGATGGATCTGCATTTTTAGCTGTAGATGAATGCTCACTATGAAGACAGCTGTGATGGTGGGAGAGGTGCTTTCTGTGAGCTTCTGCTAATGTCTCTTTTGCCTTTGGAAACTGGTCTGATGGATGTGCAAACAGAACTCATCTTCGCTCTTTTGGTACAAAATCAGCAGGATTAGACCAGATCAGCTATTTTATCAGCATCAATTAACCCAGTTATATGTGATGAAGTCTTAGTGGAAGTACTCTACGTGGTCATCTGCACCACTAGATCTGGAAATCTGATTGTCCCAGGCAAAGAGGTGGTGACAAAGCAGCTGAGAGCTCGATTTTTTCCAGAAAAAAGTTGCCTTTGCAGAAAGCCATCTTCCCATTGGCAATTGCAGGAGCTCTGGGTTGATTCACACACCAGCAGTGAATGTTCTTATTTCATTTTCTGTGCACAACTTTTACAAACAGGAACAGCAGACTCTAAAGCTTAATGAATTGTGAAGCTCATTCTGAACTCTTAATGTCAGGAATAACTAAGTTTTTCTAAATGTCTTTTAAAAATGAAACTGCAGTGGAATTAGTTTCCAACCCTGCTTCTGTCACCACTTTTTATCTCTCTAGTCTTTCGGCCTCTTGTTTCCTTATTTACCTCACAATGATGCTGCCAGCATTAATTACGTAATAGATAATATGAGTTTTGTAAAGGAGAGATGTGGAAAAGACACAAAGCTTTTAAGCACAACCTTCTCTTGGTAAAAGTCACTGGTCTCTAGTCTGGGTTATCAGTATTTAACCAGGGATTTCTCCTTCAGCCATGAGAGCTGGAGTGTCCCAGTCTCTGAGAAAGTCAAAACATATGGAGGGAACAGCAAGTGAAATTAAAGTATTTCCTAAGTGCCCATGGTAACTGTCCCCTTAGCTGATAATTCTGAACCTGTTAAACGTTGCTGGAAATAGATTTGATGATCCTCCTGTTGTGCAAAAATAAGCTTTGTAAGTCCACCTCCACACGTGATTAGTGATCAGTGAAAACTGACTCAAAATTACTACTCCTGGCATTACATATTCTGTGGAAGGATTTTGGTTTTGAATGGACAAATACTTCACTAAAATCACTCATGTACCTAATTATATAAATATACAGCATTGTACCGATACCTGGGAATGGCAGCTAATTAATGCAAATTGACCTCCCACTTAACATTATCAGCTTTTACTTTCCTGAAAAGCTTCTTATCCACGACAGCATGTGCTTTTTCTGTTTCAAACAGTTGCTGTCAAACCTTTCCTGACAAGCACTGCCATGGCACACAGAGGGGCTGGCTTTTTCCTGTCCCAGATTCCCCCTAACCCTGTGTAGTCGGTAGCTGCCAAGCGCTCCTCATCAGTTCACGCAGGTGATCTTTGAAGTCTTCTGAAACAAAATACCTGTCAGTTAAGAACAATAATTTCATGTCCTTTTCCTCCAATATTTTATGTAAAATGCTCACAGGGTAAAAATGATACTGGGGTTAAAAACAAATACCTTGTGATGGCTTACATAGTGTTCTGCAAATAGTGAATTCTAGCATTTCATTTCAGACTTTATAAGGGGTAGGAAGAATTGTTTTTTCTCTCTGAATCTTGTTCTACTATTTGTGTAGTGATAAAATGTTTTAAATCTTTCAGCTCTTATTTCACAGACATTTCTGTTGACCCCAATGCAGGTGGCTCAAAAAATGCTACTTTTGGGTCCCACTGATGATTTTTTTTTTCCATTTTTCTTTCTCTGTTTTGAACTGTGGAGAATTAGTTGTCTGGCAGAAGATATCAGACACGCTAGGTGATCCATCATGTTTTTGTGGGGAATGGCAGCTGTGCTAATATCTCTCTTGGCTTCTGAGGCTACAAGGGGGCCACAAATTGTTTTTATTCTCAGTGCTGAGACATCCTCCATTAGACTGCAACTATCAGCGCATAAAGCTTTATTTTAAGCCAAGGTGCTTACCTTGACCACTGATGTAGTCAGATTCTGTTAAACTTCAGCAGAAAAGAGCCATGGCTGCCATAGTGTTTTTAAGTAGGTTTCAAGAATAAAGGGTAAACCAGCGGAGTTCTCTCTTACCTCTGGTCTTCCTCAGTACAACCATGTCAAAAGTCTTGCTAGAGATACTGAGATGGAAAGTTGATGACTGCTTGAATTGATTCCAGTGTCTCAACCCTCAGGTGATCTGAAGTTTGGGAACATGGTGTACCTAGAAATGTGTGTAGGATAGGGGACAGAGGAGGAAAATGGCAGGCACAATGGTCTTGGGTTGGTTTAAGTTGTCAGGAAGAAGGACACAAAGAAAGAAAATTTCCTTATTTCACATTTCACTGAGCTTTAGATTAGATATAACACTTTGCAAGAACGGGGAGAAATGTGAGAATCAAAAAGGTGATATCTTAGGTTTTTAATCCCCTTTTGCTTCCACCCTGCAAAGAATTCCCAATGATGCTGCCCTTGCAGCTTTTTTACATGATCAATCATACTAATTCTCATTTACTTTTATGTGGCTTAAGGGAATTTAAGATTCTTGCACAGCTCCAATTAATAGTAACTGAGTTTGTGCTTGTGTAATCAAAATTTGTCTCTAAGATGACATTTATTTCTGTGAGGAAGGAGGATAAAGCTTAACTGGAGATTTTATGGGATACTGAGAACTGGGATTTCATGGAGTGCCCATGTTCCTGTGGCTGTTCTTTTCAGCTATAAATTTTTAATGATAGAGTAATTTAGGACTTAATAAAATCAGGAGAATCATGAAATCTGAGGAAAACTAAAGCAGTGGTTTATTCCAGTAAGAAAGACTAGCCTGTTAAATGAATCCCTGTTTGGATTCATTTAACTTTAGCAGCCCTGCATACAGCAGCTTGCTAGGAGCAAACACCTTCCCTCAGTTGCTGTGTAAAGAAAAGTCACAGTCTTGCATGGGAGCCAGATTAATTTAGTTCCTGGAGCTGTGTGTCATGACATAACGAGTTCCTACCAAGCTGGACTTTTCTAAGGCTTCTCTCTCATAAATCTGCTTTATAAGAGAGAAGTTGTGCTTTATAGTTGCTCTCAAACACTTTAATTCACAGTAGGTAAAGAGGCCATGAACAACACAGCTAAGAAAACCCAATTAGCCCATAGGCAAGTCAGCAAGATCAGTATTTGTTAGGAGAGTGTGTGTGTTAAGTAAACATTGCTAATCCTCTAAACCTAATCATGCTTGCTTTGCTCAATAGAGAGATTTTTTTGCCTCATAGTGTTGCTGCTGCTTATTGCCAAGGAACCTGCACTGTGCTATTATGTTGTGAGAGGAACAACTTGCCCTTTTATTTCATTAAGGAAAGGTAAGATACAGGTGAAATGTACCTAGGCAAAGTTTCTGGTGGTTTGGGAAGCCTGTATTAGGGAAGAAATGTAATAGCTTAGCTGAAGTGACCCACTCTCATTTGCATCTCCCAACTTTATCTGAATCAATGCAGTCAGTATACGTTAGGGACAAATCAATGTGTAAGCAGTGCAGGCAGTGTTCTTACTGATACCAGTCATTACATGGGGAATGTTTTGTGTTGCCAGGTGCCAAAGACTGAAAAGACATCAGGAACATGTGATGTGTGGAATGTCTTTTTAAAACAGAGCGAAGAAAAAAAATCTGTCTCCTTAGACTTTTGTGTAATAAGCTCTATATTAGTTAACAATGGTATGTACTATTAGTATAAAAAATAAACTTTAAAAAATTGCTTTTATCAGTAATGCAAAACAAAAACCATACCCTGTTTATACTTGCAGAGAAATTACCTCCTCATACCATGCTAATACATTATTTATATTTTACCTTGGAGACTTATTTATTTCAAGGCAAGCAAAATAAAACACTAACTTTAAAGGGCAAGAATTTAATCACTAGCCTAGCTAAGAGTCTCTTGGCAATTTTACCAAGTCAGAAAAATATCTAAGGTTGAAAAAGCAATTATTTGCTTAATGGTTCTTTTTGGTATAATAAAAAATAAAACAAATGCTTGAAGTAAGTATTACTGGGCTAATCTAAGTAGTTCACCTAGAGCTCTAAAATTTTGTGTATTTCATAAGAAAGGCTTATCTACCAGGCCTTGCTTCAAAGGGTCTTTATTGTAAAATGATAGGAGATGTTTTCAGATGAGAGCCCTTTTTTAAGCTTTATTATTTGTACATTGTCACACAATGTTTCTTGTTTCTTCAAAAGCTGTATACCAAAACCTGCATATTGCTAAAACCTCTTGTTTTCCTCAGTGAGAAGAGGGATGTCCCAGATTAATTTCCAAGCAGGAGATGATGGTAACTTCAGGGCTCCTCCCCTTGCTCAGCTTGAGGACATAGAACTATTGGGATGTTATAGGCCCTGCAGGGATTCCATAATTTCAGCCTTAGCAGATCCTGTGGGAGCTCTCTTCCTCCCCTGGCTGGGGTTTGTTCAGTAGCCTGGTTAATGACATAGCTGTGACATGGGAGCTGTACCCAAGCTCTCCCCAAGTCATCTGTGACTCAAGGTGCAACTGGGCCACTCCATCATTGAATTGATGTCTATAAAGATTGGTGTTGCAGAGATACAAAGAGGAAATAAGTCCCTTCACAAAAAGGAGTTTAAATACAGTCATGTGCTTATTTCTTTCCATACTAATATGGGTGTTTTAAAGATAAGCTTCAACTGCCAGATCAATTTTATTCACACATTCTGATATGAGATACAGAAATCATGCACTTGATTGTGAAATCTGTGCTGTGATGCTATGGGACTCACTGCAATCAACATGAGGTGTGATATCTCACAAATTGCTGTGCCAGCATAACTCATGCCTCAGCTGAGCTGAACAAAAGATCTACTTTTAATGTGTGATACTTCAAAGATAACAGGACTTAAAGTGTTGAATTCTGGCAACCATTTGTATATTGTTGCATTTGTAACGAACTGGGACTCTGATTCAAAGTTCACATTTGTCTTAATAATGGGAAACCTTCATAGAAATGCCATACTTGCAGACCAGCAATCTTTGAATGTTTATTCCATAGATAATTCTGGTTGATTTTCTGTTATTTCTACTGTCAGAACTGGTGTATATCTACCACTTCTGTAGATATGTAGAATACTTCTTAGTATTTCTATTCAATTCATGTTCTGTTACAGCTGTCTTATTGTAACAGAATGTGAATTGAAAAGAAATACTAAGAAGTATTTTCAATTTCTGTTGTGTTACAGTGTGACTTGCTACATTTTTCACTGCAGTAATTGCAAATATTTCTGATACACATACACATAAATAAGGACAGTCAATCTGCTTTGAGCTCTGGCATGGCAGAACTACTTAACAACCATTGTATATCACTTTTCTTTTTAACATCTAAACTTAAGACAGCAATAAAATAAGGATGAACATGCATTTTCATGACTGCCATGATTTAGAGAAGGTTTCTGAGCTCAGGTTGTAACAGCAAGCAAAGTTTTGCATTTTTGAGGGTAGATGGCTGTTAAGAATATTTGTTATATTTTTAAAACTCATACTGTTTAATCAAGCCTGAAGCCACCCAGAATGGAAGGCAGAAGAGAAAGAAGAAAGGTAGAGTTTTTTCTGGAAAGGAAGTAAGATATTAGCAGTTTTTAAAATTTGGCACTGTTTTCAGTGGAGTTCTATTAGACTTTTGCTGGAGTCTGTCATTATCACACAAGAAACAGTTGCTTGGTATTATATCATCTGCCCCTTTATGATCGAACCATAGAGCATATGGAGTTTGTCTACTGAAAAGAAGTCAAGGCTCGTGGTGGAGGGATTTATGGTCCCAGTTTGGTAAGGCCCAGAACAAATCCAGGGAGTTGTACAGATGAACACCATCCCATTTCCCTAGCAACGAGTGCACTATGGGCACTCCTCAAGCACTTTTTGATAAAATAGGCATAAATTAGGTTTCACATGAGAGAGTATTCTTATGGACACTCAAGCTTCTGTGCAGTAGTTCTGCAGCTTCCCTCATGATGGCAGAGCATTTAGTGGAGACATGCACTTGTTCAGTAATAGTAATAAGAGGCACACTGGAACCTGTGTGACCTTCATGAGGGACTCCCACTTAGTACTACTTTCCTACTTTCTGACACATGCTAAGGGCCTCTAAAGATCTGTTTCTTTTCTCATGTGTGGTTTTGGCCTGAAAGGGATGCAGCGTGGGGAGCCTCATGACCTTCACCTTCTTTTCTAGATCAGGCCAGAGAACATTTTACTTCTCTTTCCTGTTACTTTCCCGTGTATTCTGTAACTTATTAGGAGAATCAGATGTACCACTCTTGCCAATTTTAACAGAAAGGAAATTACAACTGGAGAATAAATTGTTTCAAATGTGTAAATTTACTTTCTCTGCAGCCTTTTATTCTTGCAAAGGGAGGCAATCACTTATCTTGCCTAACCTTAAATCCTGATTGGTCAGGAATCTGCAGGTCTGGGAACCACCATGGGTCAAGGAGCTGGGAGACAGCCAGAGGAATGTAAATGTGGCATGATAAACAGCAAAACCATATTAAAACCCACAAGGCAGAAAAACCCCAAAAACAAACAACAACAACAACAACAAAGAAAAAAAAAAAAAAGAAAAAACCAAAAACCTAACAAAACAATTTTCATTCATTTTATGCTGTCACTAAACCTGCTGGAAATCT
This sequence comes from Vidua macroura, assembly GCF_024509145.1. Taxonomy (NCBI): domain Eukaryota; kingdom Metazoa; phylum Chordata; class Aves; order Passeriformes; family Viduidae; genus Vidua; species Vidua macroura. The sequence goes on from NC_071571.1 coordinate 32,730,599, forward strand.
TATTGGTGTGGTTTGTCCATGGAAGGACAGCTGCCAATACTCTAGCCTGATGTGTGTGTGTATAACTAAGGCTCTTGGCAGTGGCTGAAAGGTGGTTTTTTTTCAACACCTTTCCTAATTTTTGTGGTCTTGTTTGATGTGAACCTGAGGACCCATTACACCTATAGAAGTGAGGAGGCAACTACTTTTTTCTGGTACATTTGACTGGGAGGACATATGTATGTGACCCACTGCCAGTGCACTCAGCAAAGCACATCTGCAGCAGTCAGTGATTGATTCCAGTGTGCAAAACTGCACAAGGATAGATAGTGTTCATCCTTAAGGCAAAGGCATTGTTGGTCCATGAAAGTGGAAAGAGTTATTGCAAATGCCTTGTAATTAATTTCCCACAAAAGACAGTAATGGCTCAAAGGAGCCCTCACAGGCTATAAGGTAAATAAACTTAGTGTTAATAGCTCCCAGGTAGGTCTGCTTAGCACCACTCAGAGTGTATTTTTCAGGATAGGTTCCATGTGGCTGTCACCATTTAATAGTTCCTGATGGCAGGAAGAATATTTGCTCTGAAAGACCTTGGACTACGAACATGGAAGACTTTTTGTGTGTGTGTTTCACTTTTTGTTTAAAAGGATACATTCTTTCCTTCAATTTAAAGGCCTTTTAAAGACCAAGAAAATAGAACATTATAGGGAAAGAAAATGCTTAAATTAGGACAAATTAAAATGTTTTTTGAGACCCAACATATTTCAGGTTAAGATGTGAGTGCATAAAAATGCATAAAGCATTTTAGTGATCTGTTGATCAAACATTCAGAGTCCAAGGTTATGTACTTTTCAGTGTGTACGGGGGACAGAATTTGACCTACTCCTGTAAAATCTCCTTCCTCCTTATATAGCTGATACAAGGGCACAGAGTCACAGCAGTCCCTGGTTGCTTCCTGTTAAGGAAGAAAATTCCTAGCAAGGTGCTGTGATCTCTTCCTCAGCCTGTGTACCTGTATGACCCATTCTGGTGAGCAACTGTCATGAGGAATGAACCTCACAGCCCTGTAAAGTTAAATTCTGTGAAATTTAACTTTATATAAAGTTAAAATAAAGTTAACTACCTTAATCTAAAATCCCGGTAGTTTGATCAAGTGTTTTGCTGGTGCCATCAAGTGGCAAAATGTTGGATTGCAAAACTCCCACAGCACCCAAATTGACTCAAATACCTCTTGAACAGCACCAATGAGGAAAACAATCCCTGACAAGCCTCCTCTAAAAATACATATGTATAAATACGTATGAGAAAAATGGACTGAAATACATTTGATGTCATGATTACTTCAGTTACTTCAGTTTGATCTGGATTCTAGCAAGTAGAAAGGCTAATATTTTTGAGCATTACTAGTTGATAAATATAGGCAACCTACAAAGCAAATTCAGAGATCCGTGTTGAAGAGCTACTTGACCTGAAGTGGCACAATGCTGTACTCTGAATTTCTGTGTTTTCTGTCCTTTGTTACTAGCTAATCCCTTTTTACAGAACATGGTCCTTTGATTTCATATCATAGCTGCACTTTATATCATCAGAGTAGAATGAATATTCAATTTGCTGGTGTATTCTCTAACTTCACAATCTGGTTTAACTGAAAATTTAAACTTAAAGTTCATCATTCATACACACATCACTTTTTTTTTTGTCAGCTGAGTGACATCATAGTATTGTTCAGTAGGAAGGCCTCTGTACAGAGTAAACACATAAATTTATAAAGCTTATGCTCTATTTCCTTATAAAAATCCAAATAAATTGGTATGGTTTTGTCTTGATTTCTCAGGGGACTGCCAATATCAAAATTCATAGATGTTGCCAGTGTGGAAATTATCCTGTGTTTCAAAATCTACATCATGCAGGGCTGGATTTTGAGAAGTGCTGAGCACCCATGCCTGACTTTAAAGTTCCTGATAATGCTGAGCATTTCCCCCTGTGAAAGCCTGGCTCTTACAGTTCCTTACCACACACACCTAACTCTCAACAGGAACTATGGGAATGCCACAAATAGGTACAGGCTCCAACTTTCTACCCTAAAATGAATTATTTCTACACTCTGGGGATCACTTTCAGCTCCTTCTGCCAAGGGGCTCACAGAGTCCAGCCAAACTGCATGGTGCTTTTCACTGACAAGAATCTGAAAACAGCTCCACACCAAAAAACAAAACCAACAACAGAGAGCACATGATAGTGTGAAAATGATGGAAATGTAGGTGGAAACATCAGCCAAAATCAGTAAGATTTTCCTGGTATTAAAAGAAGCCTTACATTTTAATTAATTCTCACTATGGCTACTTCCTGAAGTTATATTTACAAATTCTATTATAAACATAAGTATATTTAGGCTTCTTATACTTTCCCCACTAAATTTGTGCCAGTACTATCAGAAGCACAAACACTAAAATACTTCATTTGAATCCTACCCACTTCAGCTTTTTACTCTGTAATTATTTGCACTAGACTAAGCTTTTAATTAATATCTAGCCTGGTACATTTGGAGATCAGTGAAACTGATGCTATTGGTGTTACTGTGGCTCTGTTGCTTGCCAGTTTTCTGTGTTTTACAGAAACTTAGTATGGAGTAAAGGCTACTCTCCTTTGCCCCAGAGTATCACCTTCAGGATTGTGAGTATCTGTGTATGCTTTGAACAACTCTCCTGAAGTTACATTTTGCTGTGGGAGTTGTCCAGAGCAAACAGCAAGTGGATGTCATTAACATAGGTTTATGAAGTAGCTTGCTAACCTCTTTCCCCTTTCTGACTCCTACATTGGTTTTCTGAGATGGGACATATAGTTGCTATGGCTTATCTACTTTCTCATGAGATACTATGCCTGAGCTGGCCAAAATCTCTTCTGGCTTGCAATGTGAATATAGGAATATAGAGAAATAGAGTACATGCAACTTAGGCAATTTCCACCTTGTGGAATAGGAAAGGTCTGTTTCTGGACCTCTTCTCCATAATGGGATTCACTTGGATTGGTTAGGGGCTCTACAGTAGTGTGCCTGCACAACAAATAATCCAAGGGATTGCATATTCAGAAAAGAAAACACAATGAAAATCCTTGTTTCAAGCTCATTAGGCATTCTTGCACCTGTCCTATCACTGTGGCATCACAGCACCTTGACATGATTCTGGGATGGAAGTCCCATCAGCTTCATTTAACAAATGCAAGTGCTGGACTCTCCCCTGGGTTGGGGTAACCCTGGATATATGTACAGATTGGGTGATGAGAGGCTGGAGAGCAGCCCTGGGGAATGAGATCTGGTGTTTGGGTTGATGGCAATCTGAAGATGAGTCAACAGTGTGCCCTGGCAGCCAAAAGGGCCAGCTGTACCCTGGGGTGCATCCAGCAGAGTGCAGTGAGCCAAGGGAGCGAAGTGATTGGGATGTGACTGTCCTGCTCTGCTTTGCATTGGTGCAGCCTCACCTCGAGCACTTTGTGCTGGTTTGGGTGCCTTAGTGGAAGAAGCACATCAAACTGTTAGAGTGTGTCCAGAGGAGGGCACCAAGATGATGAAAGGTCTCAAGGGCAAGATGTACAAGAAGCAGCTGAGGTGGTTTGTTCAGCTGGGAGAAGAGGAGGCTGAGGGGTGACCTCCACAAAGTCTATACCTTCCTCAAGGGAGGCAGAGGTGCTGATCTCCTCTCTCTGGTGACCAGAAATTATAGATATGAGAGAATGGCATGAAGGTCCATCAGGAAAAGTTCAGGATGGATATTTGGAAAAGGTTCTCCACAGTGTGGGTGACCAGTCACTGGAACAGACACCCAGGGGAGTGATCATGACACCAAGTCTGTCAGAGTTCAAGGAGCATCTGGACAGTGCTGTTGGTAATGGTTTAGTGTTAGGTAGTCAGGGAGTTGGACTTGGTGATCCATATGTGTCCATTCCCAATTGAGATATTCTGTGATCATTTCATGTAAAGGTTAGCTCGTGATAACAAAGAGGAGAACAAAGACAGGAAGGCAAGTTTCCAGTCTTTGAGTCATGTTTTAACTCTTTGACATTCTAGTCTGCATCTTCCATTCCTGTTGTCCAGAAAAGGCTGCAGGACTGAAGGCTGTCCTTGGACTTTTCTGAGTCAGCCTTAAGCGCATGCTCTGCTTTCAAAGCTTTCCTGTAAGTCAGTAATGGTGATCTGACTCCTACATGAGTGTCTGAAAACACAGATTTGGCATCATCATTTGCCTATCTTTCAGTTATCCAGTCTTTTTTTTGTTTTTGTTTTTTTTTTTTTAAGTTATGCTGTCATGAAGAAAAATAAGTCTTGGAACTGGTTTCACTGCCTCACTGGAGGCACCAACCTCAGTATATTTTAAAGAAAAAATTGGCTGTGGTTAGAGTCTATGAAAAGGAGCCCTAATTCCAAAAGCATTCCCCAACAACTGTTGTTCTTAGACATAGCTCTTCTTTTACAACAGCTTTCTGAAAAAGCTGAGCACTGACTTTTCATGTTTATGCCTATGGTATTTGGGGATGCTGTAAACTAGGCCAAAAGTGAAATCTCTAAGTTCACGAAGGGTGTTTGGGACAAGAGCCAACAGTAAATAGTTATCAAATGATGGGCAAAAAATAAATGTGGAAATTTGGAACTTCAAGTGTTTCAGCAAAATATTGCCTAGAGATTTGTGAGTACCAATATATTTCCATTATTAATATTTAGGACATTGTAAAAAAAATAAAAGCCCAAAGTGCCCATGCAGATATTTGTATATCTCAATCTAAATTGCTGTCCAGCCATTTTGCTGTCTGGTGCTTCTCTTGGTGAAAGCACTTCACTTAAACATTTTGACTGTGAGAACTATATGTCTAGCCTGCATTGGCTGAGGGTCTTCTCCAGTACCATAAAGAGTACATCCATTAACAAATGTATATGGAGATCCTTTTCCCTTGCTCACTTGTCTTCTGGCGGTACACGTAGAGCAAGTCCTCTGTGCTTCCTTTCTGCTCCTTGTAGCTTCTGCTTGTAGCAATGAAGGAATTTCCTGAACTCTTTATATCTGAAAGGAAAAAAAACCCAAAAACCAAAATGTCTTTTGATAGCAGCAACAGTTATGGTTACCTGAAGTCTTTTAAGCAATGACTACTTGGCTCTATTTTCATGACTGTGACTTACTCAGCTTATTCTGGCTAATGCTATTGGGATGAACTGTCACTAGGAGAAGTTAGTGCAACAGCAATTGGCAATTGTTTAATGAAGGTTGGGTCAAGTCAAGGATGTTTTGGTCAGTGAGAGGAAGAAAGAAGGTGATAGATGTGTGCAGCATGTGCATCTTGCAGTGTTATTGAGTATCAGCTGCCAGCACATACATACCTGCACTCTCAGTAGCATATGGACAGCAAATATATGCAGTAGCACAGATGGAAGCTTTAGCATCTAATTTCCACTGATTTCAGAATTTGTTATTTATGCCTTTGAAAACTTCCATCTCTAGAGAGGGACGAGAAATGTTATAGCTGTAGTTCATACTGAAGGAATGCTGTGTTAGGCATTCACATGGATGTGCTAGAGGCTGAGGATACTCTGTACATTTCCATACATTGGTGTCATTTGAAATCAAGCAGTTTGATGTGTATGATGAACCAAAATAAGAATCTGATGTGTCATAGAGTATCAGAAAATGTTTCTGTTTCTGAAGGAACTCAAGCATTCACTTACAAGTTCTATCTAAAATTTTCCCCCAGTCTGAAGGTAGTCAGGCAGATGCCAAGTCACCTCTGTGGCTGTGATGTTTGTATTCATTAAGCCACCTCTCACTGGAAACATTAATAAGCCATTCTTGTTGGCTGCTCTCTGTAGGCTACCAAGCTGCAGAGCAACCAGTTTACCTTAGACATAAAAGAGAAGCATTGCATACGAAAGTCTGATCATCTAGTCAGTTCAAACAGGACTGTGTTAAACATAAAATATTTACAAGTCTCCTTCTCCCAAAGAAACATTTATAGCCCATGTTGATCCAGTGACATTTGAGATCTCAATGACACATTAAAAAATGTCTCAGCCCAGAGATTATCAAAAAAGGGCTAAGGTGAGCATCTTTTTAAAGTGTCTATCATGAACAATCCTTAAGCGTCTCAGCACTATAGACAATGATTTCATAGACACTATTAGGATTTCTAACTTCCACAATAGTAGATTTATTGTGAATTCTGACAGACAACTTCTAGATTTCTGGCTCTTTTCTTCTGAGAAAAAACCCACAATACCAAAAATATAATGTTCTGGGATCGGAACATCAGTTTGCTGGTGCCTTCTTTATTATTAAAGTTGCATTTTTCCCTTCAGGTTTGTTTTATATGTCATGTGGATCTCAAAACAGAGTATAAGAGTACAGTGTCTTAAATTATGAGCTTGTGAAGGCCTCCAGTAACTGTTTTGATCAGTGCATGAAGCCAACACATCTGAGGGTGTGTGCTGCCAACAGCTTCCAGCAGGTCTTGGAAGGAGAGTTCTTATTCATACTGGCATTTTAATCCAGAACTCCACTTTTGATATGAATCTCCCAATGGTCTCTGTTTTGCAGTACCTTGGTCTTGGAGTACATGAACTGGGTTCCTCACAGATGTAATTATCTCAAAACTGTGTCCCAGAAATATACCAGGAGGGCACCACAGCCACAAATGGATCCTTAATCCAAAGTAAAGAGCATCTGAAATGTATTTTTTGTGCACCTCAGATCCTCAGCACCCACTGTTTCACTCTACACATCTTCTCCTGTAGTCCACAATACATGCCAAGTGACATAGTCACTGAGCAACATACAGATTTGGAATTAATTGAATTTTTTTTGGAGCGGGATGGTCTGAATTTATTTTTATTAACTGTTTCCCAATAAACCTATAAATAACTATACACATAATCTTAGGATATCAATGCTGAATCTGACTATTTGATGATAGGGTAAAATACATAGGATACCTTCTTTGTATATATATACAACCTAGCATTATTCAAATATATGTACATGCTTCTGGTTATACAGGGGCATAGCCTAGCTATGCAAATATTGGTGACAAATGCCCCAGTCCAAGAAAATAATGTAATAAAATTAATGGATGAATTATTTTTAAAAGCTGAGAACAATTGTCCTATTTGTTTATTTATTTATTTATTTATTTATTTGTATTTATGTGACTAGGAAAAAAAATTTAACATTTTAAAAACATATGATATTGTAAAACATGCAGCCCTCTTCTTTTCAGGTGTACACTGGTGAGTTCATTTGGTGTGTTTACAGAGGCAGAAAAATGTAGCTTAAAACCTGTGTTACAGCACAGATTTTCATGGTTACAGAGGAAAGAATGTTACAACCTTGCTATGTGTATTTAATGTTTGTGTTTCAGAATTGGATCTAACATAGTTGTCATCTGAAAGGTGCCTTGCTGTTGCATTGCTTAATTTTTCCTTTTTCTGGGTATCCTGTGTAGCTAACATGATTCTTTCCTGGATATTCATTAAAATTTAAATCAGGTCTATAATTCAGTAAACTTCCAAGCCTATTAATAGTTAAAAGAGTGCAGATGGAAATTCATCAAATTCCTGCAATTCCAGGAATAGCACAAAAACTTGCCTCAGGGCATATATGTAAGTGGGAGGCATCAAGACACAGTTTGACAGGCATGATAATTCAATAATATCAAAGTATTCTGACTGAAATTCAGATGTTGTTTAGGAGACATTACTAATAATGAAAGAATTTATCAATTGTAGCAAACCAGAAGGCTGCCAGAAAGATGGAAACTAGGACCTGATTTTGCTAGCAATAGAGATAAAATCTCATATATAAGAACATTGAAGGACTTGAGGCTTACTCTGGAATCCATTCTGTATGGAAAAAATACAAGTTTAGATTAAAAAAAATGTCATGAGTGCCAAGCAGCATGGAAGTTCAGCTTTCCATACCTTTAAAAATTGCAGGGATTCTGCCATATCCTTCCCCCCCAGCTATTAGTAAAATTGAGCCTGTAAAATACAGTCAAAACACATTGATTCCTGAAACTTCCTGATTACATACTGATGATTACAAAAGCTAAATGCAAGCTTCCTTTAATTTTAAATTTTATTTTAAAAGTTTATTTCAGTAATTTTAGGTCAAACTGTAATCTGGGAAAAGAAAGGTTTAAAACAAGAGTAGATACCATGATAAATGTTGGTGATTACTTGTGAAATATGCCCATTTTTTCCAAATTAGAAATAAATGCAATATTTGTGTTCATTTTATTCTTTATGAAAATTATTTCAGGAGATATTGAATGCTAAAGCCACAGTATAATTTATTTTAGCAGTCTTCTTTTCAGTTGTAATGAACATATTTCCTGGGGGACAGACAGACTATTGCACAAAGTAGAAGATTCTCTGTTTCATTAAAGCAAAAAGAAAAAAATTGTGTCTTGCCAGAAAAATATAACTACAAGAAAATGCTTTCAGTAACAGTAAATTGATATCAAATGCTTCTTATGGAATAATTTTCCTTTACAAGTTCTGTTTTTACCTGTCTTTTGAGACAGTTGGACAACCAAGGAATTTGAAATGGGGTTAGTACTACATGCAAATTGAATTTTCTTGATAGGACTTCAGGTTCCTCATTTTCTTGGTAGTGTTGGGGCAGGTTATGCAGGTTATCATGTTTAATATTTGAACTTTTAGGGGAAGATGCAGGATAAAATACCAAATACCAGAGAATTTGTTACTGTGTCTGGATACTAAGGAGAAAACAGATGAGTTCTGCCTAATTCTGGCAAGTGTCTACAGGGAACAGTGGTTGCTTTTACTACTGCTATTGGTTATTTGTACCAGGTTACAAAATAAAACAAACATAAAAACAAAATGACAAGAAGCAAATTAAAGAGGTGTGATGCTATTGCTTTGTGTTACTGATGAACAGAAGCTGGAAATAAGCTTTCAAGTAAGAGCAGAAAGTTTGGACTTGCACAGGAAAGGACTTAGCACAGAAAGTCTCACTTGGTGAATTCAGTTTCACTGTAAACTTCCAGTCCCACTCTGAAAAGGACATTAAACCCACGATACTTTTAATAGAAAATATTTTTTTCTTTAATTGCCATGGTTTTTGTCTCTGCATCTGGGCTTAGGGGAAATGCATCAGTCCTCCTTTCACTTGAACAAATTTGTATTTCAACACTGGTTGATCAGCTGTTTGTGAGGAGAGGAGCAGTACTAGGTCAGTATAAACCCCTGAGCTCTCCAGAACTTCATGCAGGCATTTATATCTAAACAAGTTGCCCCTGCTTTGGGCTACTCTCTTGTGCAAGACAAAAGCACCAGGACTTTTACTTTCTATCAAATGAAGCTTTGGTTCACAGTGACAAAGAGTCTTCTCAAAAAGCCACCATCAGCTTCTTAGATGAAGTAGACAAAGAAACACCACTGCTTCCTTTCCCATCCACCAAGAGCCAGCAGAGCACTCTCTTGTATCTGTGCCTGCTTCTTCTGGGACAGTCCTGGGGAAGCCCTCGGGAACCTGCTTGCTCCATGACAAGCACAGTGTGTAATAATGGCTAGATAAGTTTACAAAGGGAAGCACTGAATTCACTCTGCTTTCCACACTGTGACAAAACTCCTTTTGACTAAAAAAACAATGGCTCATCATGTGAAGAAGGCTGAGAGGCCTTTGTTTTACATCCTTACATTTTGAGGTGTACTTTTAAGACTTCTGTGTTGCTCTGCACATAATGATCTGCTGACTTTTGGTATGGACCTTACAATGGGAAGAAGAGTCTGAGAAGAGTCTCAAGGAGAAAGGAGCAATTTATATTCATCTGACTGGTACGTTTGCTATCCTGACTTTGACAAAGCTTTGACAAAAAGGATATTTTAAACAAATCCTCTTTTTCTCTGATATATGTTAGTAAAATGCAAAAGATTTTGCTTTGCCTTATTAAAATAGGGAACTAATTTGAAAATATTTGAAGTATGTTATTCTTCCAGGATGTCTGGGAGTTTCAGCCATATGTTTTTGAAGAAAATAAGTTGATATAGCATATTCAAGTGAAAAAACCTAAACTAATTTGGATAGGTCTGCTATGGTATCTATATGAATACTATGGGAATCTTACACTGATGAGTCAGATTCAAGTACAACTGGCTTGCAATGAGAAAAATGTTCTGAGTTGTTGATCCATAATCTGCAAGTGGGCAAGAAATAGAAATCAGACTTTCCTTCTAGCAGAACTGCTGTGGTTCTGCTAGAACTTGCAATGCAATGCTCTTCTGAATCCGCATCTGAGTCCACATTGTTATGACCCCAGTGGAATTTCCTTTCTATCCAGCTTTATTAGCTTGTCTCAGAAATTTCTTTTTGGCTGCCAGAATTACATATGGAGCCTTTGACTAGTAGATTTTTTTGCCCCTGCCTGTTGCACATTTAGGGAGATCCTATATTTCATGGGTTCTCTTTGCAACTCCATGACAGCAGCTGCCCACTGAGGCAGGGATCTATGCCATCAGTTTTACTTCATCAGTCTCCTAGCATTCAGCTATCATCCATAGCACCACATCATGACTGACTGCACTCAGCTTCAAATCCATGTTATACATACAGACTTAAACCTATCTGCAGTCTTACCCAGCACACCAGCACCAGGACCACTTATTCACAGTAATCCACCTTCCCTCATCAAATAGTCCTGAACATACATGTCCTATGCCCCTGCAGCTGCATTAGTCCAAAACCACCATTCAAATCCTAAAATTTGCCTTCAGCTCCAGAAAATTAGTTCCTTGCACAACATTTCCAGGTGGCTGGCTTGGTGACCTCAAGCTTGTAGTCATTGACACCACTGAGCAGGACCCAGACCAAGGGTCAAGACATCCCTAAGAACAGCGCTCTCTGGACACAGTCCAGTGCATGCAGAGGAGCCTGCACTGTCTGTCCAGCTCTGGTCCCTGGAAAACTGGCCCAATTCCTTGGCAGAAGAATCCAAGGGGATTTTAGCTCAGTGACCAAAGTCACAAGTCCTTTTTGATCCAGGGGAAATCACCCACAAAGGAAATCAGTAGTTTTCAGGATGATATCTCTCCAAAGCAGGAGCCACCATCATACATATTTCAGCCCCAGAGCTTTCAGAAATCCATGATCAAGAGAATGAATTATCTTACCGGGAGGCTTTGCTGAGGAAAAGCTCCCAGTGAGAGGAAGTAGGAAGATCTAGGAAAATTATACATTATTATTCTGAGAAATTATACCTAAGTAAAAATTGATTTCTAAATGTAACAATGTTCTGTATCTGCTTACAGAACCCTAAAGAAATATTATTCCAACATAGGAGACAGTATTAGGAGATCAGCCCCTCTCTTCCCAACCATTATTGTCTGTCTCTTTGGAAGAAAAGTGTTAATAGGAAATTGTGTAGGGCTGAACTCTGAAATAATCTTACCTTCTTGTTCAGTGCACTGCACCATGACTGTGCTTTGGTCTGTGTTCTGGTAGTATTTGACATCACAGCAAGAGGGTGTTGGGGAGCAGCACATAGGATGAGGTAGCTGGTGATGTCAGCAGGTGTTTAACTGTTGAATGGGGTGGAAGGATATTAGAGCACACCTGGGAGCTGGGATCCAAGACACACGTAGGTCATGTTTTACCTCTCCTGAATAAAGCAATAAATACAGCCACAAACCAAGACACTTGTGAAGTCATGTGGATGCTGGTTCAATTCTTGACAAATTGGCTGAGCCTAGTGGAATTCAAGTAATGCAGCAAGACTTCCATGAAATGCCAATTTTTATTCCTGTTCTTGGAGATACCAATATTGTTTGCTAAGATCTTATGTGGGATGTTCACACCATCCTTCAAAACAGTTGGAGGTGGCCACCACTGGTGGAGTTTGGATTCTGGTTAAGTTGGCTTGCTGGATGTTTTTGCCTTCCTGTGTTTGACAGACATGGTGATAGATTTTGATCTGTTTTACTTTCTTCTGCTGACCTTTTCTTTTCTCTCAGTATGATTTTTGTTTGGCTTGAATTGGCATAAAAATAAATGGATGCATTTGAAAAGAGTGTTTTTTCTGTTGTTTTTTTTTTCACCAGTGACAGCAAAACTAGTTGGAGGTCCTACTTTTCTTGGAAAAGCAGTGTGAAAAAAGCTGGGAGCATGTTTTTTGGCAGGTGATAATACATAAATACATTTTGGCAGGTGATAATACATAAATACATTTTCTGAATACTTATTAAATGCACTATTGTGTTATTAATAACCAGTTGAGCCAGTAATTGGTTTATTATGATTTTGAACCACCGATTTGTTTTTAATCTGGATGACTTGACCATCATATTAAAGTGAACTAAGCTTTAATGCTTGTGCCATGTGCAAGGGATACAGCTGTATCAGTGATTTCCAGAGTTCACAAGTTTAATATATTCTGAAAAAAAAATTATTTCAGTATGCCTTTTTCATGCTCCATCTTACTCTAGAGCTGAATGTTTGGAAAGGCTCAGCAGAATATTTTCCTTCATTTCATTAATTACTCAACTGTAGAAAAATGTCTGGTATTTCCTTCCAAAAATATACTATGGAAGAATTAGAGTTGTGGTTTTAGGATACAACGGGAATGAGCTACCTCAGCTGTTATTATAGAGGGTGTGCTGACTGGAAGAAAAAGGCTTAGGACATCAGTTCTACACTCTGAATCTTCACACAAAAAGGTCATCCCCCACAAGTAAATCTATCAGTACCTTAGTTGTGTGTCTTGCTGCCAGCTGTATCTCCACATTACTGAATTTCTTTGGGGAAAAACTAATTGGGAGGGTGAAGGTCCTTGGTACACCTCTGTATAGCTCCCTTACCAGGCTACAGTGGATGTCCTGTGCTGATAGAGCAATGGTGTCAGGGAAAGATGGATATCACAAAGTCACAGAATGCTTGAGGTGGGAGGAGACTTCAGATGGTCACCTGGTGCAACCCCTACCCAAGCAAGGCCACCTAAAGCAGGCTGCCTATGACCGTGTTTCCAAGGGGGTATCACACCATCTCTGGGCTCAGTCCCCCTCACAGGCTAAGTGCTTCCTTATGTTCAGATGGACCATCCTGTGTTTCAGTTGGTGCCCATCACCTCTGGTCTTCTCACTGGGCCCAAATGAAAAGTGCCTGGCTCCATCTTCTTTTGCAACCTCCCTTCAGGGTGTTTGTACACGTTGATGAGCTCCTCCCTGAGCCTTTTCTTCTCCAGGCTGCACAGTTCTTGCTCAGCCTTCCATCATATGAGAAATGTTCTAGACCCTTCATTAGCTTAGTGGCCTTTCATGGAACTTGCTCCAGTAGTTCCATCTCCTTTGTTCTGGGAAGTTCTGAACTGGACACAGTACTCCAGATGTGGTCCCACCAATGCTGAGAAGAGAGGAAGGACCACTTCCCTCAAACTGCTCTCCACTCCTCCTCGTGCAGTGCCAGATACCGTTTCCCTTCCTTCTAGTAAAGGCAGTTTGCTGGCCCTTGTCCAGCTTGGTGTCCACCAGCACCCCCAGTCCTTCCTGCAAAGCTGCTTTCCAGCTGATCAGCTGCAGCACATGCTGGCCCTCCTTGCAGCCCTCCTCCCTACATGCAAGACGTTCCATTTGCCTTTGTTGAACTGCATGAGTTGTTGAATTGCATGTCAGTCCATTTCTCCAGCCTGTTCAGATCCCTTTGGTTGGCATCATGACTCTCACAATTTTCTATCATCAGCTAACTTGCTGAGGATACAGCCTGCCCCATCACCCAGATAATCATGATAACATCGAGCAGGTCTGTCCCCAGTATTGATTCCTGGGGTACATTGCTCATTATTGGCTTCCAATTAGACTTTTTAACACCGATCATCACCCTCTGGGCCCAGCAATTCAGCCAGTTTTCATTCTCATTCAGGCCATAATTCATCATCTCTATGTGTGGGTCTTACGGGGAACAGTGTCAAAAGCATGACTTAAGTCAAGGTAGACAATGTCCTTTGTCCTCACCATGTCTGTCCTTTCATCATAGAATTCCATCAGGTTGATCAACCATTACTTTCCCTTGGTGAGTTCCTGCTCCTGGTCATCTTGTCCTTCACGTGCCTGGAACTGGTTTCCAGGATGAGTGGCTCTGTACCTTCCTAGGGCTGGAAATGAGTCTGACCAACCTGTAGTTCCGTGGCTCCTTCTTCCTGCCCTTTTCAAAGATATAAATGGCATTTGCTTTCTTCCAGTCCTCAGACATGTCTCCCAGTTGCTGTGATTGTTCAAGGTTTAAAGTGCCTCAAGATATCAGCCAGCTCTTTCAGCACTCATCCCAGTAGGGCCCATAAACTCATGAATGTGTGTTTTAAAGGCTTTTCAAAGACTCCTCAGTAAAACACTCTTGTGCTTTTGGTCCCATCTTGTGTCATGAAGAATATAGAGAATAAACTTAGCACAACCAGTTCTGCTTCTAAAATGCTGTGAAGGTCAGAAGTCAAAAGCAGAAATGAGGTGGTATTAAGAATTATGATAATTCAAGAATTCTTCCTAGGCTATTCCGGAAACCTAAGAAAAGGTGACTTCAACCCAGTCCTAAAACTGACAATTACAAGCCTGACAACTTTACTACTCCAGCTATCTTCCTAAGCATATTAAAAATATCCTGCAGTGAGTTCTCCTTGTAGTGCTTCTGTTTCTACCTCTCTATATTTTTTCATGAGAGCTTGCCCACTGCTTTCCTCTCTTACTCCACTGCCCTGCTGATTGCTTGCACCTATAATCCAACACTCAAGATCTGTGCAAGATTGTTCCCATGCTCTTGCAGTTAAGTGGAAAGTGGGATAAATAAAACTATCCCTTTTTCTGGGGCAAAGAGAGGAAAGAGCTTTACAACAAGGAACTGAAAGCATAATCCACCTTCTTAAGCAAAATATTCTGCTCCCAGGGACTAAAAATCACTTGATGGCTCTCACAGAAAGGTAAAATACTAATTTGTGTTTAGCGGTGGTATATATATGATCTCAGGACAGGGATCTTATAACCTTCCCCTTGACTAATACAAAAAAGATGAAGACTTGCTGAGGTAAGCCAATAGCCCCTCCATGCTGAAACTCAATATGCTTCAGATGGTGAAATGAGACAGAGCCAGTGGAAACCAAAAATTTAAACATCATTTCTAAGTGAAGAAAGCTATGTTACCTACATAGTAGTGGGTCAAGAAAAGGTGAGGCCAGTTCAGCTAAATAGGGAGAAAAGTAATTTATCAAATTATTTTTGTTTTCTCCCATAATTTTGGTGGAAAAAAAATAGAGGGATGTGAGAATTTCAGTGAATAAGATAGACATAATTCTCTGGAGTTGTCACTGATTTTGATAGCCACAATACTGTGAGGGCTACAGATGTATTCGGACCCAAAAAGAGCCCAAGCAAGCTGTTTATTGAAGTGAGAAATTATACATATTCTTTTCCTTAAGCTGGTGTTAAATGGCAAAAGTTAGAAAGCATTGATAGGCAGATTAATGCACACTGTAACAAATCCTCTCTTAAGGCTTTATTTCAAACGCCACTGTAATTTCTTTTTTTAAAATTTATTTGTTCTAGGAATGGTTATTAAAAGTCAGAAAGTTGAGATGACCAGACTTGTTAAGGTTTAAAGCTCATGAGATAGATTTTGTAAAGCTAATGCTGTAGTTTCCATTTTCCTAACTCCTCCAGGAGTTTGCCGTGCTAATTTACATCCCAGGCTCTATGAGGGAATACACGATTCTCCCCAAAACCGGGCTTTGCAAGGAATGTTGTTTCTGCCCTCTTGTGGCCACGGACCATTTTGCAGTTTTACATCGACGAGAATTCCAGACTTTAATCGCATTTAGGTAATTGCAAATTGCTTTTACTTTAGAGAACATACATAAGTTTTGTATCTCCGAGTCAATTTTCCTGTATAAAATGTATTTAGATATATCTTTCATTTGAATATAATAGTTGATTATTTAGATTATCAAATTAATTACAAAAAATTCTTGTAGTTTATGTCATAACCCAGAATACGAAGCATGACTTGCATGTTACAAGAAACAGTTAAACAGCGTTTATTTTCTAGTGACTGAAATTATTTTAGTT
The DNA here is from genome assembly GCF_024509145.1 of Vidua macroura. Taxonomy (NCBI): domain Eukaryota; kingdom Metazoa; phylum Chordata; class Aves; order Passeriformes; family Viduidae; genus Vidua; species Vidua macroura. Next base: position 32,746,674 of record NC_071571.1, read on the forward strand.
TTAGGGCCTGTGCCCCACTTTTGGTCTGTTCACATGAAAAATGTTGTATAGTTGCATGCGGCAGCTTCTTCACAACTTCAGTGAATCTTTAACTTATTTATAAATTAGCTTTCACATCATGTCAATCAACCAATCAATCAGTCAATCAATCCACTGATTACACCAGTTACTTTAAATTTATCCCAGACTGTTGGCAGGATCAGATCACAGGACCAATTTTTATTTTAGAAAGATCCTATACAGTGTCAAGGTGACCATGTACCCCATATATAAATAATGCTGTCCACTACAGGCTTATAGAGGGTCGAATCATTTCAGTTAAGGCTGCTGCTTATCATAGTTTCTGATAGTCAAATATCCAGAGACAGAATAGGTACACCTGCATGCACAGTGATATCTCTTGTATTTATTAGCTGGTGAGAGTCTGGCAAGAAATTTTGTAGCATGCATGTAAGAGTATATAATGCAATAGTGATTTAAGATAAAAGCATTATAAAAACAAGAATAGATTATTCACTGTCAAATAATACTAACAAATGAGAATATTTTTCTGTTACACATTGGAAAATGGGAAAAAACCCCTGAATTTATACATTACCTGCAAACTTTTTCCTATGTGCTCCTTTTCAGTCAGCCCAAGTTATTGTACCCTCACCTTGGTGATTTCTGGGTTAACTAAGAAAATCACTATTGCACATGTTGTCCCAGTGCCAAACTGTGCACCATCTGCACTTAGCAGCAGAGGGAAATAAGACCCAGAAAGAATTTATCACTAGTTACACATTTGAGATGGGGATGGGTGGGCTCTGAAATCCTCCAGGCCCCAGCCCACCTCCTCCCTGGGTTCATAAAATCGTATGCAGTATAAATATCTGCAGAACATATTTGGTAGGAAATGTCTTGAAATACAGAACTTCCAGAAACATGCAGTGGTGGCTGAGCAGACACAGGAAGAACCTTCTGAAAACTCTGCTCTTTTCCCCTCCCCTGCTCTTACCACAGACTGACACATCAAGAGCAATTCAGAATCACCTGGGCTCACACTTCTTTCAAGAGTCCATAAGCCATATGTGATCCCAGTATAACTACACTATAGGCTGCTCTGCAGTACCTCCACTGGTATTTAATTTTTTCACAGGAATCTAAATTAAACTTCTGACTTTTCTTTCACAGCTGCCAAAAGAAGTCAGCTGCTGAATTGGGCTGTACATTTTCATTTGAAATGTGTCTTGAGGGACAGACAAACCTGCACCTTTCAGAATTGATGATGGTCTCTAAAGGCAAGCAGGTACTTAGTCAAAATGGTAACTACACTCAAAGACAAGCTCAGCACCAAATATGTGCTTTTATGTTTTTCTTGATCCGCTCTCTTCAACAGCAGAGTTCAAAGAAAGTTTGCCTCCATTCTTTTACAAATAAATTTCTCCATATTGGCCATAGAATAAATTCCAAACACTTTTATTGCCCCAAGATGTGGATGTATTTTAAGTACCTGCAGAGTTAAGCAGCTAAGAGAAGCAGATAATTTTTAAAAGTTCCCCTCTGTTCTCCTTCACTAATTCAGCCAAATAGGAAATGCTCCAGGTTTTGGAACAGAGATCCCCCTGCATCCTGCAGACCCAGGTGAGGCAGGCTGTCCCCCGACACCCCATGGAGGACCCCATGCCAGAGCAAGTGGATGCCAGAATGGGGCTGTGACCCATGGGGGAAGCCTGTGCTAGAGCAGCTTTGCTGGCAGGACTTGTGACCCTGCAGGGGACCCACAGTGGATAGTCTGTTCCAGAAGGACAGCACTCATGGGAGGGACTCACTGTGGCAGTTTGTGAAGATGTGCAGCCCATCAAAGGACTCATACTGGAGAAGGCCATGGAAGAGTGTCTCCAGGAAGAGGGACTCCACATTGGAGCAGAGGAACAGTGTGAGGAGTCCTCCCCCTGAGGAGAAAGGAATAGTTAACGGACCCCAATTCCCAATCCCCATTTCCTGCACTGCAGGGGGGGGAGGAGGTGGAGGTAGAGAATTTGGGAGTGATCTTCCTTGTCTTCATCCATGAGACTTTTGTTATATTTTTCCTTAACTGTCTGGCTGAAGATGGAAGTGATATGGTGATTTTGGTAGACTCCTTTTGTCCACCCTGGATCAGCCCACCACAAGCATCTCCACAAATTGTAAACCTGTTTTCAACTGATAACTTGGATATAAAGCTCCTCAGAGATTTATGACATACTTTGAACCTCAGTGATGCAAACTGATTGAATGTTTTCTTTCATGTGAGGTGGGACGGCTTTAGGAACTAGGGGTCAAAATCCAAGCGAAGTTTTGGTTTACAGTATTCCTGATAGTTGCTTCTGGTTTTGAACCATTTTTCATCTATTACTTGTTAGCTGTATATGCACAAATGTGGTATTTGCAAAGACAATTACATGGCTCTGTGTGCCTTACAACATTCATATTGCATTGCTGCATGTCTGTGCATTTGTGCTACAGTATGCAGCATGTGAAGTTTAGCTCCAGTTTCCATTATTTAAACATTTCTTTCAGTGTGGCTGAGGTACCAAGTACATATGAGGAGAAAAGAGATCACATGGTCCAACATTCTGTTGAAAGCATGGCCTTAAATAATTATCTGCTGAGGTATTGCTGTGTGAGACAGAGCAGTAGTTGGGTGCCTCTGAAAATTTGGGGTGTAGCAAAATGAATTTTCCTGTGCAAGGTTTTTCTGACCTATGTCTGTCTTAATCACATGACTCCTTTTTTAAGACCTGCAAACAATGGAAGTGCCCTTCTGGTTTTCATTTCACTTTATGCACTATCAGCATGTTGGAGGATGGTAATAAAAGGATGGAATGAACTTGAATAGCATTTAATAAGTTTTGGGTTTAGAAATCTGTCATAACTATATCCTTTTTTTTCCAGTATTTCAAGTACAATGGTAGCCCACAGAGGTATCTGAGTTTTCTGAAAACCAATCTAGAATATTTCTTCTACCAGTTAATTCTAGGGATCTAAATGGGTAATTTTTATGACAACTCTAAGAGAAACCCATTTTTTGTTGGTTTTCACTAAAAGTTTAATTGGATACAGTTCTGAGTAAAGCCATAGGACTGACCTTCTGGCTAATCACTGCATAGGATACATTATGCACAGATATGAAGAGATGAAAATTGCATTTTGCCCTATCCATTTTTTATGAGATAAAATACACATAAAGATACTGTAAGCCTCTCTTTTCTTTCCTACTGGCACAAATTTTTCTCATCCAGACTCTGTGCTAAAAGATCTGAGTGGCACTAGCTGAGGTCGTTCTACATTATGTCATCAGGAGAGCAGCACAAATGCAAATCAGACATCCATGGCTGTCAATGTATCTGTGCCAGATGTACTTTTGTGGGTGGCACTAATGAAAGCATTTCCAATTCCTGCTAACAGGTGCTCTTTAACTTGGGGAAATTTTTAAAATGTCTTGCTTAAAGTTTGGAAATTTCTAGTGGTCTGTTGTTACTAAGGATAACCCAGGGTTCATACTTTAAAGCAAATGCAAAAGGCAGTTGCAAAAGAAATTGAAAGGAATCTAAGACTGACAGATTTCAAACACAATTCCCATGTCTGGCTCCTTCTGAGGGTAAATCAAAATGTCACTTTACACTCCAGTAAATCTGTCTAAATGGTATATTGAAATCAACCCCATGATGAGCCTTTGGACTTATAAATTAATCAGTACATTGTCAGCTGTCTTCTCTATAAGCTTAAGTCAGGACCTAAAATAAGCCTGGCGTTTTTTTGCATGGAGACTTTAATAATAGGCATAAATATTACTTGTATGGCAAGGAAGGCTGGGAGCTCCTGAACCCTACAAGAATTCATGCCAGAATGTCTCAATAGTCTGTCAATTGATTTACTTGTGTCCTTTCCTTGCTTTTTCCCAATTCATGAATAATATCTGTATGTGGATAATAAATAATCCAGTGAGTGATAGCTAGAGCAATGTATGCTGCCTGTTGTGCCCCTTCTCCTCCTGTTGCACTATCCAGTGATTGTTTTCTTGGCTCATGTGCTCTCAAGCCAAACAGAAATTTTGCACAGCATAGCATAATTCCTACTTTATGTACTTTTCAACTAGCAGTTCCTCTGCTAAGGGAAAATAAATCAATAGCCACCTCCTGTATCCATCTATGAAGCTTGCCATAAGAGGACAACTTAATTGTACCTGCTGCTGGGCCAGTGTTTGGGCTTCTGCTTTCCTCCCACAGCAGCTATCATTAATGCCAATAGATGTGTACCCTTTCCCTGTTGCTAGGTGATATGTGCCTTAAAAAGGCAGCTTCTATTGCTGCTCAGGGATTCTCACAAAGCTTGTTTCCTTTTGGTTAATATGATGTGCAGTGAAGTTTGCAAGACCAGAAACAGCTCAAAGTTCAGGGCATTTCCTTCTGCTGTCCTTATTTGTGCTGATTTGACTGTAAATCACTTAAAGCTCCTGGTTTTCCTGACTGAGGAATAAATGACACCTGTTCTGGTGACAGGCAATTGCAAGACTTCTACTTCATAGCCTGGATCTTTGACTTTCCCCACACACAATTTGTTGACCAGTGTCCTTCAGTATGTTGTACCCAAGTGTTATACTGCAAAGCAGGTCTTTCAACAGCACTTGTTAGGTAAAGTGTTTTCTGAGGCTCAGAGAAATATCTGAAGATTGGTTTGGGACTCTTATATTCAGAAAATGTAACCTCACTGGTTTTTATCTGTTTAGAATTTCCTATCTCTTTGCTATTTCAGGTATAAATGAGTAGAGAGAATAGATATTCTCAGGACTATAGTCTAATTCCTTTGGATTGAATTAGATTCACCAGGCACAGGTTGAATTGTGTCATGTTTCCTGTAGCCTCATAAACTTTGTGGACAGAGGCAACTCAGCCTCTGTCCCATCTATGAATTGATCTGATCAATTTGATAGGGTTTTTTCCCAGGTTCTTGTAAAGATATGTGGAATGTAAGGACATCTGTTATTGGTTTTTCAGCATGAAGACTAAGACAAGAGACAGGAGAAGTAATAAACTCTCAGATACCCAAACCTTGAGGAAGAGGAGGCAACAGGACAGTAGCAAAGAGCAGAACTCTCAGACCACTTCTTGATGGGACTCGAAGAGAGCCACTCAATGCCTTGAGGGGGTTCAGCCAGACACTGAATGGGCACTGTGCATGGACACTGTGAACATGGGTGTGTATGATCTGACAGCAGCCCTCAAGCCAGGCTAGCTGGACAGTAGAGTGAGTGTCTGATTGCCAGCAGCGGAGGAGTCAAAGGGACCTGGAGGTCTGAGGGCTAGGAACTGGACACATTGTCTGGTTCCAAGCTACTGAACAGACTGAGCAGCAAAGGGCTGCTGATGAAGGCACCCATTTGTGTGTGTGATTCTAAATGTCAATTTAAAGCTGGACTAGCTGTGAGCAGAAGAGGTGTAGGAGCCAGCTGCCAGAGAGACAACTTGCCTTTCAGATGTATATCTAAGATGACCCATAAAAAACAGGAAAAGCATTTTCTCAACACTTGATTTTCTTTAGCTGCTCATGACATAAAGGCTATCAGCAGTTTTGATCCTGCTTCTCATTGTTATTATTCACATCACAGGCTTCTTTTTATTTGAACCATGCATCTTTATTAATTTTATGCTTCTTTTAATTCTGCTTAAAATGCTGTAAATTATACAGCCATTGTTCTGAAATTCAGTTTTACAACAAATAGGACATAAGTAGCGCAGAAATAAATAGAATTTATACTACACTGCCACTGAAGTAAACTACTACAACAATCAGTACAGTTATCATTGCCTTATATGTCAAGGGTTTATACAGAAAAAAATGCATTATGCATACATGAAGGCAGGTTTGCATTTCAATTTGCACGTTTCCTTTTCATGACCTTTAGTTTTGAAAACACATTGCAGCTTTTCCAAGTCTTTCAAATTCTGTCTTCATAATTTCACTCCAGTATTAACGTAACTGTTAGAATTCACATCCCTAAAAATACCAGACAAATAAAACAAAAGCTGTTATAGTTAGGTGAGACATTGAGAAAAGAATGAAAGGAATCAAATTAAATGAGAGAGATCCTTGGCCTCTAATATATCCATTATCTTTTCTGGCCTGAACTTCTACTTTATGTATGTGTCAGATGGAGGTCAGGGGTAGCCAACTGAAACTTGGTTACAAGACAAATGGGCAGTTTCAGTAAGGCAGCAGTTATGATAAGAAGAACTGTTGTTGAAGGGCTGGTTTAAATTTTTCTTAGTAATAGCAGGAAATAGTTTTTCTATCCTGAAAAAAATTCTGAGATGTCATAAAAATTCTTCTGTGATAACATGGAATGAAAAATCAAAATCTCAAACGTTGTCTCAGTAAGAAAATATGAAAAAAATAGGATTGGATGAGAAAAAAAAATTTCCAGAATGCTGCCGTTCGGCTTGGAATTTTGTCTTTTTTTAACTCTAATTTGCATAAATTTAGAAAATGGAGGAGTAATTTTTAGGTAAGTTTGTAATCTTATAGTGCTGAAATTGGATATTTTAATGATTCTGAACCTTCTTCACCAAAGCTATGACTTTTCAAAATGAAACCTGGTCTAAAAAAGCATCAAATCTAAGCCTGTCATATGAACATTTTCAGATTTGGCTATTTGGCACCTTCTCATTAAAAAAGGTTTTATAAAAAGATTTTCTACTACTTTTGATGAGGCTTTTTGATTTGATGAGCTGCAATCTTTCTTTTGGCAAATTGAAGTCATATTGAAATGCTTAGGAATATTCCTAGAGGCATTCTAGCTGTATTTAATCATTGCTAACCTACGATTTAATATGCATTTTCATATGTGCCTTGAGCACTTGTGTAGCATTACCTGGTTCGAATTCCTGAACATCTCGAGGCAGATTGACAGCCAGTGACTTCCCAAATCTCTGTGGCAAATTTAGAAGTGATTGACTGGAACCTTTAAAAAGTGGAGATCTCTCAAGCCTGTGTGATACCTTTGGAGCATGATTAGGTATGTTCTCTCCAAAAGCTCTTCCAAATCTCAGGGGCAAATTAGAAAATGGTTTAATGCTTCTTTCTTCTGGATAATTTCTTCCAAATCTAAGAGGTAAATTCACAACAGAATTTGGCATCTTGCTTGCTGTAAAAGGGTTCATTTTAATGATATCTTTTGATCTCCAGTCTTCCATTTCTTCAAAATTGAGACTTCTCTGCTTTTCTTCCAAAATATTATCTTTAATCTAATGAAAAATAATTTAAAAAAGGATATGATCATTTTATAGGGCATTACTCCAGCTACCAATGACACAAAGTATTCAATTTCATACCTCCTTAGAAAGCTGCTGGGTAATGCTCTGATTTTTTTGAATATGTAATGTTTTTTAGATCTATTTGCTAAACTCCATTGTAAAGTGAGCTCCTTCTATGGATTACTTCATATGCTGACGTTGTCCTGCTTTCCTTTTCAGAGCTCTGACCACAAGGGCATATTTCCATATCAGTATCAGCAAATGGTTCAGCTCAAATGGTGTCAGTTGGAAATATTTCTGGGCACAGGTGTCAGTACCTGTGCAGTCAGTTAAGATAGGACAGCAGTTGCTGTCAGGTCCATATTTGCTAGTATCACCACCTGAAGTTCTCTGGAGTGGAAGATGCTGAACATATTTTGTGACTTCACACAGACCCTGACTCTTACTCATCTGCTCTGGATGAAGAGGAGGATGGACCAAGCTACCTGAAGGTATAGCTCATTTCTTCCTCAGCATTGGGTGGATGCTTTGGACCCAATGTCCATCCAGGCTATCAGGCAGGAAATGAATGGAAAGCTTTTGGGTCAAGTTCACATCATACTTGTTCTGGCCTTGCAGCTTAGAGGCTGCCCTGAGTTTTAAATGGCTTTGGTCCTCCACCAGCCTGGGCTCCTAATCTTTGTGCAACCAGCACAAAACACACTTTCTATATCTATGCTGTCATACACTGAAGAATTGAGCCTAGTATATTACCTGTCTCACGAGGTAAAGGGCAGCTATTGCCTGAAAAATAGCTTTATCAGTATGAACCTTCTTATAGAGCAGTGTTCTTTCCTGGGCATATAGAAAGCAACTTACTTTTGTGACAAAAATAAGTTTCCAGGACTTAACAGCAAATATGTACAAATATGGATTTAAATTTCAGTTAAAAACACAAATGCTACTAATAGTAATTTCACTTCCTTATCCCTATTTGTCTTCCCTGCGAGCTTCTCCAGTTACTGGCAGAGAACAGGAATGAGCCATTCTAGTTCATACTTCACGATTTAAACTTTAAATAAACTGTCCCTCTGATTGCACCTGCACACTGCTTCTGGAAGTATATAAAAGCTAGTCAGCTAAAGTCCAGAGGATTTGACTAGCATAATTCAAATTGTATTTTGTTTTGAAGGATGTTTATTATACTGATGATGATAAGTCAAAAAGAGAGGTTGGCTCCCATTTCCAAGGAAGTATTTGCAGGGAAGACATGAAAAATAATAGAGATGAAGTGTGCAAATTTTCTTTGGCACCTATTGAGACATAACAAATGCGCAACCCTGCAAAGAAATTTTTATAGGCAATTTCCAGAGTAAAATTTTAAGACCATTAAGCATATTAGATTTAAAATGTTCTCTGTTTATCATTATTCTTTGAGTATTACAAGCATTTCTTTATTAATTTTGGATTAATAATCTATCTGTTATGTGCATAAAACACCTGACAGGAATGTTAATTGAGGACTCACTGTGTAATAAGAAACATTTCAGAAAAAGTCGCAGCCTAATCACAAAGCTGTACTGCAAGAAAATTGAAACATGAGTTGATTTATACAGTATGTGTGTCTGAGCAAAGGAATTTCTTGAAAATTCTTTTGACATCTTTTGACAAGCTGTTTTCGTACTGCTAGTGCTACAATGCTGAATGCTGTGGAATGAGTTTGGGACGGCCTATACCAAAACATCCAGTGTGCTCAGGATCTGACCCCCAGTCCCCCCAAACAATGTCATAGTAATACAGGTCTTACCTCATAATATTTATCATCATTGTCTTCTCTGCTCTGCAGCCTGGACTTCATTGGTTCATTTAGGCACATGCTGTTTGATGTGAGAAAGACCACTGTAGCTAAAGCAAACAGAATATTGGTTGAAATGACTTTCATTTTTCTCAAGTTAAGCTTAGAGAGCTCAGAATCTGTACAGAAAATAAAACTGCCATCTTTTTATATAATCAGAAAACAAAACAATTTTTTTCACCATGACATCAGTCTCTAAAGCTCCAATTCCCAGTATTAATTAAGGAAGTAATTTGAATATATTGGAAGAATGTTGGGAATTTCTTTTGTGAAGCTTCTTAGACAACATAACTCCTTGTTAGGGACAGGCTGACTTTACAAATATTTTCTTCTGGTGAAGTATGTGTTAATTAGCTAATTTTGAGAGCCACAACAGTAGGGATATACAATAGCTACCATGCTTCATCACTAGTAGACAAAATCACCCTGTTTCTTTCTTTTGTATCAGTGTCCTCAGAAGGACTGTGAAAGGAAGCTTTCCCCATGTAAGCATTCCTCTGCTAAAACAATCCTTTTGGACCACAGAATGCTTGTTTATACTTATGTACACCTAGGAACTTTTGTCCCATTAAAATCAAATGCTGTGCTTTGGAGTTGTTGATTGGATCCTTAGAGATGGTATGCATCAGCATAATCTATTGATGTACATAATGTCTATACTCTAAATTTGACATATTAATTTGCATTTAGAATGGGTTAGGTACATGCTTTTAAAACCCTGCCCATAAGGTAAATTTTTAGAAATTCCAAAGGTTATGTTACATCTATATTTTTCAGGACAAATTTCCAACAGTGGTTTTTAAAAAGGCATCTGCCACTTAGCTGAACACAGTGAATGCACTGGACTACCATGCATGTTCTGTCCCAGAAGGAGATTCAGGATGCAGACTAAACCTACCCTTAAAGCACACATTGAATTAGTTGCTATATAGGCTGGTGAGTCAGGCTAATATTAGAAAAAAAGCATATTGTGTTGTTCTTCCTAAATTCTTGAACTGATTTAAATTAGTACTTAAAATCAGCCCCATATGGAGGAAATTTGATTGCTTGCATTAAGTGCTCACACAGAAAACTGGACTCCAGGCATGTTATTTTGCAGTTTAACACCAGAGCTGTAAAATGTCCATTCCATCATGGCACTAGCAATGCTGTCTCAAGAGAACATGTTTTATGCTGTGGGCAGCATGGATAGTATGGACTGTTTATCTATTGACAGGATGTTACTGTCTTTGCTGCACAGCAAAGCTGAAGGCTTTGCAACTACCCTCATTTTTTAATTAAGTTGGCTGTTTTGATGGGTGCATGCCAGCAGTCATTTCTACCTTAGATTCCCTGAAACTGAGATCCTGAAAGCCATAAGCAGCCTTCAGAAGGAAATTCCATTGACAGAGCTGGAAGTGAAAAGGGGACAGTTTCTCTTAGATGAACTTCCACCAGGTGGAGAGGGTCAAAGATTCTGCTAATTTTTTATGTGACATCAAATTGCTAAAAGCAATGAGAATGGGTATCAGTAAGATAATTAGGAGCTCCTGTGGGAAAATAGTGTATTTTAATCATTTACTGGCTTTTGTATGTCACTTTGCTGTTGTACAGTTACATTTACATTTATATTTTTGCCTTTACATTTTTGTACTCTGTTTTTTTTTGTTTTTTTTTTTTTTTTTTTTTGTGGTGTGCAATCCTTCTGGCCCTGGCTGACAGCAGAAAAGGTTGGGTTCAAAGACCATAGAATCATAGATGGTTTTGAGTTGGGAGGGACCTTAAAGATCATCTAGGTCCAACCCCGCCCCCCCCCCCCAATGAAAGCTGGCAGTGCTTTCCCCTAGATCAGGTTGCTTTGAGCCCCATCCAAGCTGGCCATCCACTTCCAGGGATGGGACATCTACATCTTTTCTTGGCAACCTGTTTCAGTGTCTCACTACCCTCACAGTGAAGAGTTTCTTCCCCATGTCCAATCCAAATCCACTCTCTAACTTTAAAGCTATTCCCCCTTGTCCTTTCACTACAGGCCCTTGTAAAAAGTCTCTCTCCAGCTTTCTTGTAGGCTCCCTTTAGGTACTGAGGTACTGACAGGTGGTTAAGGTATCCCTGAATCCTTCCCCTTCTCCAGGATAAACATTGCTCTCCTCTGGACCCACTCCAACAGTCCCAAGTCCTCATTATGTCAGGGGGCCCAGAGCTGGATGCCATAATTCAGGTGGAATCTCAGGAGAGTGGAGTAGAGGGGCGGAGTCACCTCCCTCACCTTCTGGCCCCACTTCTTTTGATGCAGCCCACATTATGGTTGGCTTTCTGGGCTGCAAGATCACTTTTCTTGCTCATGTGATGGGAGTAAGCACAGTTCTGTATAGTCTCAAGGGGCAGTGGTTCCCCTTGCATTCTCTGAGACTGTTCTACAAGGTGCTTTAGCATGGGATGTGGTAGATAGGGAGGGAAAAGGTACTGTACCAGCAGTGATTCATGAAGAGGGCTTGTATGAGCACACATAAACCATGTATGCAGGAAGTAAAAATGCATGATGATGAATTTGTCCTCTGAGTGCCTTGGTATGAGCTCTCTTCTCAGAATAGGTGACTTGTCTTCTGTTTTTAAATAATATTCATGGCAGGGAAATGGAATTCTGGGGATATAAAAATTTTGGTATTTGCAAATCTGACCCAAATTCTTTGGAAAACAGAGGGAATAAAATGTCAATGGAGAAGACCTCTAGAAGGAGCCCATGTCGTCTTAGTGCTCTGGCAGGTCAGGGGCAGCAATTGTCTCTTTTCACCAAGGACTGAATGTGGATTCCTGACTCTCTGGAGCCTCATGTCAGGGGACTTCAGTCTGTGGGAGTAGACAGATTTTCCAAGTTCCTTTACTTTGTGGTAGCAATAAAGACATACAATAACAATAAAGGATGCAATTCATACTCTAATATCTATCTAATGTGGTCATTTACCACTGGGCCTTCCTTTTATCTAGCTGCTGCTTTATGAACCTCTCTTGATCAATGATCTTGCAATTAACTCTGTGAAAATATTGCCTTCTAAGTTAAATAGTATTTGTAAGAGCCAAAAATTCTCTCTTACAGTGTTTGGCATAAATACAAACGGTGCTTTCCTTGGACAGAAAAAGAAAATGTATTGCTGTTGTCCATGCCAAATCAGGCTTTCTTGACATTCAGCTTACCTCCTATGTATGTTGATTTTCTAATCAACATAAAGTGAAGTTTTCAGGTGGTTTGTAGGCCAGGCAGTCAGGGAGTTGTGTGTCCTTGTACTTTCTAATGAATTAATTTATCTTTGATGGCTCTATAGCAGGAACTCCTTGGAAATTTCAAGTCAAGAAATTACAGTGATTGTTCATTACCTTTCTGAGGAAGGATTTGTCAGACTCTACTGTTCAAGTACCAGAATTGATAACATAAGTGCTCTTCATCAATGTGATCATGACTTCAGCAGCAGCATTAGCTGGCCCAGCTGACTTCAACTGAGGCAGCTGAGGCATCCTGTCGTGATCAATTCAAATTATTTATTTTCAGGGGGAAGACACATTTGTTGTTGACACATTGTGTCGTAGAAGTGGGCTGTTTATTCTTTAATTGCTTCTGCTTAATCCGCAAAGGGATCAAGGCACATGGAGAGGTAACAGCTCTGGGTATTGTTGAAAATAATATTTGAGTCCTTAGCCTCTGGTCCTACGCTTGTTTTTTCTTGCCATCTTACATCACTCGTCAGCCAAGCTATTCCAAGGACTATAACATAACTGGACTTCTGTTTTTAAAATTCCCCAGTTCAGTAGGAATGAGCTGTGCCATCTACATGTGAAAGAAGCCTCACAGGCAGTGATAATTTAAGAGTTTTCCTATTGGTGCATACTAGAGTCTAGGGCAAGGTAGTTTTTGCTTCTGGTTTTCCCTTCAATGTAGGTAGGCACATTTTGGCACATAGGTAAGAGCATTTTGGCTTAGTGGTATAAGAGTAAGGTGGATCTGATCTGTGACAAGTTGATGGATATCTACTTTAAAAATTTAACATTAATATATAATTAGTAGTAATGGCAAAAGTAGCTCAATTTCATAAGCAACTCCATGCACAGTTATTTGATTCCAGTGAAAGAACAAGTTTTAATATTGCTCTTTTTTCATATGAGACTATACTGATAAATTCTTATCCATTATTAACAACATATTGCGTGAAAATTGCATGTTATATGACTCATGACACCAATAAGCATCTGTGCATTTCCATAATGATAAATCATTCATAATATATTCATTTTGTCATTATGTATTATATGACCTATCTGATGGCTCATTTTGAAGTAAGAAGATTTAAAAATTTGTAACTCTTTTCATTGGCAAGCAATTCTATTCATTTTTCACCTGTTCCCATGGCATGCAGGGGGTTGTGTTTGCTTTGCTGTGTTGTGCTTCAGTTCTGGTGCACAATGCAAGGAGTATTTGCCTGGAATATATATGACCCAAGCAGATAGATATACCTCCACTTCACTCAGTATCCTGACTCTGTATGTAGATGTAGGCCTGGTGTCCCTCTCATACTGATAATAAATATTTCAGTGATCAGGGGAACCAGTGAAGCTTTCTTTCCCATAACTTATTGATTGAATATTAAATGACAGTGGGTAATCTCTGAGGTCTAGTAAGGATTAACCTTACTGTAGAATGTCCATGTGAGCAGTGTCTCAATCCTCTCTTGCTATGCCTGTTATTTCAGAGAGATTTTTCCCTGCCAAATTTAACTGAACTTGACTTGTAGACTTGAAAGTTATCAAGGGTGACTGACAGACACACACTTATGCACAGAGAAACAGACTTGACACATTTCATTAGAAAACCAATACCAAATCAGGAATGGCTCTGCTGAAATACCACAGGTGTAAAGCCTCAACATCTGTAAATTTACTGTGGACACAGTGATAATTTTGATCTTTATTAATGAGGCATTAGCTCAGCTTTTGGGGTTTTGCAGAATAGGAGAACCTACTCTACTGTGAAAGAATAGAAGAACTTACTCCACTGTGAAAGCCCCATTTTTTGTGTACTGTAGCTTGGTATCGAAAAATAACATTTATGAAACAGCCCTCTCTGATTTGCAGAATCAGACCTTTAGTTTTAAACCACATTTTCCCCTACATGTATCTCTGAACTTGCCTGTTAGCTGGGTGATAGGAAACAAAGGACAAATGCATACAAATATCAAGGTACATGTAATCTCATTTTTAGGTTAACCCCTATGAATTAATGACCACTGTTAGAAGATATTTCTCCCCTAGATTCCCTGAATACTATAGATATGTAATTTTGCATTTTGATTTTTTTTCCTTTAGCTTTTGGAGCAGCAGGACAGCATGGGAGACAATGAGAGGCTTGAGCTGTTACGGTAACAAGCTGAAAATGACTTTGTCTTCTTGGTAAATAAGGTGTGAACAATAATTCCAGATTAGACAGGTTCTTCAATTATACATTTGCATTAGTAATAAAATAAACATGTTTTCAATAACATTTGAGACATAAATATGTTCCTTTTTACTAATTACTCTGCAGAGTGTAATACCATACTTACCAGTCTACTATAGCTTGTAGCACTCTTGCCCATTCTTGTCTATTAAAAATTTAACCCTTTTGCCATACATTATTAAAAGCATTTTGGTTGGCTGCAAATCAAGAAAGACTTCATAAAGTCTTACAAGAACAAGAAATCTGATTAAATATAGAGTCTACAGGCAGCAATGGAAAATGCATGAGAAAAAATACAACATTAAATTATTTCTTAAAAACTCCTTCAGGACTTTAAAAAATCATTAGTAGATTTTATTCAAGTTAACAATTAACCAAGGGACTCCTAATAGATTAATTATTCCATGTTTTTCCTTCATTTTTTCAGTTGGGAATGTGTGCTAGTTGTAGATACAAATACCTTCATTCCTTGTTCTCCCCTTTTTCAGAATGTTTTTTTTTCTTAGAAATATTATGCTTTTTTAATAGTTCCCCTGTGCCTTCTATAAACATAGAAGTTTGAAGATTAAATTATATTTTAGCTGAATTGGGGGTTGCATGGACTGATTTTCACTTTAGGAAAAAACGTGAACAATTTTGGAGAGGAAATAAATTAAGGGAGAACACTTATGTTTTGTGGAGTAAGAAAAAGACCACAAGCACTTTACTGACAAAGCTGGAGAAGCAGGTCCAGTTATTTGAGCTTATTTGGCCTTCTCCCAGGAAGAGCATCAGGGGCTTCTCAGCTGGTTGAAATAGGGCTCGGGAAGGGAGGTACCAACTTGATGGAAAAGAAGAATAACAGTGCAGACAGTGGCCCAATTATTACCAGTTTTGTGCAGCTTTCTTTGACAATTGTACTGGATATTGTTGGACAGTTTGGCTGCTTTAGCAATGAAATTCTTATGGTCTTGTGAAAAAAAAAAAAGTCACTTTTTTCCTTTTCTCCTCTACTTTCTCTCTTATGTTTTTTTTTTTTTTCCAATTGTGCTTCTCTCTTCATCTGAAATACAGAGAACAGATTCTTGTGAAGATCTGATCCTTATGATGTGGCTATGGGATGAGAAATTTTCTAATGGGTAGAGTGGGGATGCTAAGATGCAAGTCAACACTGGAACCTGGCTGTTCTACAGCTCATCTGTGATATCTCAGGGCAGGTGAATGAGGAAAGCCCATTAAGAAATAAATAAGAAAAAAAAGAAAAAAGCACTGAGAAGACAAGTCTAGAACCTGAATACAGGATGGGACATACCATTTTCAAATAAAAATGTCTAGAGGAAAGCACCAGGATTACTCAGGTTAAATTGCTATGCTAGTTTGGGGCCCATTTGTACTGAAACAGTGTTCAACCTCACTCTGTTTTGAAGGAGATCACTTTAAAACTGTTACACAGAGGTCCCTAATTTATTATATAATCTGATGAGTTGGAAGGGACCCATCAGGATCACTGAGTCCAACTCCTGGCCCTGTGGAGGACACACTAAGAGTCACACCATGTGCCTGAGAGCATTGTCTAAACCTTCATGAGTAAAAAACACTTATTGGTCCTTCTAGGAGTTATCAGTGGTGTCCAGCATTTCTGGAATGGGCTGGAATTGTCACTCTTAAATTTTTGACATATCAGCTTGGGCATTAAGAACTTTTAATAGAATACTGTTCCTCAAAATCCTTATCAAATGCCAAGTCAGTTCATTTGCTACTCAGTTCCCTGAACCTTGCATTGATTTTCTTAAAAGACAAAATCAAGGAGTTTCAGTCCCAAAAGCAAAGGAGTTCTGCTGGTGGTTGCTGCATTGTAAGGGAAGTGCTAGGAACAATGAGAGCTGTGTGTGGTGCCAGGGCAGCAAAAGAATCAGAGGCAGAAAGCACAGGAGGAGAAGAGCAAATCTGGACAGTTTGTGCAGGATGTTGATCCAAAGCTTAGTTCCTTCCTCTTGAGTATAAGAACTAAGTAAATTTTGAGTTATAGTGCTATAATTCCATTGCTGCATTGTGGTGACTGTGTAAGGCCACTTGAGCTCTGCTCTTAGAGTTTATGATTTCGCCACAATCCCCTGGTGGAATTACAGCCCTGTAATTTTTTACAGTAGTGAGCTGCTTATTTTCCTGTTTATGAAAATACATCACTGGAGAAGTTGGTAATGGTCACCTAGTCCTATCATATAGTCCCTTATACTCTTGCATTTGTTTTTGAAGAAGAAATTAAAATTGTTCTTTAGGAGCAGGCTGACAGGCTGGGCACAGAGGTAGGAAGCTCCTTTTCTGCCTCTCTATCTCTTTAAAGATTGTTTAATTTAACAACTATTTGTCTGGATGCAGGAGAGCATAACGACTACGAATTTCACATCTCTGTGTGACAAACAGCTGTAAGATGCCTATTTTCACATACTTTCCTTTCTCTTTCTTGCCCTCCTGCTGTATATTAATTTCTCAATTAAAGTTCACCCCACCAGCCTCTTGCACAGGATGTCACCACAATGGAAGGCTGAGGGGAGGTCAGTGTGGATCGCCACAGGTGGATGCCAAGATTGAGGAAGAAACAGTTCTTGGGCTTGATCCCACCCTAGCACCATGCCATGGATTTTGGTCCAGAACAGATGGACGTAACCGTTAATTTGATTAGTTGTGAGTGTGGAAGGGAGGTAGTCACAGCAAAAGGGGATGGGCACAGTAGGCAGGTAATTGAAGTGTCATATGCTTGTCTGCTGTAGCATCACAGCCGTATTCTGCTCCACAGGTAATGGTGCCAATTACTTAGTGCACATAAATGAATAGAAGCATTTAACAATCAGCACAGTTGGCCAATCTACCCATTGTACCCTGAGTACTGAGAGAGAAGGCATCACAAACTTGGCAATAGTTCTGGGGAGCTGCTTAGGAGAGTTAAGTGTTTGAATAAAGAGGTAGGGGATGCCCAGAAGCTTTTGGTTTTGATGGAAGTACTGACCTTGGCATTTAGAAAAACTCAGTGTCTCTATTAACATCTTTCAGTACAACTTTCAGTGATTCTCTGGTAGGTCAAAAAGCATGTCTTTGGCCAAAAGGAACCAAACCTGTCTCCACATGCAGACTAATGGATGTATAATAGACATGTCTGCAGCACTGCAATTTCAGATGAATACAAATTATTGAAAAGGTGTTTCATTACAAATACTGAATTACCACTAATTCTAATCTAGAAAATTACCATTGTAGTGTCATAGGACCAGTTACCTGTGGAGACTCCTTTGTTTCTTCTTGTTGTAAACAGCAAAGTGCTGGATGTGACACATGATAATCATTCTTTTTCTTTAGTCTGGGATGTAAAGAAGTATACAAAAAAATTTATTTTGATATCTGCTTTGCCAAGACTCCTAAGACTAGACATTTACTTTGAGAAAAAGCTCACACATCCACCTTCTTGACACTGAATCTACTGATTGAGAACAAAAGCTGGTATTTTCAGGGCATATTGTAATTAGATAAAAAAAACCCTAAGATACCTAGACATTAAGAAGTGGGTTGTAGACATTAAGAAGTGGGTCCAAGCACTGGTCAATGCAATACAGTTTCAGGTGAGGCATTTTCAGTAAGATTTTAATACAATCTATCATAGGTTAGTCCATAGTAGTTCCTAAAATAGCTCAGAATTTTCTATATTTTGTTTCTTTGTAGATGCTCATTATCGGTATAATATCTAAATTAGGCTCTTACACAGTTTGGCCACCTTCTTCCATTGGGCATGCACTGCTGTGTCCAAATAGACCAAAAGAGAAAAGCCACGCCGAAGGATTTATTCAGTAGTATTTCCATTTAACCACATGGGGGCATGAGATATTTATTTAAGAGAGCTTTTTTAGGCATACGATTGAGAAACATGAGGAAAGGAAGCCTTCCTGGTAAACTGGAATCAAAATTGTCACTTGCTTTTTCAGATCTTTGTTTGCAATCAAAATATTTAGTAAACTGTTATTGCAAATGACATTAACCTAAAATATAGTAGCAAACAAAAATATAGCATGGACAGGAAAGAATATCAAAACAGATTTTAAATATCCCCATTAGTCAAGCTGGCCTCTAAATACATTTTTATGATGCTATTCAGGGGCCTCTGTGAGCAAAATCTGAAATCTTCCATGTAACACTGCATGTCTGACTTAAATAGCCTCAATATTTATATTAAATGAGAAGGAAGCTGCTCTGAAATATAGCAGCCTACATCTGGAGTACATTCATTTTATTAATTGCCTAGATTACATTAATTTTTGTCATTCACTTGCAAGATGAGTACTATGCTCTATACCTTACGGCCCAGATCCAGCAAAGCACATGAAATCATAGCTAATGATGTAAGTGCTTGAATAGTTCTCCTTGAGCACATGCCTTAAGCTGAGTCTGTATTGAAGTGCATTCCAACACAGAAAAAGTAGCACTTTAATTAGTTTTAAAATGGAATTCAAAATGCAATGCAATTCTTTGCACTTTACATTGAAAAAAAATGCATGCTTTGAGACTCTCTTGGGACAGACATGACTAAACCTATTTATCCACTTTGGTTTCTGAAGGCAATGAATGCTTATTGTTTTCTGCTGCTTTTCTCCCCTAAATGTATACATTTATTTTGCGTAGCCAACTGGTTTGTTTACAGTAGAATATTTATATGACTATTTTCAAGACTTTTTAAATGGATTTTTGTGTTTATAAGATAATTCACACATTTTATTGGTATTTAAAAGGCTGGAATATTTTTGCTTCTGCTTTTGTAGTTTTAAATCAAAGCAAAAATGAGCAGCAGTAACACTGTATAAGCAAGTGCTCACAGTACCTGAAAGCTTGTTTCTTTTCAAAATAAGTAGAAAATCAGGATTTTGTTCTGCATGTTTCTGATCCAGATATTTAATTCTCACACAGGTCAAAGGAGCCATAAATCTAGGTCTTGTATTTTTGAGCCATTTTGTGCTTTCCATTCTGCAGTATTCAGCATGTGTCTTTGACATATTGATGTCTGTCTAAACAAGATTGCTGCACACAGGTGAATTCCAAATCTCAGAGGGAATGTTGTCCTCGTGTTCCTCTCAGAGAGAAGAAACTGAGAAAAGGACCCCAAATTCAATCCATACATCAGCAAAACCTGGACTACTTCTTTTCCTTAGCTTTGTATAAACCCATCTTTGTGTTAAATATATTTCTACAGAAAGCCTAAATATTGTCCAGCGTCAGAAGACAGAGGCAAAACTATTTCTGACAATAATGAGGTTGCACAGCACAGCAGAATTTATTCTAGCAGACTACAGCTGTAGGGTACCTTTTCCTAAGCTATAAAACCTTCTTATGTCAATGCCTGGGCTTGAATCCATTCAGTGTGCTCCAGCAGTTTAATCTTGACATCTTGCATTTTTAAGTGCTCTATAGAAGCTTGCCTAAAAATCCTTCCCAAAAAACAATGAAATAACTTGAGCCTGCTGATCCCCTTGTATATCAAAGGAGCTCACATGTCTCTTGGCTGTGTTCTCAGAGTTAAAACACAAGCAGATGAGAAGAATTGTGACAAGCGGAGGATGGGTCCACATTGCACCCCTACCCTGGCAAAATGTGACACTAACTGTGCACTTTCTGTCCCCAAAAAGAGTCCGTAGTAGGTTTGACTGCATTTCTTTTATGCTCACTAAAATGTCTGTTCCTTGCTAGCAATGAAGCACTTGTGCGTATTCATCTCTAAATCTATCAGCTCATCTCCACGCTCTCTAAAATGAATGAGGCAATGAACATGGTGTCAGATACTGTTTTCCAGTAAGCTTTTCTGTCCCACTAATGCATCAAATATATTTGAATTTACTATTCACATAACTTTTTATGGAACACTATTAAGCCAATTTGGTTGATAACCACTGTAACCTTTTTAGTAAGTTACAGCACAGTGAGGTCACTATTCCTGGATGTGGTTTGCTGTATCATGCAGTACGTGCTGCTGCCATGATATCCTTGTATGAAGCAGGAGAGCACAGTTAGTTGGTTTTGTTTGTGAGGTGTTTTTTAAAAGATTACTTGTTTTTAAATCGAGAAATGATTAGAGAGAATGATTTAATACTGCTTTTCCTCAAAAGCAAGATAGTCTTGGGAAAGGATCAAACAGTCCCTCTAAGCTGGTTACCACCTTCCTGACATCATGTTGTTTTTAAATGAAACATCTGACACATTTTCCAGCTGGGATGTTATTTTGTTCTTCTTGACAAAGCAATTCAAAATTCACTGAAAAACAAGCTGAATGGAAGAGGGATTTCTTTTTTTTTTTTTTCCCCATAGACATCAGTAGCTTTCTTTCAAAGCTGATGTGATCTTTCATCTGGACAAGAAAGGCTTTGATCCAAACTCTAAGATCCCCATATCTCCCAGTTAATTGGTGTTAGTGAGGTAGGTTTGACAGTCCTTAACGCAGTCTGTGGAATTCTTTACTGTGTTAAGACCTGTCTATTGTGGCTCAGTCAACTCAAAGACATCAGCTTTCTCTTGTTTGACTTCTGTCCCACTGGGGATGGTTACAGGTTTTATGTGCTTTCATTATTTTCTCTTGTAAAACCACTGAATGCCAACAAAGCAAAACACTTGTGAAACTGAACAAAAACAATGTCTTACAGGCATTCCTGTAACCTTTCGTTTTCACGCAAACTCACAGATAAGAGAGGAGGAGAGGGGGATCAAATTAAAAATTGAGCTCTTCATTTTTTAATAACTTGCTTGCTTTTGGGGGTGATCATGTCTGTAATATATTTATTTGATCATCCTTTAATATATTTATTAATTGAAATAATAAAAGCAAGCATCATAGCTCCTACCATGTGTATATGAGTTGAGCACTGTGCATAATAAAGTATTATTCTCTAAAGAAAAATTCTCATTTTAAAATCCACATTTTAGTGTGATTAATTTAAACAAAATCTGTGCCCTTCCTTCGTGTTAGGACACAACAGAATAAAGAAAATCTTATCTTCTCCACTGTGTAGCATTTGGCTTTGAGGGTAATGACTTGGCAAAGAGCTCTTACTGTATGGGGCTTTTTCACAAGCTCCTGTGTTAATGTGGACTGTACACAGTGAATTGACACAGACTCACAGCCACACTGTTATTGGAATTAGAGAGGAGAACAGGAAAGAAATGCATAAAATTAATTTCCTTTTCTGGTTCAGGGGCACTACAAAAACCCCTGTCACTTCTCCCTCAGGGTGCACTGCAACTCCATGTTCCTATACCTAGACTTGAAGAAATATTACGACTAAAAAGGAAAGGAACACTAATAATTACAATAACAGAGCATTAATATTATACCTAAAGAGCACTTAGAATTTCCTGGGTAGATAGTCCAGCTTTCTACAGATGAAAAACTTGATGCCTTGTTCCTTCTTCCAATGGAGCTTTTCCTCTCAGACAGTCTAACAATTACAATTATCCAATTAAACTTCATATTTGAGAAAATATGTACCCAAAACTGTGTCATTTTTTCCCTACCACAACTATTAATCTCATATTATGTTTTTGCTTAGACCCTACTCACTTCTTTACCTTTGCAACTATAACAAAGCTACAAGAAAATGTATTTTCACCAGAAAATGAAATGTCTTCACTTGTCTGTGAGATGGTGGGAGTGAACATCCCCTCATGAAAAACCATTGGTGAAAAGTATTCTTAAGTAGGTGACTCAACCAAATACTATCAGAACATGCAGCTCTCATATTCCTCTGGGCAGTGACAATTTGCCAGCTATTCTCTAAGGTACAGCAAGCAATGTAATAGAGAACAATTCCCATTCAAGTATCATGCTGAGCTGTTGCAGCATTGTTTTTGGTGCTGGCAGACAAACCAAAAGCTATTGACCATAGCAGTACTGAAAAGCCTCTGACTCCAAATTACCTCAACATTCCAGAACTACATTTTGGAAAGACTGGAGGATCTTTGTGGAGTGTTTATTGTCTGTTAAGCTAGAAGGTAAGCTTATTCAGGTCCTGAGACCCAATCATGAGAGCATAATATGAATTTCAGTATTGAAAATATTAAAGATCAAAGTAGAGATTCCTCATCCACCAGTCATAAAAAAGCACGAAGCAAAAATCATTATTAGCTGATATGTTTGAGAAACTATGCGACAGCTATGACCTTGCAGCTGTTATTGATCTTGGCAGTTAGAGGTTTAATATTGATTAGAAACTGATATACCACTGACATGCACATATCCATTTCTTTCTGAATATATGTCTCATCTTTTTTCTTCAGGTTCATCTCTAGAGCAAAGATCTCAGAGTTCAATGAACTACTCAATAGTAGCTTCTGCATCCCACAGTTATTTTTTTTAGTGCAGACTATTTCTAAAAGTTGATAGGAAGGCAGTGCCTTTGAACTACAGTGAACATGGTGGATACCTGCAGAGGATAAGGCTTGATCTTAAGTAGGAAGCTCAGGTTTGCAGGAAAAAAGGAAGAAAAATTAAATGAAGCTGTAAAAAATGATTTTTACATTGATGAAAAAAATCCAACTCACCATTGTAAATAGGAAGAGAAGGCAGTATATAAATGGAGACACAGACCTATGATTATTTTTTCTGATCAGGGCCAAGACAGAAAACTGTTAAAAGAGCTAGTCCTGTGCTTGGTGAAGAAGAGATATTTCAGGATAAAAACTCTTTTCATGAGTAATGCTGACATGCCCACACTGTAACTATCTTTGACAAATGCATCAATGGACAATGAGATTGTTCAGATGTGGGTGACTAGTAGGTTTTGAGGAGAAGGGGAGAGACAAATAGATCTAGTGGGTGGCTCCTTACGTGAGAAGGTCCCTTAGTCCACGCTGGGATCCATGACCCGGTGTGTGCTGGACCTCCAAGGGCTTGGTCTGCCATAGCCTGATCTGTTGTCCACACCAGCAGCTTCTACCTCCTGTGGGATGGAGCACCTGGTCTCTGTATGTGAGATTTGCAGCCTTCAAATAGCCATGCCCATGCTGCTCCAAAGGCTTCCTGGTTTTTCGAAACAGCCACAGACTGCCATTTTTAGAAGCATGGTTGCAAATGAAGGACATGAGAATCATTACTCCAGTCTTGCAGCTGTGAGAGGCTGCTCTAGAGTCTGAAGAAGAAAACATACATAACCAAGTGCATTAAGCAGCCACTATAGGGGTTGCCGCTCATTTTGGACTGGGGATTTTTGTTTGTTTGATTGTGTTTAAGGGGTGCAATAATTTATTTTTAGCACGGTAGTGTGTAATTTTTCCATTGGATGACTTCTTTAGGAAAGTGTAACAAATGTAGCAATTATTCTCCAGCGTCCTTAGACAAGTGTCTGGTTGTTTCCATATCACTACTGAAATCTGAAACCAATGAGAGATTTGGGCCAGTTGTTAAGTTACATACATAAAATCTCCTGCATGAGCTTAGAGTTTTTCACATGTTTAAGCACCTAGGGTTGATTCAAAGCGACTGATGGAATAACCAGGCTTTATGCATTAGACATGAAAGGCATTTGAATAAATTCCTGTTAGGCATTTATGTCTGGCATTTTCAAGATTTACTCTTATCTCACTTCCTTTCAAGAAAATTGGGATTGTGCTTTACCCAGCTTTTCAAGCATTTCCAGATAAATACCTTTGGAGAAAAGAAATCTGGCTGAAGAATGCACTTGCTTCCTTTATGTATTTACAATTTCAGCAACAAACCCAGGCAGCTTTTTATTTTTAACCTCTTCAGGGCTGAATGCGTCAGAAAGTTTGGTCACAGCCCAAGGAGTTTCATTTACTTCTTGTTAACATTTTGGATTGGCATAGATGTAATCTCATTAGGGTATCCTTGGAGAAAGACACACAGAGGGAAGTAGCTTCTATTCTTTACTTGTACTATATGTTGGGATAATCTGTGAAGCCCTAGTGGAGTTGTAACTCTGAACATGCTGATCAGAAGCATTAAGGAAATTAACATAAAGCTCTATTAATGGCTTAAGGGAATCTGACTAAACAAACAAGGCCACACTGAGCAATAAATGTGAGTCTCAGACTGCATGACTTTCCTCATAACTGCTCTAATTAATTGCTACAAAAGATTAATTTTATAATACAGCATGCATATCAAAGGGAATAGCTTTGTGATTTAAGTGTTACGTGTCTCCCTGGGAGATTCAGGTTCAGTTCTTCATGCAGCTGTTGTCAACGTTCCAAAATATAATAGCTAAAATGAATTTCTTGGATTTTACTGCTGGAGTTTCTATGGAAAGGAGACCTCAGACCTTCTTCTGCTGAAGTCAGTGGCAGGTTGTTATAAATTTTAGTGGAAGCAGGAGCAGGTACACAAATATTAAAACCAAATTCTGCTTTGAAAATGTGTTTGCACTTTTCCATAAATTTAAAACCATGTTATCACACACAAAATATGCCTGCCAAAACCCTGCTTTCCAGTAGTGGTTCAGCTTTAAATGGTGACGTGAGCTCTGTACACCTCCTTTACAAGTTGGATGCATAATTAGCTGAAATTGATTGCATTGGTTTCTGAATCACGATGTGGCAGGATTGTGATTTAGTGTGTTTGGAAATGCAGCAGAGCTAGGCTATAAAATTTCTTGTGAAATATGTTAGAGGAGATGACTGTAATAGACTGCTTTTGCATGACCTCTTCTTTGGTCAGGAGTTAAATTCTGCCTTGTCCAGAAAAAAAGTGAGGTGGAGTGCCTTGGAAGAGTTTGAACCCAGTATGTGCTCTCTTTTTGGACTGAAGCAAAGGACATCCATGACATTTTTTAATATGCTGCTCTACTGCTGTATATTAACCTGTATATAGAAGTCCATACTGGAAATTTCGGGTTAGAAGACAGAGCAGTTGTCTAAGAGCTCAGGCACACAGGACAGGACTCATACCAGATAAAAATATTTTCTTCCAGTCTAGTTATCTTTCTGAGGTGGTTGCCTTCATGATCCAGAGAGAAAAAATATGCACTTTTCAGGTGCAATTCCTCTGACTTCAAGACTTGCATTTTAGAAGGTGGATGGCACCCAGATTGTCTGACTAACTCTAATTTTGGTTCTATGAATCCCAGCTGCAACCAATCTGTTGCTTGAAATAGCTGCCAGTGTTGTCTTTCAGTGCCACAACTGAGCTTGTGGTATCTATATGAATGGTTTAAGTGACAGCAAATGTAAGACAACATGGCTTTGATTAGCCCCAGTGAAGAGGGTGAAGCCAAGTCACAGAATTTTATATTTGCATGGCCATGCACATAGGAAGTGTGCTGATAGCTCAGCTGATGTGTGATACCCCAACTGTACATCTGAGCCCAAAGGGTCATCAGCCAGGCTTGTTAATCACCTCAGTGAAGAACTGTCAAGCAGAACAATGGCCCTCTACTTGTAGATCTTGGCTGAAGCTGTTATTTGATGGTTGGCTTGATCTTTCCTCTCCAAAAACTTGTGAATGGAATCCAATAATTATTCTTGGTTTATTTTGACAAGTGTTTCCATTGCTTCCCCCTCACTTAATATTTATGTACGTGAGCCAAGTTGGAGGCTTATGTTTTAAAGAAAATGAATGGTGAAATAAGACTCTGCATTCAGAATAAGCAGCCTAACTAGGTGACCTGATTTTCAAAAATGCCAATTGCCCAGAAAAGACTTCCAGCCCTAGAGACCATTAAAAAAATCTTAGCTTTGTAACTGTTATTACAATTATTATTTATGGTATGTATTGCAGTAGTACTCTGGCAGTGCACAAAGACCCATTGTGTGCGGCACTGTACGACCACAGAGACGAAAGTTACACAGATTAAAATTCCAACTGCCTGTTCCATGGTGGAAACAAACTCAGAATATGCACACCTCGCTCAGCCACCCCCTCCTTGGAAAATGTCTCTCAGCTATTCAAATGCTCTATTGTTTAAATGAATTAGTCAGCCAGTAGCCCTTGCAGGGCAGAAGAGGAGCCAGGAAGCTTTGTCCTGTGCACCCCATCATTTTGGAGACCCCTCTTGACACTGGTTAAGGGCCCTCTCTGTTGCTTTCCATCCCTGGGCATGTCACAGTCACTCAGTATGAGCCCAGCCAGTTTTCCCCATGCAGCACTAATGGCTTTGGCGAAAGTGACAGGTCCCCTTATTTGTGGCAGTTTCTGTGCCTTTCATGCCCAATCAAAAATGTTTACAAAGGTGCAGTCAGGGAATGAAGGAGAGGGGAGCAGAAGAAAAGAAATCCAATTTTGTTTGGAAACACTTTCAGAGCTTAATTAGTAAAGAGGGGGGTGGGAAGGGGGGCTGAACAGGTGGTGCATTATTCTGCCAGGGATCTTCAAAAGCGAGGGAGTGCATATTGTTAGTTTTCTGCAGAATGAAAAATGAGAAGGTCGACAGTACCTGGATACCTAAGAGCAGGTGATCTGCCGAAGTAAGGTCAGAGTTGTGCACACATACGCACTCAAAAAATCTGCATAGAAAAAAAAACCCTTTTTACCCACAAGGGGACAGATCCCAGCTCTGCATCGGAGATTTACATGGATTCATATTCATTACATTAGCAGTAGCCACATTTAGCAGCGATTCCCAAAGGAGCAGGAAAATGATGGCCTCGAAGAAAGCTGCCACATTTCAAACTCTCCAGCTGTGCCTTGCCACCATTGCTGCATTCCACTGCCAAATGCAGTAATTTATGAATTTGTCTTTTTTATCTGAAAAAAATGTTAATTTACAGAATGAAGAGAAGAAGAGGAAAGCACTAACATGCCTGGAAAAGAAATGTCTGTATTTTCCTTTAACTGATTTATAACTATTTCTCTGACGCTGTAAATGTTATTTGTGTTCATAAGGCCATTATTATTTTGCATTAGATGCTTGAAAGAAAGCAGGAGTGCCAGCGGATAGAGCATTCCAGCTTACAAAAGAGTCATTCTAAAGACATGGTAGCCCAGCAAGACTACCACAGAGTTTGAAGACATAGAGAATGAATTATGAACAGTAATTATTTTTTGCTTTGTTTATTTAAGTACTGAGCATGGGCCATAAAAGAATAATAGATATTGCAGTTGTTTCAAAAAAGCTGTTTTATGTTTTATTGGATGGAACGATGTACATGTACATCTGTTCTGGTAGGGCAGACTAGAACTTATACTTTTTTATTATTAAATTACTAGTAGAGTAAAGCAAAGTCTTTGTAATTTGTCTGACACCAAAAGGAAGAAAAGATTCTTTCTAATTAAATATCTGTTCCTCCCTAGCCTTGTTGCTGAAAGCATCAAGCAGAGCTGTCTACAGGACCACTGAAAGTGTTTGCAGGCTGAAAAATATGTGCACAATAGTCTCAGTTGTGGATTAATTCTATTTTGCAGTGTTTCAGTTTTCAGTCTAAGGGAATTAAATTGCACTGTATAAATGTTTGGATTTTGTGGAGTATCTTTAGGCAGGAGGTCCAAAGTATGGCTTTCTGTAAAAGTTTCTGTACCCTGTGAGGAACCTTGGTAGAGGTGGAGCTTGGTAGAGTCCAAGAGCAGCTCAGCTAATGCTTTCTTATACTGCAGTTTAATAAGTTCAGCATTATCACTGAGACCCAGGATAGAACCTTTCTAATTCAAAGAGTTTTGCTACTGTGGTGTTGAAAGGAATGAAGATCCTGTTCAAGTGAGAGTAGTCCACATCCGGGGATATCTGCCAGCAGATCAGCAGGTAGAACTGTATTAAAACCTTTATGTGCTCCTTTGTGAAACCAGGCATTTATAATGTTGACTAATTATGGTGTCTTCCCCCTGGTGCTCAATTATTCCTAGTTTTATGGGCTACTTAATGAAGCAAAATTCTCCATTAGTTTTTAAAATGTCTTTACCATCTAATGCTAGGAGCTGTCTTCTCAAAATAATGTCTGCCTGGACTAAATTCTCTTGCTCTGTTGACAAAATGGAGGCAAGACACTGACAGAAGGAAATAATCAGCTCAAGACTTCAGGAAGGAAAGGTACATTTTTTTACCTGGCTGCTGAAAAAAAAAACTGAATGGGGTGAAAAAATACCTCTTAACGGCGACTCAGCCCATCTTGCTGTGCACCAAGGTGATGCAAGATTAACAGCCCAAGAGAAGACAGGACCCCTCCAGTGGTCTCTCTCCTGACACCCTGTAGGTGAGAAGAGCCAGCATGCTGTTCCTGCCATGTGCTGCCTGTGGTGTGGCAACCAGGTGGCAGCTATGAGCAAGGTCCTCAAGTGCCCTTGAGAGCAGGTAGGCAGTGTTTTGCTGTGAGTCAAGAGGAAGGCTGGCACTGTGGCCCATCTCACAGGGCTTAGTCAAGACTGAATTCTCTAAATATCTCTAGGTATCTCCTAGGTTCCCTGGCCAGCAAAGAAAGGAACAAAACAGAAGTGGTTTTGTCTCCTACCTCAAAAGGTCATTCTAATGCATCATTGATCCTTCCTCATTGAACATAGTTCCCTTTATTTCACTTTGTGCTATTCCTTTTCCTTGCTCCCATACTGAAAACAACAATCTCCTGGGTTTTCAAGTTTGTTTGCTGCTAGTGTTTAGGAGCTGTGAATCAAAGTCCTTGTTCACTTATAAGCCTTTCATAATGCTTCTGATTTTGGTCATGGTACTTAGGATTTACACCCGTGTAAATGAAATCAGTACATGACCCATGACAAGGGCTCCTTAGCAGTCTTTTTTTTAGGCTGTGTAAATTAATTTTTCTTGAGTTTCCTCTCAGGATAGCATAAATTATGAGACAAAAACCTATAATTCACTGCTAGGCGAGCAGCAGTTACTCCCCCTCGACCACTTTCCTGCCAAAATTATGGGAGAATAGCTGGTGATCTCAGCTCATATTTGCATGGTGTGAACAAGAACAAGACAGAAAAATGCTTGCTCAGGTGTCGTGAAGACATGTACCCATTGTTGCCATTGCCTTGCTTCCAATGTGGGAAATGCATTGGAGAGCAGAGGCAACTGTCTGTGCCCTTTTGCTTGGCTCCTCTTAAAATGCAAAGGAGAGGATATTATTGTCACATAGAAGTTGTGTGCTGATGAATGCACAAAATATTATACTGGATGTTCCTGGTTGCTGAAATTGCATCATCAAGTTTTGTTTTTTCTTTCCTCTTCTTCGGTTCAAGAGCTCACTGTCTAAATATTAACTATAGCTATCAAGAAGCAGAGGAGCGTTTCAAGAGACCTGGCAATTTGATGTCAGCCCTTTAAATCATGATAATATTTCTTCTTGCATTGTGTTCTAAAGGGTATGCCCTGCATTTGGCCCACACAGAGACTGCAGCCTGATGGAAGCCCTAAGAAATGCAAGACTCATCCTTCCACTCTGAGGTCTGAGGGCTACATCTGCAGATATTGAGGCTGGCTGTGACTGCCTCTGACTGCTTGCCAGGCGTGCATCAGCCACCCCCTCAGAAGAGCTGGAGTGGCTCAGGTGTCAAAGAGCAGAGCATGAGAGACAAGAAGCTCTGCAAAACCCCCATTTCACAGAAGCAATGTCACTGCCTAGGCTGCTCAATCAGGTGGTAAAGGTGAAGAAGTAGATGACTGTGTTGCCTGTTGTACTGAAGCCAACAGACCAACCCAGCTCGCTGAAGATGCTCCTGGCTTCTAGAACAAATCCAGTAATTCCTTGCATTATGCAGGTGGGGATTACAGCAGCTTGGATTTTTCAGTTGTTTTGGTGACTGCTCAGCTTCATTTCTATTTGCTAATGTTATCATCATCCTTCTGAAATACTCTTAAGCTTCTTTATTGACTTCCCAATGTAAAAGTATTATTGTAAGCCCACTCATATTTAGCAACAACTGAAGTTTTTCATCTTGAGATTCATCCCTTACTCTCTGCTGAACTGTGAGAGTGAGTTACTACCTTGTAAGTGACTCACGGGTATTTATTATTCTGTGTATAAAGGTCAGGTTTTAATGTTCTGAGTGATATATGGACATGGCTCAAGATCAGGCAGTCTTGAATGATAGGTCTTAAATTATGATCCTGTGGAAGAGGAAAGAAATAAGAAATCACAACTTTTGTTAAACAAGCCTGAAAAAACACTTGCACATATCTGAGCTGGTGGTGGAAACCTGCCAATTTCAGAGGCTGGTTTGCTAAACCATAGTATTGTGGCTCATGGAGCCCAGCTCAGAGAACTGAGAGGAAATTTTTAAAGGCTAGATTCATGACTAGCTATGCCTGCTTTCTGCTAGTCTCTCAAAGTAGAAATATTCTGTATTAATAGATAGCAGAGCTGATAGCAGACTGTTAAAGGATAATCCCCAAATACCCTTCTGAGTGTGTCTTAACACTCACATCTGCCAGGGACCTCTAGGTGACCTTGCCTATACGTATGCAACAGAATTATCCTCAGGCATCTTGCTTCCTTATGCATGTGCATAGCCTTTAGGCATTCTTCTGTTGAGTGGATCAAAAACTAAGGTCCCTTTGTGGGTCCTCCTGCAAATGCACATACCCTGTGATACAATTTTCAAGAATTCAGATCTTGGGCTACAGTTCAGAAGGATGTGTAGGTCACAGAAGGGAAGCATTGTCACTTCTCTGCTTTCTGCCTTCCTGCAAGGAGGCAGAATAGTGGTTACAAGAGGTGCACTAGAAGTTGCAAACTGGTTCCAAGATGCCTTCTTATGTTTCTTCCTGAGCTCTTCTAAGACACAGTTTCTTGCAGTGGAAGATTTAGCCACAAGTCTTGTGTTTTTAAAATGTTTTACACAGGCAATGTACTCACCCTCAAATGACTCTAGAAATATAAGTAAAAAAATGTATGTAGTTTTATATCTGGTACAGCTGAAATTCTGCTATTCTATTAATCTGCTTTTAATGTTGGTGACAAGAGTTCAAGCCTTGCTCATGAAGTGGTAGTTTTGGCTATCAGCGCCAGCAGACCCTGACTTTACTTAGAAATTGAACATCTAAGAGATATTCCTTACATATAGCTGTTGTGGGTTTGGCTATCTGAAAGAAAATATGGAATTAGAGGAGAATGTAAGCCATTAACTCTTTTAACCTGCAGCTCTCTGTATCTTCATGTCTTTTACTACCTGAGAACAGGAGTTTTATGTGGTTAATTATACCAAGGCTGTGATAAACGAAGTGCAGAAATGCATAATGAAATTCAGATTGGTCAAAATCTTATTGAATTTGGGAGCTGGGACTTAAATGGGAAACTGAGTGACAATGATTTTAGTGACTTCAAACTCTTTATGTAGATTCCTGCTACTGCACTTTCTCTGTCCTGTCAGTAGCAATGGGGTTATTCTCCGTTCATACAGCCATGAGGGAGAATAGAATTTCATGCAACTCTGTCTACTTTTGGGAAAGTATGCTCCTTAGAAAAATAATAATAATATAATTAGATGTGGGATCAGAGTTTGACTGGAATAGTCCAGGACCTGTTATTCTTATTAATAGAAAAAATCCTACTTACTCTGTCATGCATATGGAAATATGACTTCCTTTTAAACTGGGTAAGGAAATTACAGTAATGAGTTTGGTTATTTAGACAGGGAAATGTTAGCTGCTTGTAGCAAATGGGGGCTTCCTGCCACTTTCATTTTGGATGTATTCTACAGATGTGGCCCTTGTTGTTTTTAGTCTCAAGTATAATTATTTAGATTTGATTTACGGTTACGACACTTCTGAGATGGTAAAGAAATCATAAGTGAAAATTCTTAAAAAGTAATTTCTTACTAGTTCTTAAGCAAAAAAAAAATCTTTTGTGAAAAACCTGGTAATTAGGTACACCAGAGGAATGATTTTTTTTCAGTTTTGCCTAAATTATCTTTCTATATCTATGACTGCTGTATACATGAGTTCCAAATCAATGTCTTCATCCAAATTGTAATTTCTTATATCTCATCACTATCTAGCTGACTTAGGTTATATTCTTCATTTCAACTAAGTGAATAATTTATTTTGTTGTGCACCCAGTTTACAAAAAAATACTACTATTTCTCTCAAATCAATCTGAGAATTCAAAATAAGAAAGTGTTTAAAATAGCTCCCAAGTGTCAAAATCAGACTATATTTGGTGAAAACAAAACTATTAGCACTCCTGTGTCCCAACATTTTGATTTTGCCTTTAAATCAGATTGAATCTGATTTTTTTTTTTCCTGTTTCCATTGCATGGCATCTTGCAAATCTTACTCAGCATTTCAGGGCTGTAGTGTAGATTTCTATGAGTGAGGGCAGACCTGTCATTATATACTGGGAGCATCTGAATCCTTTGATGGCCATCAGTAGCTAGAAGGGTTACCCAGGAAAGATAGTTTCCAAAGGTATCCAGCCTTCACAAAGAAGAAAGAACATGGAAAACTCAAATGAGAACTCTGATCTAGCATTGTAGCAATCAGCTGAGCCCCCATTAATTTCATAGAATCATAGAATGGTCTGGGTTGGAAGGGACCTTAAAGATCATCTCGTTCCAACCTCCCTGCCATAGGCAGGGACACCTTACACTAGACCAGGTTGCTCAGGGTTCCATACAACTTGTCCTTCAACACTTCCAGGGATGGGACACTCACAGTTTCTCTGGGCAACCTGTGTCACTGTCTAACCACCCTCATAGTAAGGAATTTTTTCTTAATACTTAATCTAAACCTTCAGCTTGAATCCATTCCTCCTTGTCTTGTCACTATGTGCTCTTGTAAATAGTCTCTGTCCATTTTTCTTGTAGGTACCCTTCAGATACTGGAAGGCTACAATTAGGACACCCTGAAGCCTTCTCTTTTAACCTGATCCAAAATATTTTCTTTTGATTTGAAACCCGACATTATTCCATGCAAACTGCCTTTGCCAAACTACGCACTTTGCTTCCATTTTTTTCCTATCAAAATGTTGTTGAAATATTAAAATAAATTTAGACATAATTGCTATGTTTCTTCTCCCAGATTCCTCATGAACAGCCTAATTCACTTCTAATAACAATGTTATGGCTCTGATCTGAAGATTCTGGTTTAAAAAATGCAATGGTTTATCTACACTGGCAGCTGTATTTAATGCACAAAACTTAGTGAACACATGCACTCTGCTTGGATTTGTTGGAGGTCAGATAGGCCTGAGTAGCTGAGATTTCTGTGCTTGTGAGTGGTGTCACGCAGCAGGGCCATGTGCAGCAGGGCTTTGCCATGCCTAGCCTGGCTGGTGGCTCCATGGTCTTGGGCCAGCTTTGCACTTTATCCAACCTGAGCAGATCTCACACCAGAGAAGGCCTTCACAGGCACAGGGCACCGAGGGCTGGGAAATGTCCTTCTGCCTCCCCTGCCAGCCCTAGCCCCATTGCAGAACCTGACTCATTGTTTATTCACTGGCATCAAAAGTGTCTCTGCAGTGTGACATGCATAATGGAGACAGCCTTGAAAGTAAATAGCTTTCTGCACTTGCTAGTATACCTAGGCAACATCATTAGATCATGTTAATAGAATTTATTCATTGCAATCTATTAAGCAAAACAGAGAAATGTTTGGTTCAAATGGATATAAAGGGGTTTGGAATCATCATAAACATATTCTCTCACAAGTACTATTTACAGAAACAGATAATTATTTAAAAATACCAAGATCTCGCTTTCAAAATTAATTGCAGGTTTTTTCTATGTTACTAAGCTTACAGAAGCCTTTTTTAGTTCCATACATCTCAGGTTTTAAGGACTGTTGCATTAACTTGGAAATGAAATCTCAAACCTCAGCTGTGCTCTCATTTTATTAGAGTGATATAGTGATAATCTCACAAGGATCCCAATAAGTACACGAGGAAAAAAGAATCAGCTAAATGGGAGAAGTGAAACTGGTCTAGCCCAGTGCTATTATATAGGTCTTATATTTTTTTCTGCCTGTTCCATAATAGGATATTTGCAAATTCTTCTCTCAGCAGGTTTTGAACATGAAATTGCATTATTGTTCTTGCAAAATAATAAACAGCTCTGGGCTATAAAATCTCTCAAATTGTTTTCCACAGAAGGGATTTGCATGCTGACTCATTCCTACTATATTTATCACCTATCGCCAAACCACTGCAACTGCAGGATTTCTAATAAAGCTATGGAAATTACATGCATTGCAATGGGACCTGAATGCATTTACATTTGTAGTATTTTACCATTTCAAAATTTATGGCAGATTACCTTGTTTGTGCATGTCTGGACTTTAATGGTTATTTTTTATAGCAGAAAATAGTAGTTTATGGTAGTATTCCCAGTAGAAGGTTTTTATGAATCTACCATATGGAGTATTACATAAAACTAAACTTGTATCAGCAGTGATTTTATGTAGAGTAAGACAGTGAACATTATCAAGAATTAGTGATTACAGAAGATGTCTGAAAACTTGAAATTTTATGAATGCGGGGTTGTTTGTTTTTTGGTTGTTTAGTTTCTTTTTTCTTTTTTTTTTTTTTTTTAAATATATTTTAACTTCTAGTAATAGCAGTCCAAAACTCTGCTTCTTCATGCAGAGGAAATTTAATTGTCTGCAGCAAATCCTGGTCAGCTCAAAGCAAACAATATTTACTGTTGCTGACCATCTCTCCCTGCTGCCTCCCCTTAAGGTGCCCTTCATGGAGTTTGGCACAAGTGGGATGTGGTGATTTATGCAGAAGACAATGATGGAAATCTGTAAAGTCTTCCCATTTTTCCAAACACCCCTGTCAGTTCATATATTTCAACCACAGCTACTCTCTTCAGCGTTGATGGTAGAAAACGGTGTTTTTCCCTGTGCCTTGCTATTAAAGGAGGAAAAACTTCAGCAAAAGCTGCATCCAGGAAAAGTATCACAATTCCACAGGAGAACATAGAGATTAGCAAGGCTATTCTCATGGAAATATGTGTTTGCATAAGTATTGACATCAGGAGATGCTACACAGCTTTGTCAAAGAGGACCTCATGGATTTGGGAGCCATTTGGCCAGGAAAAAGAAATGTACCATGAAAAGTAGGCAACCAGTCACACCAAGAGAGCAGCAGATGGTGCATCCGTGAAGCAATTGTCACTGCCAAGAGCCTGGCATGTTCTGCAGGCTGGAATGTATCTGCCTCATTAATGGAGCAAGCAGTTGGGCAGGGAATGTCTATAGAAATCCATATATGGTTGGAAGTACAAGCTGTGAGGTTTGTATCTGAGATGTAAAGAAAGGGAATGGGAAGGAGAGACAGCTGTAGGTATCCAATCATGCTTCTTTTACTGGTCCCAGTCCTGGCAGAAGCTCCTGGGCAGCACAAAGCAGGTTTTGATTCCAAGGCACAGTGCATTAAGGATGGTGACCCAAGTAACCACTGCTTTTCTACACTTTCCCAATCCCTGTATGGCAACTTCCTCTCTATATCAAATTTGTTTAGGAATAAGAGCATAAGGCCAGCTTTGTTCATTGTGGGGAATTGACACTTAAAGGCAACTGTGCATTTTCTAGCAGTAAAAAAGGGCTAAATCTGAAAGGATGGTCCAGCCCTTAGGATTTGATAACCATATTTGTAGAATAGCACCAAAACCATATGGGTCTGCTATATATCTTTAGGGTAATCTGTGTGATCTGTGCAAAATTTTCTATTCTTCATCGTTTTACTGCAAAATTGTTCTTGCTTGAGATGGTCTTAAAATCAGAGAGGCTGATACATATCAATCAACATATCCTGGGCAGCTGTCAAGGCTACATCTGAAACATTTCAAGGTCACATAGGGCCATTTTATAATCTTGTCTGACTTTTTAAAAAGTCTAGTGCCTTTGAAAAAGCCTAGTGCCAGTTTTCTTGCCTAGTGCAAGAAATCTTGCTGTTTATGCCCATGCAAAGGATGTTGCATGAAAGAATTCACTCAGCCCTTTGCTCTGGGAGAAATCCTCTACTGGGTTAGGGGCTCAGGGACCCAGGAGAGAGTGCCACTATCTCTGCTCCCATCAGCTAAGAAGCTGCCTCTTGGCCTCTCTACTGATTTGAATCACACCCTCTCTGCTTTTTCATTAGCTGATGTATCATAGTCTTACAGCTGTCTTCTGTCGATCTAAATTGCACACTAATACTGTACATTATTGATTAAATGAGTCTACAAATGTCTTTTTAATACTGTATGGGTTGATCAGTCTTCTCAGCTAATGTGCAGCACCTCCAGTGGGCTTTAAAACCTGGTGAAGCAGCTTTTAACCAGATCTTACTGGGAAAGAAAAAACTGCCTGGGACGCTGTGCTCACACGCAGGCTGAAGTATGTGTTTTGGCAGTGGGGAATTAGTAATGATTTCACTTACTATGCTAAAAAGCTCCCTGTGTTCACAGAGTCTTATTTGGATAATCACAACTGCTGATCTTACTCTTTGCAACTAAAGCAATTCACAGGAGGCTGTTGTTTTATACACCACTGGCATGGCTGCACTGTAACAGTTGAGCTAGTTTAGCAACTAATTTGGCTTTTTGTGTGACATTTTTGGAGGAAAGGTTTCAAAGTTTTTTTAGCCTTTTAAAAATTTTATATACACAGGACTGTAATAACTACATTGCCCATGTTTGACATTTGATAGTAAAAATAGTAGTATTCTGTCTATTTCAAGTGATTGCATTACATAAGCAGCATTCAGGAACTATTCTAGTTTCTACCTCCACTAGTTAATTATTGTAATTTTCCTTTTGGTTTCATTTCTTGAATTTAAATTCCTGTTTATGACCCTTCACAATCCAATCTATAGGCAAGTATTGCCCCTTTTATTACACAGTAGGAGAAGCATGTTTATGTTTTTGGGTGGGTGTCATGTATATCTGGTTTCACAGTATTATAGAAAATTAGGCTGAAAGAGCCTGGAGATACCACCTAAATCCACACCATTCTATTTTAAACAGGGAGACAAAAATGAGGTTTTTCTATGCACATATTTGCTGAAATACTAACTTTATCTCAGATCTGTGTGCTTAAAGCATTGCACAAATAACAACGGAGCTCTAGTCCAATGGAGGAGGTCTTGTGGGGGTATTTGTGCTTTCTGTGTATACTTCTCATGAGGGGCTTTGCCATATGGGTGTAGTCAAAATCAACCCAAAATATTTACCCTCCTTTGTCATTATTCAGATGGACATCTGCATTTCTACCAAAAAAACCCCAAACCTCTATGCAAATTGGTCAGTATGGGTACATTTAGTTTGTACAAAGTTTTGAAAGGCAAATAAGTGGTTTCAATTCTTAAATGGTAACTGTGCTGGGAAGTGGCAGCTGCCCAGTGACTGGTGGCTGAGCCTCATGGTGTCCTTCTTTGGGATGCTGGACACAGCTTTATTGTGTTTAGAAAAACAACGGAGAAATAAACAGTGAGAAGAAGAATCCTCAAGACAGAGCAGCAAATACAGATTAAATGCAAAGGTAGCAGCTAGACTGAAGAGATTGGGGAATGCACAGCAGCAGGAATAATACCGAGAAGGTGGTTGGTTCCTGCCCCTACTCCGGGATGAGAGGCATCTCCAGAATCCATGCAAGTCTTAAAAGAAGGAAAATTTTACTTACACCTCAGTAAAGTAGCTTCTCCCAGGGAATCAAACATTTAGCTCCTTGTCAGATCCGTTGAGCCATACATTAGCAATGAAAGAGTGATATTGCCACTATCGTCCTGATGATTCAGCAAGCAGCAAAACATGATAGCCTTTCTAACAAGGCTGTTATTCAGATATATCACTCAGTGTGCCCACTCCAACTGCTTAGTGGTTCAGAGTGTTAATGCTCTGCATATTGTGCTTAATAGAATTTTAAATTATTTTGATTAAAGTGTCAAGGGATGAGGATTTAAGATTGATCAAAACTACTTACTTGTGCTGTGGCAGTTGTTAACCAGCCACTTTCAGAACATTATTGCACATGCTTAAGTGATGTAACATTCAGACATGAGAAATATGAGGAAGTACTTCTCCTAAGTTCATACTGGGGAACAGGAGGGCAAGGAGTATATATATTTCAGAAACACTGACTGACTTGGGGTCTCAGTCCTTCATTAATGGAAGTTGATAGGACCTTTACCACTGCCTTCAATTTAATGTAATTCAACCATGGATTCACAATAGCAAAAATCCAGTATTGAAAGACTTCACTTCTTTGAACAGACATTGTAAGCTTTAAAATATGATACAATAATGAAGAAAATAAATAGTGGAAGCTTGTCTTGCTCTGAGGTCAGGTTTCTGGAAGTAGAGTCAGTCAGAACAAAGTTCTTGCTTTGAAGCTCACCTAGTTGGATGTTACCCTAATTTTTAAAAGCGTTTTCTTTTATAGTTCTTTTGAAAGTCTTAAAGTTCTCATAAAACCTCTTCAACCTTCTGATCTATTTACATATTTCTACTAGAGTCCTCACACACTGTTCATGTAAATAATAATTGCTTTACCTTCTTCTTTGTGAGAAGAGAGAATTAATAAACTGTTAGTTTAACCAGTGTAGCTAGAAAAGTAGTAATTCCATCCTCCAATCCACAGTCACCTCTAAAATTCTATAAATATCAAATACTCAAATAAAACACTCTCTTTTTTAACCTTTAAACTTACCAAGCATTTGTGTACTTACTTCATGTCCAATAATAACAGCTGGGGGCAGAGGTCTTAAGTGATGGTTGTTTAACTATGACGACAAAGAAAGATGAGGATGTTCCCATCACATATAGATTTCAGTTAAACAAAGTACTTCAGCATGTGATAACCACTAGTATGCAAATAAATCTACTGAAGCTAATGTAAGGAGAACATCTTGCAATTCTTAAATGTCTACATGTGCCTTGGACATCCTCTGAGTGGAACCTTAGAGTACATGGTTCCTAAATCATTGTCTCAGCTCATGTGTTCGTTAATATTTTGACCTGAATCAGAGTGCAGTGGCCTAGCTATGCCATGAAACCACCATCTCTTCCAGTCCTCATCAAGGTGATGCAGCGTTCTTCTCTGCTTATAAAATGAAGAATAACACCCTATCCAGCTCTTGCTTAGTATTTCACTAAAAGATAATTGCTTAAAATCTCAGTAGACTTTGCATCCACATCTGTGAATGACCATATGGTGCTTTATGGCAGACTATCCTGAGCCAGGCAGGTTGGTATGCTCTAGCTGCCCCTGTTTCTTTAATAATGCAAAGCAGTCATAAACTCACCTTAAGTGGCTGCTTAAGCCAGGTTTACAGCCACTGAGTGACTGCGCTGCTGAAGCCATCTCTTGCACTACATGTAGGTTGTTTAGACAAGCACTTTATTGAAATGACAAGCTTGATGTGAAATAGTGTTGTCTTCTACCTGGTGAAAGCTAAAGAATAATAATACGTGAAGCTGCTACTGATTAGAATTATTCTGATAGAAGCAAACGATTGCTGTGCTGTTCAGCAATTAAGTGTGAACTATAATAACAGCTAAAGACCATTTACCTAAAATGGTTTAGTGGTGGAGTCAGCAGTGCTAGGCTAATGGTGGAACTTGATCTTAAAGGTCTCTTCCTATGTAAATAATTCTATGATTCTAGGATTCTGTGAAAATTGGATTAATTTAGCTCAAAGATAAGCAGACTATTTGCTGTTCACAAAATCTCTGAGTAAATCCCAAAGCAAAATGAGAGAGATAGCTGGTGCTATGAAAATAGTTTAATAGTTTAAGCTAAAAAAAAATATAGAAGATCCAGAAGCTGAAAATAAAAATGTATGGTAAAAGTCCATCTTGACAGCCCTTGATTTTTGTGAGTGGGCACATCTGTGCTCTGTTGCACAACACAGAGAGAGCAGGAAAAGAGCATTCAAGGTACAGTTGTGTTTTCCTATAGTCCTTTTCATAGTAGTTGCTCAAAGCATTCTTTCAGAGAAACAACAGATACAAGCATTTTGTATCAATCCACAAAAAAATACCTACCTATTGTTGCATAATGCAAAATCTCTGCTTATGCACCCCTCCTCCAGCCATTAAACAGAGTCTGGTGGGCTGAAGGCATCTGATGTATGAGTTTCATCCTGTTTCCAGTGGGGATGTCCAGAACTGCAGCTATTTAACAGACAAATGAATATACAGAGCCATTAAAACATATTAAATACTCCTGCATGTGTTTAACTGCAACTATATGACTAATCTTTTTGACTCCAGAGGCAGCAAGGCATACATCTTAAGAAGGTACTTAAGAATTTTGTTGAATGGAGCTCACAGAACATTAATTCCTATGCTAGAGTGTTTGCTGGTGTAATTGCCAAAGATTATGCTACAGGGAGCAGGAGAGCAGGGCTGCAGTCACGGGGTCCCTCCTTGTGCACTCCCACTGCATTCACCACCTAGCAGTGTGTCCTCCAAGGACTGTTTGGACCACACACAGACACCTGTAGGACAG
Source organism: Vidua macroura (assembly GCF_024509145.1). NCBI lineage: Eukaryota > Metazoa > Chordata > Aves > Passeriformes > Viduidae > Vidua > Vidua macroura. Next base: position 32,787,558 of record NC_071571.1, read on the forward strand.
ACCCTAGAGAAAATATATGATGACTCCTGTCACTTGTCAAAATTGACCTTACACTGGCAATGAGAAAAGTTTGATGAAATGGAAATCAAGGAGAAAAAAGAAAAGAATTCAGATTTGGGGGACTCTGGCGGTAGAAGCAACACTGAAATTATTATGCTGTACTTCACAGTAAGGAGCAACTTCCACCCCTGTACAAAAGTCAGGGTGCAGCGAGCACCAGGTCAGGGCTACGCTGGCACTGCCAGATCAATACACACCTCATGGCTGCTTCTATTGAATGGACTCAAACACTTTGCAAAACGGGGCAGATCTGCAAGAACTGGGTTGAGTCAATGAAGGCATTCATGGTCCTTGCATTCTGGCCTAACCAGGGTGCTAATGATGCAAAGGCAGAGCAAAGTTAGTTTTCTGGAGAAAAGTTACACCATAATTTACAGAGTAACCTTTACATAGTGAGGAAGAGGATTTTTCATAGAGACAAAAGGCAAGGACTTGGATCACATTGGGAAACTTTCCATTCTTTTTACCTCTGTCTCCATTTAAATGAAATAGGGAGACCCATTTGCAGCCAACAAAATTAGCTAAAAGCTGCTCACATAAAGACAGAGATTTCATTGAAATCAAATCCATATATTATCTCACAGGAACAGTTGTCCAGAGTTAATTTCCAGGTTAATAGGCTATTACTGCCATTTTCAAATAAAGCAATTAAAAGTAATATTCTTATATTACTGATAAGAAGGATTACACTGCATAGGATTGTCAGCTTATTTTGCTCAGTGTTCTTCATCAAAAAGTATCTAGTACAAATTACTGTAGGCCAAAGTGGAACAATGCTGCCTAGAGGAAAAAAAAATACCTCTCTGAAGTCAGAGTTTTTAAATTAAATTTTGAAGCAATGAACTCTATTCCTTAACTTGTAAGATGTGTAGAAAGTATTTTCTGTCTAAATGTTCTTTTATCAGTTTTTCTGAACTGAAAAGCAAAGGTAAAACAAGATGATAATTATATATCAGATGTTTTCCTGTAGATGTTGAATGCTTTCCACGGAGCATGTGTAATATATTAAACCATAATCTCTTCCACAAAAGCGTTTTGTGGAAACTCCCAGAATATTCCCAGTTCTTTTCTGCAAGAAGATCTGTACCATATAGGCAAAAATCTGATCAAGGAGAAGAAATATAATTTCTCATGGGGAATTATCATATATGTGAATAAGAAAACATGACTTTCCCCTTCTAAAATGGCATGAGTGTAACATATGTCTTGGTCCAATTAGAAACTGTCTTTTTTAGATTATCATCATGGCAGCCTGCACTTGTGAAAGCAATTTTGATGGATCTGGGGCAAATTTAGAATCAAAGGAGAGAGCTAACCTTAGAATTTAAAAGGAGACATTCATTTTTCACAGAGGGCATTTTTTTGTCTATTTGAAGAAGACATAGTGCTAAGCAAAACCCCCATATTCATGCTGCTTTGGTGGATAAATGCCTGGGTATTTTGCAACAACAAAACAACCGTATTCAGCTACTTGGAGGGTTTTACTGGACTAGAGCAAAGTTTCTAACTTGGCATTGTTTCCATCTGATGAAGCCTCCATGTTTGCTATTTTTCTAGGATGACTGGTCTAGCATAAGAGCTTATAGTTGTCACTGTCCTGGAAAAGTTTTACTGAACAGGGTGAGTTGATTTCGACTGCAGTTGGTCATCAGTCATGTGCCATGCAGGGAATCCTGACCTGGGAATGTGCCTCATGGTGATGAGAACCTGATGTTTCTGTGTCGTCATGGATCTACAGCACAGATTTGGAGTACAGCAAGAGGGAGTCAGTTCCTGACATTCCTCTTCACAGTCCTCCAGACAGTCTTTGGATTTATGGGACATATTGCTTCAACATCCCCCATGTCAGTAAACCTTTTCATCCCTGAGAAAACACCTGTGGTTTATGTTTAATCCTTAAGACCTGTGAAAGTTTTGACACGTGCCTAAATAATGCTTCACTTTGAAAGGTATAAAAAATGACCTTACAATGCAGCCTTCCCAGTCCCTGGCATGTATTCACCAAGTGGGGCAACATAAATAAGAAAGTGGCAAAGGTCTCTGTTGATTTCAGTCATTCTAGGATATGAAATTCTTGATAAAATGAATCCTCTGGGATCCGATTCAAAGACTCAGATGTGAAATGCACCTGTCTTTTGAGAATTCTGAGTCCAGCCCATGCCAAACAAAAGTAATTGGAAAGCCAGACTAAGTGCTGCTGATTTAAAGCACATGCTGTGTTGCTCAGTGGTTTGGGGGAGGGACATAAGAGAGGGAACATCCTAGTCCCATGAATGTTGTGTTTGAAGGCACAGGATACTTTGGGTCTGTGCTGTTCACAAGTAGCGACATTCCTTCATCCCCAAAGGCCAGCTCAAGACCTGTGCTCTCCTCAGCTCCTACATCAAACTTTCTTTCACAGTGTAAATTGTAGGTTTGCCTTCAGACAGGGCTTTGCCAGAGGGAGAGGATGGTGCTGAGAAGGACATGAGCTGTCTTCTGCTCCACACAGAGCTTCAAGAGCACGTGAGAAACATAAAGTAATACTTCTCACGGTCAGCAAGTGACACTTTGCCTTTCAGATTGAAGCTTTTAATTAAAATGGGAATTTCTGGACTGAATATTGGCAGCCACAGGACTGCTGAAATGTGACATCATTTATGACTCCAGCAGTAAGGAGTTCACTGTCCATGATCATAAAGCAGATTCCAGTCTTGATTTGATATCGATTTAACAGTCAGCATAAGTTTGCCCTTTAATATTAAACAAAATATGTCAGATCAAAGCATTAACAATATTCTTCCTCGGGGTTTCTCCATGGATATTACTTCTAATTCTTCCAAGTAGAGATGTCTGGCAGAGAGCAAGCTTCAGACCTCTGTCTTGTAACACCACTTTTCTGGAGCAGTGGTTCTTCTATCCTGCACTGCCCCTGTACAGTGTTGTTCCTTCACCACTCTTTTTCTCCCTAACACAGACTAAGGCTATTTTTGCTACAAACCTTCTGTAATTGCCAAAGACTGGCAAATCCAGTCTCCATTTCTTTCTGCAGACACTTTGCAGCTCTGTGCTCAACCCTTCCTTCCCTGCCATCCCTGTTCTAATGGCTTCAGTCTATTTTTGCAAGTCTCATTTATTTTCTTGCTTCTTTTTGACATGAGTGATACAATATGTGACCTCTGTCATGTGTCCTGATTTGTCTGTCTCCTGCCCCCATGTTTCTGATATTCATTAAGGCGATATTAACTTTTCCAGCTCTGCTTTGCCCCTTAGTGAGGTACACTCAGAGACTCACATCAATGTCTTTTTAAATTGAATTTTCTTATTGCTATATCTAAATTTAATCTCCAGTATATTCCTTCTTGCCTTTAGCTGTAATTCTTCTACCATCTTTTGTCTCTTTGTTTAAAAATGTAACCAAAATAATGCAGTAATTTTTGAGTTCTGAGATATGAGGAGGAACCTGGTCTATTTGGAAAAACAGTCAATCCCATGAGAACTCCAGAATTACACTTTAGGACAGCTGTCCTGACCTCAAGTGATGTCAATTTTGACAACATACTGCCATTGTAAACTAAAATATCCTGATAGCAGTATATAAGTTTTTCTTTCAACACTGCTTCCAAGCCGAAATCCTTACTTAGCAATAAAGATAGAGGCAACAGTGATCTGACACAGAGCTTGAACAGCCCCTTCCTGTACTGTTCTCTGAGAGACTGCTTTGGGGGAGCTGAGGAGGAAAGGGCCATTTCTTTTAACTGTAAGGACGTGGCAGTTGGGAAAATTTGTATTCATACTGTACTGTGCAGCTGTTGGGATGGGAAGACTCATGGGATATGTGATACACTTTGAATATTTTTTATTTTAATTTTTCATTAAATATCAGGGCTGCTGAAAATACAAGATAATATTATGGTAGATCTATAATATAAATGGAAGTAAACAGATGCATTAGCAACCTGCTTGTTGCTTAAACATATCTTGCCCTTGCATATGTCTGTCCTTGCTACCATTTCCTCTTGTTTACCACAGTGAACTGGGATTAATTTGATCTGACAATTTAAATTGGGGCTTGGTCAGTAATGCTGGCTTTCTGAACACAAAAAGTAGTTTTCTCTGTATCAGCATGCAGAAGCTTATGGATGATAGATGTGTAAACTCCATTTTGGTCCTCTGCTTATTCTCTTTATGAAGTCATAGGTGGAAGCTGCTGTTTTGTGATATTTTCCTGCCACTTATATAACAGATCTTCGAAGTGAAGCTGAGGTTAAATAAAATTTGTGAAAATTTGATTGATTTTTACTGCTCATGGAGGAAATCATGGAAGTGGAAAAGACACAATATGATCAGAGACAGACAGGAACTCTAATTTGTAAAATTATTTCTACATTAATTCTGCTGCTGTTAAGACTACAGAAAAATTCTTTGGTGATTGTAGTACAGGGGTTTCAACCCTAGAAGTCAGTATGTTTGCTGCTTGTGGCTTACGACCTTTGCCTCCTCCACTTTTGGTGGCGTTTCCTCATGCACTTGTTCATGTCACTTGCTCATGTCCGGTCCACAGTCACTGCTGTCGAGCTCTGCACGCCAAGAAAGGCAAAATTCCCTCACACATTTCCACCCAGACAAAGTTTAAATCCAGTTAGATGAACCAGGCCTCTCATTTTAGACCCTGATGCTCTGAAGTGACACCTAACCCACACTCACTGCAAGAAAATCAGGCATCATTTGATTGTTCCACATCAAATATGTATTCCCCAGCTGGTGAATAAGTTTAATTTTACCCTCTGATTACCCAAAAGTAATCTACCCAAAAGCACTGATATTTCCATCGTCTTGGACTGATGACAGTCCATGATTTACATGCAGCAATGTGGTTCTGAGGGGTCTCAGAACCATCTGAATATAAAGGTTTAATGATTGGATTATATATTCTCTCTCCATGATGGAAAATAAGACAACTGACTTGGCTTTCAGGCAGATTACATAAGCCCAAGTTAAGTGGTAGAATAAAAATGACTGATATTCCTTCTTGACTTAAATACAGCACTAAGTAGTATGCCCTTGAATTCTGCATAAAGCAATTTCCTCCTCTTTGGTAACAGCTAGGGGGCATTCCAAATGCAAATAGAGTCAGCTTTGCATTTTTAATATTCCTTATATACATAATTCACTGCCTCAGTTTAGAAACGTTATTGCTACCTCTTCTGTGCGTTTCAATTATTTGGCACCTCTGAACTTTCATATTAACTTTAATGTCAGCTCTTAAAGCATATTTTGTACAGGCGAGCTTGTGCTGATATCTCTTGAAATTCACAGATTGCACAAATGCTCATCCAGGCACAAATACACTGTACAGTTTAACCTGTGTCATTTCACTGGAGTGTGTGGAGGTTCACTAACTGCACACGTGGTTGTACCAAATCCCTGAAAATCAGTAGGTAGAAATGGGAGCAAAGCAAGAGCAATCAGTATTAAAATATCACATTTGTGTGCAGTCCACTCTGCATGCATAACCCACAGGCATAATGAGGATTCCAGCTCATCAATAGGAAACAATGCTTTTTTTAAAGTAGCTTTCGAAATAATAGAAATTATGGATGGAAGAACATGACCACAATGGAAGGAAATCCATCCCCTTGCTAATGTGAAATTAATTAATGCATTCCATAAAGCCAGAGACTATGAGACGGTTCTGAGTAAGATTTACTTAATTGCATTTTTCAGGAGAGAGAGGCAGTTGTGGCTATCTCCTGTGACCATGAATGTTCCTGAGAACTTTTTTTCACTCGGAGGAACAGAGGTGAAGATTTACAGCATCTTGTTTGATTCTTCAAACTTCTTCAGTTACTGGATGACACTGTCAACCACTTGCAACCACAGATCTCAGGGAGGTGACTGGTTGATGGCTTTGTTCATCTCTGCTGATACTGTCTGTGGGGGCATAGATCTGTCTCTTACTCACTCCATGCAGGAAATGGTGCCAGAAACATCCTCTCTATTGGTCACACTCCTCTTGCAGCCCATCAGAGCAGGAAGGTGGGTATCCAGTTGTGCTCCTTCTTTTGAAGAAATACCTTTCCTGCGTGACAGTCTGAGATGGAGAGTGAATGCGGTCATCTCATCTCCAGCCCATCCCTACCAGACCAATGTGGTTGCACAGCAGAATACATGGCAACAAGTACCAAATGTTTCCCTGGAAGCCTCTCTTAAGGGTGGCAAAACTGAAGCTGGACTGAATCAATTACAGTGTTTTGGGTGCTGACACCACAATGTTTTGTGTGCTGTACAGTCAGCATGACTGATACTTGGATCATAAACTGTGCTTCCTATCTAAAAGAGACTATAAACAAAAGATATGGTCAAAATCTCTCTTGGTTTGACTCTACTGACTGTTTCTCAAAATAACTGAAAATCAAGCCTGCTGCCTTCTGCATTGCAATAGAAATAGATGCCCTGCCTCTAATTTCCCATCAATTTACACCAAGGTAAGCCCAGCGGTACGGTGGAAAATCCACCCCCAGTGTGCACATATTTTGTGTACTTTACATAGGCTGCTGTAGTGCTGCAAAGCCAATGCAGAGGCTGTGCCAGGGCTGACAGTCACAAGATGCTGGCAAAAGCTTGAAAGTGTTTCCTAGTTGCTGATGAGTGCCATGTTCAAATGATGATGACTGCTCTTACTGAAAAGGAGATTGCCTCTGGGCTGAATGTGCCCTGGCAGTCATCAGCTAAGACCTCTCTCCTGGATCTTTTCCACTACATAGGTGGTGGGGTCAGTCTTCTGTTTGATTTCTCTCCTCTCATCTGAAATAGTTAGCTGCCCTGATGAAGTTATAGCAGGAAACAAAATGAGTTCAGGGTTTATGTTACTGTGGCACTGTCAGTGAGGAAAACTGACTTGCAGATTGGACAGCCATGAGGAGTCACTAAGATGATGAAATCAATGCTCTGCAAAGCTGGTCTAGCTGAGACCAGGAGCTGGGACATAAATGAAAATGCATTGTGTGTCCTCAGTGCACATGGCTCCCAGCAGTGCTCACTGCAGCTAATGGGGAACTGCAGCTGGAGAATGCAAGCAGCTCAGGGTGCTGTGAGGGTTCCACCTGAGAAGCAGCCAAGGCTGTCCATGTTCCCATCCTTCCACAGAGAATTACTGCCCTTGAAGTGGGCTGTTGTCACTGGCCCTGAACCACTCTGGGTCCATCTCCAGGGAAGTGAAACGCGTTCATTTTGATCACTCCAAGGACCCCTGTCATCTGAGTGTGCCCGCAGCTATCCACCCTGTTTGATGCAATCGGCAGGGCAGCTAACTTTGTAATTGCAGCAGCTGCTTCTAACAAATACCTGACTTGAGCCTAATGTTTTGGTTTGCTGGACAAACCAAATGAAGAATTCAATTTAGATTGAATCAGCGGTTACTGTTATTACTTTAAATGGCAAAATAAATATCCTACTTCAACCTCTGCCCTAATATAATAGATTCATTTAATACAAAATGGCCAACCTTAGATGCAAAAAGAACAACTTAACAAAATTGAAGTAGTTTGTTTTGTGGCCCTTGTAAGAGGAAGACTTGGGCTCTATTCATGCTGACTACCCGGTTGCCTAGTGGTTAGAACACATCTAAAATGGAGAATTTGGATTCAGATCTGCTTGTCTCCCTGAAGACATTCACAGTCCTGTGCTCAAAGAAAAGAAAGCTTCACCACCTGCAGTGCTAAGGCATGGAGATAAAAGTCTGTCTGCAGCTGGGGGTACAGGGGTTTGTGATGGGTGTCTTTAGTTGATGTTGCTCTCTTTGAATAAATTGTTGAAAACAGGATCCTTGTCTTTCACCTTTAGATGAATATGTTACCTGTAACCCAGGGAGTTGTTTGCTTATATATTTGGAGGGGCATCTTTCAATATATGCACTGTATAAGAACAAAATTTCTCAGCTAATGATTCATATAAAGATTCATTTTGGACAAATTGCTCATCTTCCTCGTTGGAATTGGTTAAAATACTTCACTTGTCTTTGCAAGAGTTTTGAGAATAAATTCTCAATGCAAACTTTGGAGTAATACCAGTGCATTTATATTATTTAGTGAATTCTTTTGTAAAGTGGCTTGTAACACAACATGTGTCTTTTTGTACTAGTGGCCACTGCATTGAGCCACAGAAAAGTCTGTATTTGGGCAGCTGTTAAGACCCTTCTTCCCATATTTCCTCATTTTCCTTTGCTCTAGGAAAAGTTGGAATTCTTCAAAAAAGTGACCTCCTCAGGCACCATCTCTCCTCGTATTTATTTCTTGATTCAGCTGTCATTCATTACATTAAAGGTTATTTTTTTAATGAAGCACTGTGGGTAGGAAGAAATAACTTTTACCTTCTGTTCTAATTGATGAATGATGTGTTAACTAATCAGAAAGCTTTTCTATAGGCACCATTAAAGCAACAGATGTATGTGGCTCAGGAGAGATTTGTTGAACAGCTTCAACCTTTAAGTGCAGAGGATAAATGGGTGGTGACATCATTATACCTTGACAAATAGAAATTATATCATTCTCTTTTTTTCATTACTGATGGTTGATTTATTTCTATGGTTTTCATTTTGATGAGATCCATTCATTGTTTCTACAGTTAAAACCTTTTAAAATTGTAATATGCAACTAAATTGGTTATAATAATTTGCACGTGATCTTTGGCATGTTATCTTTTGAGATTTTCTCCTGAAAGTTATTTCTAATAGAAAAATAGTATGATATGGAGCATGATAAGACAAAAAAGAAACATTTGAAATTGATCCTTGGGTTCATTTTTAAGCTAGCCACAAAAACAGCACATAGGGAGTCAGAAGACATTTGATGTGGTTATAAAGCACCTACATTGGCTGCTGGAGGATTTTATTTTTGCAGTGAACTCAGAGCCTTAGAAGATTGGCAGTTGTTCTGCACAGCAGTTCTGGCTATAATAAACAAGCAAATGTTCCCCTCTCACCCATCTCTCCCCAGTATATTTTGAGCTCTTACCTTGTTTGATTGCATTTCTCATACAGCCACTGAGATCAGAATTTCCCTGAAAATTTTGGTTATCACTGAAGATTGCATTTTTTCGACTTTTACTGCAGCTTACAAATCAGAAACTAAAAATAAAGTGTGCATCTGTTTGGATAATATATTGCTCCAGAAGAGATTAAAATGACAGAATAAATCTTGGATGTAATTTGAGAAGAGTTTTGAATGAATTACAACAAGAGATTAAAACAAGGTGAATTTTGCTTGGCTAGGACCTCAATGAGGGAATTAAGCTGATGCTGTGTCAGGGCAAAGTTTGCAAGATAAAATAGGGGTCCTTAGTGTCTGCTATAGAAGTATAAACAGCAGATTAAAACTGGCATTTCTGCCAGAAGACCTTTAGCTATGCTGGGGGAAAAAGAGATCAAGGTTAGTTAGAAAAGAAAGTCAGGAAGACAAAATTCATATAGAAGATCTCATGGGTGTAAGCAGGGTTTTCATGTCCATGGCCACAGCTTGGAAAGCAAGGACTGAATAAGTGACTATTCTTGTACCCTGGAATAGGGGTAGGCAGCACAAGGATAAGGTGTTCTGGCAAGTTCTCTGCTTCTTCAGATTCCAGGCAGGAGTTCTTAGGCTGAAACTTTCCTGTACGAGAAAATCTTAAAAAAAAAAAAAAAAAAAAAAAAAGAGATAAGAGATCCCTGAACATGAGAAAGAGCATGGAATGGAAAGAGCTCGTGGCTGCCTCTGCTAATGATGCTATCGGCATTGCTGCTGCTGTTCTGGCAGGAGTGGTAGCAGGAAAGTAAATAGTGTAGTACTCCTGTTCTGGGGTTGCTTTACTGAAACTTAATGTAAATAAGTGTCTATTTATAGGTTTAGGAGTCGAATCTTAGTGTTCTGCTTGCTGTCAGCTAGCTGCCTGTAAAATGGTAAATTATCCTAAGTGTGAGAAAGGAATGAAGATGCAATTTAATGTAAATATAGAAAGTTTAAGTTCTGTCACTAAACTACAACTAAATCCATTTTGGAAAAAGCTGTGCTTAGCTTCACAGGAAGGAATGCATTTGCTTCAGTAACAGCAATGAAAAAAATAGCGGTGTTTTTACAAGAGAACTGGGAACAGATGATCTTTCAAGTCCCTTCTGGCCTTAAATCTGTGAATCTAGGAAATGATGCCTCATTTCACACTCTAAGTCATTAAAAACACACTTTAATTATTGAAGTAATCACATTTCTTGGCATTGTGGCTACTACCTGCTAAGATGATATACCAGATGATCAGTGTTTTACTGAAATTCGTGAAAAGAACAGTGTTCTTTACCGAAAGTCTTCTTTTTTATTATTTCCACAAGCTCACTGGAAATCTAAAATATAGAAAACCACTCAGTGTTATATATTATTAAATTACAAACTTAGCAAAGTAGGTCTTTGTGTGACTCCCCTTCCCCATAAGAACAAGGAATGTATGACATTCACAAACAGGGAGAGATAATTCATAAGAATATGAGAATAAATCATGCACAAAGAATGTTGGGGGGTGGGAGAGGGGCAAGAGAGGTGTTAAGCATTAACTAATACCTTTAAATAATCTTAGACCATTTCAAAATACTTCTCAATTGTTTTTTTTTTTCAGTACTGGAATCATTCCTATCATACAACTTTCTAATTGGAGTTCACATCCTTACCCTCCACCCATTGAGGAGACCTTGGGGCACAGCTGGATTTCAAACAAGGTTGTTTCCTAACCTTAAGGCACTCTGCTGGGTCAGACTGCTCTTTTCTATTGCATCCTTTTATGGTTTGCTGGGGAAGACAGAAAGATGCTCTAAAAACCTCAGTAACATCTTACAAAGTTACTGCTCAATCCCTGTGTGCTATAAATGTGTCTTTGCAACAGAAAACATAGTCAGGCACTGTCTTCAGGTTTGTCTCTTTCACTACCAATCCAAGGAAGAGGGACCAATTTAACCTGAATTTCTCGATGGTGCTGTAAAACATGACCAATTAAACACATCCAGTGAGCCTCCCTGTGAGCTTGAGTGTTTGTACTGCAAACTAGCATTTACCTTGCTATGTATGGGGCTGTACTGGCACAAAACTCTATTTCACATGGGCATTTCTGGGTAAATAATAAGCTCAACCAGAGAGGATGAATAAAGGAAGAAAGTAATTTTTCATACTGAATGAGTACAAGGTAGGACTGAAGTAAATGAAACAATTTGCTTGAGAAAGTGAGTGCAGTAAAAACTTCTGGTTTTGATGAGCTGTCTCTCCAAAGAACTGGATATACTTTAATAGTATCATTTCTGATTTATCTGCTGTTGCCAGATAAATTTTCTTCTGGGGGAAGAGCAGAATTCTCTTTATTTAATGTACCATGTCTGGAATGTGGACTAGATTCAGCTACACGTCGCTTATAATTATTTATGTAACTTATTAATCACTGGGCTGTCACTCAGCTGTTTATAAAACACAAAAGAACACTTGGAGCCTGAAAAATTACATTTTTCCTCCCCTGCACCTCCCCAAAGGCCTCTTTGCACTTCTGAGGAGATCTCCATTTAAATAAAAATCTCTTGCCCAGTCTAAGAAGGAACTCTGTAATGATAATTTAAAGAACACGCTTGTACTTTATGCTTGGGAACTAAAAGATTTGCTTTATGGTGCTGTAAAACTTTCTTTTCAACTTTTCCAACCAATGTCCTTGGGTCTTTGTTTAGTTTATTTTCTCAAATAGGTCACGGAAAGGGTTCCCTTCTTGCTTGCTCTACAACCTGTTTTCCCTATATTCAGTACTTGGAAAATGGCAGCATCTCTCAGATTACTACCTCTGCATCATGCCTGCGTGAAACTGGTAAATGCATAGAAAAGTTAAGGCGCTCAAACACAGACATGCTCACACCTACTCACACTCTTGTTTCGCACATCTTATTTCACTCTGTGAAGAGTTAGTCTGTGTGGCTTTGTGCAGCTCCCTTCTGAGCTCCTGTGCAGGATAGCTCACAGCTTGTCTTTCGGGGGAAGGTACCGTGCCAGTTCAGAGACCAGCATCCGAGCTTGTAAATGATGCACAGAAGAGCAATGATTCCATTCAGCTGAATTACATTTAAAATTTGATTATGAATGGCATCTTTGAGGCAGGCTATTCATCATTCCATGTCCTATGTGGGTCTCAATGTCTTGAAGCTTCATAAAGGCAATTCATTAAACAGCTTTCGCCAGACCAAGAGGTGACTCAGTGGGCTGGTGAAAAACAGTGGCTGACACCCCACTGCTGGCCATGGCGTTCCTGTATTATTGTTTAGGGCTGCAGTATATTGGCAGGGTGCTTGTCCTTTTGGTGCCGCAGTTCAGACAGTGGGGTAATGGCCATACCAGAATTTACCTGCCTTCTCACCCATTTGCTGGGCTGACTAGCAACATGTTTTTGATTTTTGCATGAAAGGCTCCACATTAATCCATGCCACAATTTGCTTTGTTTGCTTTCACCACTAAAATTACTTGTTTCCCCCAAAGATCTGCCATCTGTCACTATTCACCTTTTACATTTTTATGCTCCACAGTTGAGCAAACACCAACGCCTGAATAACTCTATTTCCCATTATCAGTCCTTGGAAGTGCCCTGAGGTCAAGGCAGTTGTGACGTCTTGCCCTGGCTGGATTCCCTGAGACCTCCAGGATTCCCTACAGGGCTCATCCTGTAGCCTTGCCCTCTCTGCAGCCACTAAAAATATCCTGGGTCTTTTTCTTCACAGGGGTTTCCCAGTCTTTAAAAAAAAAAAAAAAAAAATTAGTCCTGTCTGCCCCATACTGCCATAATCTGGCAGATGTAACATAGAATTGTAGGAGGGAGAGGCAGAGAGATGAGACATTGTCTGGGTGGATGTGGGCAGCTGATGAGGACTGCTCTCTGCTCTCTACATGGGTAATGATATCATGATATCATTGGGTATCTTTGTCTGCACTTGACAAAGGAAAGGGGCAGACCCTGGGTGACAGCTGGGAAGTGCAGCTGTGAGCCACAAGCCAGTGTCTGAGTAGCCAGTTGCAAAAGATTTTTGTGTTTTCATAATCCTTGTGAGTAATACCCTGTCAAAGTCTTCATCAAAAGTTATTAGTCCCTCCATAAACTGGTACTTCAATATGTAAACTCGCCTTGTAATTAATTTTATGAGCTATGCCCCTGGCACCATAGAGCTCTTATTTCATTTTAGGAGCATAATTGATTAGGCTTCCTGTTGCTGTGATGTAGACCTAGGATGTTGCCACCAAATGAGGAGTAATTTGTGACAGCTCATTTATGAGGAGATATCTACTGTTTGCCAGCACTGAGCATATACACAAGGCAAAGCAAAATATTTTGTATCGCTACTGCTGTGCACCACTTGAAGTTAAAAAGCAAAAGAAAAACAAAAAGACTATAATTATACAGCCAAATTAGTATGGTTAATTATTTTATATTAATACAGCTTCTTTTATTCTTCACTGTAAAGGTTTTTGTTCGCTGCTGTTTTCCTTTGAAGATATTTGTCTCAGTAGAGCATCAGATGGCATTCCTGTCTGGGCAACTAGATTTTGCATTGCTAAAATTTCCTTTTGTTTCAATTGTATCAGATACTTTTCTCTACTTCCAACTCTTACAGCAAAATAAAGTCTCTCACTCTGATATAACTTTGAACAATTGCAGAGTCCATCTTGATGCCAATGGTTTACATTTTCCTTTCTTTTCTCTCCCTGTTTAATATTTGAGTGAATGTTATCTGAGAGAAATATGTTGGACACTCGGGCTGTATTAGCTGAATTTATGGCTAGCATAAAAGAAGCAATATTTCCTGCAGGTAAGGTCAAAAGGGCTTTGTTTTCTATTAATTAAAAATAGGCTCATATAAGACAATGCATGTAAGTAATAAAGACATAATGCTTATTTTTGTGGCCATAAAGGAGTAGGTTACTCATGACCACCAATCATAGCTGCAGTCTCTCCCCGACCCTGACAACTGACCAAAAAAAGGAAAATGTATAATTTTATCCTTTCCATACCTTGCTTATACGAGCTAGAGAAGTGAGCTGAATGTCTGAGAGGCAAGTCCTAGGTTGCTGCAGCCCCTTAAAGCCTGTAAGCACAAGGTTGAAACTAAAAGTGTCTGGTGCTTGCTGCATCTCCCAGGGAAACTATGTATGGCTAAATTCAACCAGAGCTCTGTCTGAAATAAAACAAAAAAAAATCCACAAAATCTCAGAAACTGGATGTTTAAAAAATGAAACTAAGAGAATTTCAGAGGGAGAGTCAGAAGAAATGAGAAATGCTACCCTCCAAAACTGAAACAGAATGATAAATTACTTTTGCCTTTCTGAAGCCAAGCTAGAAAACCTCTGCTCACCTCTATTATCTACTTCTGGTCTCTGAAGATGCATTACCATATTAATTCATTGCATTATACAATTTGAGCAACTAAATGAGTTTACCTCATGCCCTCTTAATAGAATTTTCTTCTAATGCTAACTTTAAGTGATACATTTTAGGGGACACTTGAATTAGAATGCATCCCAGAAATTTATTTAGACTCTGTTTTGTTTACAAATTATGACTTAACCCTTCTTGATAAACCAAGTGTAGAAAACCCCCAGCCTCTCTGTGGACAAAATATCTCTTGGCATTGGAAGTCCTACCATCTCCTAAGTAATGTGAGGTTTTACTGGGCCTCAGGAGAGGTAGAAGGACTGTTTGTGTGAAAAGACAATCAGCACATCACAAAGAAAATGACATGCATGGTGAATTGGGAGGGTACATATGCAGCCCGTCAGAATGGGTGGAGAGGTGCTGCGACGTACGTGTGGTCAATTGACTGCATCATGAGGGGGTTCACCAGCCTGCAGTGCAAAACATCAGGAAGTGTTTTCCAAGCACGGAGAGTGTGGAAAAGAGGATAAAAAATGGGCCAACTCAATTTTGACAATATGCTTCCTATCAGGACAGGAATTTTATGTCCTGTGGCTGTAGTACCAACAGGGATCCTCCATTCGGGCACAGGCTACATTTTTTTTTCTATATACATATGCATTTCTATGTACATGTAAATGCACACAAAAATATGCTTACAAGCAACTTAGAAGCAGAAATGTGATCTGTGGCCTCATTTCTCTTTGTTCCTTTCCATTACCCAAGAGACTGAGGAACTCATATCTCAGGGAATTGCCCCAGGATTTATGACAAGCCTACCAACTGTGATGTCCCTACATCACACACGAAGGTTTCAAGGAGAAGAAAGCCTCATTAGAAGTTCTTTATACAGCTGGTCCCCAGTTCTGTTTGTTCTCATTCCTGGGTTTCCTGTTGGTCAGTGCCTTCAGCTGCTCCAGAACACTTCTGTGCATATTGAAAAAATCTTATATATTCCAGTTTCAGCAGAGGTGAATGTTTTTCAAAATGACCATTGTGCAGCTCCCCTCTATTCACCGGGGCCTCATTCAGCAAAGCTTTGAGTAGCTGAAGTATATACAGTTCTATATTTTCCTGAAACACAGAGAATGGATGTAATTCCATGGAATAAGTTCCCATTTCAGTCATCCATGGGAGGAACACAGACAGTACTGTGCAATTTAGCTATCTAAAATTTAAACTTAAATATTTTGCAAATAACCTGAAAATCACTCATTCAGTGTAATGATTGTCAAGAAATTCTGACTATTAGAAATAAAAATCCAGTTTCACTTTGTGGGCACAAGAGAACTACAGGTTTGCATTCAGTAGAACTACTCTCAAGTGTGAAGTTATGCACCCACGTAAAGTTTTTAGGCCTGACAAATACATCTGGAATTATGCTTTTGTCATGAACAATGGAAACTCCAATATTATGGACAGAATTATCACCTTGTTTCAAAAACCCAGTAATAGATGCTATTAATGAAATTGTTCTGCTTCAGATTCTTAAAGTATAACAGTGAGATCAACCTAGCATCTTTAGTTGGCTTTCACGGTTGTTTACCCCTCTTGGAGCTTTGGGTTTCTTTAAAAATCAAGTATTAGCTATTTGCAATGACTGATAGAAATAGAATTAACTTACTGCCAACTAGAAATCAATTCCTATTTGACCTTCTGATATGTATTAACCACCTTTACACTTTAAACAGAATTTCATTCCACCTTTGTGGCATTGACATAAATTAGTAAATAGAAAGTGTCTTCATTTGATATTTTCCACTGTAAGTACATGATCAACAGAGTCTTATGTTCAGTGATTTTAATTTAATGGGTTTATCCCTGTGCTAGATATGGTTTTCATTTAAACTGACCTTGCTTTATTTGAATTATTGCTCAGATTTGCACAAGTACAAATGACCTAATCTTCCAAAATATGTTTTCTGATCGACATAAGCAAACAGTCTGAAGAAGCAATTATGTAAAAGAAATGCTTTTAGGCAACAAATGGGTCTATAAATAAACAAGTACTTCCTAATCACAAGCTAAACTTGTGTAATTTTTTCATTTTTAATAAAAAAATAGTTAAACTCAATGAATTTTAATGTTCCTGGAAGTGAGGGACCAAGATTTTTTTGAAAAACTGAATACTGCGAAATTGAAAGCTGCACCACCTTTTTGCTAAAGTTCAGCCAGCATAGCTGCATTTGACCAGTACCACCTTTGACTTTCCAGGTCAAATCAGTAAGAAATCATATGGTAAAAAATTCCATTTTTATATTTGCAATGTGTAGGAGGGAAGGGGATGTTTTTACAAGTCAGACTTTTTTTTTCCCCCAAAGTGAAAGGCAGTGCAAAAATACACCACTCTACATAAACTTTGTGCCTTTTCTATGTTTTTCAACTGCCAGTGCCCTAGGATCCCATTACTTATTTGGATTTATGCACCCTAAATAAAGGAAGCATATTGGGAAATGTTTTTTGAAAAAAGTTTCTGAAGGGGAACTTTCATCTACCCTTGGTATTTGGGAAAAAAAAAGTGATTGTTAACAGTTGGAAAAGTATTATTAGGACATGTGCTATAGTTATGTCAATGGGCATGAGAAGAAAAGTGATAGCTGAAGCTTAGTACTGGAGGGACCAGTGTAGACAAGTGATTTTCTTGCAGTGAATAAATCAAGAGTACTCAACTAAAGCTGAGGGATAGTTACACAGTTATACATTGGTATGAGCAGAGTCTCAAGTCTAGGAAAAATAAGGTGGATGAAAATGCAAGTCACTTGACATGAGGAGAAATTATACTGCTAAAGCAAGAGAGGAAGACCAGCACAATTAAAAAAAAAAAAAAAAACCGGCTAGAGATATGTATCTGTGGAAAGAAGACAAAGAGAGGAATTAATGGAGAGTGTATGATGTCAGAGAGATGACAGAGAAAGAAAAAAATCGTTTAAAAAGCCCAAAGAAATTCGGGAAGACAGAAACTCAGAAATGCTAAAGGTCAGCATGAACCCAAACTCCACATACCAACTCCCCCAAAGCCTGTGCCTGCTTTTCTCTGGCTTATTTGCAGAAACATGGGTTGGGCTGTATCTCAGGCAGGCAAGTGGCCCTCAGCTGTGAGGGACAAGCACTGGAAACTTGTGGAAAAACAATTTTGCTAGGGAAGAGAGGTGTCTGTGTGTCCATGTGTGAGGTTTAAGAGAAGTTCTTGCAGTCCCAAGGAGAAATAATAAACTGCTAAAAAAATGAAAGAAATCACATATTGTCCCTGTGCTGCTCAGGAGAAGGCTGCAGTAGTGAAACAGATTCATATTCACTTTTTAGTGTTAAAGATACTTCTTTGGCTGAAGAGAAATCAAAACTAAAAAGGGGTAGTTCTGCAGAAATCAGTCTTCCTCTCTATGGCACTGGTGATACCAGGAGCTGCTCCACTGAAGGAAAGAAAATCTCAAGTTTGGATCTGAGGTCATCCAGGTAAGATGATATTTTCAATGCACAGCATAGACACAAACCTCTATTGTTTCCACAGGGAAAAATAGGCAAAGGCATTTGAGCTGAGGACCCCTCTAGGTCTCAAATCAACCTTTTCACTTTCATTTTAAAGCTGGTTTCCTGCTTTCTCTTCATACCAGTGCTCCCTTGGCAGCTCAGACCTCACACCTCCATTGCTTTCTGGAGCTGGACTGTAGGTAGAAATGCAAATGCTGTTTGCAGTCAGCCAGCTGGTTGACTGTCAGTGTCCTGAGCTTCACCATCTCTTTTACCAGGGAATAAAAATTCTTCCAAATTAAATGTTCAAGATGTCTCTTACATGCATTGTTTGTGAAGGTCATGATCCTTGGGTGTGATGTTGAGTTCCTGTACATGGCACATAGGATAACTGGCAAATAACAAGTTGCTTTGTCTAGATGTACTCATAAATGCAAATGTTTTCTTTCTTCATTCCCTCTGTCTCAGGAGGTAGTATGGATTATAAGGAGGATACATCTTCCCAAGTTTGTAGCTGTTTGGAGTCCTGGAAACAAGAATGTCTTTTCACATGCACCTTGATGTTCTTCCAAAGTCTGCAGGTTGCCATAACCCTTATGATAAAAGACCCCAGGAGGACAGATTATTTTCACCTTAATTTTGCAGCAGTTGCTATAGGGGAATTATGAAAGGAATTATCCAGTCCTACGTAAGTCATATATTGTGCAAATGAAAGGCACGTCTCTATGGGACTTAGGGGGCCAGCATGGTGCCACCTCAGTGCGCATCTATCCCCAAGCAGGCAGGGTGGTCAGACTCTTGTCAGTGGCGCCAGAGTCCCCCAGGACTCTGGAGGAAGGAGTCCCCCAGGAAGGAGGAGGCATGTTTGTCCCATCTCCAGCTGACTGCCTACACACTGGGCAGAAGACAAGCTTTGTTGATGTAAATACACCATTTATATGCTTGTGGCAGTGTCTTTCTAACATTAATGCATAATATGAGAAGAAAAAATGCAGTGTCCCTGGAGAAACAAGTGCTTTTTAGATTTACAAATAAGGAGTTATCTACACATCCCTCTCTGGCAGGGAAGAGGGAGAAACATGGCACAGTAGGGACAGCATGTTAAGCAAATTTTTAAGCTTCATATCTAAGATACATACTGCTTTCTTCTAAAATACGTATGCTTGTACCCTAGAGAGAAAAACCAAAAAATTAGCAAAGTGAAAAGAGAAACTACAGGAAGTTTTAGGTTAGTTACTTGCTTGTTTCCTCAGACTTCTGAGATTCTAAAATACCTCTCCTTTGCATAGTTTGGACCATGGAAGATGTTTCCATGGTGACAAATTACTGGGCAGCAGGGAATGACAATGTCAGCAAAAGACATTTCTATTCTGTATTTTTTTTTCCAAGGGAGATGTGTTTTAGCTAATGAAATTAGCAGCAGCAGCAGCAACAGTTTTTCAGATACCCTTCCCAGCTCCATTGTGAATTTGTGCGTGTGTGCGTGAGACAAAAGTAGGCAGCAGTTACTGTGGCTGCGTCACTCTCTGATCAACCCTTTGAAGCCTTCTGCTCTGTTTGGTATGCACATAGTTTCTTCTGAACAGTGCTGCCTGAGAAGTATTAAGGAGATTTTAGCTTTACTCAGGGGAAAGAAACTAAATATTTCTTGCATTAGATGCCATTAGATGCCTCCCACACACACACACCTGTTCTTGTTGACAGCTCTACTACATTGTCCATAAAAATAATCTGATAGCTAAACTTCAGCCTTGTAGTTGATAGTACTCTGGTAAAAATAAATAAATAAAATTTATATTTGCAGCAGGTTGTGTAAAGTAGGAAAGAGGTTTTCAGAAGGACTCTTCTGAGATAAGAGACCAGGATCTGAAAAACAAACGTTTTTTGCAAGTTGATTAGTTCAGAGATTTTATACCTGTTCAAATATTTTTCAACCTGAAACCCTCTGTATCCCCTCAGGATTTTCCATCAGCTCTGCTGGGGAATGTGTAGCTCAGTGGGAAAGTGGAAGATGGTAAGTCCATTAATTGTATCTTCTTGAAACTGTCTCTAGAAAAATACAGTAGTGTGCCTCTTTCCTCTCCTAGCCCTTGAAAGAGACAGTGGTGGTACCTGGCTTCACCTTGACAACCCTCTTCCTTTGGTGGGCAGTGAAGCACAGACTCTGCTTCCCACTGGGATTCAGGAGGGGTGTAAAGTTACTGCTAGGAATTTGTGTTTGGTCCTTTCCTCCCTCCTACCTTATGTGCTTGAACCAGACCTGGCTGGTATCTGTCAAACAGCAAGACAAGGAGTTCCATGCAATATTAACAAGTTGGAGGTAGAAGCTGATGATAATAGTGCCAGACTGGAAAAAAGTTTCAACAGTTGACTTAAACTTTCAAGAGCAGTGGTTAGGTAAACTCCCACTGTTTCGTTTTTCTCACACATAACATTTCCTCAGTTTTCTATTGCTGGATGACTACAGAAACATGAGGATCAAGAAGAGTTTCACAAAAGCTAAATGAAAGTATGCCTGGAGGAAAAAGGCTCAGTAAAGAACAGTTATACCTACCCCTCAAAAAAAAAAACCCCAACCCAAACAAACAAACTCTATTAGCTCTGGAGCCATGGTCTGCTCGTTTTGGATGGGATACAGTAAATTTTATTCGCAGTAGCTTGTATGGCACTATGATTTGTATTTATAGTTTTAAAAAAAGTGTTAACAACACAGGGATGTTTTACAGAATCACACAATCACAGAATAAGGTGAGCTGGAAGGGACCCACAAGGATCATCAAGTCCAACTCTTGGCCCCACACAGCACCATCCCCAAGAGTCACACCATGTGCCTGAGAGTATTGTTCAAACATTTCTTGAACTCTGACAGGTTTAGTGCTGTGACCACTTCTGTGTGGGAGCCTGTTCCAGTGCCCAACCACCCAATCACCCTCTGGGTGAAGAAGTCACCACAGAGAAGAGATCAGTGCTGCACCTCCTCTTCCCCTCATGAGGAAGTTGTAACTTCATTGAGGTCTCCCCTCAGTCTCCTCCAGGCTGAAAAGACAGAGTGACGTCAGTTCCTCCTCATATGGCTTCCCATTGAGGCCCTTCACCATCTTCAGAGTTGTCCTTTGGACACTCTAATAGTTTTCTTATATTGTGGTGCCAAAACCTGGACACAGTATTCAAGGTGAGAACAACCCAGTGCAGAGCAGAATGGGACAATCCCCTCCCTTGCCTGGCTGGTGATGCTGTGCCTGATGCTCCCCAAGACACGCTTGGCCCTCCTGGCTGCCAGGGCACTGTTAACTCATTTTCAGCTTGCCATCGACCAGGACCCTCAGATCCCTTTCCACAGCACTGCTCTCCATCTTCCCCTTTCCAGCATCCAGGGTTGCCCATCCCAGGTGCAGAATCCGGCACTTTCCCTTGTTGTACTTCATGCTGTTGGTGATTGCCCAGGCCTTTCATTTGTCGAGGTGGCTCTGCCTTGGAGGAGTGAACAGCTCCTTGCTGTTTTGTATCCTCTGTGAACTTGCTGAGTATCCCTTTCGGTCCTGTGTCCAAGTCATTTAGCTGCTGCTGAGCAGTGCCTGCACAGCATCAAGGCCCTTGCTGCTTCTCACAGCAGCCCACCAGAGAGTAGGATGGGGGGCACAAGGAGCTGAGAGGGGACACAGCTGGGACAACAGACCCCAACTGACCAAAGGGATATTCTATACCATATGATGTTGTGCTTGGCAATAAAAGCAGAGAGAAAGGGAGCTAGCAAAGACACACTGAAATGGTACCTATGTGTTTCACAGAAGTGGAATCCAGTCTCTAGTTGAAAGATACATAGTCTGCACCAGTTGAAACAGAATCAGTACTTTTTCTACAGCTTTTTATGGTCTGGCATCTATATATGTGTGTATATATACATATATAAACACAATTGCATAGAGAGACAGAAATTGGTCTCTGTATAGCTGATTACAAAATCAGTTCTTCTGAACTTGGAGGTTTGTTCTTGTGACTTTTTTTTATTTCCTTGCCCCCCTCCTCCCCCCCCCCCCCCCCCCCCAGTATTCTGTGTTATGGACCTCTCTTTACATTTTTTCATCCATCCATCCATCCATCCATCCATCCATCCATCCATCCATCCATCCATCTATCCATCTTCCTGCTGGATCTTGAGCCCTGGACCAGGACTTGCTGTTTCCTCTGAAATTTGAGGCAACCTAACTCAGAAAATGTTAAATATAAACAAAGTTTGTTCATAGGCCATAGCAGGCACACAAGAGAATACATCCTCTCCTTTAAGACACGGCAGCGCTGTTTATGCCCTGTTCCCAACCATCAGTTAATTTAATTATGGAGATTTGATCCTTACCTCTTGAAAATAAATTAGTTGCACTTTGTTTCCTCTTTTTGACTGTTAGGTCAGGCCCACCTAAAGTTGGCACATCTCTACAGTCCCAGGAATGTAAAACAAAACTCTCACTAATGCATGAGATTAAAATATGTGAGGTTCTATTTACATCAGCCCCTCTAAAACCATGTTTGTGTGCTCTAGCAAGTAAGTCTTCTGACTAATGTCAGACAGATCCCTGGGATGGCTTTTACATTCCTTCTGTCAGGGATCAGAAGAGTCTGTGTAGTTGCCTTTGGCCTTGAGACAAAGAACTTTGTGGCATGGTATCAAGGAAAGGAGGAGAGAATAACAAGGAGAATGAGGAAATTACTTGGCCAAGCCAGAAAAAGTGAAGTTGGAGCTAAGCCAAGGCCAGCCTTGAGACACAGTATGAACTGTGAAAAACCCTGGGGCACCTGGCCTGTTTTTTGTTGTGGGTCAGCAGGTGTGCACCAGTGCTGGACCAGGGAAGCTTGCACCTTCCTCTGGATCAGGGCAGGGTGCCAGACATCAGTCCCAAACCAGACTAGAAACCAAAATGGGAGAAGAAAAACATGCAGAATTTATGGAGTTTTTGGATTGAACTTGAATGATTCTGACCAGTATCAGGGCCTTTGGTGCATTTGAAGTAAAGGGCAGAAATTTGATTTTGGGATGCAGGGAACTTCTTTGCTCTTGAAAAAGTCTCTGAGGAGACTGACTATGCTTGGTGCATGACGTGGTAAGGGGAAGCTCTTGTGCAACCCTGCTGTCTGTGAAAGATGATTCAGATGATATCTGAAGATTCCGCACAGGGAAGCTTTAGATAACATCACTGCTCACTGCTCATCATAATACTCTCCAAATTTTCCCTCCCACAAAAAAACCCATGCCTTTCAGAGACTGGGGATTTGTTGGGAAATTACGTATTCCCACGCTTAGTGCTTTCTAAGGTCCAAAGCCCTTGGAAGTCTTTCAGTTGACTGCAATGCTCCAGCTTACAATGTCTTTTATATGGCTTTTATCAAGAACTTCATACTGATGTTGTAACACCTCATAGCATCCTTCTGAGGCTGGACGTCACAAGGAAAATGCTCCCCCAGCTCATTTCTTTTGGTGACTAACTTTTGGTGAATGGTGAATGGTTTTTCATGCTGAAAAGGAGGAAACCATCTGCCAGTCCAAGTCCTGTGGGCTTTGTATAAAGCTAGGGGGAAAAACAGATTTGAAAAACTGGTCTTATTCTTCCCATAACAAATCTACCAATATCATTCTTCTGCCAGTGTTTGATCATCCCTGATGGATTACATGCAGGCAAGGGCAACCTCAGCACTGAAAGACAAAGTAGACAAATGAGACAGAGGTGTGTGACAACAGGAGGGAGGAATGGAAGGTATTTTGAGGATGGGCTAGCACCAGAAGGACCAGCAGAGGACCATGAAATGGACCTCACCATTTGACAGTGGCATGTTCTGAAAGGAGTTGGAATGGTACAAAAGCAAATGTTGGACAGAATAACCCCACCAGACATCTGAAAACACACCCATTTCCATCAGAGTGACAACCTCAATAATCATACGTTTTGTGGCATAAGATCTTACTGTCTGGCAGAATTTACATGGAGGAACTCCAAGTAAAGCCACTTGCCCTTACCAAGTGTCTAAGGCTTATGGAGTCTGAGGAATCAACATCAGCCTTTCTATATGTTTGAGACATTTTAATTCTTGCTCAATAGAGCTTATGGTTTCAAGTCCTGGATATTTGTTTAGTCCTAAAAACAGGCAAGGAAGCACCAAGATAGATATGTGAGTGTTCTATATAAATTCTCTCACAAGGGCAAATGAGAACAAAAATATCTTTCTTTAGTATACAGGCTCTCTTTCATCTCTGCCTAGGTTCCTGCAGGCAAATCATAAGTCTTCCGTGTGACTCTGATATTTCCCTTTTGTTGTTTATTCCCAGATTCACATTTGTCCAAACTGAAGTTTAGGGAGAGAAAACCTTTAGCAGTGCTTTGTCTAGCACAAGCTGCAAGACAATCTAAGTGGAGGTTACCATTCATTCTGGAAAATAAGAAGGCCAAAACCAATAAGAACCAATAAGAACCACCAAAACAGGTGGTTCTTTCATCATTCAAAAGAAAGAAAGTTTTTTCTTAACCTAAGTTACTAGATATGGTAAAGTTCTTGTCAAGATGATGATTGAAGTTGGTAGGATTGGGCAAAATCCTAATCTCTCATAGCCTTTAGGTCAATCTGCCATTTTGGACAGGAAACTACAAATGTCCAATTCCATTTAAAGATGGTTTTTATTCTGTACAGACATCTAAAAGATGACCATCTGTCCCTTTTCTCACATCCTCCCTCCCTGACCCTCAAATTCTTACACCACCTGTTTTTCAGTGGGAAAAAATAGGAATTTCAAGGTTCAAGACCCAAATGCAGCTGCAGTTTCTATGCTGACAATACTTATAATTTCTACTGGGCTGATGAGAATAATCCTTTAAAAGCTGTCTATGTGAACAGAAAAATCTATGTGATTTTATATGCTTTCCTTTTATCAGAAAGGCTAGTGCTGAGAGACCTGGAGGATTTCATGGTTTACTTGTCTAATAGATTTTTAGTAAGTGTGCACTTTTGGTAGATGTAGGCTGCAAGTCAATGTGATTTGCATGATGCACAACAATGCACAACATTGTTGGAAAGGGTCTTGGTATGTTGGTAGTCCTGTGACCCTTCTGAAACCATTCACAGGAGCTACTGGCATAGATAGACAACAGGAAGGGTTGAAATTAACAGCATTTGATTTTGGCATTTAAACACATGATTTTGGCATTTAAAACACAAAAGTCTGATGGTAAATCATGAAAAGATAATGTGTGTGTGCCTGAGTAGGATCCTTAAAGAAATGTGAAACACCAAGAGATGTGCCAGATGACTTTAAAATCATAACCTTTTTCCAAATGCATTTCCAAGAACAGTGTCCAGTCTCCAGTGTGGAGCATGCTGCTGCAACAATCATTTAAAATTCTGCTAAATCATTCTGCAACTCTCTAACCAGCACTAATAGCTCTTAGGCTGACTGGCAATCTCACTCCAATAGGAAGTCTTGCACAGGCTTCCAGGCCATTTATGTGTGTGGTAGAGAGAGGGAGAGCACTGCAGATTTAATTTAGTGCCCTTGGTGGCTTTCAGTAAAATATATATATATTAATCACTTATGACTTCTGGTTTGGGGGTGGGAGTTCATCTGGAGTACAGGAAAATCAAATGAAACTCATAAAGATGAAAGTTGTCTTGATTTCATGTGCTGATTTTAAACAGCGAATTGTTTCTTACTCATCCTTGCATGATAATTGGTAAATGAACTGAAATGGGTTATTTGAGTTTCAGTGAACTCTCTGGGCAATCACACCATAACTGGAGTTCAGAATGTGCCCTATAGGTACAATTTCTAATGGCATTGCTCAGATAATTTCTGTCTGGGAGAAACACATATTTTGAAGCTAGCATCTTGCAACAAGGAGGCAGGGCTGTATTTAGCTGTGTCTGGTATGGGGTCCCCAAGCAGACAAGAGGCTGTAGCACAGCCCTGAATATGTAAGCCATTGACTCAACTGCAGGGAGCAAGAAATGCGAGCAAATTGTGTGAGATGAATGAGACTCAGTAGGTCTGTAGGCATCATTACTTTGCAGATGAAAGTCACTTCATCAGACATTAGGCTGTGAATATTGCACTTTAATTTGGTTGAGTAGTGTCTCTCTGTTGCCCTCAGAGGGCAATTTATCCTATCTGATGCTAAGGGCTTGCATTTCCAGAATATGAGTCATCTCCTTATCTGTGGATAATTCACCTTCTGCAGGTGTCTTTGAGAATGGATGAAGCCTGGTTTAGACTTGCACACTGAACTCCTTAGGTGATCACAGCTGGGATCAGAGGTGTCATGCCAGGGGCAGAGTTTGATCTAGGAATCTCCAGGGCAGAATGGTTTGGTTATAAGGAACTAAATCTGGAGTAGGGACGAAGCTACAGGGTTCTGCACTGGTGCAGCTGAGAGCATACTGTGCCTGTAGTCTGCAGATTACAGCTCTGGGGCACTTTAGTGATTCTTTTTATCTCACATCTACAGAAAGCAAGGAGGAATTTTATTAAATGAGTGAAAATAGTGCAAGGAAGCTCAGGGTCTAATAGGGACTGTGAGTGCCCTGTGCTCAGAGTGGTGTACAGGTACCTGCAGTCTGTAGGAAGAGCTCCTGGGGTGGCACTGCTGGCAGAGGGGCATCTGCCCTTTTGTCCTTCAAACCTAGCCACACAGTACGGAGCAGTTCTGCTGAAAATAAGGGAAAAAACCAATCACCCAGCCACAGCTGGTGCCTGTCTCCTCCTCTAGCACATAGCTGCTGTTGCCATGGCAGCAGTCATTGCCGTTGGAGGATGCTCTGGGGGGCTTCCTCCTCCTCACCTGCTGTTCTCACTGCCCTAGGAGCATCAGGCTGCTCCCATGGATGAATCAGTGACAGATTCCTTCACTGCCTCCCCTGTAGAGTGCTTGTCCTCTCCTCTCCTGGGAGTGTCTGCAGCAGCATGGCCATTTTGATCATCGGCAGCATCACACAACAGTGACACAATTACCTGCTCTTACAGCGCCAGGTGCAGAGGTACTTCCCAGCCTCTTGGTCCAGTCCTGTGTGTGTCATTGTCAAACACACTCTTGTTCTTAGCATGTTTAAGAGCATATGTCAGGGTCATGACATTTCTTTGAGCCTTTAAGATGCAGAGAGCAAATTTTCTATTCCTCTCAGAGTGACAATGTGAAAATCCACCTGCCGTTGCCCATTTTTGTGCCTTCATCAGGCAGTGGGAGTCAGTCAGGGTTGTACATTTAATTCTGCCAGCTCTCCCTCAAGACTGCCTTGTTTCCTGTTTAAATTGCTAAGCTGTACCTGATAATTCTCAAACACCAATAGGCATATAAAGGAAAAGTTTTGAGAGGTGTTGTTTGCAGAATTTGAAGTACGTAGATAGATGGATCTTGTGAACTAGGCAACAAAGTATGTTCCGGTTATTTCTGCAGTTCCAAATTTTCTCACTTATTTTAATTTCTTTTCTAACTAGCTGAAGGTCTGGGTCAGATCTAAGTATAAATTTAAAGCAGGGTTACAGTTGCAGATACCCGGGACTTCAAGGGGTTGATGTGGCAGACAGACATTCTGATTTTGTCTTGCTTATCCTAAGGGTGGTTCTCATGCATAGAGGATCAAGAAAAGGATGACCTAATGTCCAGATGGCACAACCAACGATTTCTCCATACAGGAGAAATCATCATAGTTCTTGTCTTCATATTCAAGTGTATTTGTTCTCTGCCTGTCCCCATGAAAAATTTAAGTTGTGTTTGAAAGAGAATTATTACAGGGTTGACATTATAAACTTTAACTAAGTTTAAAATAAAAATCCTTTGAAAAATATTTTCCTGTTTGAATCCAGACTAAAGCTAGACTGTCCATTCTCTGGGAAATTCAGACTGAAAAAGCCCCTCAAACAACATATTAAATTCCCTCAGCAGGGATTTTCTTAAAGGAAGCAATTATAAAGCTATCAAAAACATCTCACTTCAAGGCTTTCAGAAGGCAGCATCACTGAGGGAGTTCAAGCTCTGATATCCACAAGGTACCTCTTCCCCTGCTTCCTACTGTGGGACCCAGATCTGCACTCCATGAATCCTGGTTGATGACCTGCAGCCAGAAGTGTTTTTGAGCTCATGGTCCCCGTCTGGGAAACTGAAATTTCTTCAGCCTGCAGGATTTTGATGACTGCTAAGTTTAGCACAGGGAGGAGGGCAGGGGGTGAGCTGACAGGAAAGCAGACGGTGCTCCACTGGAGCCCCTGCAGGGTGAGTGAAAATCACTATTCCTTTTCCTGACCAAGCAATTTTCAATGGAGAATATGTTTTCTCAGAATTTTCCCACCCAGCTCTTCCCTGTGGCTTTTAATGCCAGTTCTCCATGCCCTTACCCTTCTCTGCAAGCCTGGCAACCTACCCAGCCAGTCCCATGGACAGCAAGCTCTCATGCCTGGTGGACCCACTGCATTGCAGAAAAGCAGGAAGTTGATCTTTCAGGTTGAAATGGGGCAACCAACTGAGAGCTTTCTAATAGGAAATGGAAGCCTGGGGTTGCAGGATACTTATCCTGCAGCACTCAGGATTCATTGCACCAGCATTTCCAGATAAAATAATTTGGGGTACTGGACAGAGGTGTTGCTCATGGAATCCATTTTTGCAAAAGACAAAAACTTGTCATTCCAGTAGTAATTGTTGGGTGGGTTTTTTTTTTTCAAAATCCATAATTTTCTTAAGGCAAGGGAAATATTTTTCATTACTGTTTTCATGAAGCTGGGAAGTGAACTGTCAAAAAGAAAAACTAAACTTTTTGTACTAAAATTGGCTTAAAGGATCGTGTGAAGCTTTTACAAAACAGAGAGTGAATCTTTAAAGGAAACCCCTGTGTTTGCCACAGCCAAGGTTGTATGTCAATAATATTGTCTCCCATTGAGGCTTAATAGGAATTATGTGTTATCTGTACCAGGATTTTTGCTGTCAGCTTCGAACTGAAATGAACTGTGTTGGTGCAAGCCATACCTAGCATTAACACTCTTTTTTTTTTTTTTTTTTTTTGTTTGTTTGTTTGGGTTTTTTTTGTTTGTTTGGGTTTTTTTGGTTTTTGTTTTTTGTATTGGACACTCCAGTTATTGCTGCTGCATCAATTTATTAAATGGCATACTGCAAGCAAGCCATCATTGATTTAATAGGAAACCCAGAAATATGCAGAGATGTCTTAAGACAGATATGTTTATTGCTGCTGCTAACAGTGTCATCTTTAAAGGGGAAGAGAGATCACATAATTAAATGCATGTTGTCTCTTAGTGTTGTGCCACAGTTCTCATGGAAGGGTTTCTGTTTTCCAGAAAATCTGGCATTTCCAGTCCATGTTGTTCTGTATGTCATTATGCATGTCATGCTGTTCTGGGGTTTTACTCCAGAAATTAACAGGATGAAGGTGTTCCAAATGGTGCTGGTATATCCCATGCCTCTGTCATGCAGGAGAAATTTGATTCTTGAAGGAATTACTCTGAGAATTTTTTATGTACTCCATGCTCTGTGCAGGAACAGAGCTGGAAACCTAATAAGTCCTAAAGCGCATGTTCTCTCCTATCAACAACGACACCAATATTATTGTGATGCGCTTGAGAAAAATCAACAAATTATAAATATGCTGATCTGGGAACTGCTAATGTATATGGCACACTAGATATAAATTAAAATCATTAATCGTAAAAATTAGCCATTTTATGCATGATATTAAAACGAGCATGATACTACCCAAGATTAAGAATAGCCCAATACTAGTGATGTCTATCATTTTGAAGTAGAAGAGCTGGTGACATTATAATTATTATTAGAACACTTCCTATATTACTTCTGTTCTGGAGGAGAAAAAGAAGAGGAAGCAGTCCAGCATTTTAAAGATAGCTAAGGAATTTTCTGATTCTTTATTAGCCATTTTGAACAGCAAATTTAGGTCTGCTGGGGAAAAAGACTGGAATAGGTCTGATCAGCTGGGAATCAATAAAGGAAAAGACTTTTCAAATCATCACCTCAAAGAAAAGAAACTTGAAAAGTCACAGCCAAAGCAGGAGTGCTCATGGAAAAGTGTGGAAGCAGAAGATATCAAAGAAGACTTACCCAAGGGTGAAAGAAAGAAGCATATGAGGAATTTACATTAGGTATGCTCTTCTGTATTGCTCTTTCAAGCAGTTACATTTTAAAATAATAGTTGAAAAAACATGGCTCATAAAAATTAGCCCTCCTGCTTGTGAACACAGTGTAAAGTGCAACTGATTTGCTTTGTTTGCCTAAATTTATTGTTTTTATTAAATAGTTGCTAATAATCTGCTAAGGAAAATAAGAAGCTACTTGATGGGAATAAAATATATTTTCAGACCTGGAAATCATTAGACAGCATGTAACCACCAAGATAAGTCAACATAGGCAGATCATGCTGGAGCACTGAACACTGAGGTGTTTGAGACCAAAGCCTGGGCTGCAGTAATAGCATTATTTTTCATAGTAAGTAAGCCTTTTGAACAAATCCAGTCAGATATCTTGAAAGGAGCAATGGTGATAGAGTTGGGAGATCAGGAAGGGAAGGGAAAAATGGGAGTTAGTACAAATGTTTAGTTTCTCACCCGAAATGTCTCACTCTGATGATGCTGAACAACACTGGACATTGCAAAAGTTCTGTTCTGTGCCCCTGGACTGTGATTTAGATTTTAGACATTATCATTAATTATTGAAACTCAGAAGGCTGCAAAAACATCTTGATTCATTGGCAAACTGACAAACATATGGTGTGTTTTGCAAACCTCTAGGTTTTTGTTCAGAGGAGGAGAACATTAATTGCATGCAAAATCTACTGGGATTTCTGAAACCAGCCATCGTTAACATTGTTAGACATCGTATCTGGGAAGCTCAGTGCATTTTAAAATCCAAGTTAATTCAGAGCTTTTGCAAAACTTCTGAGAAGGAAAGTGCTGCAGTGTAATAAACTCAAAGAAGTACATAAACGTATCTGATGCTCTTTGGTGTCTGATGTTGGTGTACCAGCAGCTTTGCTTGTTGATTGATATTCTGGATGGTAGGTTAATATTTGTCTTGGTAGGTTAATATTTGCCTTGGTAATATATCTTGGAAACTGGCATCAGTTGTAGCATCAACTGTGCTGCCTGTGGCCTCTTACCATTTCTGTTTTGGCTATTTGATTGCCAGTTTGATATCTGAAATCCTATGAACGTCAGAACTTCAGACCTAGATTCACTAAACTCAGAGTTTAATCAACATTGGCAACAGGCCTCAGATGAAGGAGATTGTGCTGTGATTATTGGCACAACTCCGAAAGCCTCACCAGAGAATGCTACAACAACACATCATGTAGAAAATAAATTGCCATTTTTTTCTAAGCTGTTTTTGTGACAGTTGTTCTTCTGCTGAAAAAGAAATGTGCTGTCCAGCCACCTCTCTGGTTGAGGAAGGGTACATATATATGGCATTACAGATAGACATGGAGGGACAAGACCATATAGGCTGCCTTGAACAAGGGCTGTAGGATCACCCTGCCAGGTAACCCAACAGGTTTGCTCCACGTGGAAGAAGTTGGTAGAGCACCCACCGCAGGCTGTGACTTGCAGGACAGTAATTCTGTTGCAGCATGCCTTCAAAATCTGGAGTGATGGGAGTTGGGATGCCCCTGACTTCCAGTAAGGTCCAGCTAACCAGCCCATGGACTTGTCCTGTAGCCCCAGCTTGCACAGCAGAGACCAGCTCTGGGTAGGGCCTCTCTGGGACACAACACAGAGAAATCCTAGATTCTGCTGTGGCATAAAGTGACAGGATGAGAGGACATGGCCTCAAATTGCCTGAGAGGAGGTTTAGATTAGATATTAGGATAACTTTCTTCACAGAAAGAAGCATTGAAACAGGCTGTCCAGTGAAACATTTGAATCAACATCCCCAAAAATTAAAAAAAAATGTTTGGCTATAGCTCTTGAGGACATGGTTTAGTGGTGAACGTGGTAGTGGTGCTAGGTACACAGCTGGATCTTGCTGGCCCAAAAATGATTCTTTTTGTATGACTCTAAAGGTCCTGTCCCATTCACCATGTTATTCCCCCACATCAGTTCCTATTCTTACTTTCCCACCTCTGCATGCCTTTCATGACTCCTTTCTATCAGAAGCATTAAATTACTCCTTGTTTAGCAATTTGTATATAGCCCTAATGATTTCCCTATTAAAGGCTGTCTCATCTTAAGCCTCATATTTCAGTGCCAGTGGTCAAACTCCAGAAGCAAAGCACACCTCATTGTGCTTCTGTGCCCAGCCTTAAGAACACCCTTCTGCAGCAGTCTCTGAAGATGTGACTTGTGGGTGGATTTTCTTGCTTTCATCTTCCATCTCGCTTTCTTTATGTGTGTGAAATAGTTTAAAACTGAGCCCCAATGTGCTTATAATATGCCAGGTCATTTACAATAGTGGTACTCATTTGCTGTGGTTAATTTAGTATTAATAAGCTGAAACTGTTCTGCAGGGATTCTTCTACATGGAACATAAACTCTTTTTCCCTCAGTTAAGAACACTTTCCTATGAAATTATTGCAGCCTAATAGTTTTCCTCCTCAGTTTAGTAACCAGTCTCAGTCTATTTTAGTGCTATTTTCCACAGCAGCTTTCCCTTTAATCTCTATTTCAAGGCACCGAATCAATGATTACATGGTATGCACTCCATTGAGCTGGCCTTCCTGGCAGCCCAGCATGTAATATAGCCCCTAATATCCTAGTGCCACAATGAAAGTAGAATTTACTGCAAGTGGCTAAATTCTATGCTCAGACTCTTTTGATTTTTAGTTTTCTTCCTTTATATCCAGAGATCTTATAGCAGGTGAGACATCTTCTCTGGTGCTTCTCAGAAATGCTGAGTCTGCACGTGGGTTTCCTGACCCATTGTTATTGCAAATGCAATAACAGCAGTGAAAAGGAGGCTACACACCCTCCTAAAGTCATTATTCACTCAGCTCTGAAGACTGCAATTGCACATGTTAATCACCCTGGTCACTGCATCTCTTTTCCTTTTAAATTTGTCCTGTCCCTATGCCCAGCTGATTTCCCAAATTCATTCTCCTTTTACTCTTCTCTCCTTTTGCTTTTCCTGTGGTTCTAATGCTTTATTTTCAGTAATCATTTTTCCATCCACATTACTGTGAATGTCTTTCAAAAATGCCCTTTATGCTTAATTCCTATTCTGATTTGCTGAAATTTTTACTAAAATAATCTAAAGAGAACTGTAAACTAGCCCAAACATGAATAAATGAATTTAATTCGTACCCTGCCTTCTCCCAGTATCCTGTTTGTACAAGCCATTTCTTGTTTTCTGTACCACGTATCAGCTGCAACTTCATAAATACTGTTAAGACATGTATTTTCACCAACTGTTGATCAGATGTCCCTGATCATATATTGTGTATATGTGAAGCCACAGCTCAATGGGGCTAGAATGTCTGGTTTAGTGGAATTATTGTTGATAATCCAGTGTAAAGATTTCCAGCAATGTAGTTATCTTGTCTGATCTCTCTTTTACAGCATAAGTGTGGTCTCTTGTCTACTTATAGTCCAGGAGGAGAACTATATAATTCCATGATAAAATGTCTCTTGTAATTTTATTCCCAATAAATTGACTGTGTGACATCATTAACTTCCAGCATATTCTGTGTGGCCATAAATAACTACCACTTCCACATGGAAAATGGAGAAAGCTATCTTTCTGGCAGGCTATGCATTGTTATGAAGACTTATTAAAAAGAGTTATTAATTTTACATTAATTAAACCAGTATTTTAACAATAACATCTTTGTCCTTATGTTTTCCTCAGCAATAATTAGATTCCTTCATTGTGATAAAGTGCCCGACCTTCAGCCTCATGGCTTATTCACTTGGGAATTGAATTATTGCTTCATAAAACAGAGGGTTGATTATATAATCACTTAATTAAATGTTGTACTCAGTCATTGCCAAGCTATTCCTGAAATGCATTTGGCATCGGTACTCACTAGTCCAATTTAAACATTGGAAGAGTTATTTTTTTCAGATGTGCTTCTTTAAAGGTTATTATTTCCAGTGTTCCTTTGTCTGTGTGGTCTGGTTGTTTTCCATGTGTCAGGCTCACTCTTAATCACAAAGGAGATGAAACGCTCTTTGTGTTCCTATCTGACTTGCAGATTGCAGTCAGATCCTTGTTGTTATCATTTTGGAAACGTATTTCTTGCTTCTGTTTGCAAAAGCACTCAGAGGTAAAGAAGCTGCAATCACTTATTGGAAACTCAGTTCTGAGCTAATATTCAGGATCTCACCAGCAACCACCAGAACTGTGGTAATGAGCTGTGCATGAGCCCTTGGAAACAGCCACAACCCCGGCTGAATCCCCTGCAGACAAGAGCAGAGCAGTGGCGGGGGCTGAGCATGGGACAAACCTTCTGCTCTGCTGCGCTCAGCCAACACGCAGGCTCGGGAACTTTTCAGCTCCTAAGGGAGTTACATCAGTGCCAGAGTGCTTTCACAGGGCTCAGTGCAGCTCTAGGTCCCAGGACCATAGGGGACATCACATATTCCCTTGCCAGATCCTGCAGTCTGGCCCAGAGCTTCACTCTCACAAGGCTGTGTGGTTTCACCCTTCAGGGACTCCATGACAGGGGAGGATAAGTAAAACACTGGTCATGAGACTACACTGCTAAATGACATAAACATGCATAGACTAAGAAGTGAAAGGCAGATTTATGGGAATAAAAAGTCTGTAAAAATATTTGTATATTAAACTTCTCAGTTTCCATGCTTTACCTCGATATTTCTTCAAGCCTTGGATCATAGGTGCAGTGCAGAATTCACCAACAAACTGTCTCTATTTCAATATTTGCATCTTTGTGTCTGTTCCTGCCTCCACCACTACCAAGAGTTGCCTC
Organism: Vidua macroura; assembly: GCF_024509145.1. Lineage (NCBI taxonomy): Eukaryota > Metazoa > Chordata > Aves > Passeriformes > Viduidae > Vidua > Vidua macroura. Next base: position 32,822,424 of record NC_071571.1, read on the forward strand.
TTAGATTAAACGTAGTTTCATCATGCCCTGGACATATGGCACAAATGCATAACTCTTCCAGAGCAGGAAAAGGGATGAGCCATTGGCAACCAATACTTCTTGCAAGGACGTCCCACAGTCTTCCCAGAATCAGTTCAATTGTTCATTTTCCATAGGGTCTATCACCAAACATGGTCATCAATTATTTCTTTCCTACCAGAAGAAAGAAAATGCTCAACTTGTGAAAGTTCATAAGATTTCTGCTCTGTTCCTTTCCAGTTTGGGTTTTGCCCTCTGTTGGCAATAGAGAGAAGCACAAATAAGGCAATCTTAACTTCTTTTCTTCATCACTGTTCCACTTCTTTGTACACAACTCCAGGGCATACCCTGGAGCTCAGTCTCCTGCCAATTTTAATAGTACTGTTTCTGCTGGAGCAAAGAAATAGGGCAGAAAGCACAGGCTGACTTCAGCTTCATGGGTTTTTTGCTGGTATAAAAAAAAGTGAATGCAAGAGCTTTTCCTCTCTCTGTTTCTATTTCTCCCAGAAACAGGGATGTCTAGGACAGGAAAGCAGTAGTATTTATTCTGAAACAAAATCAGAATTTCCTTGTCCATGCTTCCTTTACTCAACAATAGGCAGTGGCCAGTGGAATAGCATGATCTCATTGCTGATTTAGACTCAGCATCCCTCTCTCTCTTTCCTAATTTAAAGACTTTTTCTAGATTGCAGGATTCTGTGACCAAGAGGAAAAACTCCCTTTTCATTAAGCTGAATCGGCCGCATTTTGGCTAAGCAGTGCACATTCTGAAATGTATCTTCCCCTTGATCTTGTTTAATTATTTCCGCAGGATTAACTACTTTCTATTGTGTGTCACTTTCCTCTGCAGGAAGCTCTGCGCTGGGTAGTGTGTCTTCTCTTATTATGCATTTGCTTGGAATATAAATTGCTTTTCAATCAGATCTTTGCATTTCTAACAACATCTTCTGTATTGCAGCAGGTGCTTTCCCTAGTGGTTACTTATATGGACTCTAATGGCATGTCATCTGTCTATGTAGGCACTTTGCTGCCAAATATGTAATAGAGGAATTTTCTAGTAGCAGAAGCTTCTGGTAATTTTGGTTCTTTAAAGGCTGAGACTTTATAATTTATTTTTACATAGCTCATTTCACTGGGCTTAAATAAACTAAATTGGGAAGGTTTAAAGAGTCCTTCTGGAAGCCTGATCTCATCTCAAATCAAGCTGCTTGCATTTCTTCAACTTGATTTCATAGGATCAGTAAGAACTGGTTGGTTGGGGTTTTTTTCCTGTCCTGTTTTAAAAGTACCGATAGGTTGAAAGATTAAAACAAAATGCAATAACTACTTTTTCACACAACAAATAGTTAAACCATGAAACAACTCTGGCTGTTGTGGAGGCTAGGACTAAAGACAGGTTCGAAACAGAGCTAAATGGGTGTCTGAAGAATAGATCTGATGGTGGCTTTTTTTCAGGTGATGTAGATGCAGCCTCTGATGGGGTAAGTTCACAGTGCCCTGGTAGCAGATAACCAGGGAAGGATGGGCTGGGGTTGTTGGCTTTGGGAATTGGGTTCTGTTAGCTTCAGCAGCCTATGCTCTGGGACAGGGTCCAGGGCTGGATGCTGGCTGAGTATAACCTAGGATCCTTGAGGATGCTGACTCAATATAAACCAGGGATTAGGACGAGTCTGAGAACACTTATGGCTAGAAAAATGCTTAGGGAAGAATACAGTGGTTGACAAAGTAGGCGCTTCCTAGACTCCATGCTTCTGTTCTGCCAAAAAAAGAGCTGCTCACTTGGAGCAAGTGTGGCCGTTGAATGAAGGCAGGGATCTGCTCTCCTCCATCCAAACCAAGTGCAGTACAGGGGGCATTGCTATCCGAGAGGAATGAATGGTGTGTCTGCTATTGGACTGCATTTTCTCTCATTGACTTGAGTTTCATTGATTTCAGGACATCAACTTACTGGTCCTTCAGTTAATCAAAGCACTGAGATGATCACTGCGGCAATGCTGAGGTCACAGACTCTGTGACAGTTTATTCCTATGACTGCAGGCAATGAGACAGTTGATTATAGTCTGCAGTGAAAAATCCATTTCCACACCAGCAAACAAAGGTCAACAAGTCCTCAAAACTCCAAAGTGGTCTTATTGAGAATATTGTTGCTTTTTGTACAATTTCTATAAATGAAGATATTGTTTTTTTTTTTTTATTTCCTATCAGGATTGCTTTCTTCTTATCTTGAAGAGCACCAAAACCACAACAAAAAAAGAAAGCAGCCATGTGAGAAAAGCTGGGGGAGGAACAGACACAACAAAATAACAAAACTGTCAGGCCCTCTATGCCTCTACAACATCTCCTATATAAGAAAGCATTGAAAGAGTTTGTTTGTGACATGATATCAGCAAGGACTATTGCCTTCTTTCATCACTGCTCTGATGCCAAATCTCCTGCTAAGCCCAGCGAAACACTTATAAAACACATTTGGGCACTACATAGGATTTTAGCTACTGCTGGTAGGTTTATAGAAAAGAAAAGCAAACACCAGCTCACTGTAGTACTAGCTAAGCTCTTTTAAAGCCACGTGTGATAAAGGAATAAATATTTTCTACGTCCAGTGGGATTTAAAACTGGAACTACTGTGAAAAAAAAAAAAAATTAAACAGTCCATTCAGGGCACTGGGCACCGCCATGTCTCTCCCTCTCTCCCTGTGTAGGCCCCCAGAGGGCTGAGGCTGCTCATACACATTTCATCCTTCTGTCAGTGGCTGCTTGTGGCCTTTTGTACTTCAGGCCCTGTAAAGAAGTGCCCATGTTGACTGAAGGGCAGGATGGACTGAGAAAAGCTGCTTAACCCTAAACTGTGCAAGGGCTGATAGCAGGACTGTGGGCAGATGGCAGGGGGGATGTCACTGCCCCTTGGACCTGCCTTGCTCGGATCTCTGTCATAGCCTTAGGCAGTGCAGCACGGGCAAAGAGGCCTGGGAAAACAGTTCCAGCAGGAGCCTTTGGAACTCTCAAACAGCTCTGAAAAGTTCATGTCTTCACTCAGTTTCCTCTGATTGGAAAATGTGAAAAAAGTTAAGACTTTGGGGGCATAATATGAGCCCAAACTACACTAATGTGGGAGAGACTAGAAAAAGTCACACAGTGGGCAAGGTATGGGTTTGATTATACTCTTCTGCTGCCGGGCTGATTTCAGCTGGGTTGAATTTCCTTCTGCTTGAAATTTACACATGCATACCTAGTGGATTTTTACCTGAAACCAGAATGTTAGGAGCTCAGGTCGAGGTTCTTAGTAAAAACAACTGTTAGCTACAAAGGCAGTGATTTTAATAATTCTATCACCAAAGTCTTTGAATTTTCTTCTTGGATCTGCCTTGTATTTCAGGAATAAACCCACTTGGTCTTAAGGGAAGTAAACAATAATATATGTCTCAGAAATATATTGTTAGAATAAATCCTTTCTTCCACTTCACTGTTATCTCTTGAGACACTGACTTCTAAAGATTTTAGTAGCTGTAAAAACATGGTGGGACACTTTTTACACAAAGATTTTTAAAGCCTTTTTTGAAATCAGTTCAGAGACAGAAGTTTATGCTGGATGGACCACAAGGGCCAGCTGGATGTTGTCACTTCCCACATTTACACTTTTATTTTATAATTACTTTTATTTCCAATATGTGGCCTTACCTGTTAAAAAGAAACAAACAAAAATAGTGAAACAAAACAAAAAACACATATACAATCCAGTGAAATAGAAGAAGAAAGGCAATGCTAAAAATACCCAGATGGTGGAGCTACTTCATTGCCAGTGACAGTTCAGTACTGAGCAGGTTTTGTTTCACAAGCTCTGCAGAAAAGAATCAGCCACAGCACAGAAAAAGTCCCCGAATGCCTCTGCCATCACATCCTAGATCTTGTGTTTCCTGACTGCAAAGTATAAGTCAGTGTGCACAACTTTCTGTAAACCTTTCCCAGGCAAAAGTCTCGACTCTTCAATGTGTATCCCCTCTTCCTTCCAGAAGAAAAAATATTTGTCTCTTCTTTGACCAGCAACTCTTTAATGAATTACATGCAGGACACAGTGGTAAGCAATTTCTTAGACCTTTTGTAATGACAACATTTATACTGAACCAGAACTTTCCCCAGCAGCACTCTTAAAATTTTAGTGCAAGAAGGATGATAAAATTTGGTTTTCTTTTTTTTATACAAAAGTGTTAAGACCCCTGTAAATATATAATGTATTATGCTTTAAAATGCAGCATATCAGGAAGATTTTTAAGAGAAATATTTCCTCAAAATAATTTTATTTCTGACTAATTCTAGGAAACAACAGTAAGAAAATGGCAAGCTGGCTACTCTCACTGTGAATTCCCTCAGTTTTAGTCTTAAAAAGCTCAGCTACTGGTTTGAGCTTGGAACCATGCAGCAGATGCACCATCGTGTTGAGTTAATGCAGACATTGCTAGTGAACCAAAAAGAGATTAAATCTTTAAGAAACATGGGTCAAGGTTCAAATGTCCTGCTTAGCTGGGTGTAGGTTTTTACTAGGCACTGTGTTTTAAACACTTAGGAAACAAAGAGAGGAGCAAGAGTGACTTTTATTAGAGCTGAGCAGTGAGGAGCTGGATGTGAGTGAGCAAACACCTGGAAGCATATATCTCTCCTGGGGCATCAGGAGACCTGAAACACTGATGTCCTGCCACCAAGGGCCATACCAGCCACTCACTGGGGTGCCTGGGGAAATGGGGCCATTTTCCTTTCCTCAGTGATTTGTCAGAAAGGTCCTCTCCTGCTCATCAGGAGCAGAGGATGGGGAGCCATCCATCCAGCCATCGTTCTTCTGCCATGCTCCTATTGGCATGTTCTCTGCAGTTGGATTGAGTGGAGGCAAACATTGTATCAAGGGATTTTCCAGAGGAGCAGCTGAGGCATTGCATTACTGTGGCTGCTCCCTGGGATCAGCAGGAAAGCCTGTGGGACCAGCCAACATCGTCCATAGCTGTTATTAGAATTTATATAGTCATTTGGGGAACAGGCCCATCTGGCTCTGGGGATTGGATATGGCATGTGAGCTTTCCATCTCCAGGTCACCTCACAGCTGTTGGGTGTGCCTGTAGTTTGTGTGACATGAGTGATGGTCTGGGGAGGACACAGGGGTCTGCATTACACGCACACATACCCATAAATGCCGTGCAATTAGCGCGATTTGGCTATCCCCTAGGAAACCACCACGCCACCGTCCGAGCAGCCGGGGACTGAGCAGCCACACAGGCAAACCCAAACTGGTGTACATCTCTCATAATAAAACTTGGGTATTTGGCTTGAAAAATCCATTTTGGAGCTCTTGGACTGAAAAGGTTAAGCCTGCCCTGAAGCTAATTTCATGTCTTCCTTTAATATCAACATTTGGAGAATTAAATAATTGGGCAAAGGAGGACGGAGTAATTTCCAGTGAGTTTATAGGACAGATGATCTGAAAGATGTCTGCCTGCCCCTCAGGCTCTCTGCCATGTGTATAAAAACAAACAGATATTAGTGCCAACTAAAAAAACCCAACCTTCTCCTCTCCCAAAAATCTCCAAAACCTTAAAGAAACAAGGAAAAAAAAAATCCAAGGAAGCTATCATTGTTTTCTGGCAGATATCTGGGGACACAGAGGATGAACTGCACATTAACTTTAAAAATGCCATCCCTTAAAGTGGCTGCTCTATGATTAGTTCTAGACTTTATTTTTCCACAGCATGATGAAACATGCTGTGGAAAGCCACCAGGTTGTTTTCTTTCCATCACAAACCCCATTGTGTCTGAGTTCCATAATTCCTCTCTGCTCAAGTTCCCATGGCTTCCCTGGTCCCTTCATTCCAGAAAGGCACCCTTCATTTCAAAGGGACTATGGCAAATTAAAAAATATTTTGTCATCACTGATGGCCAGGAGTCCAGGTCTTGCAATCTCTCGCTTGACACAACAAGCACTGTGTCTGCCCTGCTCTTTCTACATTGCAGCAAGTGCAATTTCTCGGGTGTTACTTTGTTGACCAAATGTACCTGGTGCTCACCTGGAGCTGGAGCAAATACCCACTTGCTGTTCCCATGACTCCCCTCTCGCTCCAGTGAGGTTTGACCCTGACTTCCCTTGGAGAGAGCAAAATGGGTCTCACACGTGGAGCTGCAGTGGGGTGGCTGTAGTGGTGCTGGGGCTCAAACTCTCCCAGCTCTGTGTGGGTGTACTGTGTCCCTGGACAAGAAGGACTGCATGGAACGCAGGCTGAAGCAGCATCATTCGTGGTTAAATTACCCACTGGGGACTCCCAAGTCCAGGGTTTTATCTGCTGCTCCTCTCTCTGCCGCCTAACAGCATGCCTTGGTCAGGTGACTTCATTTCATGTCACCATTAATCGCTCTCTTGTTTCCTACCAACATCATGTAGCAGCATATAGCCTTTTGTTGGGTGTAGGGTGATCTTAAAGTGTCTGACAGAACTGCTACCAATATCAAGGAATTTTCTGACTACTACATTTACATATACATACTTTTTCATCTTTATTATTATTGCATGTGATATAATTTCAGTTTCCATTATGTTGCTTTTCAAAGAAAATTGAAATCTATTTGAAATTAATACCATTAGTACCAGCAGCTAACAATCCTATACAATGTTGCATACGGATGCAGTTAGGAAATTTCTTTAGTTCATGTAAGGTGAAGGTTAATTTTAGAATGGAGTAAGAGTATCAGAGCCATTAAAATAGTATGGGAAAATGTTACCAGATGAGAAATCGTTCAAAATAAATTAAACCCATGATTTCAATCATGTCTTTCCGGACCACTTTGATACTAGATTGTATTTTTTCTTGCCTGTATCCTGCCAGAGATTTTCATAGCAATCATGTTCATTTCCAAGGAAATCATTCTTTCTTAGGTTAACAATAAAGACTCTTTCTCAAGGTATGTAGAGGTACTTTGCAAAAGCAAAATATGTCTGATCCTCTGAAAAAAACCCAACCCTTCAGTTTTACTTTTCTTTTGTGTTGGCATAACTACTGATAATCCACTATATAATAACGTTAGTGCAAACACAGTATGCTACGTTATTTTGACACTTCTGGATGTGTTTCTTCATTCCCGTCTGAGCTTTATTATGCCACTGTCAAAACAGCTACCAGTAAGAAATTTTATGACTTGTGTGGCAAAGGATGTGGTGCCAGAGAGATGAACAAAGAATGGGTCAGCTACAAGATCATCCATCTTTCCCCCTCCGGACTGCACTCCCCCTTCCTCTTCTCCTCGGATGACTTCAAGGCTCTGCTGCAGAGCAGAGCATTGCTGTGAGACTCAGGGTCGCATTAATGTTGTGCTGGATACCTTCCCATTCCTTCATCCTTGTGAGGATAGTCCTGATGCAACTGTCATTTGCCAGCTCTGATTTAGCACAGTAGTGTATAGGAGATTGTGAAAAATAAAGCTAGCTCTATGTTCCACCTTTTTTTTTCAAGAATGCTCCCACTGATTAAAAAAGGGTGGTAGATGCTTTTTGAAACCAGGGTCCAGGCTCATCTGCCTGCATGTCCTTGTTCCTACGATGAAGAAAAGGCTATTTTTTTATCATCTCCATAGAAAATATTATCATCATATGTTTTTCTACAACATTAGCATGTCTGCTAAACAGTACTTACTGGAAAACCTTGTCTCAGAAAACAGTTTCATTCTCATACAGAGCCCAAGCACTTTGCTTGGGCAAGGCAGATTTTCACCTACCAAAGGCTTCTTTTGCCTCCCCTGATTGTGCCTTTCTTTAAATCCCCTCCTGAGCATAGTTTAGTGAAGCAGCCAGCTCTCCCAGCTGTTTTAGCCTCTCACAGAGGGTAGGACATGTTTTGCAAGGTAAGACAAAAAAGCCCCATAAGTTGGTGGTGTAATTGAGAGGTAAGACACAGGATAATGTCATGAGACGTAAGGTGTGATACTCAACATGACGATTTTTAATGTGTTTGTCTTTTTGTGTGAAAAGTAATTTAAATACAGATATATAGAAAAGCCTCATCACGCATTGGCCAATGGCATTCATGCAAACTTTCAGCTTGCAAGAAATGCTTCTAGTCAGCATAAAGTACCTGTGTCCTGGAATAATTTCCTCCATCCCCACAATTAATGTATATCAACAAGCAGCCCATGTGGGGAAACCAAGCAAGTATATCCATGCTATAACTGCAGTCCCATTAACCATTACCTGTGAACGTGCACAAATGTGAGCAGCTGAGACCTGTCCTTCAATGTTTGGTGAGCGCTGCCAGCTTGGCAGTGTTTGACATCCTACGCAGGACAGTTCAGCAAAGCAGAAAGGATTTCCCTCTCCTCCACTTTCCAAACGCAGACAGGACCATGGAATTAACTAGTTCATTTTCTCTATTTTCTCCTCACTGTGCTGTGCTGAAATGCAATTAGACAAAGACACAGCACACAGAGTCTGTTCCCTGCCAGAGGGCACTTCTGAGGAGACAGGCAGCGTATGTTGAAGTTGCTCCAGGAGTTAAGACCCAAATGGTGATTTAAAGGGAAGCATGTTGCATTAAGAAATGTAATGTGCTGCTTTGAATCCATCATTTTGCATTTGCTCAGTTATTCCCTGTGTGGCTTGAGCTTTGGCTGTTACTGCATGCATTATTTAATCAAATTAAATTTGATCAGAAGGAGGAAGGTGAGGACAGGAGTATAACAAGATTACACATCCTTGTTCTCCCCTTTTCCTCTCCCACAGCTTTTTGGCTGTGATGCTATCATTCCCCAGTCAAGCAAAACCCATCTTGCTGCCTTTTGCCTGAGGCCCTGGTGCTGCAGCAGCTCAAGGGAGGGTGAGTGGGACCAGTACAGGCAGGACAGGTGCAGGACAGGTGCAGGATAGTTGCAGGATAGGATGGCTGCAGGATAGGTGGTGGGGATCTGGTCACTCCCATCCTCAGGCACTGCAGGTAACCCTCCTGGTGACAGATGATGGAAAACCAAGGTCTGCCAGGAGGTGAACAGGATGTGGCTTCTTCTAAACAGTGTTATGACGTTCCTCTGGTTTGCAATAACAGCAACTTCAATAGGCTACTGAGTCCTGAATAAAATGTCAGGAAGATTGAAAACTAAGTTTTATCTCAAAAGATGCAGAGAATTTGCTGAGCACATGAAACTCACAATTGTTTTTTTATGCAGAGTGCCAAAGAAGCCCTCATAGGCTCAAGTTTTAAACTGGCCACAGTAACAATATTTGGGAAGTCAAAAATCAGGGTAGACAAATGGAGAACATTAAAAAAAAATCACCTGTTAGAATTAACCATTCAATTTTTCACATGTGTTATTGATTCTGTATACAGAAAGATGGAAAATCCAATGTACAGCCAGGTCTCAAGGACATCAGCCACAGACCAGCAGTGGAATGAAGATCAGCTCTGTGCAAACCAGATCTTGCACTGATATGGAAGAGAGGATAGAGATGGTGTTTTCTATACTGAAATATCATTTATCACTGTAAATTATATTCACTTTGACTTGCACTGTCTTGAAAAAGTATGTTAGCAGAAATACAGAGCTTTGCAGTTAAACAAAATTGAAATGGGAGTTAAAGGACTTACAAAAGGATTTTCTTCAGAGGCAGGTGAAGAAGAGCAAGGCAGACTTCTATAGAGAAAATTGGGTCAAGAACCACCTTGTTTTCCTCTTTGTATTGCAGGTTTCAAGTTAGTATTCATATGCATTAATGTAAACACAAATAATTTGTATATCCTTATAGCACAGAAACTATCACATATAAAATTAATTTTGAACATGAGAATTTTAAAGTGAGAATCCAATTTGCACTTACACCAAAGAAAATCTAAACTAATGCTCCAGAAGTGTTAAAGGAAATCCAAACTTGATATATTTAACTTACTGAGCATTCTAATGTCCCATGACCTTATGCAAAAGCTTAACAATTTTTATTATTAAATGTTTACACAAACAAGAAAAAGGATGCAGTTTCTCTATCAAGGCTATAAAATCACGATAAAGAAAAATATCTTAATTTTCAGTATACAAATCTATTGATGGCTTCCTGTATTCAGGCAGAAATATATTATTGTCCATAGTTCAGTGAAAAACTTAAAAGAATTGTGAAGATTTTGAAAATAATGAAACTCAGTGTTCTAATGCAGTTTATCTTAAGTCACCTGCTTATAAAACCTACAGAATGCAACAGGGAATAATCTCTATAACTTTACTGGATCCACAACTGCATGGTCAGATTGTAATTCACAATTAAATTTCATTCACTTGCTCAAAGGCCTTTTGATTAAGTTTAGATTTTATTAAATTAGGTTAGATTTTATTACATTCCACAGGATTTAGCTGTAAGAGAAAATGAAATTGGATAGCACACAGTCTAGTACTCCAGTCCAGTAGTCCTGTATATATTGGAATCACCTTTTCATTGCTGGTGGCATCTTCAGTCTCCCAACTCCTGAACATATTTAGCACTTTGTTTTCTTCCATTCCAAGCTCTGTTTCTAATAACAAGTTGAACAGTATCTGTGCCTATGGGTTAGATAGACAGAATTTCTCTGCTTTAACACCCAATCCAACATCTATTAGAGAAAGCAGAGGGATGCCCACTGATTTTATGGGGAGCTAAATCAGTTGCAAATCAGAATAAAAGTGGTGCAAGTGGGAAAGAATTTTGCAGCCTCAGAGTATAAAAGCACTTGGAGCTGCAGGAATTTTGAGAGATCTTGTCTAAATAGACATTTTAGACCCGGGTCCTCAGTAATGTTTAAGCCCACAAAGCATTTTGAGTATCTGAGACCTTTCTGAAAGTGGCTAAGTTGTCGACAGGATAAAGTGGTACTTTATCAGTGTGGTACTATCACAGATGCAGTTCTCTCCCTGCCTATGGATTATCCTATAATCATTAGAAAGGTACCAGGTCTTTCCCAAGTGAAGATTTAACTTATATTTAGAAAATGTAAATCCTGGCTGTTCTTTCCTCTCTTCAGGATGGCCCTGCCCAAGTTGACATCTTAAGGAAAGTAAGTGTAAGTACACCATGACACAATCTCTTAGGTCATCTGTGCAATGACCGGATGCCAGCATTTTCACATCTTTCTAAAATAAGCTGGAGGCTGTTTCTTTCATATTTTAATATTCCTTTAAAAAACACATTCCTGAAAAATCAGTGTGGATAAGTTTTGCTTCTGTCCTAGCACTGGGACAGTCTAATGGTTACAAATAATTACACCAGAACAGGGGAATAGGAATTGCATAAAACAAAAATCAAAGCAGATGGAAAATATGACTCAGCTCCTCTCTGCTCCACTCCATCTCTGAATTACAGTTTTCCCCTAGAAGAGCATTTGATCTGAAGTGCATTTGCAAGAAAGGACAAAAGTTTTGATTAATATTCCTTCAGGGTCCTGTGAAGCAGAAGTCTCTAAGAAAACCTTTCATGAGTGATGTCATGAGCAGAATCAATAGTGGATTGGAGCATGGGAGATTTTTTTACAGATGTGGTTGCACATGGCTTCCTCATGATTCTGTGTATCTACATATCTGCAAAATATCTGTATTTTGCTCTCAGTCCCTTCAGTAGAGTTCTACAGATCTGATTTGGGAACCACAGCAATATCTAAGATGTATTTCTCTAAATCAGAGCAGGTTAAGGTCCATGTACACTCCATTAGCAATCTCTCCTTGCATTGCACAAAAAGATGGATCATATTCTGACCCAAATGTTGGTGGCTCACCAGTTTCTGTCTCCAAAGACAGTGGTATCAGTGAGGACAAAAGCAGGGCTTATATTTAGTTACAGGCTTTGAGGTTGGCCACAGCCTTGGCATTTCTTCAGAGCTGCACAAGGACTGGACCCATCCCTGCAGCTGGCAGCAATGCATTACTGTCCTGCTAGCAAGAGGAGTGCCTCACTGTCCTGAAACTGGAAAGGGACTCCTGCTTGAGCTGCTGTTGCTTCTGGTACCAGAGAAATATCCGTATACGAGACTGGCTCTTACCTTCATGGTGTCATTCATCACAACACCCCTACACCCTCATCTATTTTATGCAAGTTTAGGACTGTTCAGAAACAATCAGGGGACCAGATCTGATGCTCCTGTCCCTCAGTGCAAAGCAAAATGCATGATCCCATGTAAACCAATTGATAAGTCTGGTTTTTCCCAGGACACTTTCCTAAAGCCAGCAACATTTCCCTGGTCACATTGTCTCAACCCAGGACAGAAGGGCTTTTTCCATCACATAACAGATCCATACCTTGTTTTTCATTCTGCTCTGTGCCCATCCTGTTTATCTCTTCTGAACTGTGTATTGTTTCCACTTTAACAGCTCCTGCCAGCTGTTTTCTTTTGGTACCTTTTATTGCAGATAGAATTTCAAGGGCTTCCAGGGGGAAGCTGCTGAAAGCACTGCAGCTCTCAGACTCACTTCAAAGCAACTTTCATCATTTTTCACGCGCTCTTTTTAGGACTCTTCTTCTGTTCTTTCCCCAAAACAGATTCTCTCAAAGATCACACTGGGAGATAGCACTATTTATGGCACTTCACTAGGAGACATCGTGTTTTTTGTCTGATTTGGACACATTCACTGTCCTGTAAAGGTTAAAACCAGTGAGATCTCCTCCCCATCTCACTTGTAGTTTGTTGTTGGTAGGATTTTTTTCCAGAGGAAGGGGTGGGAGGAAAGGTTATTGTTGGAATTTAGCTGCCAGAAGCCTGAGGGTCAACTTTAATTTAGTTGAACCTCCCATCATTAAAGAGATTGTAGCTTCTGCACTGGACCAGGCAGACTCATCTGTGGGAGGCCCTGGCTTCACACCAACACTAATTGTGGCTGAATTGTTCTTACAAGCTGTGAGGCTTTGTTGCTGAACTCAGAGGAGAGATAGCCCATCAGTTTCACAACTATCTCAGGGTGGAGAACAGGAGGGGAAAGAAAATTCCTGCCTAACCCATGCCCTTGATGCCTGCCATCTTCCCCAGGCACAAGGCAGGGCTGCTGTCCTAAAGAACTGAAGGCTGTGACCTGAAAAGTGGAGGGGAAAAAAGGGGCAGTAAGTCTTGAAAGGAGAGGGATGGGAATGCCCAAATCCAGCAATGATATAAAGGGCTGTGACTTTGTGAATTAGTGCTACACTCCTCCAACTCAGATGCTTTCAGGTAGTACAAATATGAGTGAGGAAGTGGTTGGAAGAGCAGCTTGTGGCACCACATACTATTGTATGAATCTTCTTGAGTTTGGGCCACTCAAGAAATAAAGAACAAGGCACTATCTAGAGATTTGTCTATTTAAATTCTGATTCTTCCACCTGACTAATTTCAAAACCCACCTGGACAAGGCCCCAGCTAACCTGTGCTGTCAATCTGACCCTGCTTTGAAGAGGAGGTTGAACTAAGTGGTCTTCAACAGCCCCTTTCACTCCAAACTTATCGGGGATCCCATGGGGAAATCCATTTCCAAGAAACCTTATTTAAACCAATAAAATTCTTGGTGAAGAATAGAGAATGTTAAAAAGGATGAAGACTCATTTCCCATTATATCTGTAGACAGGAATATATTGTAAATCTATCTTCCCCCCACTCTCAAAAGCACCTGTAACACCACTAAGAGAAAGGGAGACTGAGGCCACCTTGCCCAGCTTGTGAGGGCTCACACTCCATAACCACTGGCACAAAAGGTACCAATAGAAGAGAACAGTCAAAATGCTTAAACCTCCTCTCCCATTGTGCATCCAGAATTTAACAAGACAGCAAAAGCTGAGAGCACAATCCCACATCCCTCTCTTCAACAAGCAATGCTCAAAGTATCACTGGAAACGCACCCACCTCTGCCTGCAAAACCAAGGATACATTTCTGTATTTTGTGATGCAAAACTCTGCAAAGGACACAGCATCCAGTCAGGACCTGGAGCCAGGACCAAGGCACAATGTCCTGGTGGTTGTTACTGCTCACTGGTGGGCAGAAGATGGTTCATGGCTGCTACTTCTCTGCTCTGAGTTATTGGTTGCAGAACTGGATAGCTGGATGGTGGCATCTGGAGGTGCAAATTGGTGTTGGATTTGCTTTGCCCCAAACCTCTGCACTTGAAACCATGATTACCGAATGGCCCATCTTTCAGTCCTTGTGTCCTAATTCTTAAATAAATAAATAAATAAATGAAAAGCAACCTCTATTTGTCCCTTCTTACCCATTATTCAAACAAATTAGTTTAACAATTACAGAACATCTTGTATCTATAGCTACCAAATGTTCCTGAGTGATATTGCCCACACACTCAAGTGGAAGACTGCCAAACATATCATGGATATTTTTTCTCTTAAGCATCGAAGGCTGAAGGGCATACTGAAGTTAGTTGCTGGATTTGTGCCTTTGGAGCACTTTCTTTGGGTCATTTGAAAATCAAAGGCAAATCTTTTCCTGAATTATAGCTGCAAAGTGCTGGGTAGAAAACTGAACTGAACTTGAAATATCTGGGATGGTCTCCTGGCTGGCTGCCAGCCTGAGAAGGTGGTGTGATGTGATGTGATGTGATGTGATGTGATTGATGTGATGTGATGTGATGTGATGTGATGTGATGTGATGTGATGTGATGTGATAGAGGAGATGAATTTTAGAGGAAGTGCAGCTCGCTTCATGGGTATGGAGTTCCTGGGCTGTATTTGGAGACTTCTACTGAGTTCCTTGTGACCTCAGTTAGTCTCTCTCTGAAACAGATACTCCACTGAGAATACTGTTTTCCAATTTTTTTGGTAAAGCATTGAAAAGTTTCCACCTTTAAATCTCAGATATCAAAGAATTTTTATCATTAATAAAATTCTGAGAACAGTATCTTTTTTTTTTTCCTTTTCTTTTTTTTTTTAATGCAAAAATTCTCATATGGACAAAAAACTGTGGGTACACAGTGAATCCAAATTTTACTAGCCTGAAACAATCTTCTTCAGGAAGTATGACCTTTTGGAGGAAAATGCTTTTCTTGCTGTATAATCCCTGCCTACATAGGATGTCGATAACTGCAACTGTTTTCTTGCATAAATGAACAGCTGAGGGCAAAATGTTGCACAAAAATTGATGAAACTCACAGAAGCTATAAGCACACATTACAGCTAATGGAGGCTTTTCCCAAGGAAAGGCAGCAGAAGTATCATGCTGGCAAATCTATCACATCATTGGACTATGGAAATTGTAAGAAATATTCTAGAATATACTAGTATATTAAAAGAGGAAGCCTGTGGCAATTGTAGAGACTACAAGAGCTCATAGCCTAAGGCTTACTCTGATTGCAGGGAAAAATGATCTTGTCTTCAATTTCTCAAGATACACACCAAATGCCTTGCAAATTGGTCACATTCCATTTAACTCATATTAATCTACATCATGTTGCCTGGAGGTCAAACCCATGTTTTTGTTGTATTTTTCTTTTTTCCCTCTAGACTATATCTCTTTTTGGCTGTAAAATGTGCTGAAAGCTGCACAAGAGACATTCACAAATATGCTTCTCATTACCAGCATGGTCTGTACAGTGATGCCTACACAATCATGCTAATGTGCTTTGCTTCAAGTTCATGTAAATCAAGCTGGTGGGTCAGCCCATTTTAGCTATGTTAGCACTGTAAGAGATTTTGGTCAAGGAAAGGAATTCTATTAGACATAATTTACTTTTTCTGACTCCAAAGATACAGAGATCCTTCAAATGCAACAACAAGCTCATTAACTGCTGTGTATAGAGTCAGTTTATCAGGTATTTCCAAGACTCTTAAAGCAGACCATGCACAGTGCCCTAATTCAGCCTCCAAGGAACAGCCTTTAGAACTGGAAGGTAACTGCTTTTCCTCTAAGTAGCTTCCCTGTTAAGGAAGTGAAGCTCAAAGCTGAATTAAATGTTTCAGGCTATTAAGAAAAGCGTTAAGCCATTTTAAGATTAAACTGGGCATATTTTCTATGCTCAGAGAAAAAACCTTCCTCTCTTTCATGCCAGTGAAAACAGAGAATCTCTTCAACTTGTCTTTTGGACTATGAATATCAGATACAAGGAGGTCAGCTATGCCCTAACTGAGGAAAATGTTGCTTTTTGCTATATCAGCTGGGATTTCTCTCCAGAGAAATGTGATCAGAGCAGCATGACCAGAAGTTGCCTTTACAATGAAAATTTGAGCATGGAGAAGAGATACATGGAGATACCCTCAGTTCACTAATGCAGGCTTTTCCCAAAAATGCACAGCTTAACCCTGTGTGGAATGGCACATCTCAGATTTGGTGTCCAGATGTTTTCAGGTTCCCCACCTGTGATGTCCAGCCCCCAGAAGATCCAGACATGTTTCAAACATGTATATTTTACCTTTTTACCTTTTTTTAAAAGATAATTTACCATAATATGTTTTTAATGTCCTAGCTTATACTGTTGCTGCCTGAGACCCTCCTCCTCATGCCAAAGCTCTGTCCTGGTGTTTTCCTTCCTTGGCTACCCTTTCCAAGCCTCTGCAACCTGGTGATATTAGGTCACTGTTCCCTATTGCAGGAAGAAGGATTTCCATGGAAGTGGAGTGGAGTTGGGGGTCACTCCCACGAGAACAACTCAGCTGATGTGCAAATATCCATTTTGGGGGCTCCAGGGGACAAAAGAATGGCTTCCCTGGAGGACTGTGGAACCCATTCACCTGGATAACTTCCCCTGCCCACAGAGTGGATAGTTCATGGACAGCCTCTGGCGTGGCCTTTGAGAGGGGCGTGCTGAGATGCTTCCAGGCTTTGCTTCACAACAAACCCATAAGTAAGCCTCCCCTGACACAGAGCCTGGGCTCGTGTACGGCTCTGCGTGGAGGTGTGTACCCATGAGGTTGACTGGAGAAAGTGCTGTGTGTTCAGGTGAAGCATAGTGGTCTGTAAAGGACACAGTACTCCTGGGATAGCCTGCTGGATGTAAGTGTACCTTCAAAACTTTTACAGGCATAAGTATGATTTTTTACAGTATATCCCAAGACAAAAAAAAAAAAATTGACCCAAGGACCTCTCAAAAGGAATCTGAAATCACATATGGATTCAACTTACCTTCACTCTCTCTTAAAAAACCCCAGCTAGACTAGGTCCCCAGCCTGACTGAGCCCCCAGCTGTCTCCCTGCACACTGGTCTGGTGGGGGGAAGAACCACGCTTGTCATCTGCACTCTCAAGTCCCCTGGTGTGACAAGCCATATTTGCCTTTAACCCAGGTACAGGGTTCACCTTCTTCTGCCCTGCTTCTTCTTGATGAAAGAATCAGTGCATGAAACCATCGCCATGGATATGAACAGATGCAGAGAGGAGAATGGGAACAACACAAACATTATGTTCCTCCCAGAGCAGCGCTCCTGTCGCTGCCCGTGCCACATCTGTGTTTTTGAAGGGAAATGTCATAACATTGCTAATCAATAAGAAGAGTGACAGGACCATTTGTCATGAACGAGCCGGCACTGCAGCTGTTGCAGTCATCCTCTCCCTGGGCTTTGCGACGAGAAGCCGAGGGAAGGACCCGATTATTTGCCGGCGGCAGCCCCCGCACGCCTGCGGGCAGCCCCTGTGCGAGGGCAGCTCCGGCCGCTTGCGAAGGTGCCGCGCCAGCCTTGCAGCAGTCGGGCTGAGCAAGTGGGCAAAAAGCCTGGCAGGAAGTCTAGAGTTTCGAACAAAGGACACCAGACACCCTGCAAGGGAGAGACGAGCCTGGGTGTCGGAGGAGCCTGTTGACCTTTAATCTGGAGACCGCTGTTGCATATGCATCACGTTTGAACTGCAGATGTTCCTCGCTGCTACGCCGGTCAGGGCGACAAGCGGCTGATCTTAGAGGAGGAGGCAGGGCTCAGGGAGAACTTAATGAAGACTTTAAGCTGTGGGTTGCAATTAAAATGACCCGGCGGTGTAAGCGTGGGAGGGAGTCACTAAGCTCCTGCAGCTGCTCTGCCGGCAGTAATGTCCCTGCTGATGGGCACAGCTCTCCTCCACAATGAGAGCAGTCGTGCATGTCGGGGGGTGCTGGCGGAGGTGACAAAACTGAGCTGCCCTTTCCCACCCCATTAAAATAATTCTTAAATTAGGAAATTTATCTTGATCTGATGGCCTATCTGTGTGTGGCACTGCCACATATAACGCTCCATCTCTTTTCCCTAGACAGATCGGGCCAGTAAATAGAAAAGAATTAGATATCAATATATTGAAAAGAATATAGGGAAATATAGGGGAACAGCCCTTCTTTTTCAAATTATGACCTGCATTTTCATTGGCGGAATTCGACTCTCAACATGGTCTCCACAAGGAAAGAAAGCTGACTCCTGCAAAAGAGATCTGCTTCTCTGCTACTGAAGATGGCCAATTAAAACAAAATCCACATATCACTTATGGTGTCTGTACTCAAATGACAGGATGTCTACAGGCTGAAAAGGATACAGTCTCCAGCTTGGATTGCACTTCTGAGCAATATCCACCAAGGTGCAAATATAATTTTGATCCCACATGAGATTTCTGAGTTCAACAGTAAATGCTGTTTAGCTAACAGTAATGACCAGGATCTTCCCCCAGTGTCACCTTAGCAGCAGCTAATGTCACCTGAGGGTTGTTTCCTGACACTCAGGTTCAGACTATGATGCTGGAGCTCAGCGAAGCACAGCCAAACTATTTATTTTGTAACCAAAGTTTCTTCTAACGGAAAAGTGCCATTTTTTTCCTCTTATTCACTGCTTTAAAAAAAAATGTCCGTTTTGGCAGTTTTTGTTTCCAGAACTTCTTGTCCCAAAACAAAGCATTCCCTTAAGGTTGAAGTGGCCCATGTGAACATTTCTGGAATGGAATCTTTTCAGTTTTAATTTGGAAATGATTTTTTCCCACATGCAATTCACTGTTATTATTTTCACACAGAAACACATTGACTAGCTTTCAAAGGGAAAACTTGGACCAAAGTCCTTTGCTTTCATAACAGTGGAAAGTTTTGATTGACCCAAAGTTACATTTTATCAGACCTCTATTTCACACAGAATTTCACTTGCATATATATTTTTGCTTTTTTTTTTTTTTTTTTTTTAACCAGAAGAAATATTTCCATACATGAAAAGGTCTGGTTAACCTTGATCTTATGAGTCCTCCCAGGAGCTGGTTCTCCCTCTCTGTTGGTCCTGGTCCTCCTGTTCAGGCTAAAAGCAGGCAAGGTTTAGGTACTGCCTGCTGTAACAGCTATCACTGGATTTTACCCCGTTGCAAAACCACTTTTATTGCCCTCACAGCCTCCTCCAAGGGCGAATTCATTACAGTTGGGAAGTCTGATCAGAATGCATGAAGTGCTATAGCAGTGGCCAGGCTTGAGAGATAATTCGTCAAAGTATTTGTCGTTTCTCATCTTTTTAAACATGCTGCAAAATCTTCAGGCACCTGAACCAGCAGTCCAAGAAGTGGTCACATAGAAAGATGAAATTTTGAAGAAAAGGGGTAGGTCAAGAAGGTTGAATTCATTTTAAGGAATGATATAGCTTTCACAGCAATATATCTACTGCCTGTAATTTATAGCCCAGGCTGCCATAATGATCCTGTATCCCTTTTTCTTTCTGCGGTTCCAGTTCACTGAAGAATTTCAGCATACACTTTGATTGACAGGGCAGATGGTAACATTGTTTGCCGTTAATGTTAACCTATTATTTAATATATGTGTTAGTTTTATTATTTTTTAACAGGATACTAGTGACTATAAAGTTTAATTGACCTCTTTTGCCAATAAATAAATCATTGCTGGTTTCAGCAAGGATTGTACTTTTATCTGCCAATAAAAAGCTGAAGGAAACCTCTTAACTACACTCCTTCCTCTTTCCTTTTTCTTTCATCTCCTTAAGACTCTTATGAACAGCACCCTGGAAAAAAAATTATCCAGTGATGGAATGAGTAGCTCTATATATGAATAAGTCAGGGTTTACATCAGAGAAAGAAATGGGGTTTAAATTGGCTGCATAGTAAATTCTGTGTCTTGAAATCCTGACATCATTGGAACTGAAATTTTATCCCAGGAGAACAAAGGCTTGGTTTCCATCTTGGTTTCACTGGACTTTGCAACTTGAAGGCCTTTGATGTCACACTTGTACTTTGAGCAAGGGGAAGGGGCAGCGGAATCAGGCTGAATGTATTAAAAAATGGGAAACTTAAGAAAAACTGATCACAAATAAATTTAGAATAAGCTCGCCCTACTTTATTTACTGTTGGATGGTACAAAAAGAATATGCAGTTTTAAGCTTTATACCAGGAATACATGATTAATGCAGACACTAGAGCCCAGGAGAGGCTCAGTGGGTTCTGAGGGGATGGCCAGCTGCACTTTACCAGAACAAGCTGCTGTGGATCCTTGCATGCTTTTTAATGGCTCCTTCCTCTTGGTTTTCTCCTCTCCCTGATTTAAGTCTATCACCTGACAGATTTTTATTTTCCCTGTAAGCGCTTCAGGCCAAAGTCATTAGAAGGCAGAAAAAGAAAACTCAGTTTGGTTGTCTGAAGCTTTTTGCTTAGCTGACTCTGGAGGAAAGTCCTTCCAACCACAGAGAAAGAAAAGTCTCCTTTTTCAAAACTATGGATTCATTAAGAGAACTCATATGCATAAAAAGCAGTGAAGCTGAACAAAATGTAAATTTTTCTGGCTGAGAGAGATTTTCTTATGTTGTTATAAGCATCTACAGTTAAGACACTGGATTTACATTAGGTTGGGGTTTTTAGCATCTAACTTCTTAACTATGTGCCCCAGCTTTTCTAAGGGCTAGGATTGTGGAAAGGAAACTTGCAGTTGGGTAGGTAGGACAAGTAATGAAAACCCTGTGAACAGGCATACACAGCATGTGCTGCACCATCATAAAATTAGTATGCTCCTCTGGGTAAAATTCCTTACCTTTTTTTCTCTGCCACACATCTGGACACAGTTCTGATTGCTTGAGAAGGAACAAACTAGCATATATATGCATATATATATTACACATACAGACCAAAGACACGTAGAGCACAAGAAAAGCTAAACTGAGAGGTTGGATTTCCCTTTTTCTTAATGTAATGATCACCACTCCAGCCAAACGCAGAACAGAACAATAATTTCCCTTTTCTTGTCCTATTCAGTTGAAGCAATTAAAATTGAGAGGGGCTACAGAGAAGATGAAGCTGGTGGCAGGATAACCTCAGTGAATGGGGCCTAGTCCAGCTCTGAATAAATTTCTATTACAGTAATAAGAACAACACATCTTTTATGTACTGCAGAGTTGCTACATCAGGTGAGATCAGTGGGGCTGCTTCTAAACCAGTGTTTTGGGGAGCTGGGATGGAGTTGCTATTACACCAAGTTCTGGCCATACCAGGGACTGCTCCTTTAGAACCCCCCTGGCTTTCCACCAGTCAGCTGGAGGATACTCCTGAACAGTCTGATCTCAAAGAGAGCAAGGCTTTTACGTGCTAATATGCAAACCCCTTTTAGAGGTGAGAACAGAATTACTACTTTTCGCACTGCAGTTACAATGCC
Source organism: Vidua macroura (assembly GCF_024509145.1). Lineage (NCBI taxonomy): Eukaryota > Metazoa > Chordata > Aves > Passeriformes > Viduidae > Vidua > Vidua macroura. The sequence goes on from NC_071571.1 coordinate 32,843,949, forward strand.
ATTTCTGGTGACAGCATCAGGCAAACAGGCAGGTGCTGCAGCTATGCTGGTGTTATTATGGAAATCCAGCTGTGATGGGCAGCAGGGACACAGAAAAGATGGACAAATAGCCCACTTAGACCTGCATACAGTGACTCCAGTCCCAGGGCAGACTTTATGCTGTATTTTGACATCCATTTGCCATCCAGTGGAAAGCAAACATGGGCAGTAATGCGCTGACAGCCTTTGGATGGGTTAGACTTTTTTTCTGTGCTGTTTCTTCAAAATTCTTTTTGGTGTTATTGGAATAATTTTTCTCAGTCTTTCCTGTGGGTTGTGAACAATTAATCCTAAAAATTGCTATAACATAAATAAGCAGCTTTGGGTAAGTATGGGAACACATTTCCTATGTGCAGCATTGCAGACTAAATCCCTCATCTTATTCTATTTGTGGAAAATCTTATTTGCCTTTTTGCCTTGCCTACAAACTTAAGTGACAGTAGTCTTGTTTCTTTTCTGTCCAGGCCCTCTGGACCTGGAGGGCCTCTTGCCCTTGTAGATCAAAAATAAGAAATTTAATTCTCTGCCAGGAATGACTCATTGCCTAATGTGCCTTATCACGCAGACACTATCTTCTTTCGCCACTAGAGTCTGGGTGGAGGGGGTTGTGTCTCTCCTCAGATCAGGGATGTCTCCTCTCATCATATTAGCTTTATTGCATCGAGGTATTCCTAGGACAACTCATCTCTTCTTTAACATCACATTATCCATGAAGGAAGCCTCTGCTAAGCAGAGATGACAATCTATGAGAGCTTTTCCTTATGCCAAGGGAACTGAATTAAAGGAGAAAACGGCTTCAAGATTGTTTAGGAAAGCGTGGAGCTCACTGGTCTCCATTCACTAAGGCAGGAAAGCATTATTTTAACTTCAAGCACACAAATATTTGACTTTGGTGTGACTGTGAGAGCCTGTAACATATATGTGTATGTGAAGACTCCCTGGTTCTCAGAAATTCTAACAAGAACAAAACTTCCTCTGTGATTTCCTTTTCATTCAGGTTACCTACCAATATCTCAGATTATTCACTGTTCTGGCAAGCTGCATGACATACAGCTTCAGTCCCAGGGTCTTGAATCTGAACTGAAAGAATTTGCATTTCTGTGCTCAGTTCCATGTTACCTCCAGAGATCCATTCTTTTTGTTTGCACCTTTTTTTTGTTTTCTGTGCTCTGAGGCTTGCAGAAACAATGCACAAAAACAACACACTAAAACAATGGACTTCCTGTAAAATTCAGGTTTTCTACTTTGCTACAGCATGGGATTTTCCAATTTAGACTACAAGAATGTATATGAAATCTTATGATTTTCATTTACACAGATGAGGAGAAGAAAGGAAGACAGTAAAAGACCAAGCAGCTCCAAGGAGCAGCTTTTTCTGACAAGTCAGCTAGTTTGAAAGTAATGGGACTGGCAATCCGTGCCATTTACTTGAATTTGCCTGAGTCTACTGCTGTGACTCACTAATGCTGTGCTGAAATGCATGAAACATTTTACCATCCTCATACCTGTCTTTCACAGATGAGAAGAGCTCTTTTACATCACTGAGGAGCAGTTCAGAATCTTGCTGCCATGAGATGGCACACATCACTCTGGACAGATATAAATTGTTAGAGGACAATTGTGATAATTCTAATTTGTCTCTTTGATGAATCTGGGCAGTCTTTAGGATAACACTGAATTTAGTTCTGTATTCAGAATGTTAATTTGTGAAGTTTCTCGTGTCAGCCAGAATGATTTGAAAATGACATATGAACTTTACCAGTTTGCTCTGAATAGCAGCAGAAGCACCTCTCCATAGAGCAGTTGCCAGCTTTGGGCCTGTCTCATGAGTGCTTCTACACCAGGCCAACATTAAATGAGCTACAGGTATGCTTACAAGAGGTTTGTGTCAGTGAGAGCTTCCATGGGATGATAATGTGATGGATAACTTATTCTGAGAAGATGACTGAAATAACTGCATTTAAAATTGAGCACATATGAAAATGTGGGCCACTGTATTTCCAGTCATGTTACTGGGAGAATAAAGGCTTATGTTTGAGAACTGTAGGGATTTGCAAGTGCCAGTGTAGGACACTTCCTGGGGATGGATGAGAACTCTGGTTTTGAAGGTCATTGCTGCTCACCTTCTGCTTATTCTGTGCCGGCTGAAAGAGGGAAAGTTCTAGGGACAGAAATGGTGAACACATTAGCACCTGGCACCTGTGATTCTTCCTCTACTATCCTGCATGGCAGGGAAGCACTTTCCCATTGTGCAGTGAGCTCATTTCTACCTCTTACAGACAGTCTTGGAAAGATCCTAACTCCATGTCTACAAGAGGCACAAGGAAAAGAGTCTAGACTGAAGGACACAGCAAGTAAACATTCATTGACCAATAATAAAAATACCAAGGTATTTCTTTGACATCACAAAAACTGTTTTCCCTATCATGACATAGTCTAACAGGCTCAGAACTGACCAACTTCATCAGTTCTTTGACAAGCAATTTTCTTATTTTCCCTGTCCATAAGGTCTTTCAGACAAATCAGCCTAATGCTCTCAGTTAACATGTAAGCAACTTATTCAACCAATCTCTAACCTCCCAAGAGCACTATACTACTGCTACAAAACTCAGAAAAATATTCCCCAAGGTTTCTGAGATGGGTTTCAGGATAAATAATTTGTTCAAACTGTCTTCCCCTTTTTCTGGCAGACTCAGCTCAAACCTGAGTCCAAACAGAGATATTAGACTAATCACCAGCTCCTGGGATCCAAAACCTTCTCCCTCTTCCAAATACACCAATCCCTATTTGCCTACCAGCCTGCCTTTTCTCTGACACAGGAATCTCAGCTGGAAATAATTGGCATCCTACACAATTTCTACTTGCTGTAGCTTTTAACCCTGAACTTTCCTGATCTGACCTTGGAAGCATTCATCTCGTCACCAATCCAAGTACTATTTAAAATCAGCAAATGCATACTTAAATTCAAGAGAAAGACAAGGGTTTTTGTTCTAAATCATGAGTTTTCTGTTGAAGAACCTCTTACATGTTCAGAGGAACGTGATTCCAGCATGACTTGTGTATGGGATTCTTGAGGAGAGGTATTAGATGCTGAGGGCTCCAACAGTGCTTGATCAATTTGTGTCACAAAGTACTGATCCATTTAGGCACCACAGTACAAAGAAAGCACAGGCATATGTACTGTCAGCAAACAGGACAGAGATAACATAAAATCCATCTTCATAGCAGAAATATTGCCAATAGTGCTGATAAACAGGAAAATACATACTAAGACTGAGCATTATATTACTCATGCTTTAAGCAGTAACTGAGTCATCTCTTCCCTATCAGAAGTAGATGTTAAAAGGGGTGAGGAGGGGAGCATGCATTGAAAGGACTTGAATGTAGTGTGGTTGTCCTCTGCATGTGAGGTCTTCAGGTCTGCTCACCTCAGACTCGGCCTATGCTCCCATATGTCTCAGACTAACAGCTGGATGCAGGCACCTTGTTGATTATCCTGCTCTCCACAGAAGCTTGTCTAGTCTGGAGAAGCAGATTCAATTATTCCTCCCCACCTTACTGTCTGAGACCAAGCTTTCATCTACTGAAGTGTTTTTTCTTTGAATGTGAATTCCTTGTGATGGTGCTTTATTTGGCTTGTGAATGATCACAAAAAGTACAGATTCATAGAGTAATAACAGTAAGTGTTTTGTTTTCTACCTTGGTGCTTCTGCTTTTACTGGCACATCAGCATGTATGTGATCCAATGGGTCACATTGTATTGATGAGGTGGATATCATGCTAGGATACATTTGATTTTTCAGCTTAACTAACTAGGTGCCTCTTACAGCTGGATCAAGTGGGAGTGACTGTCAAGACCGGTCTGAGGGAAAGCTCAGATGGATATGTTTGCTACTATAGCAAAATATCTCTGCCACTGTATCTCCAGGGAGTAAAGCAGAAGAATTTGCTCTTTGGAGAATCGTGCATAAATCACCCATCCCAAATGTTGTGACTCCCCTACCTCTGGGAATGCCCAGATCTTTGCTGTAACCATTAGGTTTCAGAGTTCCCTGTGCAGCAGCTGTTTGCATAGGATGGTTCTGGAATGAAGTTCTCTACAGATATGCAGCAAACCAATACATATTAAGAGGGCATATACTGGCTTACACTTGTGCAGGAGGGCAGGGAGGTGGTTCCTGCCCTTGCACCAGGAGATGGAGCTCAAGGTGTCCACGGCTTCAGGGAGGCACACCTGGAGACAGGCTCTTCCAAGAGCTCTGCAAACACGATTGCCTGTTGGAGAGCCTGGAGCCCTGCCTCCCGGTGCAGCCCTGCCTCCACTCTGCCTGGGAGCCATGGGCTGCTGGTGTGCACACGTGGATGGGAGCATCCCCTCCTGCCATCCAGGCTTCCTCTGAACCCAGTCATGAAACCTGTGACAATACAAGGACTTTGTCAGGCAGCCCCTTGAGATCAGGTTTGAGTTCAGCAGCATACGGAGCAGCAGCCAGAACATAGTAATTTCCTATTGCATTATGGAAATGAAATTAGTCACGTTTTGTACCGTCCTGCTAATTAAAAGATGGCTTTTTGCCTTTTATTTGTATTTTCAGAAGTTTTCTTCTGGGAGACCTGCTATATTTCGTTTACCTCATCTTATCTTTACCATCACTCTTACTATTCTTATAGCTGGTAGTTGCTAAGGGAAACAGCCCTTTGCCCTGTAGTCTCACACCTGAGTTGTCAAGGAAAGGAAAGCCTTATGTTTGAAAACAGGCTGTGCCCTTCTGGCATGTAGTATTATAAATGATCCAAGAATGGAAAAAAAAATGCAGTGATAAAAATGATAGTCAGTCAAAAAGTCTTTTCTTAGGAAAGAATTCCTTGGGTTCAAAAAAGAAAAATTAAAAAAAAAAAAAAAAAAAAGCTTCACGCTTTTACAGCTGTATCTCACAAAGTGTGATTTTATTCCTGAAGTTTCTGGATAGTGTTTGAGTTCATAACTCTGATGAATTGTCCTTTTGTTCCCAAAGGCAGAATTTCTTTTTCCCTTGGGGGAAATGAAAAGTCAAGTGAAGACACTATTGAACCATTTGATCAGTGCCCAGATCTGGCTAGACTTTGAAAAAGGAAAGTATGCAGCATCACTAACCTTTAAAGACCCCTGGTTAAAAAACTTCACATATAATAGGACAAAGATAAAGGTAATAGCCTGAAAAGATTTCAACACAGAGAAAAGAATCAAATGTCTGAAAGCAAAATGCTAGTTAAAAATAATCATGGGAAGATGATTAAGTAACTGCAAAAAAATTATACACACCAATTTGAAAAGGAAAAGCAATTCTTACCCGATTAAATTTGGCTTTTATAACATTTCACTGCTTCTAGATTTGCAGAACTATTTCTTTCTATACTTCAAATCCCCTGCTATTCATTGTCTTCTATGCTTTATGAAAATTGAAAAGACCATATAAACCTGTGGATAGGGATGTTTGTATGTATTTCCTATTTCCCATTTCACTCTATATTGATGAATTGTATAATCAGGGTATTTCATCTGATTATTTTTTTTCCACAGTCAGTACAACAAGTACATTTCAAATCAAGTTCGGTATGCACTTCCTGATTTGGAGGTCATTCAAAGACAATATCAACACTGTCATCTCATTTCATTCTTTGAGAATCTATTTTGTTTGAGCCAACAGAGATCTCCCACTAAGGTACAATAGAGAACATTGTCCTACTGTGATTAAAGCTGTGTTCAGGGCAGCAGGTCCATTTGGCAAAGGATTTTGAGATTTTGACCTTTATCTTCTGCTCAAATTGCAATTGCCTCCTCCTTCGCCCCCAAACACTTGTCCTAGAAATAAGAGAAAAGCAAAACAAAATAATACTTGCAGGTATGTTAATAATCTTAATTCCTTTTTTTCTTCCCTTGAGGCATAGTTAGCACTAGGTGAGGGTTTTGTGGTGAAGCACAGGCTTGTTAAAGCGAGCTGTGTCCCAAGCAGGTGTCACTGTGAGAGTGCGCTCCACTATGGGCTCTGTTTGCCTGGTTTGTGTGCGGCTTGTTGGCGTGGCTGATGGGACACTGAGTCTTCCTATTTCCTTAGCTTGGTGTTACTTTTTAAGCTGACTCCAGTCAGCAAATTGCAGAGTTCCTGTGCTCTGCAGCTTCTTTCAACCCAGGACAGGAGCCCTTTGGGTGCTCATCCCTTTTTAGAAACACCAGGAACCCACCTTCAGGTCTGCACTGAGTATCTGGATGCTGTTGAATTCTTGGTTTATACTAGAGCTATCAGGACTCCCAGGGTCTGTGTCTGAAAGAATTTTCTGCAGAGAGAGGTGAGAGGGCACCAGGAATCAGCCAAGCCCTCAGTGCTGCCTGAGTAGCCGGCTGCATGGAGGACATATTCTCCCAGGTTCTCTGAATACATGTAACAATACAATGAAGCTACACCTAGATGAAACATTGCCTAATTTTCTATAGGCAAATTGTATGACTGGATCCGTTATGCTGAAAGAGAGTCTCTTCTTACCCCAGAGTGTCTGTAATTATCATGGAACCCACATCCTGTCTTCTGAAGAGCGATACTTATACCTTAGAGCCCACGTCTTTTAAATCTGTTTTTTTAATGAGACATCAAAAAATATATTTAAAATATTGAAAACATAGGGAACAAATATTTAACATTTCTCTTCCAAAACCTTATTTTGGCCAGATCAGTTTTGCGAAACTTTTTTTATTTGATGAAACTGCACATTCTGAGGGAATGACAGCCTGCCAGAGTTTTGGGGTCCGGCTTTAACCACAGCTCTGACAGCCACAGAAGGCCTGAGCTCGGCAAAAAGCCATTAGTGGAAAATCCCATAAATTTCTCTTTCTTCTATGGGATACATCTGGATGGTGTGAGGAAAATGGAGCTCACTTTTGTATCCAAGTCTAGGGGTTTGATTTACCTCTGCAGAACTCTTGCAAATGTCTTTGGAGCCATGTGGGTTTAAGTCAGGCCAGCAGGACACGGATAGTTCTGGCCCCTGCCCAGGAAAGCGTTTGAGCACATGCTTAACTGAAACCATGCCATTAGTCCCCTCTAGGGCTGCACAGCCCAGGCTGAGCAGGGCTTTTGCACAGTCCTGGGGAGCACATCTGGGGAACACATTGGGCTGCTTGAACTGTTACACTCAGTGCAGGTAGGGCTGCAGCACACTCTTAGTCGGGGTTGTCTCTAATGATGTACTCAGATATCATCCAGGTAATGGGGCCACGGCCTGCCCTAATAACTGCACACGCACATACAGGGCCTGTGAAAAAAGGATGTTGTTTGTGTTGTGCTGTGACACACACAAGAGTAACTTGAGCCATAACCTGGCTGACTTACTTAATCCACTGCCAGAGGGCAGAGGAGGTGTAATGTAATGGGGCGATTTATGCTTAGCCAGGGCAAATGAGGCTCTAATGCTGGGAGTCAGTCTGCCTCAAGGAAGCTGAGAAAGGCTTTTCTTTGCTCTTTTTTTCAAAAGCAACTAAGAACATTAAGGCACAGAATTATGCCACAGTTTGTCTAGAAGAATGTCAGATAAGGAACTTCATAGTGCAATGTACTCTGTCTTGCAGGCTGTACCACTCATACTCACAGGCTTTTTCAAACTCAGATTACTTGGCAGGCATAGATTGCAGCTGGCAATGTCCTTTTCTCTCTGAGATTATGGTCTTCTAATTAAAAACTACATGCTTCTTTGCTCCCAGCTGCAGCAACACAGATAAAATCAAAGGTCAAGTCATAGTGATCTGTTCCGATCTAAAAGTAATGACCACCAAATTCACAGCTTGTTCTTAATCCAAAGAATTTCTGAAGTTAAAAGTGCTGTTTACTGTCATAATGACATCCCTTTCGTCCTGGGAGTACCAAGAACCAGCCCTCCTGGTTCCTAATTGTCACATGGACCAATGAATGGCGCATGCCTTTGGATGAGGGAGCTTGTTTGGAAAAGGAGTAATTGGCTGGTTGGAGCTGATGCCAGGATCTGATTGCAAACAAGTGGTAACTTGTAGACACCACTCCAAGGTATGGTCGTGATCTGCTTAGGTAGAAAAGTCATCTTTAAATCATTATGAAGCCTTTACCATTCTGGTTATCATTCAGAGATATTTCTGCTGTTCACAAACACATGCGGCCCAACCCTGCAATGTTCTCTGTTATATATATCTTCCTGTTTAGTGAGAAGAGACAATTTGAAATGTCAGTAAACCAGAATGAGGTGCCATGCCTTTTGCCTTGTTATAAGGGCTCTGCAATGCAATAAATAAGGGCTACCAAAATAATTTTTCAGAGAGTTTGGAGACCTGCTGTGGTAGGTCCTAAAATCTTACTGTGGCATAACTGGACTCAGCAACTGAGATTGTCAAGCCAGGATTCTGAAGCCCTATGCCAGTAAAGCTGGCATCTAGACAATGAGATGAAAGTATTAAAGACTCAGTATTTTTTCATAGTTTGGCTTCAAGAGGAGAGACAGTGCCCCCTTGCTTTCCAGGGATCCATCCCATTTTGTTTTAATATTCAGTAGATGGCACGTGGGGTTTGGGTTGTCATCTTGGCTGTTACAACGAAATGTCAGCGGATTCTGTGAGGAATGCCCCGTTAGCTCACTGAGTCCCAGACCCAGCTGCTTGGAATTGGCTGGAGACACTTTAAGCTTTTGAAATAAATAATTTGAAAATGGTGCTGTCCCTGCTCTGTCTTCAAAAGTGAAAGAAACTGTTCAAAACAGCAGTTGCTACACCAAAGAAGGTCTCATTAAGTGATATTGTAATGCACAAGCACAGGTACTGGTGTCACAGATGCTATTTTACAACTACTTAACTGCAGAAATAATGACACAGCAGAAGGTGGGAGTGAACATTAGCAGTGATCTTTATTCTGCTTCACATTCTCAGGTTATATCAAATTTTCTCTTTGTTGTACAACTGCTGCAATGTACTACATTAAAACTTAAGAGCAGCTACTCTCACATGCATGAAATGCAAAATAGATTTATTTTTGACAAGGACATGTTTCTAAAAAGAATGTCATGTCATGCCTACAAAAATGTAGTAAGCTCTCAAACCAGATCCAAGCCAATCTCTTCAGTAAAGCCCTGGTTAAGAGGAAGGCTTGAGGTTGCCAGGTTTTATTCTTAATTGCCTTAAATAAGGAGGTAGTGTTGAAAAGAGCATTTCACATATAACTCCTTCTTTGTGCAGATACAGTAACTTCTTGCCAGTGTAGTGCATTACAGACATCATTTTATAATGAGATGTGAAGCAAAGGGAAAGCCATTCACAGAGGTTATGGGAAGAAGACCTGGATGGTTCACATGGAATTTCAGATCCACATCAAACACTGCAAGCAATAGAAAGTTCTCTATGCATATTTCACAAACAGCCAGTAGCTCCAGCTTTCCAGTGCCCTGGGTTACGTTTTAATCCAAAGGCATAACACTCTCACTGTTTCAATAGATGATCAATCAGAAAGGCCATTCTTGGGTTCACTTACACTCCACATAGCCATGGTCAACCATTCAGTACCTTTGACCTGACCTTTGAATGGAAAAATGCAAAGACAGCAACAGCCGGCTTTAGAAAGAAAAGCACATAACAAAAAGGCAGAGAAACATTTTCATAACAATAGGAACTGTTTCATAAAATGCTGACTACAAGCTCGACACAGAAATTTGCCTGTTACAGAATGAAACTATTCAAAGGCTTGGTCAAATCGAGGAAGGTTTTAATATGCAGCAGCTGCTGAAAGCAAAAGCTTGCAGGGGTTAACTTACAGCCATGAAAAAATTATTAGGTTAATGACTCTGGCATGTAACAGAGACTGTCTTTCTGCTGTGACTATGCTAGGATATTGTCTTTGCCATTTTTAAAGGTGATGTTCTTGATCTAAAATTGAAAATACTACGCACATGAAGTACAGAAATATGGAGGGAATTCAGTCAGTCACATAGTGGCCAAATTTTCTTAAATCAGCACTTTGAAATGAATGTGTCTTTCAGATCTGGCATGTGTTTGTTATTTGTGTGGTTTTCTAGAGGTATTTTGATTAAAATACCTGTTTGCCAATTGCCTCATTTGTCTTGGTTTATCAGATTACAAGATTAAATTACAGTCTTCCAACCTTTAAGGGAGTTTGGATGTAATTTACTTGTCCCTTCCTCTCTCTCACTAAGATTACAATTATTTCTAATTCTATGAATAAGCTTTCCATTTAGTTCATGGAAAAACTGCAGTTCACAAATGAATTACCCAGGAAATTATAGAGTAGATATTTTAAGTCTTATGTGTCCTCATATGGACTTGGAAACTAGTACATCTCCTTGTACATGTTATCTTTTTGAAGTTACTAATTTTACGAACATTTAAACTATCAGCTTTTAGCGAAGTGGAGTGCAAAATTACATCTATTCTGTAAGAAGGGAATTCAGCAAAAAGTTAAGTAGGGCACATTTCTTGCAATGCTGAGCAATTAATTTGTGCCTCAGCCCAGTTTCTGGGAAGCATATGATGATACATTCTTGATTAGATGTAAGATAGTTACAGCTGGAATCTCAAAAATTTTAAAAAAAAGGAAATTGAGTAAAAACTCAAGAATTTTGTAATGCACATAGTAATTTAAGATTTAATGCTATAGCTGTCAAAGAATCTGATGAGGAAAAAAAAGCAGCTTAGGATAAATCTTCTAAAAGTCATCTTCGATGAGCACTCAACTTCATGTTTTACATCGATACATGTTGTTGAATTTTGGAAAGGATTATTTACATCTTGCAACATATGGACTCTTGTTTCTAACAGAGTTGTTATAGACATGAATATCTATGCTTTACGAGATATATTTCACAAATTAATCTACAAATTCTTTACTTTTCAGCCATAATGAGACATCAGGGTTGCTTCACCACCAGCTTCCCTGGGGTGAGTCCATTCATAAATACTGGTTGGTGCAAAGGTGTATGTGCATTGTGACAGGGCAGACACCTTTACCAGACACTTCTGAATATTCATTCCTTTTCCATGAGCAAACAAATAAATCAGCATTATAGGCACAACACGTTTTTATTCCTCTCCATCTGCTCGGCTTTGCCGCTGCCCGCGTCTGGGGCTGGGGTTCGGGTGGCACAGGGGCAGGAGGGAGGAGCAGTGCCTTGCTCCCAGCCGTGCCCTGCAGCATTGCCAGCATCTCTCACATAGGCCACTTCCTGGGGCATCCCCATGAAGACAGAGTGGGGATAGCAACACACAGCCTACAGCCCTTCCTCCCTGTGCCAGCACTGTGTTGAGGTTGACCCTGCCACAGCCGGCCACAGGGCTTCACTGGGGGTTGTCTCTCTGCAATGCCATCAGGAGCTGCCCTTGGAACACCAGTGCTTGAGCCACGTGGGGATAACAAATCACCTGGACACTTTTGCATCCCCAGGAGTGCCCCACATGACATCCAGTGCCTGTATGTGCACCAGAGCAGGAGCAAAACCCTGGCAGTCCCAGAGAGCAGCAGGGTAAAATGTCTTTGTTTTGTGTTCTCTGTGCTTGGAAAGTCTCTGACAACCCTGTCCAAACAATCCCATTGGACAAAAATGCAAACAACTTCACGCACAGGAGGTCTTCTTAAAAATGCCTTTCATTTCTAGAAGGGGAGAGATTTGGGATCTGGGCTGTGGTGAATTAACATGCTGACCTTTTATCTTGAGAGGCCACTGATGTTTGAAGACAGCCCAGTTCTTGAATGAAATTACTTTGGGTGGTCCTGGTCTGCTCAGGAAAGAAATTTTTTGCTGTGTTGAAAATAAGAGCATGAGAGTACACAGACATAAACACTGAATCCAATCTCTCTGCAACGTGAGAGAGGGAGCCATGGGCCAAAACAAAGGTGCACTAATGAGCTTACATCAACCAAAAGAAATTACTAAATACCTGTGAGTTATATTGGAATTAACTGAGATTGTCATGTATGACTCTACTGAGTTAATAGAATAGAAAATGCACAGGGTGATAAAATAAGGTATTAACATCCTTTTATCAGTCAGAAGTAATTTTCAAGCATGAATATATTGTGAGTGTATGAAATTGAAACTCACAGATAAATTCTGAGAAAATTACTCTTATTATTGGCAATTTCAGACAAAAACAGGAATAATGTTGGATGTGTTTTATGTCTGTGTTTGTAAAGCTCCCCCCAACAGAAACTTCAGTACCACAGTCTTATAACAGGTAGGAAATAAGAAATGCTGTAGTAAATCCCCACCATTCCTTTTCTCATATCTAGAACTCCAGAAAGAGAGAGCATTTAGGTAATAGAAAATTTTGAGGCATGCTGCAGATCTTTACACAACCCAGACTACATTCCCCTCTTGTCTGATGTTGGGGATTCTTGTTGTGTTTCCTTGCCCCCTCTTGCCATGATGGATCTGCAAAGCGGTATCACCTGATCACATTACTTTCTGTTACCATATGTCACTTAAAAAACAAATTTTAGAAAGCCTGAGCTGTACAGCAGCCTGCTGGCTTCTCAACCTGCTTTGACATATGCCGGAGAAGATTTAAAGCTGTCAGGTTGTTGGATGGTTGCCATGGGATTGCAGAGAGGGGGAGAGAGAAATCCCCAGGCAGGATGCAGATGGATGGCTGGCTGCAGTGGCTGGGCTGACCTGGCTCTCAGCGTACCCAGCTGGGAAAGGACCCCTGAAGATCTTGTTTAATATTATTGTCCTTAAGCCTTATTTACCTTGACATTTTGGGCAACTTAGATTAGGAAATCAGCATAGGATATTAGTCTAAATCAACATGCAGACAAGCACCTGAAGCAGCTGAACTGCTGTCTGAGCTTTCTGCCTGACCAGAGCAAGCCTCACGCGTTACCCTGGGGTAAATATACAATGCAATACACGTGGGAACTGTACATGCATGCCCTTGCCATGTCTGCTTTCTATTTGGCTAAACACACATGAAGCTGTCACCGGTGCTCCTGCTTTGGTTGACCTCTGTGCTATTTGAACTATTTGTCTTGCCGGTTGGAAATTTTCTGAGCAAAACAGACTAATTGGCCTTGATTAACAAGCATCTGGTGTGAGTACAAATGGTTATTTGAGCAATAATGAGAAAGAACATGGGGAAGCGAGTTGGCAGCCTAATTTCTGGCAATTGATCCATTCTCCATCCCCAGGCTGCTGAATTTCTTTCTCTGGCAAGGTGGGGGAGGTGTTTTTTTCCACAAGCAGCCTGAAATGTGGCTTTTAAAAACCAAACTGCTTGGCATGCTTTTCCACTGCTCTGCCATGCAAACTGGGAGCTGCAACCAGACCCTTAATGGTATGCCCAGCATGAGGGCATATGAAACTGGACCCTGTCATTTGTAGCCACACTTTTCAGAGAAAGTGATAAATATTGCAAAAGCAGGAATAGTTTCCCCTTTATCTTTGTACCTGATTTAAAGTCTGCAGAATGGTTGTTCTTAAATAATGCCTAAAGCACATGTGCCTTGGATGCTGAAAGCTTGGGATTTTGGATTTTATGAGGATAAGCTTTCTGAAACTTCCATCTACTTTAACACAGCATTGATTAAAAAATAAATTTATTTCTATTAGAAGGGTGGGTTGTTTCCCATTCCTTCAGAGGAAAAATAGCATTTCTTTTCTCAAATATACACAAATGCATACAAGATGCTTTTTAAAAAAATTTGCCAGTGGTGCAATTATATATATTCTGCCTGGGGGAAGACAAGCATTTGTACTGCCTTAAGCTTATATCAAATTGTCAGCAGATAAGATATGGGTGTATTTGCATTAAGCTTGGTAATGTATCCAGCTAGTATATGCTTATGAAACTGTTCACCTTTGTCAAACAGTGTGGTCAGAGGATGAGGATTCTTACTGAGATTCAATTTCCTTATGAACGTATCATTATAGTATGGGCTACCCATATAGGTATGAGCTGGCTGCCTTATCCCTCCTCTCAACAACAGAGGCAAGGAAAGATAAACTGAGAAATTTCTAGTATTTTGTCCAGTGGAGCACACAAAATCGTGAGGTCTTTTTCAGAAATGTTGGCCTTTTGGAAAAAAAAGGATGATGATGTGATTTCTTGATAAAAGCCAAAATTGGATACTTTAAAGCTTGGCACTGATGAGGAAAAATGAAGTCTTTCTGAACTGTCAGCATTTCAGAGCTGAAGCACATCTCCCTGAGCAGCACTGATTTCAATGTTCTCCCCCTCTTAGACTCATACCTTCTATTATGGGCCAGCAGGGCCAGCAGACCCATTATGGGTGTGAATTACATTTTTGTAGCTCCACAGTTTTTCTTTCTTGTATTATTTTTCATCTAGTACGGGATGTTGCAATGTGCGTTTATAACACTTTTCATAAAAACATTTTTATTTCATAAACATATTTGTTTCTGTTTGGTTTACTTAAAAATAGAAATAAAGAGCAATTTTGAAGTGCTACCTGAGACACACTGCTATGGGGGAGAAATGGTGAAGTCCCAGCTTCAGCAAGTGACATATATCACTCTCAAAATACTAAAAAATATTGATTTTAGCATAATCACTTAAAATTTTTCTTTAAAGTTGTAAAAAAATTTTAGAAGAAACCAAAACAACCAAGAAACACCTCAAAAGCAAGTTGTTCTTCAAGTATCTAGTGAATCTTGAGTTAAAATGTTCAGGCTTAGCATGTCATCAATAAGGTCACACTGGGCATCACAACACAGTGCATGCTAGCATGCATTGCTTTCAGCATGTACAAGTTTTAAAAGCATGTACAGAAAATATAAAACTCTGGTAACTGGAACCGAAGGCAGATTTTCATAGCACTCTCCTAATTTTTGCAAAATGAAAGCAAATTCAGCCACATGGAACAAGCAGAGAGATGTGTTACTCCTCTGGATGCTAAGTGTGGTACTTTTCTTTTTTGAAGCATTTCTTTAATTACTGCTTTGCGTGAATCAAGAATGGCAACTATTTTCTATCAGGAAGCAGGTAAATGTGGAGGTTACCAGTCCCTCAGTGAGCACTGAAAAGTTCCTGATGTGGTGTGTGCACTTGCCCAGAGTGCCCATCTGGAACATCTGGCTTGGCACCCGACAGCCATTGCTTTATTTTAGTGAGCCAGCCTGGGGTGAGCTGTTTAATGTGTGCTAATTTGATCCTGACTATCCAAGCATCTTGGTATCAAATATCTTGGGGTTTGTGCTGCAGCATTACAAATCTCTCTGTTCTACTGCCATCCCTGTGCTCTGTGGAGGAAGATGACAAGTGGCAGTTGCGGTGCCGCACAACGATAACCTCGAGTATAAAATTGCCACGATAACATTTAGTCATGGTAGGCCTGCAGGAGACAAAAACGTGCTTCTGTGTTTGGGAGATTGCCAGCTGTGGAAGGCAGAACTGTCAAGATAAAATATCTAAGGAATGAGGTGTTTAAAAGAGAGTATGGGATATCCATCTTTCACTAAGATACATTAGGAAGCCATTAAGGAAGAGGTAAAGAAGTTTATAGTAGAATTTGCTGGAGACAAAAATGTGTAAACCCAACCATTTAAGGCTGATAATTGACAGAGCGCACATCTGCAGCAGCTGAAAGATGCCTTTCTAAACAACAATTCACTATAGGGATAGAGAGGCTGGGTATTGAGCTAAATGGATCACTTCAGGAGCAAGAATTTTGGGCCCTTTCACTCACTCTGCCTCTTAGCAGTCAAAAAAGGAACATTAAGGCTTTTCAAAAAGAAAAACCTGTCTCTTGAAATTCTATCTCAAAAGGCCTGAGGGGAAATTTTGGGGTCTTTTGCAGTTGGTTCAAAAAATTACAGAGATCATCAGCTTCCAGCTGGTAACTGCACAGAAGCAAAATATGGACTTTCATTAATGCAGAGCTTTCCCTCAGCTTCCCTCACCAGCCAAAGATGATATATGAATGAATTTACTTATGTGTGACTAATTTGCTTATGTATATATACATTCATATGCATCATACAAAGTGGCATAGCGCAATGTCTCCTTTGGTGGCAGAGAAACCCATGCAGAAACAGAGCTTTTTCTCTCCAGCCCCAATCTGCCCATGTTCTCTTCACTCACGTGGGTTTTAGCTCTATAAGTGCAAATCCCCTGCTACCACACTACCCTTCTTTTCGCTTCTTTTAGCTTCTTTTAGCTTCTTTTAGCCTTTAGGATTTAGATGCATCATGTTTGATTTTTACTGTTTCCTTTAGCCTTAAATCCCAAGTGTAGCATAGCTTCAGCTGTTCTGAATAATGTGGAAATACAAAGAATAAAGTTTAAAAAAACGCAAGTGGTGATAAAAATATTCTACCTTTCAGTAGGGACCATCTTTATTGCTGTTGTGGTCCCACAGTACTGACATCATTAGGGAAGACAAAGGAAGGAGAGGTTTCTGTCTTCTCTGACTCCAAAATTCACTCCCATCTTTGATCAAAACCAAGCCAAATGAACTTTAAGACCATGTGTTTGCCTGGACTGATGGATAGGGTTGAAGAAGATACTTTGATTATTTAGCCATCTGAAGGCTGAAATGGACCCTAAAGTTTTATTTCGTAAAAGAAATAAAATAACAGTTTATGTGTTCAAACCTCATTCTCATGATCACAATGATATTTTTCTATATAACTGAAAAAAACTCATATCACTTAATCATCTGAGCTGTCCATTGTCTCCTATTACTAAAAGAAATGTTTCACAAGTCCAAAATGCAGGGAATTATTCTGAACATTATTTGAGACCAAGAACCCAGAATCAGGGCTTAGAGTGTGGGCCTTGTTTATCCATGCCTGAAATAAAATGAAATTTAAATGACAGTAGGCTGAACTATATTTTTACATTTATGTATTTTTGGAGGGTTTTTTTTTGTTTTTTTTTCCAGCATTAATTTCCTATCACATTTCTTGGTCAGGTTTTTTTTTTTTTTTTGCATCAGCTGGAGCCATGATTAGGAAAATATTCTTACTTATAAATATTCTTTCTGATTACAAAGGAATGACATAGTGTTTTAATTTTTGACCTTGTGATTTTTTATTTCATTCTAGATTTTTAGGAGGTCCAACTATATGATAAATATTTTTCAACCAGCAATCTGTTCATCATCCCAATTTTTAACTAAGATACCACCTTGCTGGTAAGTTACTCTCCATTTAATTGAAAGTATTTTTCATACTTGAGATATTTGCTGGGAAAAATATCAAGCCAGCCTGAGCCCTGCCAGTCCAGAGCAGCTTAAGGTTCCCCTGAATATGCAGCATAGCACCTTCCATGTTAGTGTTACCCCAGTGTGAAGGATCATCCAAAGCCAATGGTACCAAAAGATATGTTTGGCACAGAGGGGCCTTGGAGGGATAGGATTTGTTTTCTATTTTTCAAGGCAGGGAGAGCTCTCTTTGGATTTAGCATGTCACCACTTCTTCTAAAACTACTCAAATGCCCCAGGGCTTGCTGGAAGACTCAAAAGATGAAAACAAAGGCAGAGGCTAAGGAATGCAGTAACCAAAAACTTGCCAGTTAAAACAGGAGCAAACACGGGTAGCTACAGCAGTCTGTGGGGCCACGGCTGAGGAGAGACGTTAATGACAAATGCAGCAAGAGGGAGACTCTCAATGGGCACAGCTGGGACAGAAGCCATCAGCAAGTTCAGTAAAAGGGGAAAACACCATTTGTGATGGACAATGAGTGCACTTAGCAGAAGCAGAGGTTGGAACCTCCCTTTCCAGCAGCAGAACATGACCTTGTCCCCATTTTGGAGAGTCCTAGACACCCTCTTCTGCAGAACAGACCATCCTTCCCACTGGTGGGAATGATCTGTGGGACAAGTGGTGGGGAAGGGGGTTGGGACTGCCTTCCTCCACAAGCCTCCCAGAGCAGAGAAACCTCACCCTGGCTAAGGCTTTCCAAGGTCTACTCACCCTGGTGTGTTCAGGCTTCCCAAACTGATGTTATTGACCCCTCCATTCCCCACCCTCCAATAAAGATCTGAACATTAAACCCATTTGCTTAACTGATTGCTTGGGACCAGAGCACCAAATCTTGCCTCCAAGAGTGCTGTGCAGGAGCCTGAGACAGGGTTGTTGATGTATATTTATTTTGAGGAAGGATTTGTTGAAATTTGAATCCCAGCTTGCTGTTGTGCATCAAAAGAACCGCAGAGAGTGTATGGCCTGTGAAATAACCACAAGGCAGTAAAAGAGATTTTAAAATGAAGAGCTTTGGCCAGCACTCTTTAGAAAACTACATTTACAGTTGCAAGACCAAGTCCAGGTGTAGACAGTGCCAGAGTAAGCAGTGGCTCATCTGTGGGAGGAAATGAGCCCACATCCTGCTGCCTTCTTCACCTCTGCCAGAGGGCTGGAGAGTTGGGCTGGCAGCTCTGCTGTCACTGCCATCACCAAGAGAGCATTTGGGATGTTTGAGGGAGCAGCTGCTGCTCATGCAGAGTGGAGAGAGAAACCAAGCACCTCCTGGTACCCAGCTAATGTCCCCCATGCCTGCCTGTCCCATCCCAGCTGGAGGCAGATGCAGCAGGGAGCCTCAGCCCTCACAGCTCACTATGAAGGTTCATCCAGCCCAGGCGTGCTTGTACTTTTCCCTTTTGTTTCCTTTGGATGGAGGTGGCCTGTGTTCACACTCGCAACAGCTAAAAAAAGTCTTGAACCTGCTTTTCAGTGACTGGGGCTAAAATCTGGCCTAATCCTGTGTGTTCCAGATGGGTCTGTTCCTGCAGGAAGAGGGGGAGCATTCCGAGCAAAACACAAAGTCACAGACAACATCTCTGGGATACGACACAGGCATCCTCAACTGGGACAAACTGTTTTGTGGACTCAAAAGAAACTACACCAATCAACTGTCCTGCAGCAACAAATTGAGGCAAAACCATTTTTGGGAGCAAGGTCTTGCTTTTCCTCATGCCATTGTGCACTTGAGTAGCTGCAGTGGATTTCATCTGAAGCACTCTTGATTTACACCACTCAAAACTAAAGCAGAAACAAAAGAAAAGGGCTAGCCCATCAGTTGGTAGCTACAGAAATAGCTTGGTTGAAGTCAGTCTGCTCCAAGTGTGTGGTGAACTCACAACGTTGTCAAGCCTTGGAACAGGCTTCCCAGGGAAGTGATGGAGTCACCATCCATGGACGTATTTAAAAGACATTTAGATGAGGCACTTAGGCACTGGTGGGCTTGGCCATGCTGGGTTAACAGTTGAACTTAACAATTTTACTGATCTTTTCCAACCTAAATAATTCTATGATTCACACTGAACAGCCATATTACCGTTCTTGAAAATGGCTCTGGATTTTCACCCTTAACTGGATATATGCGGATAGCGGCCATATAGTAAAAGCCAGGAACTTAGTGCCAGCCTGGGACAGTCCTCCGCAGTCAAGTGCCCAGGTTATTTTATTGGAGATCCTTTGTAGTCTTTGAGCAAAAAAAGTCATCAATTAAAGATCTTAAAGTGAACCACTACATACACGGAGTGGGCATAAGAGGAGCATTTGGTCTGGGGCCTCAGTTTGGTAGGAAAAGACAAGCGTGATTTGAATGGTTTCCCCTCTCAGCAGCAGAAACAATCTGTCCCAGGTGGTCTCTGCTTATCCTGGGCAGGCAAGCACTAAATTAAGAACAAAAGGGAGAAGAAAAAGAAGGGTAAAATGAAGATTCATTTAGCATAAAAATAAGTATGTCAAGAACAAAATTAATCAAGACACCCAGGAACATTAAGAGAATAAATTCTTTAATTGCTTGTACACTACTGCCAGGGGTTAGGCAATACCAGAAGGAACTGGAAATTATCCTTTATGAGCATACATTCAACTTCAAGATGGCCTTAATGAAACAAGGGGGGAAATTTTCCTTGATCAGGATGTTAACCATCGGTTACAATCTGTTTAGAAAGCGTCAGGTTGTGAAATGTGGCGTTACACGTTCTGAATCACTGACAACTCAACAGCAAAGGTTTGTCAATGTCTGAGGATCAGTGACTTGAGACACAAAATGAGAGATGAAGTATAAATTGCAATCTATTACTGGCCATGAAATAACACTAGGAAAAAAGGGAGACTGGCTCTTTTATTGATACCCTGCACTGAGAAAAAGTATCAGCACAGAATAAATGGCTCTGAGAGATGCAGACTGGAAGTTTCTTTCTATAAATACTGTGACAGTCTTAGAATTTATAGAAAGCTCTCAAGTCAATAAGTCTTTGCTTTAGCATGGGATAATTCTATTTTAGACAAAATAGGGGAAGAAGAAGAGGAGGTATTGATCACAGAACTGGTATGGAATTCATTTTACTTGGCTTTATATTTAAAATAACATCTAATCTACTTGAATTTTCTTTAAGCTTAGCTCCTTTTACAATCAATAGGTGAAGCCAGGTATCTCGTGGAGATAATTTATCCCATCCTAAAAGTGGTATGCAGGCCACAAGGGATAAATTCCCTTGGGAATGACCAGCTCCTTTAGACTAACTTTGAGACCAATGGCAGGGCTGTCCAACCTGTTGGGCATACCCAGTTTTCAGAAGGCAAAATCTGGAGGAGGAAAATCCTATTCAAACAGACTCCAGTGCCTGGGTGTACCTCTAGCTAGGGGGACTTTGTCAGGATTTGGTTTATGACATAAACCAAAGAGAAATGAAGAGTATCTTTAGTGACCATTTTTTCTCTTTCTTTCGGTTGGCATGAAACTTTGGTCCCCTTCTGCACATAAGTGAGAGTGACAGATGATGTTATAGAAGCTAAAGTATAAATAGTATTGTCAACAGCTCAAAAGATGTGTAGAATAACACTGCCTTTTTTTTCAAAACTTATTTTCTAACTATAGATTTTTTTTGTGTTAAGGACACAAGAATAACAGATTTCTTGTAACCCTCTGGAAATATGCTGGGGGCCTTTCTTATCAATGTAAACTTTTTGTGTTTTCTTACTTCTTATGAAGACCCAAACCTCTTTCCACAAATCTGCTTTATTTTTACTTGCTTTAAGAGAAACAGAAAACAAACATGAAAGTGCACACACAGTTGTTATACAGGGGAAAAAAAATATTTATTTCTCATAAACTTTTGTTTGTTATGATCACCGAAATAACCTTTTATAGATGGAGCAATGGATCTGCACATCCGCAGATCCTCAACTTGCCTCCCAAAAAGTGAAGAAAATTTATTTTTGTGACAGGGGAAAATTCAAACATGCACCTGGTTCCCTACTTATCTGATGAGCCAAAGCAAGGCACACTTGTCTTTCCATCTGGACTTTCATCTCGCCTTTCATCTGGACATTTCAATTTCCCTTTGAAGTTGAGTCTGTGTCTTTTGATTTTTAGCGTTTGAAAGAGAACGCCACTGTTGTATCAAATAATTTCAGGGAGGGAACAGCACAGTGCTTGGGTTTACCATCAGTTCCGTAATAGCAACATCACTCACACATAACTTTGTTTTGCTGGCTGATATTAAGAAAAATGGTTGCTTGCAGAATGATGCACAGGTCTGTCAAATACACACATACATGCCCTTTAGACTGAAAATGATTTTGTTTTATAGCACCAATTCGATGTTACAAAGTTCATAAATTTGTATTAGGAATGTGATTGCATCATTCCAACCCTGTGCTGTGAAATCACAAGAGGGAAAAACCCAATTACTGCAAAAAACACTGGAAGTTTTGCGTAAAAATCAATGGCAGGATATGACCCATAGTTTGAAAACTTTAAGCATGTACAAAGGACTTCAATCTTTATGATGAAGATTATGGTTCTGGCCTCTAAAATAATAGCAAGTATTAACTGCACCATCTCAACAGTTTTATGAGACAATAATCTGGTACTGAAGTGGATAAACGATGAGGTCAAAACCTGGGCAGTTTATCTCAATGAGAGACACGGAATATTGCTCACTAAAACAAAAAAATCAGTAGTGTTATCAGATGACTCTAATAAGTAATATATATATATATATATATATTCACCTAAAATTTTACGTAAATCAGCAGGAGCAGCCATAGGAAAAATAGATATAATTGTCACAGTAGCCAGAAGGGCAGGTTCCTCTTTTTAGACTCAAAGCTGAAAGAACATTAAATTTGCAAATACCTAGTAGGCAAGAAAACACACCAGAGAGCTGATTTACTTGGGTCTGTTATAAAGCCCCAAGTTTGTCTCAGCCTGCCGAAGATAATGGGGGGTGCGGTGTTTGATGGATATACTCCATGTAAATAGAGAATTAGAGGCCATAAGAGAAACAAGTAATGATACCTATGTGACTAATTTTCTTTTGTCATGCTGTAGACATCACACGTTTTTTTCCCCCCTCCGGGTAGCACTTTCCCTTGTGTCCTGAAACAAACAGGATTCAATCACTGAAATGATTTCAACAGAAATTCCTAACAAAAGGGAAACCTTAAAAATGAGTTTGAGATAGCAAGTGGTTATAGTCTGCATGATAAGTTTCTTATAACATTTCTCTTTTGTGGCTTGAAAATATAGCAAGTGTTAAAAAAAAATATGGTAGAAGCATTGGAACTAAACTCCTTGAATGTGAACTTCATAAGCCCTACTTGCTGCTATGTGCTGCCTTTTGTGTTTATTTGCCTGCAGACACTTTCTTTACATAAAGAATGTAGTAAAAATAACTTTAATGGAAAGGGGAAGTAAAATTCCTGAAAATGCTGGATGTGCAGCAATAATCAAATATGACAAAACCACAAAACCTTCTGAAGCTGTGAGAAGGGCCATGAGTGTTTTTGCAGTATGTTGAAATTAACCAGCTCTATTTTATTGCAGAATCAGAATAACATCTAAAATTGATTAATGTTGCTCTTCAGCTTAAAGAAAATGATAAGGTACTGAAACAATAAGGGGCAGGACCTCATTCTATCCATGTACACTGCTCTTGTGCTGAAAAGTCAGGTTTGGTTTCAGTGAATGGTAGAAAAGATAGTTTCACCCTGTCCTTTGCTGAAGTCAGTAAACTTGCATTGGAGTAATCAATGGTAAAGGATCAGGATCCCATTTTCCATCTTCAGCATACTTAGGAAATATTACTGTGCCATCAGAGGTCCTGGGCACAGTCCTGCAGAAGTCGTATCTCCTTCCCCTGCAAAGATCCACAATTAAATGTGCTCTTTTATTGCTTTTACACAAAGTTACATACTGAGAAGTGTTTTGGGCAAGCTTCCCTTTCTGTCTGAGCAGGGAAGAGCTGCCATATTCCAGGGTTCTCTGCTCAGCTGTGGGGAAGGCAGGTACACACAGCAGAGCTTCTTCCAGCTGTGCTGAGGAGCCCCTGGGCAAACTGGGATGCTGGTTTCCAGTATTAATAACATCATTTGTGTGCAAGTTGAAAAAACAGGGCATGCAGCAGTACAGGTCTCTTTTGCCACACCTACTAATTAGCTCCAGTTATGGATTAAATGCTTATCAATAATAAAAAATAAAAGATAAAAAATTTTTAAAAATAAAAAAAATAAAAATTAAAATTAAAAAAAAAGAAAAAAGAAAAAAAAAAGCCTTGCTGCTTGTTGGTTTCAATTCATTCCAGGTAATTTATTGCCAGGAGCACCTGCTGGCATAGGCATTCTTTGGCATAAACATGAATAATTAAGCCTGATACCAGACGACCTTGTTATGAGTTTGTTATGGTATTTATTACTTTCTACATTAATGTCACTGGGAGTCCCATCAGCACATGGAAAGGAGAACAGACCCTAGCTTAACTCTACAACTTGGCAAGCCTCCAGTGAAGTTAAACTTCAGAATTTGTCTTCAGACTGATACGCGACAACACGTTTGATAATGACCAGTTTCAGCTTCAGAGTGAAGCTGAAGTTGTACAGCTGCATTCCCAGCATCCAAAGAGCAGCCCACATGTGCAAAATATTTTAGCTGCAATAATAGGAGCTACTTACATTAAAGCATCCTGAAAGCCTTAGCAAACCCTCTCTCTAATGTTAGCAAGATGATTTATATATGTATCTGCAATGTGTCCCCAAGTTCTCTTTTCAGGAACCAAAGTGTACTAATGTTTCACATTCCCAAGCTCCTTTTATTTCAACATGAAAGTGATTAAAGATGTTTATCTGAGCTAAAGAACCTTAAGACGGTACCGCTTTCATTGTAAGAACAATTAAATCGATCCCAGGGGGACCTCAGCCACACAAAAGAAGTATTTGAGAATTCTCCATTAACCCACTTGCCATTTGCTTAACAGGAAACCCTAATGCATAAACAAATAGCATAAGTGTGACAGGAAATACAACTGAAGGAACAAGGAGATTTGCTAGAAGAACTGCTTTCCTGATTTTAATGACTGCACAGGACTTTATGAGAAAAGTTTTCTTCCCGTTCTTGTGATAAAAAGCAG
This sequence comes from Vidua macroura, assembly GCF_024509145.1. Taxonomy (NCBI): domain Eukaryota; kingdom Metazoa; phylum Chordata; class Aves; order Passeriformes; family Viduidae; genus Vidua; species Vidua macroura. The sequence goes on from NC_071571.1 coordinate 32,868,365, forward strand.
ATATTCTACTTCTTTGCTTTAATATAAAACATGATTTGGGGAAAATTAGACACTGGATTTGCACTCAGGAAAAAAAAAAGTATTTGCAATTAAATTATTTGTTGTGTATATTGTATTTCAAGAGCAAAATTAGTTAATTTTGGCCATAAGAGTCAAAAGACCAAACCTTACCCTGTGACCAAGGTTTTTGGAGGAAAGCCATAGATCAACTTCACAGATGGAATCAAAGATTTCTGTGCTGGATTTACAAACAAAAGTCATATTAAGGAAAAAATGTTTGGATTTCAAGTGCTAAGCCACATTTAAAAAAAAAAATGCATGCCCAAGACTCCTCTCCATGGCACAACAGCTCTCTCATGGCATGCCACTATGGGCTCTGACAGCCAGATGTATGACTGTCTGCTGCTGTTTTCTTCTCTTGTTTCCAGGGTTTATGGGGGGACACAGGGGAGAGGCCAAGCACAAAGCTTAAGCCCATGTACTGCACTAACATGGGCAGTAAAAAGAGCCTTGCAATGAGCTGGCTAGCAGGGAGCCAGCAGAGGATCTATTGCTGAGAGAAAGCAGCAGCCCTGGGACTGCTGCAGCCCAAAGGCTCGATTTGTAAATCGCCCCGGTGCCTGAGTGTCAAAACCATTTGGCCCTCCAGGGTTTCTAGAGTGATAAACAGCTCTATTTTGGCATTTCATGCCAAGCTCATTATATTTCTACAGTGGAGGCTATAACTAATATGTAGTTAAAGAAGCTGGAGATGCTCTGGTCCCTTGAGTTGGTGGCAGGAGGGATTTGGAGAGCAGCTCACTCAGCTGGGTGGGAGAGTGCACAGAGTTCTCCCCAGCTGCAAAGGGAACAGGGCTAATGCGCCATCTGGGAAGCCTCTGGAAGTCAGAACTGCAAGGAGGTTCAAACTTAGGTGGATCTAGACAAAGGAATATTGAGACTCTCTCTCCATTGTACAGCCACTGGCAGAAACCTGAAAAAATAAATTGAAGGTAAAGAAATACTTGGACCATATGGACTTACCTGAAAGATAACTCAAGAGGTGCAGTAAAGTGAAGGTCACTGCACCAGGTTGAAAGTCAAGGCCCTGTTTGCAAAGGGTACAAGAACTGGAGGTGAGACCAGCAGCAGGCTTGGTCACCACAGGATAGCCCAGCTGATGACAGGATTCCAGGGCTCAGATTCTTGAAAGAGCATCAGTCTACTGATCTAACACAACCCCTGAGCCTGATTTCTAATTCCTGAGTTCAAACTATATAGATTGGACTCAATGATCACAGAGGTCTTTTCCAGTCTTATTGCCTCTGTGATTATGTGATATCCACTTCCAGAGTGGATAGGGCAGGAATATACACAGGACAGAAATACCTATCCTATTCTGGTACTTGTGTACACGAGTGACGTCTGAGACACTGGCCCCATACTACCGTCTCCCTTCAGGGACATCACTGAATAACCATAATAAGGGGAAGTGCCTCTGACCTCTAGATCCCAGTCAGTGCTGCCCATTGCTTTTTAGTAAGTTCTTTCCAGGCTTGTAAGTTTTGTAGTTTCTTTTTTCCCTTGTAGGAACAAATTTCCTTCGCCAGGTTTCCCCAAATCTCTTACAGCTGTAGTTTGTTTCCTAATTTTGATCTTACTGTAATGTCTGCAAAGTTATGTTTAGAAAATAACAACAGGATTAATCTGTTATTGTACTGGGGTTTTTTTTCTGCATGGAAGAAGTTGAATACTTCTCACGGTAGGATAAAAAGTTTTGTTGCTGTTCAGTGCAGCATGTACTGAGCTGGGGGCAAAAAGTAATCCCTATATTCATTGGATGTTCATTTAGACTCATACAAAGCATAACAAGAAATTGTCAGTAGGCTACATTCCAGAAAGGCCACAGGTTTTAAACAAGTATAATTCACTTGCATTTCAGTGGCCCTAAGATTTGCCCCAGTGTGACTGGCAACAAATGAAATCAGCTCTCCATCCAACCCACTCGCTATGTCGGTAATAAAGACAAACACATTTGATCAGATTCCCAGCTAGATCAATACCAATTTGAGTAGCTGGGAGATCTCACCCACCTTGTTACTGTGAGCCCAATTTTCCATAGGGATTGTAGGCTGGCTTCACGCAAACATTGTGCACCCAAAAATCTGTTTCTTTTGTGTTTGGGTGGTAAAATCACATGCTTGAAAACTTATCTCTAAAACATTATTTGGATTATTTAAACCAGATTTTCATAAGGACCAAGGAGATACAATTCCCTGCAAAGCAGTATTGTTGCAATCATTTGAGACAGTTAAAGTGAAATTTCTACTAATCTATGATAAAGGCTATATCTGTAGCAGTATGTTAGTTTGGCATGCACATTGAGGTGGGGCCCAACTCCTAGATTATCCACACTGCCCGCGGGCTGGCACTTACCCTTCCTCTAGCCACAAGTGCATAAATTGGCTTCCCAGGCCAGAAAAAACCATCACTGGGGAAAATGGTTTCACCTTTGAGCTCTGTCTTTACAGGCAGAAGGACTACAATTGCCTTGATTGCAAATTTGAGCACAACTTCCCCACCCCCAAAATACACATGTGAACTCGGGGTCCAAAATTATGCTCACCAACAGCTCAATGCTCCTGGTCTCCTGTGCTCACCAGATACCCTTTCAATCAGCTTTAGTGTCAGCTGTGGGTAGAATAAAAGAGAAGCAAACAAAACTGTTCCAAGCCCCTGTCAGACAGATGATAGTGATCACAGGAAGAATAGGGGGGTTGGTTTCTTTCTTTAGATTTCCCTGGCTAGATTTCCCCTCATCCAAACCAAATCCATTGGTTTGGATGAGGGGAAGAGATAAAGAAGGACTGTATCTCAAGTATCTTCAAAAACATTATAATTGCATTATCATTGGTTTTGCTGACAAAAAAAAAAGGAGAATATTATGAAAATATATAAAGCAAGCTGAAATCTGAAATAGACAAATTCCCCAAATCAGAATTGGAGAAAAGTCTTTTCAGGGACTTCACATTTTTGGATCCACCAAGTGAAACAAATTAAGAAAGCTGAGGAATTCAAGGTACTGGTCAGATGTGAACTACTCTTCTCCTGTATCAGCCTATGTCTCCTTTGATTGGGCTGCCTTGATAAAAAAATGCATAAATGAATTTAAAAGTCCCACGAAATATCTGTAGTCAGCTTGGCACAAGAGGTGTGCTTTAACACATGCGTGTCTATCAGATAACAGAATGGACCCTAATCCTGATTGGACCCTCTATCCTGTTAGAATGAAAATAAGAATTAATAATCCATGATCATTTCAACATCCTTCTGACAGAGAGCCTTGCCCCCAGAAGATATCTCCAAGCTGTATCTCTGGGCTTGTAGTAGATTTTTCTAGTTTTTATTCTGACTTTGAAGCTCTATGGCTGTGTTTTCTAAACTTCCATAGAGAGGTTCTCCTAAGAGAACTCTTGTAAATTTAGGATTTGCTTTCCCATCTAGGAAGATGCAAGGTATAGGTATGTAGACTCACAGTCTTAGAAAGAAAACTTATCTTGCTCTTCAAACACTGCTGGCTCCACATCCAAAAAGCATATGACTGAGCATGTGATCTGTGAGGAAATCCTGGAGCAGATGTAAGACATCGTTCACATCTACCTGCCTCCGCCCTAGGGCTTACATGACAGTTCTTGGCTTTGGTGTGAGACAGCTCTTGCCTTCACAAGCAATAAGTAAAACAAATTTATTTTCTCAAGGAATCGAAGAAGCAGAGATGAGCAGATTTCTTGGTGTGTCATAAGATCAGATCATCAAAAAGCAAAGGGGTGGCAGAAGGTCAGCAATGCAGCATTTGCCACTTGCACACCACTGCTTCAGGCCAGTTCTATCAGTGGGTGGTCAGTGGGCACCTAGAAATTTTTAATACTACAAAAATAATGTAATATATAATCATACTAGGTCTATAAACATAATATTTACTGTTTTTTTTCTAAAGTAGCAACAAAGCATCAGCATTATAGTAAGTTTTCAGGAAATACTGTGACTTAATTGTCAATCAGCTTTCTGGAGAGGGAGACCGAGGGATTTCTGCTGTCATCTACAGGTCACAATACAAACAGAAAACATTTGTCTTTTCTCCAGATGTTTTTGGTACCTTTGCATTCCCAAAGTAATTGCTTTGTTTTCCACCTGGGTATTTTGAAGACTGTCATCGTGTGTTAATCTAAAATGCTGGAATAACCTGCCCCTGTCACCACCACTGTCACTGGCATTTTGATGTGTCAATATTGTGTGCTGCAGATGATTGTCCTTAAGAGACAGTTTCAATTTTACTCTATGCTGGATGCAAGCTGCTCCAAGGACATCTTTACGAAATGGCGCTTAACTGAAATTGTTCCCAAGTGATGCTCCATCTAGAACAAAAGACTTTAAACACTTGCTTCCAAACTTTTTCAGAGTCTAGGTTTTCCCAAGCTTCCTATTAAAATCTTTACCTGAAAGGGATGAATTGCTTAGCCCATGTTCTGGCTGCTAAAGTATACAAATCAGTATCTGTACTTGCACTGAGTCTAATTTATAATTTAACACTGTTGAGACCATCCTGACAATGTAAACATGGTATATTGATGACCTGCAAAAAAGAGAAGCTGTCTCATATGCCAAGTGCCTGTGGCTCTGTTTATGTTGGAAATGCATTATTAAAGAATGTGTGTGGTCAAGCTATAACATTTCTAGTACTGAGGTATCCATTTTACTCTGGGTCATTTCTTTGTTTCTCCTCACATAGTCTCCTAATCCAACAACTGATCAAGTTTCAGCCTTTCACTCCAACTCCTCCAATTAAGATAGCGTGATACACAGTGTGACAGCCTTTTTGGGCTCTATGAACCATGTGTGGTGTCCCTTGTACTCGACATCTGAATCAGACTAATTCTGGGAGCAAATACACTATTCAGACAATGCTGAGCAATTTGCTGTTGAAGCAGCAATTTACTGTCATTCTAGCCTCCATTAAAAAAAACCCTGAAAGTCTGGGTCATTTATTCTGCATTAAAATCAACATGCCAACTGCTTCAGAACATCGTGTCAGTGACACTTGAACTTCTAAGTAGAAAGAGTTAGGGGAGAAATGCAGATACTATCTCATTCCTAGCCTGATCATCCACTTCTCTATTCTTGGTCCTGGGTTGCTTGTTTTTCTGAGCAGCTGAGACAATCAGTGGGCTCAGTAAGTTAGGGAGTTTTGTATGTGTGCGCTCACTCCCATAGCCTGGGTAAAAACTATCAGTTTTTACTAAACATACATTGGGGATCTCCTAACAAACCTGTTTCCTTTTATCTTCCTCAGAAGACAACTTATCCTAGATGCTCAGGGAGAAGGAGATACTAAGGTATTTAGCACTAAAAACTGGGCACAGAATATCAGCAACCTGAAAGACTTTGGCAGCATTATGCCATAACTAGGCTGTTGAAGGAGAGCTCTTCATCCTGCCTTGAAAATCTCATGTAATGAAGCATCCTGCAAAACAAGCAGGACACACTTTCCTTTCTGGATATGCACAAAGCATCTCATTTGACCTTTCTCTCCACAATGAGGTTTCTGCAATGCCAGTGTGTTGGTGAAAACATGAGGAAGGTTTATCCTGCAAATATTTCTAAGTGAGCCTTCCAGATGTTTCATCATCAGCTGAAACAACCACTCCTTGTTTTTCTGAAGAGAGACTCACTAGCTGACTGAGAGGAAAGAGTGATGTGAAGAGGGAATGGGTGTCCTCCCTGCAGCTGCTGGGGTTGTCTGTTTCCCATTAGAAGCAGCAACATGTCCCTGTGCTTCAAGAGATTTACAACTGTCCACAGTACCAATGGTGCATCATGGTCACTACTGTCCTTCATCCAACATTGTACAATTCAGTGTTTCAATGCATACATTTTATAGCATAAAGGGATTTTTTTTTAAAGGCAGCACAACATATACCAAGAGATGTGGCATCAGGAGTGCCCAGCTACATGCAAGTAGAGCTGTCTGGTTTTTTTGCCCAGCTCCATTGTTGCAGGTGGTCCATTTTGATAAGTCATGCACCAGACAGGCCCCAGTTATCAGCTCTGAAGCACAGACATTAAACATAATTCAACACTTCTTTATTTTTTTAAGAGAAGCATGCACCTCAGCAAATGTGCCATTTGATATAAATAAGATTACGAGGAGATGAATGCTCATTGTCAGTTTTGCCAGCAATAATAGAAATGTAGGCATTTAATGGAAGCAGTAAACATATTTAGCTCTTATGAGAGAAAGACAACAAACCAATAGTGAACCAAACTTACTAGCATATACCCAAATTCCAGGTGCCTAAATCAGTAATAACCCATTCAGCATCGGGGGTATCTTTTTGGCAAGGTTGCAATATAACCACGTCCTGGTTTTGTTGTTGTTTACTCTGTGTGACATCTATTGACTCAAATGAGCCATTTTTTATTCCTTTGTAGACACGAGAGTGAGTTTAGCACAGTGTGTTATCACAGAGCTCCTCACAGACAGTGCTGACAAATAGCTATGTGGACAACCCATTCAGGCTGTAGGATTATCCATCAGCAATGACAGTAGCTGGCAAACCAGTGCTGTTTATATCAATTTGTTATTTTCTAGGAAGTTACCCAGCTTCATTATTATTGGGGGAGATAAAACTAAGATGAGAGGCCAAGACCCTCATTTGGTTCTTAATGCACTCCCATTGCTTTGATGTATTACAGAGAACAAAATTGACCGATGTGGTAGCTCATTACACAGGGAAAAACACACACTAAGATAACATATTTTCTTTACCACCGTTCTGTGACAACCAACGGTGTCTACAAAGGATCCAGGGACAGTTATTTAAAATACATCTTGTTCCTGAAAAAAAAACCAAACCAAAAAAAACAAACAAAAAAAAACCCAACCAAACAAAAAAACAGGGGGGCTGTGATGTGCAGAAAATTCAGTAAGATAGTGCATCTTAAATAACAAGTATATAATTTTGACACTCCTTGCAAGCAAAAGCTTTTCACTGATTTTTGCATAGCACTGTGGAGTACCACTATCACAGCACTTCTCCAGGACATTCTTTCTGGCTCTCTGTGATACTTGAGAAACAAATCCTTCCCATCTCTTGCACAGTAGGTGGAAACCATAATTGCTTCACCAGAGATGGGGAACATGAGTCACTGAGAGGCTAACTGACTTTCCTGGGGACCCATGAGACCAAAAGCAGTATCTGGAAAACCCAGGACTAAAAGATTGAATGCAGATTCTGACCTGAGTTACACTCTGGCTTGAGGGGGGTTGTAATTTAGGGCATAATTTATTTGTTATTAGTATGTCTTATCACTCACATGGTAGTTGCTAGGCAAAAAAGACTACCACTCTGTGACAGGAGTTGGAGCCCAAGCAGACAGGGATATGCAGGTGGGTAGGGAGGCAGGAGAGGTGGGCTGTCTGGGGGATGTTCAGAGGACTGCCGTTACTCACAGTGCCCATGGCAGTACTGCACATAGCTCCATTCTTGGGCTTTTTGCACTGTACATAAAATGGTAATTATATTGCATTAAAAAAGGCCCCAAAAAATTAAAACTGAAGTTGGAAGCAACTAAAGCTAAATCTATATTAGCTCATTTTGGATTTGTCCCTCAAAACCCATGTTGTATCCCTCAAATGCACCTCTTGTTGGACTACTGGTATTACTTTTTTTTCAACCATGATGGGTGCCAGATAAATAAACAAACATGGAATTTGATTCTCTGCAAGTTTCCTAGTATATCTGTGGGCTCATCTTTGGCCTGTATTGCCTCAGAAGTAAGGGCTCTTCCTTTCTGTCCTGTGTAGGAATATAGAACTTGGAGTCCTTGCAGATGGGATTCATCTTATCCACCTTAAAACTTGGAGAGAACTGGAACAATATTTAGACCTGTAGTCTATGATTCTCCTGTCCTATTTCAAATGTCTGCTGTAGGTTGCATTTATCCTGATGAATCCAAGCCTATCTGATTTTATCCGTACTCAAACACAGACTGTTACCTGTCTCACCACTTGGGGGTAAAACCCAGAATTCAATTTCACTGGTGTCATAAATAATGCCATATCATCACTAATGACCAAAAATTCAGAGAACCTTGAATTTGTCTCTGATCCTAAAGTCACTCTCCCTAACAAAGTCCTAAAATTTTTGATTCACTACTGTCTCAAACAAAGAGAGCTACCCATTAAATCACACATATTACTCCCTCATGGCATGGATGTTTCTCAAACCCTTATGTTCATGCTGGGACTTTCTCAATACCTGCTTATTTGTAAGAGATGAGGGGCTCAGAGTATAAGGTAAGACATCAGCAAACATGCACAGGTGCTGCTTTTTCTCTCAGCTGTAATTAGGCAGATCTCCTAATGTGAGGACAGAATCATCCTTCGAGCTGTAAAATATTTTTCTTTCATTACCTGTCACCCTCTGCCTTTTAGTTAAAGAGATGCTCCTTTTCCTGGAACATGCACATAGTTAGGATCAATATCATAATCCTGTCTGACAGCAACTCGAAAATTTCTTTGTGTTGATTAGGTTTTGGCAGCTGAACAGATCTGTTACTGTGTCTTCTTTTAATACTGACTAAGCGATAGGCTTGACAAGAAGTAAAAAAAGGAGAAGAAAATTCTTTTTAAAACAAAACGCAATAAGCCCTTTTGTTACTTCAGTGAAGTGGAACAGATACTTCAGCTGTTGGTGGTGGTACAAGCAGAAACCTGCTCCCAGTCCCCTGCCACGCTCCAAGGACAGATGGATGAATGGCAACGTCTGGCTTAAAGATGTCTTCATCTGTTCTGTTCAGAAGGAAAGCAGGGATTTGGCACCAGCTTTTAAAGAAAATAGAAGATGAAAAATACACTAAACTTTATTGGTTCAAATGTATAATAATGATAGTTTAATGGCAGGAAAGAGGCAGATAATTAGAAGTGAGTAGCTCTGATTGCCCTTGTACACCGCTCCAGATAGCTTCTCAACACTCCTGAATCCTTGTTTGCTTTGTCTGAAGCTGAAATCCCACAAGGTCTGGATGTTACCAGCTGTCTAGCTAACTAACTGCCAGCACTTTCCCTGAATACAAGCTATCAGCTTCCACAACATCAGCCTCCTCCCCTGAGCTCTTCCTCACTGTCTCTCTCCCTGTGTGATTGCTTTTATCTATTGCTTGCAGGAGCTTCTTCTAATCATATTGCTTCTTGCCTCTGAGGGTCAAACACGAGACCATTGCTACCTACACAAATGGGGAAAACTGTCACCTTCGCTACACTGATAAGCGTTTGGCAGGCAGGACACTGTGAAGTAGAAGAGCAAGCAGCCAGCAATCTGCAAACACCATAAATATGTTACGATCTCAGCAGGAAGATGGGCACTATGTGTACCAAGAGGCCTTTGTTTAATGAGCTGTCAGAAAGCAGGCATGAAATTATGTTTGAAAACATGTGCAAGCTGCAGAAACAGAGCTGGGGCATTAGAAAACCTCTCTGACTTTTCTGTGGATGTTTGGAATGTCTTATCAGTTTGAGAACTGTCATGCGATGAGAGCTGTCATTAGCAACGTAATAGCATTTGAAAGCTACTGATTTTTCTCTCTAAGCTCCATTTTGTGACCTAAATGAGTGAGAGAAAAACTTAATGCTTCCTTTCTGCTGATTTTTTCCTCTGAAAACACAGCCAGAAACCCCAAAGTAAGCATACCGGTAGGGGATAAATCCAAACCATTGTAAATCGTAAAGGACTGACCGTGGAAGTCATGAATATTGTTGCTAATCCTTTGGAGATGGAGTTCATATTACTCTAATGCACCTCCCACCACTCGTTTGTTTCAATGACACACACAAAAAGCATCTCAGGGCAGGTGACTGTTATGTGTGACAGCTGTATGAGGGCAGCCAGGGGTCAGTGCAATAGTCTTCAATTCACAGGTAGTCAACAGTGGTAAAACTGTGAAAAATATGATTGCTGAAGTATACTAGCAGTGTTAGGGTTGCTTTGCATAGCTGTAATAGGGTGTGCACAAAATAGAGCTTCCATTGCTGTTAAATCATGCAGAACAAGTTGTTGAGGATTTGTTTTAATATCCTTCAGGGTCACAAAGTTCTTTATTTCTAAGATAAATTGAATGGTTTTCTTCATGCTCAAGCATCTGTGTTTTCTTTGATTCTAAGAAAACATTTTGCTGATTCTTTGGCTATTTGGGCGTTTGTGGTCCACCCCAGAGCTGAAAGGAGGCTGTGAATGCTGAACTGAATCCATGTCAGTCAGGGAGGTATTAATTTGCAAAAATGGCTGCTCCTTCTTTCATTTCTTTTCTTATTGAAGATGGGAATCAAAATCCAAAGCTTCTAGGTTGAACAAATGGATCCCAGATCCAAACTGTTCCTGTTCTTTTGAAACTCTGAACTAGGTTTTGGAAGGGAAAAACAACAAAAGAATCAAACAAAACAAGCGAAGAGGTTCACGTTTATGGATCCTATCAGTTTTTGTCACAACACAAACCAGTCAGATCACTAGCAGTATTGTTTTACTGAAGGGAGAAAAATGTATGAATACAAAGAAAAGAAATGCTTGCAAAATGACATTTTTGGAAGCTTTGCAAAGGAAAATGTGATGTGCAAGTAAAAAAAAAAACTATTTTGCAGAAGTGATTTACTTTTTTTGGATTTTGCCAGTTAATTAAGTGAAATTGAAAAAAAAATCAGATGTTGGTCAAAAGGCAAAGAAAGAAGTGTTTATGTCATGAAGTGCCTCTCTGAGTGTCATAACATCTGTATTTTGGTGATCTCATTGTATGTTGGCTGTGTCTGTCTGTCTGTCTATCTATCTATCTATCTATCTATCTATCTATCTATCTTCTATCCCATGTTCTGCCTCAACCTCCCCATTGCACCATAGAAGATGCAGGCTAGCAGGGAACCATATTCTTAAAGAATAGTACTGCTGTACCCACTCTGCACTTCACCTATCACAGCCCTGAGTGTTTCCAGACAGGAGAATTCAAGCCATAAATTACCAGGTTTGGTTGTTTCCCTTAACAGTCAGATATTTCCACGGGGAAATGTTTAATCTTTTCCAAGCAGCGTTTTCAATGTTAATGCTTTGCCAGTGTAAAGCAGATGAGGACAATAGAAACAACAGATAAACCTTCCTTCTTCTGCTTTCTATTAGGTCAAGTTTTTCAACCTTATTTCATTTCACCCCCGCTAGTATGCTTCAGTATATAAGTCTGCTAAAGAAGTGTTTGATTCTACCAAGAGCATAAAAGCATAGATACTAGGGAAACCAAAAACATCCTATTAATTCATACAAGCAACTATTTTGTCTGACTTGGAATAGATCATGTATGACACACAGGAAATCCTTTGGTACCCTGACCTTCTCAGCATTGCAAGATTCCATAAAAGACCACACCATTTCTTTCCTTCTCCCGAGAGAGTGTCTGGCTTCCAAAGAGATTACGTGCTGTTAGGTGCTGAACTGCAAGGAGATAGTATAACAACTCTTAGGATCAAAGGAAAACTGAAGACCTTTCCATTGAGCAATTTTTGAAATTTAAACATTTCATAAGGTGTTCTTTTTTCACTTTATTTTCTCTCCTCTAAACCATCTTTGCTATTGTATTCAATGTAATCATTAACATATGCTATTTTGCTGATTTTTCATCTTTTTCTCTACCTTTTAAAACACATTTTACAGGGTATTAAAAGGAAAAATAAAATTGTCATCTGCCATTGGTACAGAGAAGGCTCTTTATATACTCTTAACTTTTGAAAATGCTTAACACCATAAAAAGTTAACTAACACCTCTGCAAAATACTGAATTAAGAATCCTTGGAAAAGCCTACCAGCACTTCCAATGTAACTACTTTTCCATAAAGAACAGAAGGGGAAATGCTAGAGATTGACAGGGAATAAAGAGGGACAAGCAGCAAAAGAAAAGAGGATTGTCATCCACAAAGCAGTGTTTGCTCTTCCTGTGATGCTGTTGCAGACAGGAGCAAGATTTAAGCCAGAAAGAAGAGGTAGGTACTGAACTTACATGTTCAGTCCTTAAATAAGAGAAAAAGTGCCTGTCTTTAGCTTAACTTGCTGTTATTGAAATATTGCTTGAGAACTGGATTTAGGGAAAGGATGTTGCCATACTTGAATATTAATGAGAAATAGCCTAAAAGACCTAATGCAAACTGTGAAGACCAATACTTAAGTGAAAGGCTTGTGTAGCTCAGCCTGTGGTATCTATCCAAAACAAAACTGAGAAGTAACTTCATTTTCTCCAACAGAGAGTAAACTGGCTTACAAATAAACAAAAACAAACAAAAACAAACAAACAAAAAAGGGGGGTTGATATCAGAAAAGAAAGTGTAACAGGAAACTAGCTGGAAACAGAACAGAAGACGAAGAGATCCAGAGGAGAAACTCTAGGATTTGCTGAGGTCCTTGGTGCTGAGGAAGCACTTCTGCAGGGTATCCATGCCATCCATTTGTCTCCTCAGTGGTGATCATGGCGTCTGAGTAACAGAGAGTAACTTCCAAATGCCTCTTCAGCAATCTTGTGCAGAGAGTGTTTTAACAAGCTGAACATCATCCAATGGATTATACATCCTGAATACTTGGAGATAAGCCATTGTTGGGCAAGTCAAAGAAGCAGTTGTGTGATGTAAACATATTTGAAACCACATGAACTTAGAGTTGCTCCATTTCCTTACTATATGGCAGACCAGTGACACGATGTTTCTTTCATTGTGGTCTCTACTCAGCTTTCACAATCCAGGGACAACAAGAGGAGATAAACTGGGACCCTTGTGCTTCTATTTGAGTAAAAAGGTAGGTAACCCAAGCATCATCCCATAGGGTTGCTTGAGCTTCTTCATTCAGGAAAAAGGCTACTTGGAATGATCCCACCTCCCTCACAGGCTGGCCAAGGTGTTGCCACAACCTGAAGACAGCCCAAGCTTGCTGAAGTCATAGCACTACAACTGGTTCACTTCCGCCCCACACCAGGGGACCATTCCAAGTGTCTGCCATGCTTCAGCCAGGCAGACTAGGAGCAAGAAGTTTAGCCACATGCAAAAGAGGGAAAAAGAGAAGATTATCAGGAATTTTAGGGATCCTACATCACGCAACATGGCAAATACTAACAGTTGCATTTAGAGCTATTTTAGGTGCCATAAACTGGTCTGTGACTTCACATGAATGGTGAAATAGGACCTGTTTAGTCACTAACTTGTTCCAACAGAGAAGAGAGCACAAAGCAAAGGGCTTCAGTCTGTGGACAACCACATGTTCCCACAGAGGCACAGAGCTGTACTCTAATGCTTGAAATCCCACTTAAGCCTATTTGCTTAGTCAGTGGAAAGGTAGGCACCTTTGAAGGCCTCTGAAGAGCAATTCAAGTGCCTGAAAAATATGCTGAGCAGGGAGCCAAGGGCATAGGGACCTCAGCTGAGGAAGCTTGGTGTGAGGTATTAACCACCTCAGCTGGAGCAGGGCCAGGCTTCCCTTCCAGCCACTCTCAACAAGGCAGGGCACGGCTCTGCAGAGCTGGCAGTGCAGTAGGAACAGCCGCTGGGAGCCTCAGACAGCAGGAAGCACACATTTTCTCCATCTTGCTTTGACAGAATTGGCCAGGGTTGGAGGCATCTTTCATTTCCCAGTTCTGTTTTTGCTGTAGAAGACACAGCTTCTTTCTATTTTTCAAGACTGGCTGATCCCAGCATGCTCCAAATCCATAAAGGAAAATAGGAAATGATTTTCTTAGTCCCTGAATTGACCCGTGGGTCTGACGATCCTGCTAGGCTCGGCAGTTTCTCTGCTGGCTTGAGGAGCACATGTTTATGCACCTGGGATCATGCAGCTTGAATTATTCTTTTAAACATTTTCATAGAGAGTGGCAGTGTAACAGAAATCACTAAACAAAATGTACATTGTGTGTGACAGTTAGCAATGGGCCGGTTCACAGATTGTTAAGGGCTATTGAAAGTCACGCTTATGTTTTTCTTCTTTAACATTTTTCAAGGACAATTTGATTGCATTTCCCAGAAAGGTTAATATAAACAATCTGCTCCCCTCATTTTTATGAGAAGCATTTAAAAATAAAATGTCCTGCTGTTATTTCACTATTGCCTGTGTTATTGATGGCTGAGGATCCCCAAATAGGTTCTGAATTTTTGCAGCTTTGCACATTTCTGGGAGAATTGCTCACAAGTCCACTATCTCATTCTCCATCCAGCAGCACTGAGAAAGGCACATATTTCTTCAACATTTGTTTGAACACAGTAGGGCACAATTCATAGCCTGAACTTTAGCCATGAGAAGGATAGTGTCACCTCTGAACTCCTTGTTAAATGGCTTCTAGAGCCACCAGAGGGGCAGGGAAACAACTCATCTCTCATAGGTGCCCATTTTTGACATAAGATATTTGCCCTTTGGAAGTGCTTCTCTTTCCCCACTGAAAATAAAGCCAGTCAAAGCAACTCAGACTGAGCCATCCCTGTCCTGTTCTGGTTTGTTCCCTGGCAAATCATGTGGGTAGGACACCCTCTGGTGTCACCATCTCCCACAGGACCAGCTGGCTCCAACTCTTACTCGTGTAATCCACACTTAGTTAATAAAAAACTACAAAGTTATAAATATTCCCCTTAAAGAGTAATTTCTGAATGCTAGTCAAGACTATTCTTGGGCCAAATATACAAGTCTGCGGTAAGTATAGATCCACAATTTTTTCATATCATTGGTATGATATTCAGTTAATTTGGATGCTTTGAGCAGGAGCCTGGAATAGGTTACCTCTGGAGGTCTGTAAGATTTCCAGACAATCAAATGACATTGTCACATATTGTGTACCTATCAGCCATTCAACACAATTCTTCTGAATGCCCTGTTGGATGTTCTATTGGATTTTCTATATTTCATTGCACATGCTTTTTTCATGTACAACTTTGAAAATAGAGCTCAAACAGATAAAAACATTCTCCCTCCATGTGTAAAGCCTCCCCGCTGCTTTCTCACCTGTACAAATAGCATGGACATGTTGTGTTGGACTGCACTGACTGTATTTTGAGAACATGTTCAATCTGTGTCCTGGCTGCTGACAAAACCGGGGCACTGCCCTGACAGCTAAAACATCTGATACTGAGGACAGTAGCAAAAACTTCTACTGACCTGGTTTGGGCTACCCTCTGGGGAATTACTTGTTATAGTGTGTGCAGGAACACATGTGGACACATATGTGGAAGGATGCTTGATCATAGATTTAGAAGTGACTTTTTTTTAGGAAAGAATAATGCTTGTGAAGTTAAAAAATCCTAGGACAAAAACCCACTGAGTTAAAGCAGTATTTATTACACCTCTTCAAGACAAGAGGAAAATGTAATAAAAATGCAACTCCAAAATATCCAACTAGGTAGGCAAGTGGGAACCATAAACACTCCCTGTTCGCTCCATGGCTGATGGTGCCATGGCCCACAAGCCTGTTGTGACAGGTCCCACTGGTGTCTGACAGAGTGGGTGGCAGCAGGAAGCACCTCATGGGAATGTGTGGGAGCATATGAAGGAAACAGTGGGTTTCGCAGCAAATCTTTATTGCATGGTAGAGCTGCTTTGGATCTTTCCTAAACAGGTCTGGTTTGATTCTGAAACATATTCTCTCCAGTGTAGTAGGCAAATCTCTGTGCATATAAGGTGCAAAACACGGTTGCTGAATCAACAGAAGCCATCTCACATGTGCCACAGCCCACCAGGCAGCTCAGTCTCCCAGTGGCATTTTTGCACAAGTTACATGCTCACCACTGGAGAGAGAGCTTCTGAGCATAGTCCCTGCCTTCCAGTCTTCTTGCTGTCCCCTGTCCCAGATTTGCCATGTCACCTCCCTCATCCCTCCTCTCTGTAGCTGCCACCTGGGTGGTAGGAGGAGGAGGAGGAGGAGGAGGAGGAGGAGAAGTGCATGGTTTGGGCAGCAGTGTGATGTCCCATCCTCACAGGCATCCCTCCCCAGCCCTTCCCAGCTGACTCCTTGCCCTCACCCATGGGGTATCACAGATCTGGTAGCTGTTCTTCCTCCATGTGTCCCTATATGCAAACAAGTCCATACAGAAATATATTTAATACATGTACGCTTTCAACCTATAGGTGTGCTCATGATCTGACTATTTGTTTTTAGGAGTTCTGAACATATTTTAGGAGTTTTGAGCATCTTTGGTGGCTGTTTTTTATACAAAACCCAGATTAAGCAAATTTCCCATTAAAACCTTTTTAAAAAGGCAGAGGATATGCCAGGCCAGTCATTCAAGCCCTAAAATTTTCAGAAGTGACTAATGGTTTCTGATGCCTCCAACATTTTGGTATGTGGCTTGAGACACTTCATAAAAATCTAGTTTTCTGCAGAGTGGTGTTGTTGCTCTCTGATAATTAAAATCCTAGAAAAGGGAAACCCACAATTACCATTCATTTTTCAAAATACAACTCTCCATTTATACAGCTTTCAAGTGGAGAAACGGAAGTTCTAATTTTATGCTGAGAAGAGTATAGCCTACATACTGGTGAGAAACTCAAATACATCTTAATAAACATTCCCTATATAAGCAACATTTTCCAGAGTCTTTCATTCACTTTGTAAAAGCCCACTGCAAGATAGCTAACATATCTAAAATACACTCCCAACTCTCCAAGACTTACTCACAAATCATCTGCTTTAAAAGAGCACTCTCCAAGTGCACTTCACAAAGTTTTCCATTTTGCCCTCCCAGGCAGCCTAGCAACATGGCTGGCAATAAATAATGCCAAAGGAAATTCTGTGTCAACTAGGAGGGTCAAAAAAAAAACCCCAAAAAACTACAGAAGAAAATGTACCAAAAAAATTGTAATTTATTGCCCCTTAGCATCTGCTTTTATCTGTATCCTTTTGAGAACAAATTAACAAGTCCTGCCTATCTCCATATGTTTCTTTCTGTGGAACATCATGGTTCTGGAGGCACACGTTCATTCAGTCAGCAATAACAAGCATGTATGTTTGTTATGCACTGGAGAATGTGACCATTACATGTTGATGATACTTTTATAATATGATAAATCACTGCTAGGAAAAAAAAAAATTATAAGCCAGAAGAAGCAGGCCTTTTTTTTTTTTTTCCTTATTTCTTTTTTTTTCTACAGAAAGCAGCTCAAATCCCAGTGTTTCATGTATGCTCTTCAGGTCATAAAAACAACTGCTTTCAAAATGTAGATGACCCCCATATGCTTAGAAATCACCCTTAAAAGGTCAGTAATGAATTTATCTTGTTTTTTAACAATTATAAAATTAAATTTTAGTGTAAAAACCAGGATGAATAAAGCTTTTAAGCTTTTTTTTTTTTTTCTGGGATACAGCCTGTGTATTTATGCACATATTTGTATAAAGAACTTTGGCAGTTCAGCTGTAAATCTACTCAGATCTTTGAACTAAATTCTCAATAAATTTACAGAATGCTAAACTTGGATCTGTATTTAAGGTGCAAAAAACAGCATTGAAAAAAGTATTTCACCCTAAATTAATAACTGTGAACATATATAAACCAAACAAAATTTCCCATGTAGAGATTTTTTTCTAAACATAGCTTTCCATTAACTTTAAAATCTTATACTGATATAGTTTCAATACTAACAAGAGAGCAAAATATTAACAATATGCTTAACCAGGATTTTATATTCAATTCAGTTGTCTTAAGTCAAGATCAAAGTATTGTGGAAACACGGCTACTAATTGCTCTTATGGCAGAAGAAAATACATATTTATATTTTAAAGTGTGGATTCTATATGCCAGAATCAAAGCTCAGAATAGCTGAAAAGGTGAATGGGATTGTATTGACTTACTCCAGTTTGGGATCTGCATGTGAACAGAAAGCGTTGGGATCAGAGGGAATTCTTTTACACTAGAGACAATTGCAGAGATGAAATTTTCCTGCTTGCAAATGGGGGCTTTTATCATCTCAGACCCATTTATGGTGCTTTGTTAGCAATCTTCTCTGGTGTTTTTAGGCACTTAGCATATTTCTGTAACACTATTAACATATGAAATTAATATACAGACGGAGTGCCAATCCAAATCAAGCAGAATGCACTATTATGAAAATCAAACTTATGAGATGGCTTTAAAAATCATAAAAACTGCCCCATAAATAATTATCCATTTCTTTCATTTGCCTTCTGATTTCTGGAGCTTAAAAGGACATTTGAAATTACTGGTTTTTTGTTTGTTTGTTTCTTTTGTGTTGTTTTGGTTTGGTTTGGTTTTTTTGTTTGTTTGTTTGTTTGGTTTGTGGTGGGTTTTTTTGGGTTTTTTTTGAAAAAGTAAGATTTAAAAATGAAGAAGGAAATCAGCCACCCTCACAAAAGTCATTGTAAGTGCTGAGTAAACTCACTCATTAAAAACCACAGTGGTGTCTCCTGTCATTAATGATTCAGCATCAAAAAATACTGCAGCAGCTCTAGGAATAATATTCTTCAAGCTTAAAAATGCATGTGAGGCTTTTATTAAATCCGATGAGTTAGAGATACTATAAGAAAATTAGCATAGATACTTGGCTATTTTAACTTCCTAAGACATGGAACTTCAAACTTCTATGTGTCTGATAGAAAGGTAACAGACCCACAGCACAGGTTGGGAAGAATTATGCCAACTTGATAATTTTAATCTGTAACACTGTCACAGAAAAGAGTGGTGTTCCTACCTTTGCCTTTACAGTCTATATTTTTTATAACTGAGACTACAACATGGTATATAACATGCTGCGCGTTTGAAATACATTTCTATGAGGCTCCCACAGAACAGGGAAGCATCATGTAGTGAGGAACAAGGTATTTTTACATACATTCCAATCTCAATTGCTGGCTTTGGGGGGGCTGACAACTTCTGGGTATAAAAGTGCATGATTTTCATCTAGGTGTCGTCCTGCAAACAGAGCAAGCTGTCCCACACAAAATCAGACAAGGGAGTTTCCAGTTATAGCATCCTTTTTTTCCCCTGCTCTACTTTTCCTTGTGGTATTGAGAGACCCAGGGCAGCAATAGACTCTTTACACCCAGCCGACTTCAAAACAGTTTCTATCTCAGATTACCAGAGTCTGCAGAATTCAGCTGTTTTCAGAGCAGTCAGAGGTCATTGCAAATCAGCAGTCTTTGAAAAGTAACCTGTCAAGGCACCCACTTCTCATGGCTTACCACATCTATCTAAACATATCTATACACAAAATGGATGACGTCTCCTGCTGCCCTTTCGAATGGCTTCGTGTAAGGCCTCTCTGTTTTCTCAGCCTTTGTACTGCTCTGACACACAGGGCCAGCCAGCAGTCCCAATTAAAAGAGCAGGGGGAAAAAAGAGTGGGTAGATCTTCTTCCAGATGGCTTTGAAGAGGCATTAATCTGCTACAGAGATTCACAAGACCCCAGACAAGTAGTTAGATAAACCAAGACTATGCATTAAGACTAAAATCACAGCACTACATAAAACCCAAATGGTTTTTTTCAGTACATTAATTACCACAGAAATTTGGCTGACTAGGAAAGGTAAAAGTGTATACTATAACTGAAGAAAGTTAAGGACAATATTAGCAAGTTTTAATACTTTCCTGTTATTCTCGTTATATGTTCGTTCATCTTCTCTTCATATCCCCTAATTTATCCAGCAAATGTGCACCTGTACACACACACACACACACACACAAAATGTGCTCTATCCAAGAGAAAGGCAGCATATAGAGCATGAGCAAGCATGCTCCATCATCACATGTAGCAGTTAAATAACTGCACAGCATGCCCCCTGTAGTGGCTGCATCCTCTCCTGCCTGATTAGTTGATGCCAAGGCAAGGATATTTCTTCTGGCATTGGGTTTTGAAGGTTCAGCCTCTAACAGACTGAGAAATCAACACTACCCTGCATCACCATCTTTTGAGATGGCTGCTCTTGCCATGGCCATGGATAGGCTAGAATGAAATTTTATGAAATTCCGCTGCATAGGACAAGTGAGAGGATACCAAATTTCTCCTCGGGAGACATAAAAAAAAAAAAAAAATATTCCTGCCAGAACGACATGATGCTGGGGCAATCCCTAATCCCTAAAAATCTAAAAATGGCTTGGTGGCTTTCGGAGAGCATAGCACAGATAGCTCCATCCAAGCATCACATTTCCTGCATGCAGCTACACCAACAGAAAATCCCCGCTCAGAAATAGCGCGGACACTTCGTGAGCGTCAGCAGCGGTCAGTGAAAACACGAGCAGGAACGCCAGGGCAGGCAGGGGGAATTCGCAGACCTCGGCACGTCCCAAGCCGTGTCTGCAGCGCTGCCTCGGCGAGAGGCGGCGGCGGCAACCACACAAGCAGTGGGAGCCCGGGAGGCCGTGCCTGACCCCGCGCTGCCCTCGGGGAGCTCGGGGAGGGGGAGTCTGTGCCGTGATCCCCCCATGGTGAGGCCATTTCCCCACTCCACGCAGGCTGCTGCCTCCGCTGGGGAGTTCCTGCTCCAGCAGCGAGGGCAAGGGGTGAAGGGGGCTGGTTGCTTTTGCAAACACGGTTAACAAAATGTTGATATTATGCTTAGCCGTTGTCTCCTTGTCACTAGTCACTTGCAGTTATAGGTCCAGATGTTAGAAACGCTATCGTGAGCTGGAGCTGATGAACTCTGCTGTTATGATCTTCATTTCCAAGGCGTTCTGTAGCCTTGTGGGACTGTGGCCAAGTGTCCAGAGAGGGGACACGGATGGCTTTAGGTTTTAACAAACTTCAGTACATTACATCAAGGTGGGCAACTTTTTTCATTTAAGACACTCTGAGGTATCAAACATATCTTCAAGAAGGTCACAGTTCTCCCTCAGGTCCTGTGCTGTATCTGCCAGCTCTGTGGGCACATCCCACTTTGCCCAGGGCATTGAAATGGCCCTGGGTGTCTGTGCTTCAACAAATTAGGCGAGCTTACAATGTCCTCTGGTCAGCTGGTTGTATCACACGCTGCTTGTGTGGTTGCCTAGGCACAACAAAACCCACGGGGAAAACTTACTGATTTTATAGCAGGATACTAATGGAAAGAGTGTGATTCCCCTGGAAAGTATGTAATTCCACCACCTTGGATTTATAGCCTGTGCCTGAACTACAGGTGAGAAATGTTGTCTTTTATAAACCTACTGAAAGATGGACATCTCCCATCAGGACAGTCTGACTCAGATACTCTGAGACATTTCTTTCTTCTTACTGATATCTTTGAAAAGAAAAAAGAAAAAAGAGAGAAAAAAAGAAGATAATTTAGATTATAAGAATGAGAATAGAAAGCCTCCTTTTAGGTGAGAGTATAGATTATGTACTGTTTATTGCAGAGTAATTTAAGCCACTAAAGAAATACAGTAATTTAAAATCACATTAGGAACAAAAATATTTTCCCAGAAAGAAGGAAAATGCTTATTTCTGGCACTTTAAGAAGTGCCCTGTAGCTCTCATTAAAGCTAATTTTAGGTTTTTATCTAGGAAATATTAGTTGAGAAAATATATAAACTGATAAATACAAATGTGTTAAGGAAAGAAATGGTCATGTTTAAAATGTAATTTAGTTGGGTTTTGTGGTTTTATCTAAGGGGTGAGTGACTCCAGATGAAATCTCATCAAAGACAATCATTTACTGGAAAGAGGGTCAAAATTTCCCAGAATAGATCATCATGAGATGAAAAAGAAAATGCCCAATCTCATCAAGCTCATCTAGCGGACATAAGGTTGGATCCAAAAGTCCTGCAGCTCCTCTTTGATCTGCGTAGACTCAAAATATCCCTAGAAAGTTATGTGGTTCCCTCCTTGTCTGTCTCATCTTTTGGCTGAATAGCAGAAGACTTTGGATTAGCCACTAACAACCCAACATGTAGCTGAGGGTTGGTTTCCCAGCTCCACCCTTGGGACATTGCTTTGCCTACCCCTGTGGTACCCACACTGGTTCAAGAGACCAAGACATGTTCTGTGCAAGACACCTGTGGCAATTACTGTTTGTCTTAAATACTACAGAATATAAGGATCTATAAAAACATTATTCTCAAGAAATAATGTTCTCTTATATAAATAGCAGTAAGAATCTGTTCACAGTACATGCACAGGTCCACTAAGTTATCACAGGCTACAGAGAGAACTTTGAGGTCCTGTTCCCAGGCTAGGGCCAATTTTACACCCAGAGGATGCTGCCTCCAAAATGACAGAGATATCGACACTTCCACAATGATAAGATTTCGATACTCTTCAGAGCAGATATTTTCACCTCAAACTGACAGTGTTGTTTGAGAATTAAAGAGACCTAGACAGACTTACCATCTGGGCTGCTCCACCAGGCTGTGAGGCTGATAGAAGGGCATCAGCAAGTGTCATTGTGCTCCTGTGTCAGGGTACCAAGGCTGTAACTGTTTTGTATCTTTGAAGACAGATCTGCTTCCCTTTGTTTTCCCATTATCTTGCCTAATCATCCATCTGTGAGAAGGAAGATATTATGAAGATACAAGTAATAGAGTAAAAGTAATGGCTGTGTTATTCAAGAAGTCAGACTCAGTGATCTAGTGGCCCCTCCTGGCTCTGAAATCTGGAATTTCTTCTGACTGACACCATCAATTCTCTTGTTGGAGGAGCCTCCAGGCCCAGGCAATTGGCTCATCTTTCATACTATTCTGCACTAATTGGCAATAATGAAGGTATTTGTCAGTCTCCACTGGATCATGTGTTTAAAGACAACTTCAGAGTAATCCTAGCAGTATGGATGTCATCAGCCTACAGACTCACTGTCAAAAATGAAATGAGACACCAACGTTATGCCATTTTGCCTCATGTTCAGTTCCTAATTTTCTGGATGAAAATTTCCTTCTGTAAATATGTCATCTTCCACAACAAGTTGAAGGTACAAATGCTTGTATGTATCTATGCAAGATTCAGCCTGACAGAAAAGCCATTAAGTTCTCTGATAGCTTATTATTAACTCAACACTTCAGATATCAGATTTTGTGGGCATAAAGTGATGCTAAATTGAATGCAGAAAGTAAGAAATAGAGTATCTTCTAGTCTGTCCCCATCCAGTTCTCCATTGCCATATTTGCTCAACTCCACCAGAAGTAACTTTTCTCGGGGAAATATTTGTAGCATAGGAAATTTCCTTAGCAGGATGAGAGTGGCTTCAGTGGCCAACCTTGCTCCCTCATAATATTCTTTGCAATGTCCCTGTCACCAAATATCAGCGGGACACAGCATCTTGGCTATTCTTTATTTCACAGAGGGGTTATGGAGAATGTGAAATTAAACTGAAGATGCCTCTGACTTGCAGGGATGGTTTTCTAGGCAGAACTTGAGAAACAGAAAGCAGGAGTGTGATACAAAGAAATTAATAATAATAATTAATTAATAATTAATAATAATCAACCAACTAATTTTGTTACTAAGTCTGTACAACACTTCTTCCCCCTTCACTGTATACTTTCACTACTCTGAAGGAAAGGCCAAAAGGGGAGTAATAAAAACACCCTTGGGTACAAAGAAATTGGCTCATAAAATAACTACAGTAACAATGTCGATTATTAGCTTTACAGTACAAGATAAATATAAATGGACTATATCCTCAAACTAGCAAAATATGGGGAATCAATCTCAATAAAAAGAACTGATAGGGTAAGCTATTTGGGAAGCAGATACAAGCCCTGCCTGGCTTAGAAACATTAGCCTGTGCTTCTGAGTAGTGATTGATGTCTTCTGCTGCCAGATGACAATGAACTTCACTGAGACTGAGGCTTGGAGGGAGGTATTTGTAATGCTTGTCTGTAAGCTCCAGAAGCATTATAATTTCTATGAAGGATAAATGCACAAATCTTTGTATTTCTGCTAGAAGACAGTGTCTGCTAAAATAGAAATTAAACATATTTACAAGACAGTGAGTTATGATAGAAACCTGACCAGGCATTTCTCAAAGCAGCTGACATCATCTTCTGCTGACAGAATCACACTATCTCTAAACACATTGTGGGAGGTACAGATGTTATCACAGCAGAAAAGTGTGAGAATTCAGATTTTTTTTCCCCGTATCTTCTTCCTCTGGAGAAATCAAAATGGCTTTTGATTTTCTTTTACTTTGGGACAAAGTTAATGGGCATATTTTATTGCAGGTTGCAAAGTTGATTTTATTGCAGGTCAGCTCATCACTGATCTTTGCTCACCTGGGTTGCCATGGCACCTCACTGATTTTGTCACTCAAACATGTGCTTGCTTGCTTCCCCAGCCAGACTGGCACTCACACACTGGCTGGGGTCTCCTTTCCACTTGATCTGATGTGGAGTGTCTTGAAAGATGATTAGCCCGAGTGCAGCATGGGACACAAATACCCACTGGGAGACCTGTTGAAAAACCACAGGAGCCACCTAATTTCTTGTTCCTTGTGACACAGTGAAAAGTCCATAAGCTTCTGCTTGAGTTCACATCCTGGATATAATTTCCTAATCACTTCAGGGTGATGTCATGGGTAAAAAATGCATGAGTGACTGAAATTAAATTGAAGGCTAGGCTGTTTCTTGCAGCATTACTATATTACTAGAGAGGGAGAGGGAACACAGAGGGGGTTTTCTTTTATCACTTATGGCATCCTTATTTCTCAAGACAGGAAGGCCAGCTTTTCCACAGCATCCTGCTATGCTGCTCGCCTTCAAGACATTAAAATCCACCTAGCAGTGTACCCTCTGGGCCTGTCTAGTGAACACTTCCCCAGCTCCCAAGGTCCTTAGAACAGAGAGATTCATTATCCAACATCCCAATGCTGCAGGAAAATGGTCACCACAGGCTCACCTCAAATAGTTCATTGCCCAATGCAGCTATTAAAAAACAATTTGTTAAATAATATGACTAGAAAAATGCTTAAGCAGGTCAGTTGTTCTAATTTTTCAGGGGGGTAAAGGAATACTACGTTTTAAAGATGGCACATAAAGCATGTAAAAAGACCTGATTTCAACCAGATGGTTTTTCAGTCTCAAGTAATTATTATGATCAAGACAGTACCTTTCTGAGGCACCTCAAGGACAATTTCTCTTCCAAACACAACCAAATTATGTAGAAACAGAAGGTTCTATCCATGGCAGGTGAGATTCACAGCCCTTTTGCATCATTACTAAGACCACTAAATGTAATGCAATGCTGACTTAAGGGAAGTATAACAATGACAATTATGATCTAAGAACATAACCCTAATTACATTAAAATAAAATAATAATAGTATCATTAAGAAAGAGCTACTTCTGAAGAGCAATTTTCATTCAGAACCAATTTTCCTGTTCTGGGCAAAAGTCCATCCTAATCACATTGAGAGTCAATACATTACTCTTTGACTTGAGGCAAAAGTACATCAATTCTTGACAGCTTATGCAGATGCTCTATCCTTTTGCAAAAAAAAAAATTCCATTCAGTGATTGGACAAGGTGGTTTGCAAAAAGGTTTCATTTCACAGCTATTGGATACAGTATAAATTCCCTCCATGGAAAATGTAGGCATCCTCTATAGCAATCTAGTTCTCCCTTTTATGCATGAAATGTATCTCTAACTCAATCCAAAGCAGTCAGTGGCTTAAGGGAGTGCTCTCTATGTGGCAGAAGCTTTCCATTTTCTGTGTTGCATTTTTAAAGCTCTGCAGTCATTTTACCACAGGGCTCTGGCACATGAAGTGGGTTTGTGGCTTCGCTGGGTTTGTTATTTCAACCACTTACAGCAAGGCTAAACAAAGTCACCAGTGTCTCCCCTTAAGAAGAGAACTCTGATCAGACACAGTGTGGTTTATGCCATTTCCACAAACTAACAGTCTAGAAAAAGCAGCTACAGGGAAAAACAAAAATTTCATCTTGTCTGCAGACAGGGGTCTATGCAGATTGTGGGGTGCTGGCAGAGCTCTCCAGAGACCACACTATGTCTGCCCTGTCCTCACACATGGTTCTTGGCCATGCTCAGAGGCAGACCACCAGACAGGGCTGACTTTGGTGGGACCTTGCAATCATTCCTGTGTCCTAATGGGAACTAAGTTTATTCAGAGCACATCACTGTGCTGGTACATGCCTGTCACAGCGTGCCTGTATGTCTTGGCTCCCCAGGTCACACAAATCAACAAGGTTCTGAAGTTTTTGAACGAGTTTCTCTTCTCTCCTCTTTCATCAGCTTTGCCCCTTCACCTTCCTTTTCTTTCATTAATATCAAGAGTGTTTCATTAACATCTTGCATTAACATCAACAATATTCTCTTTCACATTGTACCTTGGCCCCAGCTATGGCAACAGACTTTGGCAAAGTGGCCCCAGAGGTGGATGTCATAGGCACTGGAAGCCCCATGGCTCCCAGCCTCAGCCAGACCTGAAGAATTACTAAAATGCTCCGTCCTGAAAACATGTTTGCTAATGAATAAGCTGCTTTTGAAATCGGGCAAGCCAGGTCTAGTTCCTGGTGCACAGAGACAAAAGAGTCTGGAGTCTCAGGATACAACATTTCAATGAGAAAAACAGGGGAATAGCACTGGGAGTTCACATTTGTGATTTTTTGCTCAACTATCTTGGTAACAAACTTTGCACAGAATATAATAAATACAAACTTCAGCTCATCTTCATAGCACCCATCCTATAAAACATGTTTTCATAAGACACCCTAAAGTTAGAATTCTCTTTTTTAAGAACACTCTTGGAAGATAACAGAGCTAATGCTGAGACATGGCTGCAGCATGGCTTAATTTTTTGTGTTGTATGGGTAATAAATTATTCGTTCTACTTTAGAACACAGATATATTTGCTAAATATATTCATATCCATTCAAGTCACACTCCACCCCAAGGCTCTTAGACATAATAATATTTACGGTTTAAGTCACATCTCCCAAGCTAGATTAGCTCAAGCCTAGGCATGAACTGAAAGAGACCGAAATATTCTTACAGAAGAAAAGTTATAGGGATGCAGCAAGGATTCTGAAGTTTTATAAGTTTACAAAAAAAGAGAAAATAGACTCAAAGTGGAAAGAAATCTTGTCAATATAGTAGCCAAGTAAAACCAGATGCTGCAAGGGTAACTTACCATTAGAAATCCCAGAGGTGGTTCCATTTACCAGGGAAGGTATGGAAGGGGTAAGGGAAATTAATATTAATTGGGTTTATTTAGCTTGGCCATTGGCCACAAGTTCAGATAAAGTGCATTTCCCAGCCAACTCTTGTACATACAAAGTTTCGCCAAGTCAGATGTAACTTATTATGTGTTTTGTCACTTCAACACGAAAAAAGAAAAAAGTACAAAGCTGTACAAAGGAGTGGTTTCCCTGCTTCTTTTGGCTGAATTAGATGCTTTCACTGTGCAAATATATGTGTTAGAAATATTTTTTTAGCAATCCTGCCATTGGCCATCCAAAATTAAAACTGCAAACATGGCACTTCTTCTCTGTAACTAAAGGATCTGAGGAAAAGCAAATTCACCAGAGACCTTAATATAACAGATCCAAGCTTCTTTTCAGTATAGTGTTTTTAAAACCTTCTATGAGTGCTGAGGGATAAAGGCTTAAAGATGAAGTGAAATTCCATGAGTAGGGCACTACTGGGCCTTCCTTTGGACTCATGAATTGTTGCTGGGCTTGTGCACATTTCTTGTGGTCAAACAGACAAAGATGGGCTAGCTCCCATGAGGTGTTCTAGGTCGTGAGAAAGCTAGGCTAAAACTTGGACCAGCATGGCAGAGAAGACAGCAAATTTCAGTACAGTACAAGGATGGGATGGGATGGGATGGGATGGCATGGCATGGCATGGCATGGCATGGCATGGCATGGCATGGCATGGGTGTGCATGATTCCACTGGCTCTGTAGCTGGCATCCATATCCTGTCTGCTGCATTAATGTTTGCTCTAAACCAAAGATGGGTAACTTGTCTCCTCCCAGCTTGTGCTGTAGGCTGCTTACTAAGCTGCATGCTGCCAAGAGGATACAGCTGGTTTGTTTTGGGTCTTTTTTTTCCTGTAGTTTACAGAACTTATAGAGCAATAACTCATGCTGTAACTGTCTTTCCTTCTCTTTAAATTGGTTTCTTGTCACTTTTATGGAACCGAATTTATTTGACATTTTTTTTAAAAAGCAAAAATTTCTCCACACTGGTACCCTCATTATACTACACTGTGTGTTATCTCCTGACTTCATTTTTCTCTGTCCTTTCTTGGTGTCTGGTGCCAGTGGGAAGCTGTATTTGTGACATAAAAGGCTTTTTAGGGGTGAGAAAGACTCTGTGTAAGAGAAAAAACTGATTTGTTCTCTGAGAGCACTCTTGAGAAAATCTTGGCAAGAAACTTGCTCAGAGAGCAAGAAAAGAGCAGGTCAAGCTGGAGAAACATCTGAGCAGTAGTGGAATGCATGGGGTGAAGTAAAATCTCTGGCAAGCTGGACTTCAGCACAGAGCTGCAGTACATTTACCCATGACAGCTTCTCTGCCTGTCACCTACTGTAGGAATCTTCTTCCTGAGCCATTTCCTGAAAAGTAGCAACCCAGCTGCCTCATTTACCCATGAGTGAATACATTTGGCATCCAAAGAGGTTGGATGACAAAGGTCCACTGGCTGCATTTGCTCAGGCAAGGGCACTTGGCTGCCAGCCCACCCCTGCTCCACATGGCCTTCTGCTCGCCTGTTTGTTGATCCAGCCATCGGTGTTGTTATGCTACAGATTGTTGGGACCATGACTCACAATTTCCTTTTTAAAAGGAGGAGGAAAGGAAAACAAACCCCAGTAAGCTTGCTGCTCTTGTGCTTGATGTAGAAGCACTAAGCTGCCCTTTCCCATGAAAGAGATGTATCTTTCATGCATAGCTCTTCATCCAGTTTTCAGTCAACACACATGCAGATTACAGAACTCCATGGTGGCTGGCAATGCCCAGCAGCTTTGCTGACAACATCAGCCACCCTCTGGCTTCCAGAGGCACCTTTGGCTCAAACCAGTTTATGGGTGTGGTTTGTCAAGCATTTTACACCCACAGCTCACCTAAAACTTTCCCAACATGAGCCACTGTTTTCAAAGCAGGAAGAGAGAAAGAGAGGCCTCAGTTTAAATTCTTATGCCCTTGTTTGGATATCTGAGTAGACATATGGATTTCTGACTGGACAGAACACGCTTCCAGATCCAGTGAGACCTGTTCAGTCCCAAGAAGTCCACCAGCTAATCCAAGTATCTGAAAGTGGTTAGAGTTGAGAAGGAAATATCTTGCTGGCAATCTCCTGGAAATGAAATAAGGCATGTGAGTTGGGAAATGTGTCTAGACCAGGCCAAAATCAGGAAGTGTATTACGACTAAGAAAATACCTGCTGAGGTAAGAAGCAGAGGACCTGGTGGAAATCACTGCCTGCCAGCATTTACTGTGGCAGCTATCAGCTGTCCCAAGGCCTTCCCTGAAAGGTGGTGGGATTACAACAGCACAACGCCGCTGAAACCTCATTTCTCTTCCCACTCTATGCTCAGCGCACCACCTGAACTGTGACTCTGCCCATGTCTCAGCAGGGGCACAAAGAGGAAAGACATCACTCTTCATGAAGGGAGGGACAGTAAAGCTCAATGGTTTTGGTTACCTCAGCCTAATTGTGGACATCCACATGCATGATGCACAGACCACATCAGCACACTCATTTCACAGATGGAACTTGGAAATTCCAGCAGGAAATGGCTGTGCCCAGGTCATGTGGATTGAGGGGACAAGGTGAACCCACCTCCATCCTGTGCTGCAGACACCAAGGATGACATGGGAAATGGGCAGTCTTGTAGCCTAGTCTTCCCTGTTGCCAGAAAATTGCAATCTATAGCAGTATCAGCCCAATACCCCTTCAGATTCAGCAAGAAATTTAAGTGCATGCTAATTACTAAACCACTAAAATGGACTATCCATGCATTTCCAGTTAGGCATGATTTCCTCCAAGTCTCTGATACAAATGTACTTCACACTAGGAAAGAAAATGTCTGGACCAATATACAGCAAGGAGACAAATTGCTGCACACTAATCCTAGCCAGTACAGTTTCTCCTGCCTACTAAAAAAGAGTTATTCAAAGCACTGGGTTCAATAAGTTGTCTGTGACCCGCACATAGCTCAGTATTTTACCCTGAGATCACATCCTCAGAATGAGTAGAAGAAAGAAAAAGAAAAAAAAAAAAAAGGAAAAGAAATCTGCCACCCAGTGCATTCATACAAATCTTTGCAGCACCTTCAAAGAGTTTACTAAAGGGAGATTTAAGTTACTAGTAAATTGGCTTGAAGAAAAATAGAGGGTCTTCTGTCCCATCTTTGGACAATGTTCTGTAGGGTCCTGCGGCACAGTAGAGGTTTCAGAGGCACTGCCTGAGGAGTTACAGAAAAGAAAAGCAGTAATCTCTTCACTGAGCCTTCAAGAGTGACAGTAGAAGTATTTATTACTCCACTGTTACACTGCTTGTAAGTAGTTTTTCTTTCTCCCTCTCTGTTTATTTGTCTCTTTTACTGTCCCTAATGAAGAATCCCAATGCTATCAAGTCTGAATTATGGACATTTTATGTTTCTAACATTTATTCTGCTGATTTCCCTTCTTTTCTTGTACTTTTGGCTGCTTGAGATGCATTTGACCTGCTGTTGGGAGGAGATACAGCTGCTAACTGCATTCTTCACTCCATCTGTTTCCACCAGTTGGTACAACTTCACGAAAATTAGTGAGACAACACTCATATCAAGCTGGCATTGCATAGTTTAGAACCAGGAATAAAAACTCTGGACAAACTGGATTTGTGTAAAAGAATTGACAATCCACCACCCAAGTTTTTTCTGTGGCACTTCGAAATCTGCTGGAAAGTACTAAGCATTATGTAGACATACATAATTCCATGAACAGAGGGAAAGCTGTCTATAAAAATGGTTGGTGCAGGTTTGCAAGCAAGCAGTGCACTTCGGGATACAGTCAGCTTTCAAAATCCAGGACCTGCATAATCTTTGCACTGAGAGAGAAGGTGGGGGTGGTCTTTAAAAACGTATTTCTGGAACTTCTCTGGATGCTAAAACCTGATGAGAGAGTTCCCATGACAGGACACTCTTCATGAAGCCAGCAGTGAACAACCCACAAGCTTCTTCAAAGTCAGCAGGACCTCACAGGGCAGTGTCTGTCCCTGTCTGGATGGCAGCTGTCTTGCTTCCCTCAGTTTTATGGGTTCTAATCTATTTCCATCCCTATCCCTGTTTTATGGTTGTGGTTGATAAATTAGTCTCTTTTTTGAAAGTGTCACAGTTTAGAGAGTATACAACTGTCAACCAAAGCCCAGTGTTCTCTAGGCTTGTCCACTCCATGACCTCATGTAGCATAAAATAGAAATTAGAATTATTTTAGGACTTGAAAACACACATCCAGACATTCCTTCAGAGGCTCATGTAAGATCAGAGTGATTGTGTTTTTGCTCAGCATCCCACCCCCCACAGTGCTGACTCGCTGGGGCCTGCGTGCATATCGCCAGCACATGTGCACGCATGGGGAAATGGGGAAGGGGCAGGTAATTAGCCTTTCTGGAGGGGACATGCCTTTCTCCTGAGAGCAAAACAAGAGAGCTCTGAGGACAGGAGGGAAGCAGATGTAAGCTATCAAGGAGGGAAGCTCACAGGCAGGACATGAGGGGTAACATCTGAGCAGCCTGGTGCTGGAGAGACTGGTACTCACTTCAGCTGAGAATACCAAAGAGCCAGATACAAGTGGTGGGTAAACTGAGATTTCATCAAAGGAAAACTTTTCAGATCAAATAGTCTATCTGAATGTCCTGCTGAGACAGGATTCCTGTCATATGTATAGTTCTCATCTGCCCATGCCTTATAATATCCCCAAACTTGCCCTCTCTGTGGTGTTTTGGTGGGGTTCAGAGAAGCAGCACTTAGAAGGGGATGAAGGCTCACCGCATGCTCGTAGAGCAAACCAAGAGCACAACTCACAGCATTTCCTAACACGCTCACCCCAAGTTGCAGTCCTGTCACACAGAGATGGTCCTGATCGATGGCCTGCAGCTTTTTTTCCAAGCCTATTCTATGCCTAATGAAAATGGTGAGCTGAGGACAGTAGTTTTCTCTATAACACAACCATTCCTTTCCCTGTGCCCCCACAGATTTAGCGCTTGTGCTGACTGTTGAAAAATCAGTCATTAACAGCCAGGAAATGACTTTGCCATCAATCAGAATATTGCTCAGCCATGTTTCAGCTTTTTCCCCATTTCTCTACATAATTATTCTCATCCTCTGCTGATTACAGTTTATAATAGCTATAATTCTCTTAAAATCAATCATTGCTTGACTTAACCACAGGGTTACCAGCAGAAACATGAAGGAACACAGATATTCTGAACTGCTTTTTAATTATTATTCTTATTTAACAACACGCAGGCTTATAGGTAGATCAAACTTAACCTTCCTCTTAGCAGTACTAAGCATCAGTTATTTTATTTTAATTTTGTTTTAAATCATGAAGTGTTTGATAACATGACCATTCTAATTTCACCAGGTGTTTTGTTGACATGTTACTAGCATGATATTTTGACATGTAATCACAGTGGTTTTCTCAAATTAAAGCACTATAAAAGGACAAATATATGTTATTTGCCAGCACAGATTCTGCAATCAGAATAAACCCGAGTACCTGATCTTTTTTATTAGGGTTCTACATAAACACAGTTAAATCAAAGGTGTACAATAAGGCAATTTTTTAGTACACTAAATTAAAAACAACACTAGATTAAAAATCACATTTTTTTCTAAAGAGAGTGGAAATCTGTAGCCCACCACCACCAACGGTATTCCTAATACACCTGAACCATAGGTTTCTTTTACTCCTCTTGTATCACCACTTTGCCTCCAATAATTTTCTCTTGTCCATATATTCAGTATATTTCCCTTACTGATTATGTGCTTCTGTCATGCAGAAAAATGAAATATTAAAAAAATTAAGGATATCATTATATGGAATAACCAAACTGAAAGCAAGACTGAAGACAAGGTGTAGAGTCTGAATTGACTTTTAATGCAAAATAAAGCCTTAATTTAAAATAGACTTCCCACACACACCCTTTTAAAAAATTTGGGTAAGGAAAATATTGTATGAGGCTGTACCTTTAGATAGGGAATAGGAATGAAGTGGTTTGAGCCTCCTCCATATCAGGGTATGACATTGAAACACACAAAGGAAGCCATTTTCCACACAGAACATTTTGATCCTGCAATTTCACATATATTCCTGCATAAAACTTATTCAGACATTTCTTGTTTTCTTAGGAACAAGACATATAAGTCTCCATGTGCAATGTCCATGTCACATGTTTGGCTCCTCTTTATTTACCAACTTGCAACCAGCAGTATATTATTGGTAATTTTGACCTGATGAACAGGACATCTGCATGTTTTGCTTACAAGGGCAAATATGGGGGAAAACTCAGAGCAGCGAAGATAAAAACGTGGTCTACCCATGAACTGTACCCTTTATAGCTATCTTCCCCATGGAAATTAACTGCTCTGGTGTGTCAAGATAGAGCCCATGTATTACTGGAGATACTTTGCTATTCTGGTATTAAATAATTAACTATACTGGGCCTAGTGATCCCCTACATCCCCTCAGATGTGTTCCTAAGATTGGTAGGAAAATATGGAAAAAGAACTAAATGGAAGAGATCCTGTTTTATCCACTCTTTTTTTATCATCACTTGATCTTGCATTTCACTAAACCCCCCCATCTCTTTTCAGCTGCACTGATCATGGGTGCAGCAGGGGAGTGTCTGTTGAAGCCATTTTGCCAAAAAATAACAAAGGACCACATTTCTTTGACACATAGCATGACCACCGGCCTAGCCATGAGTAAAAAGCCACTTGGACTGTGTAGCCCATCTACTAAAATGCTTTTCTCAATCTGGTCTGGATTCTAGTCAGGTCACTGAGGCTTCCTCCTGACCCCACCAAGGAGGAGGATGGCACCCGGCAAGCCCTGCCTCGCACGAGGAGCCCTGACACAGACCGGGGGTCTCTCGGTCGCATGAGAAATGGTTTGTAGGCTCAGGGCCCCAGGGGCCATTATTTCAAAGTTGCACAGCCATCATGTAGCTGCACGAAGCGCCTCCTGCCGTGTCTGTGCCTTTCAAGAAACAAAGCAGTGTTGTGAACTATTGGTGATGTTAATAGCTTTCTTCCCTCTAGAGATTTGCTCCTGCTTTGGCCCCAAATATTTCAAAATAGCTGAAGCTGGCAGCAAGAGCCATGGGAAGAAAAATGTTAATGCATGTTAATTTCTGGTTTAGACATGATGAGAATTTCATTTTCTTCATTAAAATTCCCCGGTGCTGATGGGATTCTCCTCTGATTCATGGACTATACCTTGTAGCGCTCCTCTCTGAGCGATCGTATATACAGCCTGATGTCTTTAAATAGTTTTGTTTTCCTCTCCTTCCAGCTACTCCACTTATCATTCTCCACTAATGCACAATATGCTCTTCTTCCAGTTAGATAGCTGCATTTTTGCATTTTGGGGATTTTTTTTAAATTTCCCGTAAAAAGACAGACGTTGTCACAAATTGCATCATCATGGTTACTCACAGTGAAAGGGAGAAACACAGTGACAGGTTTGCAGAGGAATCTGCTACTAGTAAATAGAAAAATAAAATGCAAAAGCAAACTGGGATTCAGCCTTACTGGGGGAGGGGCAGGGGGCATGGAAGAGCAGTTCTGTACTCCGAAGAACAAACAAATAATCCCATATAGTCATTTTGAAGGAATGATTGAGGAGGACAGAGGCTCAGTTGCTGGATAGTCATATCAGTTGTTAAATGTCGATTCAAAATATCCCATCTGTGGAAAGCTGTGGAGAATACAACTATACATGCTTGTGCTGTTTTTGCTTAGTTGAGGAGTCAAAAACTTGCATTTCACATGATCAAATATAGAATCCACATAACACAGCACCGTGTGGTCTCTCCTTAAATGGCCTAATCAGTGTAGATCATAGCAACTGCTTTCTAAACATACAAAGAGAACACTTAAAAATCTAGAGGCAGAGAAGAGAGAGGCATCAAGGATTCCGAGTAACAGACTGCAGAGATTAATGTTGCCTCCCATTCTGCAAAGAGTATCTGCTGTGATCTTCAAGATAAACATATAAGAGAAACCTGTTCCATTGTATTAACCCTGCTGCTGTGAGTGTGCTGCAGTGTCAGGCCTCACCACCAGCCTTTCCCAAGGAGCAGAGCCAACTGAAGATATCACATTATTCCTGACAAGTCACCTAAAGGCTTCCAAAGACCAATATGGAGATCTATTTTTGGACTGTACATTTGCTAGGGAAGAAGCATGCAATGGGATGGCCTGTGCACAGGAAAATCAATTCATTTGGTACCACACAGAATTGGTACACATGGAATTCATTGCTAGGTATAAAGAAGACAAAACCTCAGCAAACTAGAAGGTCGGTGTTGTTCAAATCACCATGCAAGAAGAGTAATAATCCCAGCCATAGTAACCTCATTGATTCACACTGCATAGCATCATCATGAGCAGATCCCGTGGGGACCCCTTTTTCCCTGTTTTCTGCCTTGCCAGGAGACACTGTTCACACTAGGTGAGCATGACCTATGTGACTTAGTACAAAGAATAACCAAATACACCTCTCAGTCTACCACTCCCTTTCACCACCTCCACTGTCACTGTATACTCTGCGTTTTAAGAAAAATACACATCACGCTGAGGTTTAAAATGCCATGTTGTATCTTGCTGTGATGAACTCCATCACTGCTGGGGAAAAACTGACTCTTTCAGACTGAGAAGCTATGCTGAAAGCCCAAGAGGCCAAGCCCAGGAGCTCACTTATCAGTGTACAAAGCTGTCATCATGCAGAGCAGGACCACTGAATGATAGGGCAAGGCTGTGAAAACAGATAAAGTTTCCTTAAAAACCCTACCTAAAAAAAAATGCAAATCAGTGGTTGCAGTCACACTGCATTATTCTTTAAGACACCTATTTAAAGCCACTTCTTTTTTTTTCTAACTACCCTAGGGTGCCACAAATGTTTTCTGGTCTAGCTATAGAGTGAGGGCATTTTCATGCCAAGTACTACAGACCACACAGAAGAAGCTGCAATTAATGGAATTTCAGTGTTCTGCATTGCTGATCTACTTAGCAATGCATTTTTGAGGACATTTTAAAAGTTGTTTAGCTGACTGCCAAAAATGAGGATCATTAAAAATAGATTCGCAGCTGTTTGGGAAAGCTGAGATATAATTTTGTCTTCATTATGCCTTATTGCAGATGTTATTGATTTAGTCTCACTGCATTTTAGTGGGCAATATCAATTCGTGCCGTCTTTGACTTTGGAAACTGGGAAGTCCATTTATTCCCATTCTTACAGCTCACAGTATAGAAGGGCAAATTACTATGAAGTAAATTTGGAAGACAGCCTCTTTGTGTCGCAGCACCATTGTGCAGGTGATCAGAGCTGATAAGCTTCTCAAAACATCCCTATACAGTGAGCCTCAGATTGCAGCAGAATTTTTACAAAATATGCCCTGAAAATAGCGCTTGAATTTTCTGCTCCAAGGGACTTTGCTTTAATGAGAGTTTTCTCATGCAGCTGCAGAAACTGAGTCCATTTATATATGGTTATATATATGTCTGTGAATATGTATATGCAGGATCAAATGCTGCTCTTTGTGGCATGCATGAAGTTGCCATAAGATATTTAAACAGGAGGAGAAGTCTAAATTTCCTGGTATCTCATCATTAGCGCAGGAAGCCTTCAAGAATTCCTCCAACAGAAATTGTGTACATAATTCCTGGAAGTTTCATAAAATGCATATGTAAAAGCACAGAAGACAAGGCCTTAATAAAAAAGTTGTAATAATAACATAAGCACTGAATCATGCATTAAATAAACCTCTCATCACTCATTCTCAACAAGAACTGCACACACACTGTTTTGATTGTGCAACACTTTTAATGTTGCCCTTTTGGGTAGAGAACAATATGCAAATACCTTTCCTCTGCCCAACTGGTTCCTTTAAACAGCTGTGCTCCTTAACACCCTCACACTGACTTTGGTGAGCCTTCTCACTCAGCCCAGCTTTAATGCTTTGTAGCCACTCTCAATGGAGTGAAAGGCAACTAGTGCTGCAGCCCTCTTCTTTATTGTGCTGAAGAGGACCTACACATGACCAGTGTGTGGGTTGGGAAAGCAGCTGTGGCATTGTTAGCCAGCACTCACTGCCCACATATGCTACTAGCCCGGGATGAATGTACCCACCACAGGCAATTGTCACCCACAGCATTTCTAAGGAGCTTTTTGTCCACTTCCATTGCTTAATCCAGCAGACCTCCTTGGCTAAAGCTACCACTGTGCACACTGCTGATTTTCACCTTAGGAGTGTTTATCCTGGACGCTATGGTGTGGGACAGTCTTGTTGCTTCCCTCAAGTAGAGATCAATCCACAGCAAAGGAAAGGCACAGACATTTTGCAGTGAAGAACACTTGGTTTTGGTAATCTGGTAAAATACAATTTTTCTCCAGAATTGGTGAGAATGCTTAACATTTTGCAACCTCCATAAGGCCTTCATAAAAGGGCTCAACACTGCAAATCCCACACTAATATTGGCACACTTTCAACCATAGTGGGTCCATGCACGTGACTAATTGCACACAAATGAAAGTAAAGGAATTCACAGATTGTCTCATAGTGTCTTAAAAGGAACTCAAAACTCTTTACAGACCACAATATATCTCACACCCACAGAAGGATCTCTCTACAAAAGGACTTCACACATTGAAGCCTTAATTGGGATCATCTCAGAAGAATAGAGAGCTGAATCACCCCCTGTGGCCCTGAACCCTCTGCTGCTATTGAGACTAGTAATCCAAAATCCGTGCTTTGCTAACTTAATTATAATTTAATTTAATTCTTTGTCCAACAGAGTAGAGTGCTGAACTTCAAGCATAAGAGCTCTGAGGGGAAGAAGAACGATTCCTGTGCTTAGGTTTATGTGCTTTGCTGCTCTGTATTTGGCCAGCCAGTCAACATTAGGTCTATGTGTGGCCTCAGGACATGCTACGAGCTGGCAGAACTGACTTTGCCAAAAGAGACTTGCACTTTTCTTTCTCACAGGTCCCAGTCTTGGCCATGCAATCCCATCACTTGCCATGCACTGATGATGATGCTCATCAGACAAAAGGCGTGACAGAGTGATGGAATGGCATGGTCAGAGGAGGAGCACAGGAAGGTAGAAAATTATAGAAAAGGACAAAGGCCTCTTGTCTTCCATAAGTGTGAATCTTCCCCTGGACTTGGCTGTCTTTTGAACTGATGCCAGCATATCACTGTCACCAATGGGACATGGAGAGAACTGAACATCAGAATCAGCGTTTTCAGTATTTTTTCAACTAAAGATGAGAATTCTGACCAAACCACCATATCTTTACAAGAAGAAACACTTGTGTTTCAGCCAAGATATATAAATGTCTATTGGAAAAGGGATATAGAGAGCTGTGTGTGAGATACTGTGTTTGCAGGAACATAAATCCTTTTGGGCAGTAAAGCCTGCTTCCCTGTGCCTTGGCCAGGAACCCCAGCTGTCTCAAATAAAATGGACACAGCCCTTGCTGGTTGGCTGACACATAAAGGATCAAACCAACACTTAAAAACATGAGCTGCTCTTGCCTTAACTTGTAGCCCAAGGCTTTAACAGTATGTCTCTGCTGCAGGTGGGTGGGCTGCTGAGCAGTGTCCCGTTGTCCCTTGCTATGTGACATCTTTCTAAGCCTCAACAAACAATAGTAAAGGGCTGTACCCATTACTTCTCACTCTGGCTTTGGCACATAAGCCCCACTGTGCCAAAGCACATTGATGGCCATCTAGTCCTATTACTTACTGCTTTCTTGGTTTGCCTTTCACATTACTCTAAGCCTGTGAATAGCACCAATGATATTTCTGCATAGGTTTGGTCACTCTTTTGTATTCTTTGATGGATCTTTCCTTAGTCACATACATGTAAGCCTAAATGTGTGGCTCTTAGTAGCTCTGTGCAATCATTTCCTAAGCCTTTCTGTGCACTTTCTGGCATTATACAGCTGGACCATGCTGACTTCGGGGAAAATCTGAACTTCTCAGACCCATCTATCTTTACGCTCAGTCTCTATCTGATCTGCAGGGGCTCCACTGCAGTGTTCCCACACTCAGGCGGAGCTGCCTGCCTGCTTCTTTTGCACTGATTAACAACCTCTTGCCTCTTCTGACTCCCAGCTTCCCATTGCTTTGTGGGTACTCTGTGCTGAAATTCCCATTTGATGTTGAACTGGTTTCGAGCTCTGCTGAGGAAATCTGTGATCTGTTGTCTGAGCACAGAATCATGACAGCAAGACCTTGCCAAGGGCACTGCAATGTCTTGTTCTCAGTCCTTGCCTGTG
Organism: Vidua macroura; assembly: GCF_024509145.1. Taxonomy (NCBI): domain Eukaryota; kingdom Metazoa; phylum Chordata; class Aves; order Passeriformes; family Viduidae; genus Vidua; species Vidua macroura. Next base: position 32,907,828 of record NC_071571.1, read on the forward strand.
TGTCCTTCAGGCGGCATCATTCTTGCTTGGAGGTGGAGTAAAGAATTATTGTGGCTAATAGCACGATGATTATTCAGAATTATGTTCACATCTCATGATGCAGACAAGTGTCTCCATCTCTGTTCTTCTGATCACTCTGTACATACTGCACTGCCCCAAATCTGCCCTTCTTTGGGCAGTCATGCCACGCCACTGAATCTTTTTTTTAATTTGTGTGGTTTTGCCCTGTGTGAGAAGTATGGACACAGCACATTGGAGAAGACCCTTCTCTCAGAAAACTGCAGTGCAGGTGTAAACAGATGAGCCAGTCCCTTGCCATTCCTTGCAGAGCCAATGTAAAGAAATAATTTTCAAACATATCAAGCTGGTTTAGAAAGGTTAAAATACGACAAATAGTGACCTACAGTCTACTGACAGTACTGACTACATCTTCAATGACTAAAATGGGAACCCAGCAACTCTATGTAGAGTCCAGTGACATGACTGAAGTTGCTCTGAAGTTGCTTAGCATTTTTAAAAACCCCTCATCTTTTGCTCTCATCCCTCAGCAGATATGACCAACTCTTCTGCTGATGCATTTGCAGCTGTTGATTGTCCCAGTCCAAATGTACTGAACATTTTACTGCCTCCAGTACCCTGTTGTGTTGGATGCCTGGTTTGACAGTGCTACCTTTGAGAAGGAATTTTAGGCAGGATGGTAAGTCGTGTCTTTTATTGCACAGAAGATTTGTGAAGCCTCACTAGAGAAAATGAGCAGTGTCATTTTCTCTCATTCCAGTCTAATGTTGAGTGCTGTTCACAATGGCTTATTCACCACACTGCCTGTTGTCAGAAGGCATAATTCACTATAGCCAAAGGCAAAATGGCAAAAAATTTCCCATCAAAGAAGCACAGGGAATGGGTCATTCTCAGCCCAGAAATTTCTCATTTCTGTATTCACATGATGTCTGCTTATAAATGCTACAGGGTGGTGGCTTCAGCACAGTGATACTGCTAGATTTCCTTTCCCAGTATCACCCTTTACCTCAATGTTGCTGCACAGAGTAGCAATATTTTTTGGTATGTGCCTGATTTAAACTATGCTTTCCAGTGCCCACCTTCTGGGCTGGGGCTTCTGACTAAACCCCACCATGTGGCAGCTGCCTTATTGCTTTGCAGAACTCTGCTGCATGTACACAGCATCTGGACATTTCCACTGATGGAGGCATTTCCTGAGTCTGAGTGGGTCTCAGAAGGAGGATGGAGCTCAGCAGAGGGTGCCAGATGCCCAGATGAGCTGGCTCCAGACTCCCCTGCTGCCTGTAGTCTGTTGTCGGTCTCCTACCCCTTAGCAGCTGCCATAGCCTGGTACCACAAACTTGCCTTTTACTCATGTTTTCCCTTTCTCTGGTGGTATGATTTTCATCCATGAAAGGCAGCTGTTGCTGGACCTGCTAGAGCTCTGCTTGTGTCCACTACCTGCCACAGGTAGAACAAGCTCAGTGGGTTTCCTATGACCAGACAGAACTGGGCAGTGGATTTACTTCACTGCTGTGCTCTGTGCATCAGGATGAGCACGCCCAACATCTCATGGATGTAATAGTTCTTCCTCTCCAGGGGAGCTGATGTGACACTGCAGCTGATCCCCATCCAGCTGGCACCCAAGGGGCCTCTGAGCCTGCAGGAGCTGGTGGGCAACCCTCTGCCCTGTCTGTGGTCCCATGAAAGTCACAGTGCTACTACTCTGTAGTGAATGTTTGTTTGTCTGTCTGTCTTGGTGCTGCTTGAGTCACAGATTTTTTTTTTGTTGTTTTGTTTTTTTTTTTTTTTTTGTATTGTTTTGTTTTTGTTTTTGTTCCTGGAAAAGCTGCCCAGGGGTACAAAATCCTCACATAGATACCTCATAAAGGGCAGTCCTTAGGCACAGCCGGTCGGTCTCCACCCTGCCTGTGGTGAGGCTTTACATCCACCTGGTGTCCAAACGGTGAACTGAGGCTCTGCTTTCACTCCCCACACCTCGGTCAGTCTCTCCCTTTCTTCCTGAAGGCAGCTCTTATGTTTACTGGTCAGGGAAGGGACTTCAGGAAAGGTTTTGCTCCTTTTCCCGTGGGGATCAGCTGCCCCCTAATTGTAGGAAATCCTTCTCAAAGGTCAGATATTTTTACTGCAGAAATAGCATGTAGCAAGACAGGTCCCCTATACAATGATGTCTATAAACAGAGCCTTTCTGATGTAAATGTGGCGAGGCAGAGTTTGGGCCCTGCACACACTCACTCTCCTCAGCCCTTCTGGTTTCATGTGAAACCAAGACCTGTCCAGCTACTCTGTCCGTGTTCAGAGGTGGCATCAGCTCTTCCTCACCCATGGTTGCTTCTGGCAATTCTACCTTACTGACTTCTTGTTCTTGCCTTTGCCTTACACATTTTGATTGCTCATTAGCCTTTGCAGCATGATGACTGAAAGAGAGTAGATTTAGATTAAATATTGGGAAGAAATTCTTCACTGTGAGGGTGGTGGGGCACTGGGACAGGCTGCCCAGAGAAGCTCTGGATGCCCCATCTCTGGAAGTGTTCAAAGACAGCTTGGGTGGGGCTTTGAGTACCCTGGTCTAGTGGGAGGTGTCCCTTCCCATGACAAGAAGGTTGGAATGAGGTGGTCTTTAATGTCACTCCAACCCGTGATTCTGTGTCTGGGCCACACCCATGATCTATCAAGGCTGTTTTAGCTTTAACTACAGGGATCTTATATTTTCCCCGTTTGCAAATGCAGTTATCTCTCTCATTCCCTACAATTAAAGTGATGGCAATCCTGTTCAATTCCTGCCATACAAATCCATGCTCAGCTGCTACAATGACAGTGCTTTTTAACTTCAGCTCAAATTGAAGCCGAAGTGTCATTGCTGCCACTTTCAGAAATTACGGCCCACAAAGATTTAGAAAATTAATAAAAATAAAAACCACTGGGGCTGGCAGCTGCACTTTGTGGAGGGCAGAACCCATCGCGGCAGCCTCGAGAGTTGGCACAGGGACCCTGTGGCAGGGTCACCCCCGGGCAGAGGAACTCCCGCAACACAGGGACCTTGCGGCAGAGTGATCCTGGAGCACAGGGACCCTGTGGCAGTGGTACTCCGGGGGCTGAGAGACCCCTGCGGCACGGCGACCCCGGGGCAGAGGGACCGCCACGGTAGGGTCACGCCGCGGCAGAGGGAGCCCGCGCCACAGTGGTCCCGGAGCACAGGGACTCTGGTGGCACAGAGACCCTGGTGGCAGTGCTATCTATCCCGAGGCACAGGGACCCTGGTGGCACAGGGACCGCGGTGGCAGCGCTATCCCGAGGCGCGGGGACGCGGTGGCGGCCCGGTGCTGCCACCTGGCGGCCGCGCGGGTGGCAACAGCGGCGGCGCGGGGCCAGCGCCCCCCGGTGGCAGCGCGGCGGTGGCGGCGGTGGCGGTGATGGCCCGGGGGTGGCGGTGATGGCCCGGGAGTGGCGGCGGTGGCGGTGATGGCCCGGGGGTGGCGGTGATGGCCCGGCGGTGGCGGCGGTGGGGGTGATGGCCCGGCGGTGGCGGTGATGACCCGGCGGTGGCGGTGGTGGCCCGGGAGTGGCGGCGGTGGCGGTGATGGCCCGGCGGTGGCGGTGATGGCCCGGCGGTGGCGGTGGTGACCCGGCGGTGGCGGCGGTGGCGGTCGCGCGGGGGCGCGCGGGAGCGGAGCCCGCTGCGTGTGCGGCCAATGCCGCACGAACCTGTAATGAACGAACCGGCCCCGCAGGGAGGTTTTGTTTGATTTCCCTCTGGTTTGTGTTGTCTTTTCACAGAATTATAGAAGCATAGAAGCATTTAGGTTGGAAAATACCTCTGAGATCGCCGAGTCCAACCTATGACTAATCACCACATTGTCAACTTGACCATGGCACTAAGTGCCACATCCTTTCTCAGATACCTCCAGGGATGGTGACTCCACCACCACTAGCTCATTCCAATTTTAGAGGGTGCTTTCCGTAAAGAAATTCCTCCAGATGTCCAACTTGAAATTCCCCAGGCCAGCCTGAGGCTGTGTCCTCTCATCCTGTGGCCTTGCCACAAGTCTCTTAAAATCTGTGCTGGAATCATCACATCCCAGCAAGCCTGGCCTGGATGCATCGCTGGAGCCGAGCCTCTCTCTACCCCTCATTCGCAGTCACTTTCCCACTGTCCTGTTCATGGTGGTACTGAAGCACCTCAACACCCAGCACCAGCAGCCTGATTCCTTTAAGACAGGTGAGGTGTGCTCACTGTGGGTCTGGCACAGGGAAATCCTGACACTCTATTCATGAGCAACACCATCTCCTGGGAGCTTAAGGGATGCCCAGCAACAAGCCAAAATGCAACATTTTCCCCCAAGCCCCTTTCTGTGACTCTTCCAGTCCACTGACCAGGCAAATCCTGACTTTACACCACTGGTACAAAGACTTTATGGGCTCTGGCTCCAGCTCAGCCTTTTCATTAATTACATCCAGGTAAAGGATCTGCTTAAAAAAACAGGCATTATCTGTAGCCTAAGTTCTGTTAGGAAACAGCTTACCTGAAATACTGACAAGCAATGACAACCACTATTATATATGTATTACAATACTGGCAATAAAACTGACCAGTAAATCAGAACAGGCAAGACAACTGAAGTACAGAGTAACTGATTAGGAGTTAAGCTGGAAAAAACCCAAACCCAAGCCTGGGCTCAAGCCTCGGGCCAATTTGTGTTTCAAATATTATATTATTTTTGCAAATATAAACACAATAATTACATCAGCATGGGTAGGAAGCTCCATTTGGCTCCCCTCCCCACCAGAAATCTTCTTGCTTGGGCTGGAATTAATAAATACATCATAAACCCTGTCTTCCTCTTTCCCCCTTTGCTCCCCAAATCCCTTGACTTTTTGAGATAGCACCAGTCAAGTGCGATTCTCAAAATGTGTTGCAAAGGTGGGCAGGTGAATCATTGCCTACCTTGCCTGCAGACAAAGCTACAGGTCTGGCGTCAAGATTTTTTGGAGGTCTGGAGAAAGCAAGACTTGAAGGAGATGAAAAATTTCAAGACTGTGAAGGCCCTCGGGGCTCAGAGCTCACTGATGAGTGGAAGAAGGAAGCAACATGACAAGAGAGGGAGGATGGAGGTGAGTGAGCAGGGCAGGATCCAGTATTTATGGTTCCCCCATGCTGCAGGAACTGGCTGCCTTCCATACATTTGTGGCATTCAACTTCCTGAATCTACCATGGGGGAGCAGCATCTCTGTTTTGCTGACAGGGAAACAGGGCTTAGTGAGTGACTGACCAGGATAACAACAAATATCTGAACTGGAAATAGAACTCTGGTCATAGGAGCAAGGTAGATAAGACAGGGGGAGGGAATCCCAAACAGCTGTGGTTTTTAAAGGTGGAAAAGCAGTGAGAGCCTTGGGGCCCTCTTCAAATACTGTGGGACTCTGTCTCTCACCAAAAATACTATTTGAAAATCCTGACACTTTTGTTTCTTTGCAAAGAGACTTGTGGACAGGACTCAGCCTCTAAACTAAAAACCATACAAGAAAAACAAAAGCAACCTGAAGTTTGCCTGGCAAGAAAAGTATTGATCTAAATCTCAGCCACATGGCACATAGGATGTCATGTGTTCAATGGTGTCATCATGATTTCATAAGTGATTTCATAAGCCTCACCCTAAAAATGTGAGGCTGACTCCACTGGGGCAGGCTGAGCAAGAGAAAGAGCTGTAGGGTAATGGGGAGCAATGCTGGGTGCAGCCCTTTCCTCCTTAATACTGAGCTCCAAACTCACATAATGGGCTTCTGCACATGTGGCTGAAGGCACAAAAGCCCCTCCCCAGGCCACTGTTGCAGAAAAAACTAGCACTTCTGCAGATGTCTCACGTTGCTCAAGTATTTTGTTGAAAGGTTGTTGCTGCCTGGACACACATGGCTGCAGCACTGGCAGCTCACAGAATGCTCCTTCGGGGAGCAGCCTCCATTAGCCTCGGAAGAATGGGTTTGGTTTAGGGCATAAAGCTGGATAAATGGGTGAGAAAGGCAGTGTGTGCCAACAGGGTGGAGAGTCCTGCTGCAAACAGCAGCGCAGCATAAGATGAGGGGCTGTTCATGGTAGTGACAAAGTCCATTTCCCATTTTCTCAGCATACCAGGTTTTTTTCTGGGCTTCAGGGTCTTTTTAAATTGTTTGAGTGCTGTTAATGTGTCTCTCAGCAGAGCTGCTTGCTGTAGCTCAAGACAGTTTGTCAGCCACAGCAGAGCTAGACAACTGTTGCTTGTCAGGACAAGAGGTCAAGTGTGAGCCACTCCAGAGGGAAGCAGGGAGCCAGGACAGCCACCAGAGATTACATGTTACTGGGCACACTGAAAGGCAGCAAAGAGTCTCTTTTTTTACAACCTATGGTTTATTTTCCAAAGCAGCTCCAGCTGCTGCAGCTGGGAGTGTCCTTGCTCTTGATCAGACTTGTGACATGCCATCCTCCAACAATTTGGTGATGCCTCACAGGCCCTCATTCAACTCACCCCTGCCTCCAGCCTGCTGATTTGGAAAGGCTTTAGCAAGCTTACTTAATTTACTTTTTTTTGTAGAATATAAAAAGCATCTGCCCATTCAGTGTAGATTGGATCTTCTTGTAAGTCAGAAACCCTGCAAGCTCCTCATACAAATATTTGCAATGACACTAGGATGAAAGGAGCCACATGTGGCCCACTCCACACCCTCTTGTTTAAACAACAGCACACAATTCATATGCTTTAGTTATAAAATAGTAATAACCTTTAAATTTGCATGAAGTGAACCCAGGAAACTATAATTAGAAAGTGAGTTTCTGGAAATGCAACAAGGAAATATTAATACAGTGCAAAAAGTGATCCAAAGCCTACAGCCCCACAGAGATATGTTGTCTAAAACATTGTATTAGCTACTTTTTCTCTCTTAATCCAATAGGACTGCATCTCTGGAGCAATCCTTTGTGAACATTTAGCCTCCTTGACCATAAATCTCAGCCGTTTGACACCCAAGTTATTAAATTATGTTTGTGTTGTTATATCATAACATGATGCTTAGCCATATATCATGCCCCCAAGGACAGCATAGGACTGGCAAATGGTAAAACAAAGCTCCTCCTTCCAGACCTCTTAAAAGCTTAGAGAATCTCTGTAACTTGCTGGCAGCACTGGTCTGTACTTGGAATTGTGTATGATTTCACTTAGTAGTATACCATGTTACATTTGCTTATTGTCTAGGTCATTACAATAAGGCTACTTTTACAAGAAAAAATAAATCAGCAGTGCTAGCACACAGTAGTTTCTTATTACAATTCTTAATTGGCATTTCAGAGGGGCCATAAATGTTTTGTCATCCATAATAAAATGCTGGGGACTAAACAGGAGGGGGAAAAAATGGTATCATGGCATTTAATTATTTAAGGTTTAAACTCCGCTGCATAATCCTGTGAGGGTCTTCAGAAACATTCTCTCCTCCAGTGCAGATGGGGGGATGCCTCATTCAAACACCATATGGATGCTGTCTGTCAGTGGACTGTATGCTAAGGACCAGCTGTGGTTGCCTAGCAGCTCCTCTGCTGACTGACCCCAGGGGTGTAGCACTTGACAGTCAGAAATCAGGAAGTTCACCCCAAGTAAGGCAGTGCTCTTCATGGTGAATTATGAAGTCAGTGTTCTTTCTCTTGACATCAGAGATCTTCATCACATCTTGCCTCGAATCATATTATGACTACTTCTTGTGGCTGGTCGCTGTTGCTCTCACACCTTGCCTAAAGATATTTTGGACCTCCAGGGGCTAAAAGTCTTCATGGTTAGCACTGACACTTCCAGACTCACTTTTGCTGTGGTGCCAGTATGTGTGTGGCCACAGATGTTTTACAATTGCTGCAGGCACCTCCAGAGGAGCCTTCACAGGAAAAGTTCCTGCCAGGTGTACTTCTGCCCCTGTGAAAGAAGGAATATGGACAATTCCTGACATCCAGCAGGGGAGTTCCACACCCAACAGTTCTTACATCACTTTCTTATTGGTCCAGCTTTTGCATGCAAGATTCTCTCAAAGTAATTTTTATAACAACTTCAAAATCTGAGCTAACACTGTAACAGTGCTTCCTCATTGCTATAATGTCTTTCTAGTTATCAGTTATTGGGGCTTATTATGTGAAAATTAGAAATACATTATTACCAGCAAATCCATTCTCTCAACTGTACAGACTTTTACAACCTGACATGATCTCTTAAAATCTGAATTGCTTGTCACGAAACAGACCCTTTTTTCTTCATGAAGATGTCAGAGACTTTCAATTCCAGCTAATTCTTGCAATCCTAATGAGCTTCCTTCTCTAAGGAACTGTCAATGCTCTTCATGCTGTAATAGTTCCAGGAACAATTGGAAACCACTTGGATAATAACATCAGGTTTTTTAGATCAATATCACTTTTGTAATGTGAAACTTTTGCCAGATCTGACTATCTAAGCCATACTCTTTTTTTTTTTTTCTTTGCTTTTTTTGGTGAGGGTTTTGCTGGAAAGATCCTAGGCACTGAAAAATCTTGATAAAATTATGCCCGCTAAGAGGTGACAATCAAGAAGCTGATGGATAGAGTCCATTATATGATACTGGAAAATTCTAGTGTTGCAGCATTATACAGATGATTTTTAAACAGGAGGCTGTTTGTTTTATGCATTTGAAGTTTTACTTTTTATTCTGTAAGGATTGCACACTCGATGAATCTGACTGGAGGTAAACATGTCTTATGAGCCCATTAGAGACATCCCTTCCGCTTGTTTTAATCAGTAAATATAGTAAGAGTTATTTTATTTGTGTAGATTGAAGCTTGCATTGACAAAATGGGCTTTTTTTGCTAACAAGTTAGCCTGATTGAACTGTACCACATTCCACAGGAATAAATATCAACTCGGGTGGCAAGGGCATGCCTAATCCAGAAGTTGCAACAGTGACTGGGAAAAGTTCCTGGGCTTCAAGAGGCTTCCTATTTGGCACAAGGAAGGTGGATACACAACTGCTGTCACAAAGCTTACATTACCTGTCTCCAGACAACTATTTCTGAATTGATTTCTTGTTCACATCATCTCTTAGGCTTTTTTCTTTTCTCTGTAGAAATGCCAACCTCCTGTTCATTTCAGGATTTCCAGAGCTCTGGAGTTAGTTTCCCTGGGTGATACTGCAACATGCCTCCTGGCATTTCAACCATATGCTGTACTTTTCCAGAGTAAATCTGCTCAAGGTCTACATGCCTTTGAAAGCTTTAGGATTTCCTTTGATCTGCTGTGAAACCAGAGGACACCCTGTGTGGTTTTCAGACATCTCTATTCTTATGTGAAGGAAAAGCATGGGTACCTCCCATAGGCATCCTTCTGAATGAAAGAAAAGAAGTTCTCAGGGAAATGTCTGTGGTCTGCCCCAAACCTGTTTCTGATTTATCAGCCTTGCACTGGTGAAGATCCTGCCCTTCCTCTACATGTCTTTTGAGGATTTTTTGGTAATGTCTTTGGGCAAGGTATTGTATTTTTACCTGTTTCAATAAGTGCCTCAAGAGTAAACTTTTGAGCACAATAAAGGAGCTGCTGCTGAGTATCATTACTTGACCAACCACTAATAAGTGTGTCCAGATTAAGAACCTCACACTGTTCCTGCAGTCTGGGCTCTGCAGCTGCCTTGGGCATGTTGTCCCTGGCAGGGCTGTTGTTTTAATTCTGCTTCTTTCTGTGCTATTTTAACACCATTCTTTTGTTGTTCTCCTTATTCAGCCCATCTGCTTTTAAAGCTGATGTAAGGTTGCTGTTTCTTAACACCACTTTTAAATGGGACAGTAAAAATTGCAGCTCCCAGTTTAGCCCCTGCTCAAAACTTTAAGGCCCCTTCTCCTACCTAGTCACACTTTAAGTCAAAAAGCACTAGACAAAAGCTGCAAGCATGCTCTGGACTGGGTAACATTTCCAGATCAGGGCTCATTCCACTGACAATGGGCATCAGAAAGGCTCATGTCTCCCTCTCTATGAAGGAGCCTTGGGTCTGTTGTGTTTGTCTCTGTGCCACGATTCACAAACAGTAAAGGACAGTGGCTCCCCTGCTCTGCTTCCAGTACAACAAGCTCCTTTGCTGTGAGGCTGAGGGGGTGGAGAGGTCTGTCCAGTTTACTGCACCATCTGCTCTGTTCAGCCAAATCGCTTAATCTTAACCAATTTCAAAGGGAATGAGGTCAAAACTTCAGAGGTGACCTTAACTGTTCATAAAATATTTGCTGTCTCAGATGTTATGAAGAAAAGGTTGTTTCAGAGGAGCAGGGATCACTTGCCAGGATTCCTCCTGACACCGAAATGCACTTCCTTCTCCTTCTCCAAATACCAGAAAGTTCATCACTCCTCAGTTGCTGTCAGAAGCAGAAACCCACCCTTATAATCTCCCCCAGCTTCCTCAGCCCTTCAGCTTTCATGGCACCCCGTGTATCTGGATTGTCTCTGTGCTCATCTTCTTACCCATGACTCATATCTTGAGTGCCCAGGATGCACCTCTGAACACTTTACCTCCCTGAGTGTTTTTCACTGCCATACATCCTGTAATCAGCTGGGACCCCCTTTATCTAGCCCACCTAGACCCCACTGGGTTGTGAGCCATTTGGGATCTATTCCAGTCCCTCCCTCAGCCACTCCTTCCCTGCCCAGGCCTTCTCCAGATGTACACTGAAAGTGCCATTAACTGCCTCCCAAGCACTTCCTAGCACGGGGGTTTCTCAAGGCAGGATTCTTCCTTTTCTATAGGTCAGATGTGCACTCTTGAAAAAGATTACTTTGTAATTTACAGCTACAGAAATACTGCTTTTTTATACACAATACCCACAGAAAATCCTTTTCCCCAACATTTGCCCAGAGCTCTTCAGGACCTTTCTCTTTCTTGTGTCTGGTCATGAGGAGAAAGCACAGACACATTTGGAATATGGGGTCAGTAGCCTTTCAGAACAGAGTACATTGCTAGACACACCTTTCTTTCTCAGCTGGATCCTGCTTTTCAGCAGGGGCTTCTCCCAGGTTTGGATTTCCCCCAGACAGGAGCCAGGAAGGAGTGGTGCTTCCATCTTCTGCATGGCCCATGACAAGCAGGACTGAGCCAACTGGGGCTTCATCTCAATTCTGAGACAGAAGGAAGTCCAGTCTGGACTTTGAAGGGGAAGGATCATTTGATCGTACAGACCTCTGACCTCCCCTCAGAAAGGGAAAGTGTGTGATATTTTTATGTTCGTAATTTTTTGGAGGGAGGACAGTGCCTAAGAGCCAGGCAGATCAGAGAAAACCAGCAGCACAAATGCAGTTGTGCTCCCTTTGTGTGGCAACAAGACAACAACTTGTGCTATTTTAGCACCACACCCTGGCTAGAAACACAGCCAAGGACAACAAAGATACCAGCAGAAAACCTGGGGGTGCAAAGGCTGCTTTATATCAGCCTCCTCTATCCTACATAACAGACATTGATTCAGACCTGGATGTTGTTCTGCCAGGACTCTCTGCCTGTAAACCATGAGATGCCTCAAAGTTTGTCAACTTTTCATCATCGTTTAATGAAGGACATTGCCTTTTCCTATGAGCCTTGCTTCACTCTGAAAAAGAAGATATGTTACTTTTTAAAATTAATCTATTCTTAATGTCCTTTAATCACTCTTTCATGGTGATAAGAGGGCTTTAAAAACTTCACAGAGAAATTGTCTTCTTTGATGAAACTCTACATATGCAAGCAGGGTTCTCTTCATGAGTTGTTAGTCCTTGATGGCTTTTCTTGAGCTTGTTTAGGGGTCTTCCCAGAGAATATGAGTGCCATGAAAGGAGATCTGAGGGTGCCTTGGCATTTCTGTTTAGATGAGTGTGTGGGTTAAGATACTTGGAGACAGATCTGCTGCCACCAGAGGGGGGATGTTTGGTTTGGAAAGAGTACTGTCTTACAAAAAGGAACAAAGCTTTTTGCAAGTGTACAGACATGGTGGAGTCTCACAAAAAGGTCAAAATTTGCTCTGCACAATACTTATGGCTCCTTTTTGTCCAAAGGTTTCTGCTGAACAAGACTTTTCCAGTTCATATGATTTTTGCTTTCTACTGGGACATCTTAGTTCCCACAGGAATGGAGGAGTACAAAAGTGATTTGATTTGCATCAAGACCTACAATTCTAAGTCAAATGAAAATCCAGAGTGCTGCTGCCATCAAGATCCTCTGACATTCAGTGAAAAAAACCAAAAAAACCAGCAGAGCACCATTCCCACAGGAAGACGAGGCTTTTGCTGGTGGCGCTTCCCATCTTTCCCAGTCGAGCTCTCATGAATGCCATACAGCATCAACACTAACACAAAGCCCATTGACTCCATCCCCTCTGGCACAGAGCCTTCTGCCAGGCCCCCCGCAGTTGCTCTGATTGCACAGGATGCAGAGGAGTGAGATCACTGTGTTGAAGTTTGAGGAATGGCCAGCAGATGGGAACAATCAGATAAAGCCAGTAACTATCACTGAGAAGGAAAAAAATCTAATTAAATTCTCCTGAGAAACATGAGAGCTAAGAAAGACCTTTCTTTCTGGTGCTGTCCAGCCACTGCTTCAAACCTTCACCCAGAGGAATGAAGCCACTGCACAGCCCACCTGCCTGAGGGAACGATCACAGGGCAGTGTGAAGGCAGGCTGGGAGAGGCACATCCTCTGCCACTGTAAATACAGGAGTGCCTGCAGGACGTGGCAAACAGCTACCTCGGATCCCTCCGGGAAAGCCAGCGTGTGCTTCAAAGGTCAGTGAAGCACAGAAAGCCTTCAGAGCAGGGCTGCTGCTTTTGGTCAGGCTGGCAAAGGAGAAGCAGGAGGAGGTGAAGGAGAGCAAAGTTTTGTCATGGTGTTATGAGGACAAGAGCAAGACCAACACTGTGAAAGGGGCCCTCAGCCTGTATCTTTGGGAAAGCATGGTGTGGGAGCACAGCACTGCCCAGGGGAGAGCAAGGCAGAGGTACTGACAAGACTTTTCCATGGACCCTCAGAATTCCACGTCCACTTAAATAGACCCTGGCATAAATGAAGAAGTTGGTGCCAGCGCTATAAGCTCTTTGAGACAGGGACCATCATTTTATCTGGCATTTATACAGTCTCCATCACTGCAACAACCTGGACAATAACTGAATCTTTTCTATACAGTTGCACTATTAAATGGCCTGGTTATTATTAGTCAGGTAACAACAAACATTAAGAGCAAAAAAATTTCAATAACTTTCAAGATGAAACAAACCAGTGGAGCCAGTGGTTCCTATTTCTTACTATGAAGTTAAGTTCATTTCTAGACACTATTTCTTTTTTTCTTCTCAAATGTAACTTAATTCAAAAGAGGATGACATTGATTACTCCCCAAATGCCTTTATTTTGTCTGAGCCTGATGCCTGCAGGAGTCTCCCATGGTGCTATAATGGTGTCTAGAGGACTATTTAGGTGAGTTAGTGCTTTTCCAGGTTGCAGCTCCTGTCCCAGATTTCTTGCAGTGTTCTGTCTCCATGGGGAGCTGCACAGAGGGGCACAGCAAACACAGCATCACAAGGGGAAATCACACTCTTTTTCACAGCGAGAGCAGATCAGAAGAACTTTAAACACATGCCTTGTCTCAGGATAAACCTGGAAAAAGTAATTCTGAGGACGTCTGAGGCATGTGCATCTCCTCCAAACAAAAGTGTCTGAATAGCAACAAGTGTTTTTAGTCCCAAACCCCAAAGAATTTACATCACTACTAGATATGTATAGGTCTTTAAAATAATCCATGCAAAGATTGGAGGTTGGTTCACAGGCTGATGCAGAACTTCATCCTCAGTAAATGACAGCAGACCCCTTGGGAGAGGTTAGTACTGTCATCATCATCACCATCACTTTTTAGTTGTGACAAAATGAGACAAATTACTTCAGTGACCTAGCCCAACAGAGTCATGGTGTTCATAAGGGAGCATAGCAACACACAACACCTGGAGACATAAAGAAGTGACTTTCAAAAAAAGCGCTGGAATTTGAAATGGTTCCTGTGCAAAAAACACATTGCGTCAGTGACACTTTGTTCTGGTACTTAATTTCTTGGCAACATTTACCACACAATTCCTGTTCCCTGGCAATAACTAACAACACTACCTGTGCTGTTGCAGACATTTCAGTGGTTTATACATCTTCCTACAAGCAAGTAATTTGTTTTCTCAATGGGATGTATTTGCCAGAGATCTTCAACTGTCCAAACAATCCCCTCCCTTGCTCATGATCTCAGCACCGTGTACCCATTAGGCTGCTTTCCAGCCCAGAAAGACCATGGTGACATTCATTGCTGAGTGCTGGCCTGTGCTCTTGTGATGAAGAGCTAAGTTGAAGCTGGCTTGAGAGAGAAGCAGTAAGCTTGGAGGAGTTTAGCATCAGAAATGTTTATATCAGCTATTTCTGCGAACTAATGCAAAAGAAGGGCTGGCTAGGTCAGTGTTTGGCAGATGGGATGAAGAGGAGGGTAAGGAACATGGGGTGCTTTTGTTTGTCCTTTTACATCCATGTATGCAATAAATGAGATGGTTACTCTGGCCAGAATCTTCGCCTGGGGACAGGGAGACAGGACAAAGAAATAAGAAAGCTGTAGTTCTTAATCTGCTACATTTGTGTTACAACATATGCTCTCTGCCTGCAGCACACACAGTGGAGTGAAGCCTCTCAGGGCAGCATTACAGCATGTGGAGAGGACACGGGACACTTCCTCACTGGGCCACGTGCCTGACACTCAGCAAGTGCCATCCCCAGGGCTGCATGTGCCCACGGCGCAGAGAGCACTGGAAGGATAACACATTTTTGAGAGAGTCTTGTACAAAACGATTCCAAAACAGACAGTGCCTTTTCAGTCCCACCATTGGCTTTATCCCCACCATAGTTTTTTGATAAAAGGGTTGATCTGGAGAAAACACATCTCTGTTAAAGCTGAAACAATTCTCCATTTGAGATTTATCCATGGATAAATCTCCTCATTGAAAAGTCTTTTTCTTGGAAGGGGGAAGGAAAAGAAAATGTTTTGAAATGGTCAAAGTATCCCATGCCTGTGATTTCTGAACAATAAATCCATTTTCTACTTCAAAAGAATATTTATTGTTTTGAAAATGTATGGTATTGAAGAGAGGTTTACTCTAGAGAATCTTGACATTAATTATTTGCAAGCAACCAAACTTTTTTTTTATGCTTCTTAATTAAAGAAGTATCTTTTCTATCTATAATCATGTTGCAGAACATTTTTCTATCTATAATCATGCTGCAGAACTGAAGAGAACATTTTCCCACACAGCTCTATGATCAAAACCTTCAGATGACAACAAATTACTGATTAGGCTTTCCTGCTCTTGAGTGGGGATCACCATGTTGCAGAGCATTTCAGGATAGAGCAGAAAGCACCTCTCATCATATTGTTAAAGATGTTTTTCCACACAGAGAGCAAGTATGTTCCCAAGACATCTCAAGTGAAAGACTCCAAAATAAAGAATTAAACCTTTGTAACCTCTGACTTTCAACCTCTGTGACTTGAGTCTTCGGATATCATGAAACTGGCTTTAAAACTGCATCAAAAATACATTAAGATATTTACCTTGTCTTCTTGATTATTTTGTAAATTCCTTGACTGTTTTCAAGCTTTTCAGTATCTGTGCCAGCAGCAGAAATTTATCTCATCATGCGTGAGAGCTGAGAGCCCGAGCAGGGAGAGCTGCACAGGGACACTTGCAGGGGGAGGTGGGGCAGAGGGGGCCTCTGTGCACAGCTCTGTAGCAGTTGCCATCGTTTAGGCACTGAAGGCTCTCTCTGAAAACACCAACAGGCAGCCTTCTGAAAGTTCATGCCTCAGGACATCTCCCAGAGGTACCAACACCTGAAGATGGAAGAATGATGAGACCTGCAGCAGAGAATAGGCCTTGCAAGGGCAGTGCTCCCAGCTCTTCCTGCATCTCGTCTCGCTCATGTTTTCAGAGTATAACAAAGAAGTCTTTGGCCAGAGTAACTTTGATATCAGTGAAAAATGGGTCACAACAGAGAATATCAAGCCAGGTGTTTGCTCTGGGTTTTATCATGAGAGACTGGAAGTAAGATTCGTTCCACTCTAATCAAGCTATGAGGAAAAAAGAGAGAACAAGGCAAGCCTGGAACCTCTGAAATTCTTCCTTATCTCAGTGATTTCATCTTCAGTCAGAGACCAGAGCTGCAGGGACCCTTATTGGATCTCTGGTGATTTTAGTGGTATTCCTTATACAAACACTAGATCAGAATGGGATTATCTTCTGCAGGAAAGCTGGTTTACAGCATATATATTAAAAAAAAAAAAAAAAAAAAAAAAAATCTCACAGGCATTTAACCAGCACCCAAATCTCATTTCTGTTTGCAAAAGAGTCTGCTAGCCTGTAACATTTTCAGGCCATCTCAGGGCCTGACAGTCTAAGATCAGATCTTCCTTCCCTTTCTACTACAGACCAAGAAAAAAGATGCTGATAGCCTTTCATGTACTAGGATAAAGGACAGCTGACAGAGAAAGTATGGAAACACAGGAAAAAGTGAGGCCACTGCTTTTGTAAAGGGATACCTTATTTGGCACTTTGCTGGGGCTTGCTGTTACTGTTTTTGAGTCAGGGTCCTTTGTCTCTTCAGCCCTGGAGAGAAAAAGAAAAGAGCAAAAATGTAGCAGTTGCTGTTTTTAAAAAGCTACAATTTACTGAAATGTAGCATGGTTACTCAGCTTCATTTTTAATTAAGTTCCAGATCCAGGAAATCCATTCATCACAATTCTGGAATGCTGGAAAACTCACTGAGGAACTACAAAGGGCAGGTAAAGCAAAGCATTTAAAATAGTTACAGATGAGCTGATAAGAGGCTCAAAGAAACAGTTAAATTTGTGTGCAGATAACTCAACCACAGTATCTGGAATGTATAAACATAGCAGGTTTTTTTGGGTTTTTTTTCTTCTGGCCTTAAAATTTGATCCAAGCCTGGGAGTTAAAAAGTCCCATTTTGTGTAATCAGGTTCTGGTTGAACATGATTGCTGAATTATTTTAAATTGAAGACACATGTCTGGATGTTGAGTTCTGTATATTATTCCAGGATGGTGTCCATTAGGTCTTATCCACAGGGGCTATCTTCATTCCTTATGCATCAGGATTAGCAAAAGGTGAATCATGAATATGGAGACAGTGAAAAGAATGTGGTACTAGTTAAGGGGTGATTTTGGAAATTATCTTGCATGCATTATTCAAAACTTTTCAGTCTCTATTGCACAGAGTCCCTATGGCTGTTTAAAAGTGTTATTTAAAAAAAATGATCATACAAGGCATTTGCATTCTTTCATTTTGAATCTTGAATTTAGCAATGAACCAACATTTGCCTTAACCCCTTGTCAGTCCTAAAGCTTTCTCAAGAGTATGAGATGCTCATCTAATGGTTGTGTTGCCATATGCTGTCCCTCCATAATAGATCTGCCCCTGACCTCTGTGTTTTATATTGCTTCTTCTACTGGCAGACAGACCATTACATAAATTGAAACATATTTTCATGGATATTCCCAGTGGGAAGAGAGTATTGTCTCATAAGCTCCATGGGGAAAACAGTGTAAATCCAAAGCTGAGTAGCTCACCTATCCATATGGTAGGTGAAAAGAAGCATCCTTATAGCATTTGCTGTTGGCAGTGATGCCTCCTGGATTACTGAATATACAAATTCTGAGGCTGCTTTTTTTCTTTCTGGGCTGTCCAAACGCTTGAGTGGCTTTCTGACAGCTTCAGGAGTGGACTGGGTGTTTTTAGGCCCTTTGCAGTCATGTACCACAAATCAATCACTAAGGATGCTTCTGCCCACATCTTTTTGCTACTGCCTTTCCCTACACAGAACTCCTGCAGGAAAAATCTCTCACAGCCTTCTGTCCCCCAGAATTTTTTAATTAAAATGGTGGGCTTTTTCTTTTTTAATCCAAACAAAATTGTCAAAAATAACAAACTACTATTCACATATTTCAGTTTTCCTATGTTTGTAATGGGAATCTTATCTATTCCTTAATCAAAACTATTTGAAAAATCACATCACCCCACTTCTTCACAAGGGGAAAAACTTCCCCATGTGTTGGTATGGGGAAGTCTTGATGAGAAAGTCAACAGTGATTCTGATATAATATTTCACAAAAAATTCAAAGACATCACAAAAATCTGCAGAGATGAAAAGACCACAAAACTGAAAAGCTGTACTCCTTGCAAAACATCTTGCTCAGTTTTCAGTCCAGGAAAAAAAGAGAGTTTGTTGTACAGATGGGTTTTCTGATTCAGCCGCGATGGTATCTCCATACACTGCCTCCTTCCCTCCCTCCTTCCCTCCCTCCTTCCCTCCCCGCTTAGGGAGGGTGAATCTGCTGGGGCTTTAAATCTTTCTCAGCCAGGAGAAATTCTGAGGGGAGGAAAACAGCTGCAAAACACATCCATGCCTCCTGCAAAGGTATGCACCTTAAATATTACTGTGAGGCGCAGCATTATTTTCCAAAAATCTCTCACTCTCTTAAATAACACACAACCTATTGTTCTGAGCTGAGCAAGGGTGGAGCTGGCAGCCAGCATGTCTGAGGTCATTGAATAAATGGGTGTAATGAAGTAGTCATGGCTAATATGTGTTATAAGCTTAATATGAACCTGAAAATCCCACAGAGGAGGCATAATATTTTTTAAAAAGGATACTGCAGTAATGATTCTACATCTTACAGCTTACAATAGTGCTTAGCTGTTTTGAGCTGTTATCATGATGTTATTTTAGGGATTTTCATTACAGTAGATAGTTACATGAAAATTGCATTAAAGTAGGTAGTTGCCAGACTTTGCTGGTACCTTACTAAGAAACACACGGAAGACACGTGTGAAAGCACTTCCCCTGCCACATGCAAGTGGGTAATTTACAATATGGCTGGAGGTGACAGCTATAATTAGATTTCTTTCTACGAGCTCATTCTGATGACTGCTCATTCTTGGGCTACAAAGAGTGTGACATCCAGTTGCCTACTGCTTAGAAAAAGGGTCCAAGAACAGCCTTTTTTCTGGTGTAGTCATAAAAGCAGATAAATATTATCTTATCTCTGCAAGTTAAGACAGTGGGACCCACAGGCATAATTTGCCTTGGAGAACACTATCAGTCTTATAGAGGTAGAAACAGGGCAAAATCAGAGTCCCAGGACATGACCCAGTCTATCTGACTCCACATTCTCTTTGGCTGTTTTCTTCTCCTACTGTAACTTTTACCACATCACTGAGCACTTCGTCAGCACCACTCTATGTACTTCTGGGGAAATCATGGGAAAGAGGCACTGGGTAGCTTTCCCAAGGCCTGGCCACCAAAGATCTTTGATGTGTAAATTCCCTTCATCATGCGACCCTGCTTGCTCCAGGCTCTGAGTCACTCTGGCTCTCTCTGCAAAGGCTGGCTCTGCCCATCCCTAAGGTGGATGGACTCCCAAGTTTTTCTTGTTGCCTGCCTGTTTTCTTTCCAGGACAACTCCCACATTTTATCCTCCACCAACTTTAATCCTTGAAGTTTCAGAGCCACACTATGCTAAAAAATCCCAAACAAAACAAGAAAAAATTCTTGCAAAATAATACCAGACATTGCTTAAACAAGAAAGAGTTTATGCCAGTAGCTAAACAGGAAGGGAACAAAATACAGTTTAATACATTAGGCTACAGCATTAGTAGTTTTTTATATTGATATAGATGAGTATTTACACAGGGTCCAAATGTACTGACTGACTGAAGATGGATGAGTTTAAGGGAGCAGATCTGACAAGTTCACTGTTTAAAATTGAAATATTAGACAAGCAAGTGAAGAGGGACATGATAAACAGGGCACATATCCCAGTTTTTTTCATCAAGGGGACCAAGTTTCTTCATCCAGGCTGGGAACAAAGGAGTCTATCTCTTAGTAGGATGAGGCTATTGGAAGGGAAAATGCTGACACTCCCATGGTCCAGCCAGGGTGCTGCCCTTCCTGCACAAACACAGCTCATTCCCTGTGCTTCTTGTATATGGATAAAAAAGAGGAGGAGTATCACATATTCATGCTCTCATATGAATGTGTGCATGTGTATGGATGTATTTATACACATATAGAGAGTACAACTACATGATTCAACTGAGATAGATTCTGCAGCTTCTTTGTTTGGAAAAGCAGATCCAACAACACTGATTCAACTGCCCTGACACACTTAGAATTAAATTTTCTTCTGCACCTTAAAAACATTGAATATGCCTCTTTGAAACAAATTTGTCCTTTGTTGTGCTGAATAGTATTGTAAAAGGGAACTATATCTCTTTCATTAAAAAAACTCAAACCCCAGCAGCCCTTATCAATGGATTGTAACTGTTTATTAACCTGATTTTTGCAGGGGAAGTTGGAAATCCACTCCATGCAAAGTAAACATCTTTGAAATCTTAATGTTTTCTATCTTGTACGTATGCTTCCTATATATACTCTATGAAAGTTTTCTTTTTTTACCATATTTATTCTTAGCTAACTCCTGCATTGCTAACAAGCAGCATCATTTTATGCTACTAGCAACACATACATATTTTCACCTGGGAGTGAGGTCGAAATACAATAAAAAGAAGCAGGAACGGGATGACACTGGCTGCATTCAAATTGCCTGCAGCTGCTGTCTAAGATGCAGCTCCTTCTCTCTGTTGATTTTTTTGCTCTCACATCTCTGGCCAGGTCGGTGACCTTAGGTGCCACAGCATCTGGGGTTGAACAACTGGACAGTCTCAGTGCAGTTCTACAGTGCTTCTCTCCCCCTGAAAAAATCCTTAGCCACGATTGTCCTAATTCACTTCTCCTGGCTTCTCTGGGCACAAAGAACACCAGAAAGCTCTGGTGGCCTTCATTTCTTCTGGGAAATTATAATGTATCCCCTCACCAAGAGTCAGAAAATGTGGAAAAACAATTTCAAGAGATATCGTCAACTTAGTGACAGCCTTATAAAGCCCTGTACCTGTTGGTTTTTGGACATTTTATACATATCTTTGTATGGTTTGAGCTGTAAATATACAACTGTGACCTAGATATGAGCTTGCTGTGGTGACACACAGCCTAGGTGACAACATACATGTCTGTGTGGAAGGTAGGAATAAGTACTGCTTATGGAAAACAGGATTTATAGGATTCACACATAGATATATATATATATATATGTATGCTGCTCAGAAAGGCAATGAAGTTGCTAATTATTTCAATAACATTCTTAGCTTCTGAAACATCATCACCTGTGGAGATGATGTCTTTTTTTACAGACTAGCCTGTGGCTGCTCCTGTTCTTTGCTGCTCCTGCTCTTTCACTGAGAAAAAAAAAGAGGCAGGGTTCTATACCCTCACAAGTCAGGCAGAATGGCAAGAGAATAGGAAACACAGGGAGAGTAAATAGTGGAAAACAATAAGCAAACAGGATATATGGTACTGCAGAAAGTTTTAAGAATTTCTGCATTATCCATCAGTTATGTCACAGTCTTTCTAAATTAAAAAGGTTCATGTCTAGGAGCAGCTCATTACCATCCCTGTAAGAAACTCTTATACAGCAGATAGTGGAACAGTGTGAAATGTTACATCCTGAGGTTATTTTGCTCAGAAAAAATCCTTCTTATCATTTGGCTGTGTTACACTGAGTTCTACAAAATAAGGGTAGCGAGAATAAAATGTAGATGAGCTTTACAGCAGCTCCTGCCCTCTGAAGTCTCTGGAGAATTCACACAGCAGGACAGTGTGGAGTGATGTGAAGCTTTTCTCTTGCATGCAGTGAAGGCCATTGCTGAAGTCTATTAAAATCAAATGACTTTTGTTTCACTATGGCTTAAACCCAGTCACAACCTCTTCCCTATGTTCCTGCAGATTACTGCAGGTAGCACATCTGCCAGTGGGTCTCCTGCCTTAAGTGTAGGATACCCTTGTCCTTCATTTTGAGAACTCCATATGCTACTAACAAAAAGAACTAGCTCTGGAGAATGAGTGTGTGTGTTTTGTCTAAAGGCTAAAATTGTTTAATTAGAGCTGGGGAATCCAGCAGTGATCCAGACAGGATCTGACTCTGAGCATACTGAAGACCCTGTAGAAAATCTGAGAATACATTGTCCACCTTCTCTCAAATACCAGAAACACAAGTCCTAATTTGTATGGTCAGGCATGTAGAGAAATATTTAGACTGTGCAGATACAAGAGGAAAACTTTTTACTCCTAAACGATTTAGCTATGCTGGCAAAAAAAAAAAAAAAAAAGTGGGGGGGAACCCATCTAACAAACATGTGGTAAACAATGAAGCCAACAAAATGCTGCCTTTTGCCAGTGTAAATTAAGTCATCCCAAGAGGTGGTCTAAATATGCAAGCAGAAAAACCCCTTTTGCCAGTATAAGCTGTGTCTCCACAGGGGACCTTTGTTGCTTTTGCTGGCAAAGCTTTTAATGTGTAAACCAGAGTTGCTGATACTGCCTTGTAAGCACAATTGATTAAAAAACCCGTACATTTATAATTCCTTTTGTCTGTCTGAAGTGGTCATTTCCACCCTGCAGCTGGACACTGATGAGCTGCATACACATGGATGAGGATTTGGGTTGCAACACGGTAAAGTGACCATGGGGAGAGCACTATAACAGAGCAGGAAAATCCCAAATTGAGAATGAAATGATAAACCACCGGTCATGCTAACCAATTATTCAGGTATTGCTTAACAGGATTTGTGTAGTTGAGCTCAGTCATAAAATTATTGCTGCTGTAAATGTATCAGTGTGCTGTCCCACCGGTGATACAGTTACATCTTTATGGAAACACTGCAAGAGTTGTCATTTGAGGGGCAAAATTTCTTTGTCTGACTGGATAAATTGATATAAAAACTCTGCTTGATTAACCACAAAAGTCTAATCTTCCATTGCTTTTCCCTTGTGTACCCATATATTTATCTCTACCTGGATAAGTATGAACAGGGGCTTTTCTTGTTTCAACATAACGGGACGGCAGAGGTGATGACACACATATAAAAGCCAGGTCTGATTTTGTAAAGCAGAATTCTCACATCTCTGCTTAATCTAGACCACCTAAAAAAGCATAGAAAGAAAAAAAAATATTGCTCTTTTGAGAAAACTTGCCTATTTTCCTATTACAAGATGGGGGCTGTCCTACAGGCCTGATCCTCAAACTTCTGGGGTGAATTGTGCTTAGAGTCTTGCTTAGCCTGTGCAAAAAGAGCCAGATGAATGTAAGAACAAAAGGTAGGTTTGAGCCCAGATCAAGAGCAACATATAACAGTAATTTCACTAATACATAATAAATAATATAATATTTAGATATCTGATATATATAGTATACATTTTTGTATCTTCACTAATTGTGTTGCAAGGAGGTGTTGTGAAAATTGTGACATTAACATAGTCTAGATAGCTTAAAATTTCAAAGATCTTTCCTCTAGCCCCTGGACAGGAGACAGGACAGTACATTCTGGTTATGAGGGAGCAGTGCTCAAATGGCAATGCTCATGAGCAAATTCTTTTCAGCCTGACTACCACTTGGTAAAATATCAGCAGAAGCTAAGTACTTTCTCTTGAACATCCAAAAAAAACAAAATAAAGAGGAAACAAACTAAATAACATTTCCACTCCCACTAAACTAAGCTAGGTTGAGTGGGTGAGTTGAGCCAGAATAGAATCCAGCCCAGAGCGATTCTGAGAAAAAGAGAATATCATGGGAACACAGAAACAAATATGCAGGCTCCTCATATACCTGTGGAGGAAAAGGAGGTGGCAGTGTTATCCATGTGTCTTTGTTGGCATAACAGGCACAGAGAGGGGATCTGTGTCTGCATCAGGTGATAATATTCAGTTGTAACCAATTTATTTACCATATATCAGTTTCCATGCAGGAAATTATTAATTTTGATGATGCCCAGCAATGATATAGCATTTTGCCTCTTCAGAGTCCCACACATGTGATAAGCAGGTGTGAGCAATTTGCCATTGTAGTGGGTGTCTGTAGCTAGAGCCATTCTTCTTTCTGTTACAGCTGAAATGGGTTGCTTGCATACATTAAACACTGCAGTAATAATCACATCTCCTTTTTTAACTCAGGTTTGGTTGATAACCTGTAAGAACCATCTGTACATTTGAGATTCAGTGTGTGAAAGCCAGGGATTGTGGATGATGGGTTAGCAGTCTTGGATGTCCTCTGTATTTTTTGTAGCCAAGGGGGTCCCTATGGCTGCTCTGTAAAGGCCAATGTCACTCTTCTGCATTTGTATTCTTGGGCTGTGCCTCATGCTACCCAAGGCAGCCCTGGAAAGCCCACAGAGCACACATGTGAGTGTCCTTGGACCTCCTATTTGGAGAAACCAAAGACAGCACAAACCATCTCAAACAAGCATCACAGTTTCAGCTCTTGTTCTGCCTCTGTCTCTGCTCCCAGATGCCCATGTGCCCATGCAAGGGAGCATCTCTCCTTGTCACACACCTCATTCCCAGGAGCATCACAGTGATGGAGCAGGTGGTCACTGATGGGACTCACCCCCAGATTGGGGTGACCCCAGGAGGTGGTAAAGTCTCTCCTCCAACCTGGGCCTTCAAAGAAAGACCCAGTAGTCTTCAGTCGTCCAGTCTCAAGGTAGTTTATTGCATGTTATCTCAAGGCACACAGACTCCCTGACATTCTCTCTGACTCCTTCTCCCTCTGCGTCTCTCTCCGTCTCTGTCTCTCTCTCTCTCTGTCTCCGTGTCTGTCTCTGTCTCTGTCTATCTTTGTCTCTCTGTGTCTGTCTCTCCCACCCAAGGGGCTGGTGCCATCTTTTATATCACACATTATGTATTAAATGTTTATAGTTTTTCCCCAATGCCTATCACCTATTGAACAGTGACTTTCTACTCTAAACCAATCTGTGAGTGCCAACATCACCAAGTACATGAAGGATAGGAAGGAGAAAGAAGGAGGACAGGGCACGCCCAAATCCCTCCACCTTAGAACTTCTGACCCCCATGTACAAAACTCAGGCCCCTCTGTACAAGGCCTAAAACCCCCCTGTACAGCACTCAAAAATCCTTCCTTTCACTTTGTGACTACTTCTATTATAATATGTAAGCTTTTGTGATTTCTTGTTCTTCCTGCAAGGTTGGTAAATTGTTCCATGGGTCAAATTCAAAACCACAGGGGTTTCCGGCTGCCTGCCTGGGTCTCAGATGCTTCTGGCCTGGACCCGGAACATCCAAGAGTGTCTGAGGGACACCTTGGGTTCCGACAGGTCACCATCAGGAGCCTCAGGCAAAGCAGCACCCAAGAGCTGCAGAAGGAGCACACCAAGGAGGGAGCCTTGTGCCACTGCCTTGCCAAAGCAAGGAAGCATCTTCCCACTTCTGGAAGCATCTGCCCACAACTGAGAAGATTCTGAAGGGCTTGATATTAGACTACTTTTATTTTATAAAATATACAGTAAGTTCTTTTGAAAACTGATGTTTGGAAAAATGAGTCTCAAGTGCAGATGAGATTTTGCCTCACTTCTGCTTGACTGCACCTCTGCTCACTGTGCCACAGAAGAGATGACTTCTGAGGTAAAGCTACAAATTTCATCTTCATGGTATCAAGATTTGGCCCTGGAGATTGAAAGATCAATCCACATATGCATAGAAAAAGACCTCTAAAAAGGCTCATGGCATGAAAGAGTTAAACCCAAAATGAAAAGAAAGATCAAGTAGATCCCTATTCCTTCTACATTTAAAATATAGAAAATAGTGTCTTGAACATAAGGTACATATGTTAGTGCTAAGGGCAGGTATTTCAGATTTATTCTAACTCACTGTCCATTAGCTGAATAAAAGAAATATTAAATATTTCAGTCCAAAGTATTTAAAAGCTCTATAACCTTGTAATCTCCCTTCCAAGGAAATGTAAAGCATCTCGAGAGGCCACATAGGGGTGTTAAAGCAGTCTAATGCAATGAGGCTGCTCAGGGTTGTGAAGCACCCCCAGGTCTCTCCCCAGCACTGAGTGCTGTTTCTGGGTGGCTTCACTTGCTTGTTTGCCTGATACCAGGAAAAAACCTCCATGAGAAAATTGTCACTCTCTGATATGTGCTGGTGTTTATAAAATACCTTTGCCAGGGCATGGTATAAACAACTGATGGTAAATGCATGTATATACCAGGGCCCAAGCCTTTGGTATTCACCTGCATTTACCATTAGTTGCTCTCTTAATAATAAATTATTGAAGACATATTTTCTTTAATTTTTACCTAAAGAGGGAGCAGCTAAGTAAAGCTACATACACTGAATTCAAGAAGGGGATATTTCTTTCCTACTATAAACAGAACTGATTATAAAACCAGAATGCAAACTGAGCTCCTTACCCTTCAGTTTTGTATGAGATTACATTTCTTTGCAAGACTCCAGTTTCTTCGCTTTTTTACTGCATTCCAACTCAGGGAGATATAAACCAAAGCAAACAAAGTACCCCCCAAAGGAGTCTCTCCCCCTTAAGCAGGACTTCTATTTTTAATTCTATACAGCTTTTAAAACATTTGAATGGGAAGCCTCCATCAGTCTTTGGTGGAAAAGAATTCCTGCTGGTCTCTCAGGACGTCCACTCCAGATAATCTCAACTGGCAGCTGGATATAAGACCGATATCTCTTCTCAGAGGGGTTCCTTGCAGTTGCATTTCAGCACTTTCCACCTCTGCAAAGAAATCCTTTAAACAGTCATATTTTTCTCCCTCAAAGACAAATTAGGAAAAAAAATTTTAAAAGAAAGAAAACTTCTAAAAAAAAAAATGTACCATCTTGTTTGCTGGCAGTGAATCTTCCCCATTTTGCTGATGCCTTTTCCCAAAGTATGATCTCAGCAAAACCCTGCACTGACGTTGCTCTGGACAACAGCAGGAATGCAAGCCGGCACCCATGATAGGAGGTCTGACACTGTCTTTACCCATCACATCTCCAAAAAATTTTGTTTGCTACATTTCTAAGGATCTTGACCCTCCTCTGTGCTGACAACAATGGGACTGAGCAGGAAGCAAGAGAGCTCTTACACCCACCTCACAAGACAGAAGAAAATTGCAAGAAACTGAAATGATATTCTATATTTCCAGCAACAGAGGAACAGAGTGGGAAAAAAATTTAAACATGCCTGAAGTGTTTACAGGATGGCTCCTTTAAAAAGCTTAAGCTCAAGCAATTTATCTGTCCTTCCAAGAATTTCAAGGCAGGAACTACCTCCTCAAGATCCCCAAGGAAGGAACCAATTGCTTATCAAGAGTGAAAATGTGACTGAAATGTGATAGCTAAAAACAAAGAGGTCTCTAATAAATTAGAAATTCTTTCTTGAGCCTACAGAGTGCAGTCTGCTTGGAGTCTGGTTTAATCTGCTGCCATAAATAAATCCATTGAGGGAATTTTCCGTAAGCTTTATCAGACAGCAAAATTCTGCAAGTCACATCACTGCACACTGCATGATGCCTCTGGCAGATTCTACCTGGTTAATATTTATGCTGCAATCACCAGTGACTTCTTGAAACCTTTAGGGCAATATTGCCACAAAAAAAAAAAAAAAAAAAAAAAAAAAAAAAAAAAAGCCCCAGAGCTCCTGCAGATGGGCTATCATCATAAATTCACCCAAAAGTGGAAACTCAAATAACAGATGTGTGTTTATAAACACAGAAAATAAAGCAAATTACTCAGTATGCTTTCAAAATGCTTAGAGCTGCAAGATACCCTCTCACACAAAAGTCCATATTCACACTTGACCACATCATTATAGCTTTCCAGCTTACCTGGGGATTTGCATTGCAATTGCTATTACCGAGAGGCAAATTCTTGACTGGATGTTACTCTATGGAATGATCTCTGGATGATTAACACCACCATTTACCTCCCTGAAGCAACAGTTGTTTCTTATTCCCAAACTATGAGCACATGGAGGCATGTGGAGAGATTGTGTCAGATGTGGCAGCAGCTGTTGACAAAAACTTTATTTTTTAGACACCTCTCTGCCCTGAAATATGTTCAATGCCAAAAGGTAGAGGAGGGGTTAAAAGCTCTCCCCCACCCCGCCTTATCTCTTCCACACTCTTATCTGTCCATAATAAATCAGAGAAACTCTTCTTCCATCTGGCTCACTCTAAATTCCTCACTTCCACATGATTTGGGAACATTTTCCTTACCTTTTGTGACTTTTCTGATATTGCACAGAGCCAGAGGTTGAAACTAGGGATGTTTCAACTGGGTGGAGTTGTCAGAGATGCACCTCTCCTGACACCTCTCCTGGTCTTTGCTGTCTGCTGCTCTTTCTGCCTTTGAAAGGATGTGTCCAAGGAAGCAGCCCATGGGGAATGTCCAGTATGGATCCACTGCAGAGGGAGTATTATAAGAAAATACAAGTCTAAACACCTCTGAGGCCAGACACTGCTCCGTGTGGTCCCAAGACCCTTGTGATATTTGTATATGATTAGCAAGAAGCATGGAGGAGCTGTGGAAGAGACAGCTTTTGGCATATTGGTCAGTTTCCATGGCAAACGTCCCAGATATTTGTTCTTTGTCTTACAATTGGCCCTTGATGCTGAGAGGTGAGAGGTTTTACAAAAAAAAAAAAAAAAGGGAAAAATTGTTGCTCCCCTTTCCCAGTGTCTTCATTATAGTTAAGCACCTTCCATCTTTCTGCTCCGTGTTTCTCTCTCATTCTCTTCAGCAAGTTCGTCACCTGAGGGTGAGCCACCAAGCCAGTTTAGGCCACTACTTAACATCTTTTTCTTTTTCTTTTTCCCTTAGAAAGCTTACAAAGGCCATGTGACCTCTGCCAGAAGTAGCAAGCGATTAGAGACAGCTAACCAAAAAATCCCTCCTAATATTTTATTTTTATAAAGTTTCATCTTCTTCTTGGCACATCCAGGAAAGGCTCAGGGTTAGTTACCTCCTTTAGGTCTCCTCTCCAGCCACCAACCTCTTCTGCACCTCTTCTCTGTACATTTCAATGCACCTCGTACCAGCTGCTGCTCAAGACTGTCCGTGACACAGAGAAGCACTTGTCCCTGAATTTAAATACAACACTGGATCATTTTGTTTTGCCCCAGTGATTGCCCAGAACAGCAAGGTAGAGAGTAAGAGAGACCCAGTGGGACTCAGATCTTCAGTGTTCAATGTAAGTCCTTTCTACAGAACTGAGGCCATGTTATCCAAGAGTGCAAACCCAGTCTGGGAGATAGGATTCTCTGACAATGGTTATTTAATGCAGCCCTACTGCCGCTTCTTGCTCATATCCTTGCCCTCACAAGACTCTTTTATTTAATACACATAACTTGAAAAATGTAAAATTTTTGTTCTGTCTTCTGCCTTAAGCATTCATTTTCAGGGAAAAGGTACAATATGTTCATACATTAACTGCCACGCTTCTCCAAATGGTGGTACAATCCCAGGCATTTGAGTTAGTGGGCTTACACTGTGCATGCATAACTGTGTGTGTTTGCCTTTGTGGTGTAGTAATGGCTCAGGCATATGTTATATGGATAACAATGGTCAGACAAGTTATTTATCTGGTGGTGTAACTGCACTGGCTCCACTCAAGTTACTCCTGCTCTGAATCTAGTCCCTCATATCTGTTTCATATAATTCAAAAACAAACCAAAAAAAAAAAAAAAAAAAAAAAAAAAAAAATCATGGTTTTCAAGTCAGATACCCTTCAAATCAATAAATATGACATGAGAGAGTATAACCTAGAAGGAAGAGATATGTTCTACTAGCAAAATTATTTCTAAAGAAAAAAAAAAGCAAAAAGGAAAAGAAAACCAACCCTACACCAACATATGGTATTTATACCTCTAATGGAATGAGCTTCATAATTTATTCTGGGGTTTACCTTTTCATGAACTCTGTCTTGTTCCTGCTCATGAAAGATTTTCTGGTGCTTCAGATATATTAAAAGCACATCATTTCTGTCTCCCTCCTCTCCTTTCTGTGTCTTCACACATTGATATATTTTTCTTGTGCACATGGCACAGTAATAGCAGTAATACTGTTTGCTTCTGCTCTGCTTTTTGTCTTAGGATCTCGTGCCAAGACTTATAAAGCAAAGACCCTGAAGTTGGGATTTTATATCCATGCTGCAGCCCTTAAGATACAGCCCAAATTTTGGAGGTACTGACTTTAAATGGGATTGGTTGTGTGCAATGCCACTGCTCAGGACACTCATTGCCAGGGTAAAGGTTCAGCTCTCTCAAGCCTAAAGTTGCCCGTGAAGGTCTTGTACCTGTGGCTGCCTCTGCATCACTGCGCCGGTTCTTTGGACGCACAAGTTTTGGCCGGATTGACAGGCAGACACTCATGGCAGCCACAGCAGGGAGCGAGGCCAGGCAGCAAGGCCTCACACCCTGTTTGGTTAGACAACCTTCATCAAGTGCTTTGGAAAATTCACACATCACAGCTGCGATTTTCAGGGGCTTCCAAATATTTGTCTCATGTTCAAGCACATTTTTACCTACCGAAGCTTTTGTGCAGAGCACTTAATACCAACGAAAGACTTTTGCTGACCTATTTGAAATGTGTTGCTGTCACCCCAGCTTTTAAATACGGCCTTTTGGTCACATAAATCCTGCAACTCTCCATCCCATCCCATCAAGAAAGACAGGATGACCAACAACCTCCCACAGCAGCGGTGATGGCTGCCCTGCTGGCACAGCCCAAGCAGGGATGCCCTGCAGAGGGCCAGCGTGGGAAGCAGGGGGAACATGCTGCTCATGCCAGGAAAGGATGGGTGTCTGTAACCTGCCAGGGTTTATTTTTGTTTTCTTAACTGAAACAGCTCTGTTGGTATAAAACATGTGCTAAACCAGGCCCCAGTCTTCTAAGAAAATCCCGGCTCACATAGCCCCTATTTTATTCCGCCATCCATCTCATGTTACAGTTAATGGGAATAACATGTGATTTTCCAAAGACAAACTTTTGCCCAACTTTTCCTGTGTATATATTTCCCTCAAACCTCTAGATTTTCATTGAATTCTTTTTTTTTTTTTTGATTATTTTTAAATTATTTCTATTATTTAATGTCAATTTGTCCTGTTTACTCAATGTTCTCACCAAAGGAAAATAGAAAAAATGCATATACTAAAGGAGAACCTTGAGTGCTTATCTCATTGCAAAAATATTGTTTTTTTAGGAAAGTGTGGTTCTGATAGAGTCACTTATTCTGCCAACATTCTCTTTCAATTTTTCTGTTTCCTTTTTCATCTCTGTTTTTCCATGTTCTATGCTTTGCATATTTTATTGAGAAAACAAACATACTTTGCAGTCCAAAGACTGGATAGGATGCATTCATATGAGAAAACTTCAGAGCATGTGTAGTTTATTTTTTGTGTAATTGATTTTGTAGTAGATAGAAGTTGTGGTATAAACTAACAGGATAATGGTTTTGATCAGTTTCCAATGCTTAATTACAAGTCTGCTATAACTAATTTCCTTCATGTGCTCACAGCTGCTATGCTTTTGTCATTGGCTTATTTTTCTTTGAAAATCTGAAAAGCATCAAGTTTTTCTGTGAAAGTCGTCTGCCCCTATTGACTCCTGCAAACGCCTCATTACCACAGTCATTCTGCAAAGCTGCAGAGCTGTTTCAAACCTTGCATTCAAATAATTTCTCTTCATTTTTTCTTTTTAAGGAGGGAAAAGTGCTGTTTTGAAACATGTGGAATATCTGCCATGAGACGAGTTTGCTTTACAATAGAAACAGACTTGTGGGAAGCGTAGCAGAATTTACTGGCTTGGCTGCGCCACTCATTTGTAACAATATGTATTTTGAAAGAAAGCACTGGATGATGTTAGGGTGTTTGTCTGTTTGTTTGTTTTTACAGAGATACATGATATGGCCCCTTAAGCACTTTATTTTAATAGGGAAATCTACTCAGTGAAATCTCCACCTTTTTGGTTTTTTTTGTTTTGTTTTGTTTGTTTGTGTTTTGTAACTTTGTAACTCATTAGCAGCTAAGCTAACATATTACAAAGCATAAAGGGTGGTAGTATCACACCAATATAATGGGGAACACCTGCAGAAGCTGGGGGCAGAACTGATAACCTTTACTTAGCCCCAAATCTGATAGATGTGCTGCTCTGTGTGGGAGATGAGGATTAAATCAGTGTTTAGTTGGTGTCTTTGGGCCTCTCCCACGGCAGATCAATGCAAAACTCACTCTCCTCACTCAGTGTGGGTTATGGTTGAAGGGTCAGGCTGGGTAAACTCCACACCAGAGCAGGATTGGGCAGAATAGGACCCACAGATGTTTCCCCGCATTTTTTTTCTCGGTACCATCCTTCCTTTTTTGTCTCAGCCTAAGGTGACCCCTCCCTTATTGATTCCAATGAAATTTAAATTGGGCTTATCCTCATCTGGATGTTCAGCCCTCGGTATTGTCAGATGCTCCTTAGTAAATCTTAAGGCACTTGAAATAATACAGTCAAATAAGAACTAAGACTGCTTGATGGGTTTAAGAGCCATCAGTCCTTATTTTAGAAGAGGCAGCTAAATCAAGGATGGAGAGGTAACATATATCTCTATCTTCTAATGTTAATGAAGACAGCATTTTATATCAATGATTGCAAGCAAATGCAAATGTATGTAGATTGTTTATTTAGACAAGAGATTTCATACATTCATCTCTGCATTCCTCCTTCTTCCCCTGTCTTTCCACTCAGGAAGAGATACTATTGTTATTCTAGTCATCCTTCTCTTGATTTTATTACTTAACAGAGCCATAAAAATGACAAGAAAATGGATTTTTCAGACAAGAGTCTCCTGTTCCTAGTGTAATTTTACATTGAGCTACAGATAGTGACAACATCAGATAGCTTATACATTTCTCCTTTAATTGTATACCACAGACCCATTTTTAGTGAGGTACTCACCACTACATAATTAAGAAAGTGTTTAAAGTGTCTTAGATGTTTGATGTGCAAAGAATTGCAAGCATGAGGCAGCCATTGCTGAAGATGCTGTGCTGGGTTGAGCCTGAGCCTTTGCAGAGCCAGGGATGCAGCCTGGGTGCTGAGAGGGGCACCAAAAATGAAAAGAGATGTGAAGGGATAGCAGGGACCAGCCCTCCTCACAAAGCCACCAGGCAGCACACATCTGTGGGAGGTTCTGTACTGGAGAGACACAGCAGAGGGTTTTTGTGAGGGTCTAGCAGATTTGGGTTGAGGATGGGGGTCTCATCAGGGATCTTGCTCAGAGCCTCATACAGCCCCTCACAATAAGCCTGATTCAGCTGAAATGTAGGTAAAAGCTGAGAGCCAGGCATGTTACCTCATGACCACAGAAGTGGTAGAAGACTCAGAAGGAAACTGATAAGCTGTGCTCATTGTCTCAATGCTCAGGCTATTTTGATTTTTTTAACAGGATAAAAATTCATCTCATTTTACTAAACAAAACCAAACACGCTTACGATTTGGCCTTTTCTCTGGAAGATTTTGACTAATATTTCTGTGCTCTGCAAGGGGATTTGAATACCTCACACCCCATGGTTTTCTCTCCCTGGGGCAGCTCTGCAAATCCCAGCATAAATCAAAATAGCTAGCAGTAAAACATCAATGAGCAGATTTGCCTGGTGGTCTGCTAAAGGCTCCTGCCACAAGAAGGATCAGAGCTGGGCTGGGGAAGGAGGCAGGCAGGGATTTTTTGGTGTGGCTGGGTGCTGATGGATGTGGCGTTTGTCAGGGCAAGGGCACAGCAGAAAGGGGAAAAAGGAGGAGAAGAAAGGTCCATCTTGAAGAATAACCAAGAAGCACCACTCCCCTGGGAAAAATATTTCTTACATAATAAATATTGTGATTGATTTGGAGTAATGTTTAACAGATGTGGACAGAATATTCTTCCCTAAAATAAGATACTCTTAATTGAAACAATATTCCTTGTATCACTATCTGCAAATTTAAAGAGCTTATTTTAGCTTAGAGATAAAATAAGCTTAAGCAATGGGAAGGATAGTCATGTTCCCAAAATTTTTTCAACAGCTACCTCTCATCTCTTAGAACTTTTTGTTTCGTTAAAAAATTCTGTAGTCCAAAGCTGGTTTACAGGGAGCTCAAAGATGTGGGTTGTAGTTATTTTCATAAAGGCTATTTTTTTTAACAGCTGACAATAAAAAAAAAGGGCTGGTTCATTTCATATGCAAAGCAAAGGATTAATTGGGAGAGGAACATTAATATATTTCTTTCCTTGAGGAAAGAGCCAGCAGAGTTGTGGCTTCAATTTGATTTAGCCGAACACCATTGCCCCTTTCTTCAAAATACCCTGCACCCCCACCAGCTGGTATCAGAAAGAGCATTGTTTGCAGGGAAAATAACATGCAGAATCGTATCTACAACTGGCTTGCATAATTACTCTGTGTTTTCTCCAGAAGGGATCATCCTGTGGCAATAATTATGTCAAAAACGTGCCCCAAAGAATAATATTTCAGGCAACTGCAGCCATCAAGCAAATACGCTGTATAATAATGTTATTTTTCCCCTCTGAAAGCTCTCACTCATATTTGTATCTTGCCTGGCTAAGACCTCCTCCAAAGGAAGCAGCAGATTGTTTGCAAGGATAGCACATCTATCAAAGCAGGGGTGGTGAAGCCGTCCTGGCCAGGCTCTCGCAGCAGCCCCTGGCAGGTCTGGCTCAGATGCAGAGCTATGCTCGGACTTTGCCCCGAGCAAAAGATGCCACCTCTAATATACAGAACTGTCATGAATTTGTTTTTTGTCATAAATGAAGCATGGGTCTGTGCTTTAATTTTCCTCACTGCCCTCTGTCAGGTAATAACCATAAATATTGTCCTGAATCATTAAGTCACAACCTGAAATGTGATCCTGCCCAGTTCCCAATCAGACAGCCATCTGGAAGATGAAAGAAGTCTATTTTCATTTTAGAATGATCCAGACTCTAATTTGTAGTAACAGTCTTAACAGGCTGTTTCAGAGACATTAACCAGAGGCTGGTGGTGGTTGCTCAAGGAGGGGGCATTGTATGTGCTGCCTAAGGCATGTGTCGCAGGCAAAGTACCCCGCCACTGCTCTGAGCTTGCAGCCTCTGTGGCTCTTTATTCCAGCCCCCTGCTTCTAAATGGGCACAGGTTATGCATGCAGGGTGACTGGAAATATACAGTGTCATAAAAAATGCCAACACATTTGTAGGAGACAGAAAATAGTGTTTCCACAAAGCTAACAGTGGTACCAGAGGTCGTATAAATGCCTCCTATCTTAGGGTTAATTCCATGCTGAAAGCAAATATTTTTCCTATGTATAAAAATGTA
The DNA here is from genome assembly GCF_024509145.1 of Vidua macroura. Taxonomy (NCBI): domain Eukaryota; kingdom Metazoa; phylum Chordata; class Aves; order Passeriformes; family Viduidae; genus Vidua; species Vidua macroura. Next base: position 32,943,153 of record NC_071571.1, read on the forward strand.
TTTATATATACATATATCTTATGATTTTCTGGCTACTGAAAAAGGCGTTTTCACCATCAAAGGGCTTTTTTACTGCAAAAACAAAATAATTTTTCTCTGTTAGAATCAAAGACAAAAAGTAATCAAGTGATTATGTGGCTGAGCAAAAGCACTGTCAATCACGATCTTCTCATTACATATCTGAAACCACTATCCCCTCCTGACCCATGATACCTTTCCTTAGTTAAGGACATCAAAGACCAGCTGGCCCGCGATTGCCCAGGATGAAATGGGAAGCATGTGCATCGTCTCTCCCTGCCGAGACGCTGGAATGCTGCATTTCTCTGCTCCCCTGACAGCTGCAGTCTCAGGGGTTTCTGACCAAACCCTGCCAGGACTCACTCAATTTTCCCACGTGAGGATGATGCAGTTGTTTGGGAGCATGGTGGATCCACTGATACATGTTTGCCATTCTGTGACTAGTGTTTTAAAATTAAGCCATATTAGATGATTTCAGTACAAAATACTAAAAGGCTACAACCTTAACTCTGAAAGTTAGATAATTTTGTCATAGGTCTTTTTCTCCTTTCTCCCTATCTCTCCATAGCTCTTTCTGCCTCATCTCTAAACAGGGCTGAAAGCACCATGTTCAGTGCATCTTCATCCTCACTCCCTTGCTCTTGCAAACGTGCCAATTAAAGATGGTTGCTTAGGCAGGGAGATGTGAGTGCATCCAGCAGCAGCCATCCCTCTCTCAAGCAGAAAATCAGAGCATTGACCATTTGGCTGTCTCCTGTTTTCCTTGATGTTTTATCATCCTGGGTTATGTTTCCTTTAAGGCTTACAGAAAGCATTTGCTATAACAGATGTGTGTATCTAAATGAGCGTAGCCCAGAGATTTGGAAATGACCGCACAGGGGTCTCTTACAGGTAGAGATAACTGAATTAGCATCCTTCTGAATAAGCCCTTCTATTTTTTTAAACTGCTGTGAGTTAGAAATGGTGCAGAGAGAAGATAAGGAGCAAAATAAATGCTGTTTGCCTGCATTTCTGCACTGCAGATATATGCTAAAGCTATTTTCTAGCAGGTAGGTTTGAAGTGTGTCTTGCACAGGAAAGAGAACAGGGAGGGTAAAATAAGGATGTCATCTTCTGAATGTTGTTGCTGAGGAAGATCTATACCCTGCTGTATGACCTGCATCCCCCAAAACAGCTTTAGCCACCCTGAGTGCCCTGTTCCCCAACATAGGTGACTCTTTGAAGCCTTTGTTCCCTCTGGGGCAACATTTCCCTTGTGCACACCACCATATGCATGGGTTTCCTACACATTCATTTCCTATCAGACTGCTGAGATATTGGTGTTTCCATCTAAATTTCACAATGGCAGGATGTAAAAGACACTCTGGGTGCATTTCCCCATGCATCACTGCATGAGGCTTGCTGCAGCTATTATTTCCGTCCCAGCAAGGCATTAGCTGGGGTCAGCCTTAGGTGCTCAGAGCTGCATGTGGCAAATGGAAATCTCAGCTCTGAACCTGATACATTAACTGACAAAACAGTCACATAGCAGGGGAAAGGAAATTCCTGACCAAGTTCCCACTCTCCTGATAAGAAAATGATCACTGGAAGAATGAAATCCTGGATATACTGGCACAGAAGAGTTGTTCACCCTGACCTCCACAGGGCTCACATTCAACCATGGAGGTGAAGATGTCAGTGGAAAATCCAGATTTGGCCCCCTATTTCTATAACAAAGACACTATTTTTCCTTTCCTATTGAAAAGTAAACATGTCTAAGTAGCAGCCACCAAAAATCCAGCAAGAGCACAAAGCACTGAAAGCTTCACTAGTATTGTCTTTCCAAAAATATATAAAGGAAGCTCTTTTTCATTATTTTTAAATGTGAAAGCATCTACACTGTACTATTACAGTGCAATGGACTGAAAATAAAATCACAAGGATGATTTGGCATATCATACCACGTCTATTGAAAAATGTCCACTGCAACCCTTTGAAATAATTTGGTAAGTTTTTATTTTGCTTTTTTAAAAGTCACATAATTTGGACAAAGCACAGTTGTGATAATAGGGAGCATGCTGGGTCTTTCTACATTCCATGGCTGTAATAATGAAGCCATTAAATTACTAGGTCAGAGGCCCCAATTCGCCAAGAAATAATACCAGTTTATTATTTCTAATCTTATTAAGTTAGAAAATTGTCTCGAGATGTAACATCAACCTGTAATGGCTGAAGTATTGATTATATTAACCCAATGCTCATGGATAATTCAAAGAGCCTGATTTCATCTAATTTCTGTAATTTTTAAAAGAGTCCAGCCCAATTTTTTATGGCAAACTAATCCAGAATTATTTCTATAAATAATGAAAATGTATTATAGGATTTGCCAGGACTAAGCCAATAAAACATTCTGTGTGATGGCTTATGGAGTGGAGTTTTAATCCATTTCTTCTTATTCTTTCTTGAATCATGAATCTTCTGAATCTTTTTTTTTTTCTTGGGTTTTTTTTCTCCTTTTTTAAGTCTTCCATTGTTGTCCCTTTTGGCAGTATAAGCCTGCATATTACAGAAATATCCATGGATTTGCTTTGTTCACCTTCTAACTGAAATTGATAGGTCCTTTGAAGATTTTACCTAGATAAATATAACAAACAATATCATTTCAGCTCTGACAAACTTGACTCTTGACCAGTTTTGTACCACAGCTACACTAGCAAGGGAAATGGTGTAGAACTCCATGTCACTTGGTTCCTAGAAAAAAATTTTCAACTGTTTTAATTTGCTCTAAAGTTTTTAAGAAATATACAGTAGTGTTTCCATGCGCACAAGTGATGCATACACCCTTATTCTCACAGGCACACCTGGATGTGGTTCAAGGTCCATTAAGCTCAATGGGAATCTTTCCATTACTTCATTGAGCTTTGGATTGAGCCTTGGGGGTTGGTTGATTTTAAATATACATTTTCTAAGGTTGTTTCTGATCTTTCCCACTGACCTTGCTCTGCACCACTTCCCCAGTTTCCATCCAGAAACCCCAGCTTGAGAAAAGCTGTGTTTGGGGATTTTTCCCTGCCTCCTTTTCTGCCTCCATCCCTGTGGCTTTCCTATCAAAGCACTACATGCATTAAGAAAATTAATGTGACTTAAGTTACTGAACCAACCTGAAGGCTAGTTCACTCAAAAATATTTCCTATAAGGATATTTATTAGCTCAGAAGACATGTGTGGGCAGAGCATGTTATTTAGTGACCTGTAATGCCCAAATAATGATCACAATAAATCAGTACTCATTACTATGTAAGGGAGGTCTGGATCGAGTGACTCAGTGGGTAATGAGGTCTAATTTAGTGCCATGGTATTATTTTACAGAGTATTTGGGGCAGGGGGCAGGGAAGCAGGGGCTGAAAGGGGTCTAATTACCTCAGATTTCTCATGTGATGATGAGTCTCTAACTTTGGCCAGCTGCTTCAGCAGGGTGTTAGAGGTCAGGCCTTTAATTGCTATTGGCTGCATTTGGCTACATTAAGTAAATAAATATTTAAGGTCTGGACCTCTAACACTGGGTTAAATGGAGCAAGACTGGGCCTAAAATCAATATAATAGGATATAGGGAGGGGGAAGAGCACTGAGGTAGAAGATAAAGAATTGAAGTCTTCCTTGATGAACGGGCAAAGGGTGGATTTAGGTGTAGGGCTTGCTGGTAGCAAAACCTTGGACCTCAGAAGGACCAGCACAGTCCATAGCATTTAGGTTAAGGGCCCCAAAACCTTGATTTTTCAGCTTTTACTTTGAGCTGAGACCCCAGAGGCATTACTCCTTCTCTCCTCTTTCCTGCCACCGGGGTGCAACTATTGCCTCTGACATGAGTGGGCATCCCTCTGTTATCCATAGGGAAGAAAAGATGCACTACTGGAGACACAGAAGGGGGGAAATCCCAAGGTTCATCCCCACCAGATTTTGATACAGTCTGCAAGCACCAGAGCCCAGAAGCAGGCTCCTTTATAATGCATGTGTGCATCCCAGGAGCAAGACAGTCCTCATATAAATACAACTTCTGGAACATCCAGGCTTTTAAGCCCTGTCTGAAGGTTAACTGCATGTCAACTACCAAAATTGGTAGTAAGCATTGGGTGCTGAGCTTGCCCTTGGCAGGGTTCCTAGGTGCAGTTCTTGGAGTTGAAATCTCTTAGAAGTTAGTTACTCCATCTTCTAGAATGGCCTTGAGTGATTCCTATTCTGGGAGTTCATAAAAGGAAAGCTGAGTTCTTGCAAGTTGTGAGTCCTTGAATTTCAGGGATATATAGAGCTTTCAGTGGCACATGGGGATCCAGACACCAGGAGCCAGGCACTGGGCTCAGCCTATCTCCTTGGTATGAGTCCAGGAATAGAATGGTATAGTCTTCAGCATGCATGAAGCCAAACTGTCATCCCCAGAAATGCATACTCCTTCTGGTGGAGACTTGTGCCAGCTCATCTCCAAGGCTCTGCTTATACCTGTTATGTCTGGATGTTAGGAACAGATGAGGCTCATGGGAGACATCAATATAAATCCTGCCTGGAAGATTCAAGTGGAAACTAAAACTTTTTCTCACTCTAATACTCAAAGGAGAAAAGAAATGTTTTCAAAAATGATTCTACATACCAGCTTTCTCTCCTTTTTCCCATCTTTCTCCCTCCAGCCAGATTGAGTGAGAAGTGGGGAATTGCTCAGTAATTTCAGTCCCACTTTGCTTCAAGACTAAGCCTTGTCAGATGACTTTGAACAGATGCAAGAGAAAATCCCTGGAAAGGAAAGGAAAGGAAAGGAAAGGAAAGGAAAGGAAAGGAAAGGAAAGGAAAGGAAAGGAAAGGAAAGGAAAGGAAAGGAAAGGAAAGGAAAGGAAAGGAAAGGAAAGGAAAGGAAAGGAAAGGAAAGGAAAGGAAAGGAAAGGAAAGGAAAGGAAAGGAAAGGAAAGGAAAGGAAAGGAAAGGAAAGGAAAGGAAAGGAAAGGAAAGGAAAGGAAAGGAAAGATGTGTGAAGAACTTAGGGAGAAAAAACAGTAAGAACTACATAGCAGCAACCAGTGTGTGCAGAACAGCATCAGGCTTCTGCATATTTCAGAGTGGAAATGAGCTATTTCCCTGCAGTGGGCATCATTTTAGATGGGAAGGAGAGCAGACAGAGACTAGGCTGTCTGTCCATGAGCTTTCCTGTCGCTAGTTGTGGTTACTGTATATGTTAACACTGTGCTGCCAAAGGCAGACTCTGACCAACATACTCTTAAAGCCTTGTCCAAGAAACGTCACTATAGCTATTTTTAAATCACCAAGGAAGAGTCTCAAGACAGTTCCTACTTGGAACTGCCCTATGATTTCCTAAGAGAATGACATCTGTGCAGCGATGCACAGTACCAGTGTCCATGTGTCAGCACCTTCTCTCTCCTCTCCCTCCATGAACTTAGTGACTGATTTAACCAAATTCTACAGAGCTGTAGGGATCTCAAAGATGTGAAATTCTGCAAATTTAATTAAATACTCAGCCACGTAGAGGACACAGGTCTCAATAGTTGCCATGCTGGCAGAAAGGCTGCAAACAGACCACTCAAACTCACAGGTACAAAACATCAGCAAATCCACAAGGAGAACACTACTATGAATTTCCCAACCATAGCTAGAGAAAAACTTACTGGCTTCTTGGACACTAAAGACTCCAAACACAAACTACAGAGACACTGAAAACCAGATTTCATGGATTTTACTTTTTAGAATTCTAGCACTTTATTCTCACATATATAATCCAAGGACTCTACAAAACAAATTAACATATCCAGGAGAGATTGAGGCACTTAGCAGACTCCAGGACACAGATAATATATAGAGGATTTTTATTCTAGCTTCCTTTCCCTTCCTTGGCCTTTAAGTCCTCCCACTACTCTTATGCAGGTTATCTGAGTGCTGATAAGTCTCAAAGGTTGCAGGTTATAGGAAGGCCATGTGTGTGATAAGTATTATTTTTGGCTTGCTCTCCCTCACGTTTTTGTTTCTGAATAAAAGGGGCTCCTTTGTTCTAGGTGTGGGCACAGGCTGAAGTGAAATACCCAAAGGTCTGGATGTATTTTTGACATGTCCAGTCAGCACTGATTTCTTACTGTCTGGAGGCCTTTGACATAGCAATCCATTATTTCTTGGTTTAATTCTTTATGCACGGCTTTTCATATTGATTACCTAACATCATTAGTTTTGGTCATTCCATACAAGAGACAATGGAAAGATCAATTTTAACCATATGAGCTAAAGGAACTTACTCTTAAAGCATCCAGGGACTGGAATCATTTATCTTCTGCTCTCTGAATCATAAATCTTTTACAAGTGCAGCATTAGATTCATTGTTTGCTACAGCCACATGTGATGTAGTTGGGGATCATTGTAAAAGTGTCCTACATTACAGTGTGAGGCTGTACCCATAAAGCATATTAATGTACAATATTGACATGGAAATTGTCACAAGCTGCTGTGGAGGGCATGGTTTTCACAAGAGCTGTGCAAATCATCAATTGTTTTTAATTTGGTGGCTGAACTGTAAAGAGAGAATTTGTTTCCTTTAGATTCAGAATGAAAAATATTTCTTTACTCAACTAATCAGAAAATGCTTTGCATCCAAGCAAATCATTTTTCCAGGCTTTTTTTAGTAAAGGAAAAGGGAATTTAGAAATTAAGAACTAGTGTGACAAAGGGATATTGGTGACTTTTGCAGAACTGGGCAGCAAATAGTTACATGCAGTAACTATGGGTAAGGATCTCATAAAAAATATAGGAACATATCATTCAGGCTTGGCAGCTGCCTGTTTAGAACCCAGGAAAGAAGGGTGAATGCTGAGTTATAAGAGCTCTCTTAATCACATGCATAAAAACCGTATTGCTTTTCAAGATAACTTATACAAATACAAGAAGACAATTTTAAGCCATGGCCACTCCTACCCCAAGTTACTACAGGGACAGATGGAGGGCATAGAAAGACAAGATACCTCTGAGTTCCTGCTCAGAGCCTGTACTGAAGTTTTCCAAGCAAACAGTAAAATAAGTAAATTACCAGTCTTTTATAACAAACTATCAGTGTTTAAACCCTCACAGATACTTCAGCAAGAGGGGAATGAGACAAGCCTTTGTCAGAAGGTTCAAGCTTTGACGATCTGAGTTAATGGAGCTCTCCCACGGCACTGGTACTGTGGTTAGGGCTTGTCACTGGGAGGGAATATGACCAAAACCAGTGGGCCAATCTAAATATCTCAGCACTGGCTACCTCAGACCAAGATCAATAGAATTGTACAAATAACAAGAGGAAAGGTATTTTTACTGGCTTTGACCTGAGAAGTAGTCATATGGACATCCAGAGGCTGTACATTTGCATTTGTTGTGCATAAGGGTTCTGACCTCCCCAAGATACCTGATCCAGTTTTCCAATCTCAAGAGAAGAGAGTTGGGTTGCTTCAGCTTAGGATACAAATTTGAAATTTTGGATAGTCAATCAAATGGGTGAGTTGAAACTTTAGAGATATTTCCCATTCAGCTTTTGTTACCAATCAAACTGGGAGAGGAAACTAAAAAGTACTAATATATTTTTTTTTCAATCTTATTAGAAAGAACTGTTCATTGAAAAAAAAAAATTAACATTTGCTAATAAGAGTTTGATGCCCTCCCCAGGAGTTTCAAACAAGACATTTTATTCTTCCCAAAATATCAGCTGTTCTGCCTGGAGAATTCCTTTGGGGAATTTGAGAATTTGCTGCTACATATCTCCTGATTGTAAAGTGTTGAGGAAAATAACGGAGAAATAATAGGACTGATCTCCTTCCAAGGCATTCAAAGTCATAGTCCCACTCCTTCATTGCAGAGAAGTAATGTCATATTGATAAGGCCACCACTCTCACCAAAGACCTGTGAGTAATTTAGAGGGTTTAGATATTCTGGCCAATGTTCAGCTGGTGATGTCCAGTGGAGCTTCAAAATCCCTTTAGGAGATCTATGCTGAGTCACAAAAATTGAAGACCTAGGAGGCGGTAAGAACACAGCGTGAATAAAAGGGTGATAAAAAGCCAGGACAGCTTCAAAGACTTTCCTTTATCTTGGACTGCAATACTTAAGAATGCAGCTTCAAACTTGCCCCCAGCTGAATTTATTTTTATTTCTTTCTTCCAGCTCTCCCAAAACAATGGCAGATAAATAGATACATGCAATGCTGAGCGGAAAAAAAAAAAAAGACAACAAAAATTATGGGATGAGATCATCCAAGCAATCCTCCTGCTCAAGACAGTGGGTAGTATGGAAAAGTCACACATGCAGCAGTTGCATGGGGTGAGCTCAGGGAGGAGCCTGAAGAGGATGTGTACAGTGTGGCATTACATGATCAGGAGTATCAGTGTGCCTGTGAGCAGCCTGAAGGATGTACTGACTTACAGCAAAGGGGTTTGTCTGGGAAATGCTGCTTTTTGCTCTCAGGAAACCCCACCATTTTTTTAGACCTGATGGCAGTGGTAAAAAATACCTTATTCATACCCAGTAGCAATGTGATTACGAGATGGAGGTTTGGTGTAAAGAAGCCAGTACATGAAGAGCAGACCCTGTGCTCTTCAACCTACATCTGGAGTAGAGAATAAACTGGCCCTGAGGGAGAACATTTTATTCCAGCATGGCTCAAGATGATGCATGAAACCACCAAAGCTTACAGTCACTGATGTCTTGGGAGTGATTTGATGTTTATGGTTAACCCTAACATTGCTTTTGTTTATAGACACTATTTCTAGAGTAATTTTATCTTGTATGGCTTTTATGGAAACAAAAATCATCAGGCTACAGCTTTTATAGTACAGAGGGTGACATGGGTTTGATTTACACTTCATTATATACCAGTTTTGCAAATATTACTCAGGTGCATAGTACTTGTTTTCCTGGTGAAATCCACAAAGGAAGTGAGACATTTTTGAGCTTGTGTGTATGACCAGGTAGTCCATGTTGGACTCACCTTGCACTTCTGATGTTTGTGCATCATTAGGCATCAGAATCTTTTCCTTGGAAAACTGCCTCCAGGAATAGGTTTGTTCCTCTGTGTTTTGATCCCTTAACTCTTACACAACAGGTTGTTGACCTTACAGCCTCTCTTTAGAAAGGGAAAAAAAGATACATTTTTTCCAGCCTTGAGTTTCTCATAGGCTTTGAAATTGCAATGAGTGAGGCAGATTAACCACAGCCATACCACCGAAGTGAAATGACAGGCAGCATAAAATTGAGAATGTTCTGCCCAGTGCCATGGGGTTGGATCCCCACCCTGCCCCTCAGGTCCTAGGGTTTTTTCCAGGTACAAACCAATATATCCCACCGCAGTGAAGTTCTGAGAAGCCCAATGTAACTGAAGGGAGTAATTAGGTTTAAATCCTGCAGTGTTGGTGGGAAGCTTCTGAGGTGAGCTTTGAGCCTCACAGAGTCCAAAGGATTTCCAAGAAAGTCCATTCCCAAATTTTCCCATCCATCTAACTGTCAACACTCCTGAAGAAGCATCCAGAAAACCTATGTGAATCATAATGCTGAGCTTCAGTCAGGCCTACAGCAACAGTGAAGTCCATAAGGAAAAAAGATAATACTTATACTTTTCAAGGATAGTCATTAATTTCCACACAACTATTTAAAGCAAGGGAAAAAAAAAAGAAGAAGAAGAAAACCTATATTTTAAAATTTTGCCAACTTCTTAACAAAAACAGCTTTCTGGAATGAAAAGAAGGCAGTTTCTCTGCTGGAAATAAATTCTCTTTGGTTTTCCCCAAGCATTCTAAAGAGAAAAGATGAGATGATTGTTTCATTGGTTTTTTTGTTTTGTTTTGTTTTTTTGTTTTTTTGGGTTTTTTTTTTTTTGTTTTTTTGTTTTTTTTTTAATGAGAAACTATAAAAATTGTATTTTTCATCTGCTTTACTGGAGGTGAGAATTTGTTACCACACACATCTTTTCGGGGGCTGTTTGGGGAGTCAGATGGAAACCACTTGGCTGTCTTGCTTTACTTTACTTGCTTTGCTGCCCCCATCCCTAAAGTGGTAGTGGGATTCTACTGGCCCTGTGGGGAAAACACAACCCTGTGTAGGGGTTGCTGAAAACTTCTATTCCTGTCTGGACTTGAAGCATCACTGTCAAACAAAAGTGAAGCACCAGAGCTGAAGTACTGTACTGCACTGCACAGCTGTTAAACCCCTTTACTGTGGCCTGGAGACTCAGGAATGGGTACTAATCCTCTTTACTGTTTCTCATATTTAGAAAGGTACTCTGCCTTCATGGTACCTGGCATTGCTGTGGCTGCTAGGATTTGTTATCTCTGGAGTCACTCACCATGGGGCTGAGGAAGTGCAGGGTCTCATGCTTGACTCCAATAAGCTGATGGGAAGCAACCCTCCATAGGAGCAGCCACTCTGAAAAATGTCAGTACAGCATTTCTGAAAGACAGGATGCTCTCTGAAGGGATCCACTTGATTTCTTCCAAAGGCAATGCTTCCTAGAGTGAGGTTTCATTCCTGCCGTGTGGCCCATGGTCTCATCTCTGCAAGTGGACAAGGTGAGCTTATCTTTAAGCTCAACTGAGCCCTGTGTTTCTGTTTGGGTGTTGGCAGATTATTGGGGGAGAGGAAAACAGTGGAGTTTCACTTTAAGAGTTGCTTGAGTATTTGTAAAGTTGGAATCAGGGAGGAAAATAATTCCTCTAGCAAGGAATCCTGGAATTAACTGAAAAAAATTTTCCTGATTATGAGAAGTGCAAGAGGTGAGCGTTTCTGGTTGCTGTTAGCATGCAGCAAATTGAGGTATTGTAGTTTTATCTGTTACCAGAAAAGCCCTCTACTTAAAAAAAAAAAAAAAAAAAGAGAAAAAAGTAGCAGCCCCACCGTCTCATTTTTAACAAGGACCAGCTGAAAAATGAAGGCAAGCAGCACACAGACCATCTTATGTCTGCCAATTCATTTCCTGGCCCTGAAAGAAAAAAAAAAAAAGAAAAAAAAAAAAGAAAAAGAAAAGGAGAAAAAAATCCTCTTGTTTCCTCTCATGCAGGCCAAACATGGCAAAGCACCAGGGAAATTCTGAATGGAATCAATTGCACTTGTTACTAACTGAGTTTTCTTTTATTCTTATATTACCAAGGCCTGGATATTCAGCTGCAAGCAATTATAATGAAGAGTTACTGAGTAATGGTTTCCAGATTGCTCCATGATGGGGCATTAATTGAAAGGGACAATTTAAGAGCTTAGGCCATGTAAATGCATTTCTTATTCTGTCAGATCGAGAAATTTCTGCGTACAAGAGGCTGAAATGCTCAGAACTGATAAAGACTTAATAGTAGCCACTTAAACGAACATTTGGAAAAGGGATTTTACATTTAAGGGATCAAGAATAATTAAAATAAAGTAGAGAGTCAGGGTTTTATTAGGAATCAGAATATGAATGTTATCAGCAGCCTGGTAATTCTGTGTGGAGTTACACAAAATTCCCACAGGGGATGGTGACAAGAAGGTTTGGTTTCTTACCCCTCTGTCTGATTTCACATCAGTCCTTGACTCTCCTGAGTGAAAGGCCCTATTCACTCCCAAAGAATCAAAGGGAAAACTCCCTATAAAGTTAGCAGTGTGGGTTCAGAACGATAACAAAAATCCAGAATTTTTTGTTGCAGTGGAGGGATGAAGTCCTGAAATTTGCAAGCTGTCCAAGCAATACTATTCTCATGATATAGCTGATGTATCACAGGTTTTATATAAATATTTTTCTGCACTTAACTATGAAAACAAGTTTTTCATTTTTTTTTTCTTCCATGGGTATTTTATTGACTTAGTTATTGGTACAGATGATAAATGCAAAATACATCTAACCCAGATTAGTGAGTCTTTCTCAGTATTTCATAAATTTGTATTAAACAATAAAATATTACTAATGAAGAGAAATGTTTCCTTTCCTAAAACATTCAGTCACTTACAGGAATAATTCTGGTAAGAAGGTGGGAGAAGGGAGTTTATGTCTCAGGTACTTGTCATTATGTAGCTTGAACAGATGGAAGCCCAGCCACTTGTGATTAAATTATTGGAATGAAGATGGACATCACTGAAATGGTGGTTCATCCTTTACCCAACTCTACTTGAAGAGCAGCCCTCCTGAAACAAGCCAGAGAGCTATTAGTGAGATGCCTGGGGATGAAAATATAAACACCTTGAAAGTGGGTGGTCAGTTCAGGTCAGGCTAGGGGTTGATTCACAGGCACTAAATTAATCTGTAAAATGGGAAGTTGCTTAACTGCAGCCTGGGAAGCAGGGAAGTGCATTGTGTGCGAGTTATTTGGTTCTTACAAATGAGCAGGCCAGGCAAGAGTCTGTGTTTCACCATCTGATACAAAAGCAAACTGAAAATTTTGGGCGGAAGAAATAGTTGTCCTGCTCAACCCCATAGCAGAATCCCCTGGGAATCCCTGAAGCACCTTCTCATGGAGCCCTCTTCCCCTCCACTGCCCCGTGTCACCATTCACCTCCTCTTCCAGCTGCAGGGAGAGACTCAGCTCGGGGTGACAGGGGAATCCTTCTGACCTAGGAGCACCTGCAGAGGCTGTGTCCAGCCACATGGAACTTGGCAGGGCTGGAGCCATCCCTCCCCGCTGCAGTCCTGGAACATCAATTGTGCAGGGGGTGGTTGCCAGCTGCAGAATGGCTGCAACATGTACTTCAAAATTGCACAGAGATCCATCCAATGCATCCTTGTACCTGGCATGGTAAAGAGCTAAGATGGTACTCCAGAGGAATGGCCTTGCAAGTGAAGCAAATGAGGTGTTTACATGCTGGAAATTATAGAGAAACCTGGCAGGGGCCAGGAGTGGCTATAGCTACAGTTGAAACAGAAGATACCTGATAAAATGGCTCATGTGTCCCTACAGGATTCACACGTTGCAGGTGCTGGAAGAGCAGGAAGGGTTTGGGAGCATTGCATAAGTGGTTACCTGCAGGGCCACAGGAGAAAGGGACCATTCACTTGCCAGGAGAAGAAATTATCCCCTCACATCTCTCTTGATCTCTCAGCCTGGCTGTCCCACCTCGTGACCTCCATCCCAGCTCTGCTGCTTCCCTGCCTCCTCCCAGCTCCTGCCCCTCAACATGGCAAAACCCCCAATTCCCTGCACTATGGGGGATGCACACAAAAGCCCTGTCAAAAGGCAGTGAGGTGGACAAAAATAAATGCCAATACACTTCACACGCCAGTGCATCCAGGTCTCTACACGAGGGTGTGCACTGGAGTGGCTCCCTGGGAGCTGCATGTTTGGCTTTTTTGGTCTCTCTGCCTCTCCCTTTGGCACTGGAAGTTCCTGACTTGGTGAAGAACCTCAATCTGCACCAGAGAAGATGTTGGGGAAAAGTCTCAGAAATGCAGGACAGAGGGAGGTTGGCCTTTCTTGGAGTCAGAGAAAAAGGCAGTATGATTAGTCAAATATATCTGTATTCAGCTAATACCTGGAGATGGAAGGGTGTATAGTGCTGCTTCACAGAAGCCACAGTAAAGCAGGTTACTGCAGAATAGGAAATTTAGGAAAGCTTTCCCTGTACCCCTCATGTATTTATGTTCAGTAGGAAGGCTTCTCCTTAAATTGATGCCATGGCTTTATTTGTTGACTTAACAATAAAACTTAGACCTTGAATTCTTCCAGTCTACAACTAATTAGAAATTCATCCAGCAAACCCACACAAATAGAAAATGAATTATTTTTTTTTTCTGCTTTACTATTAAAAGCATAGAAAAGCATTGTTTTGGAATAAACACTAGCATCATTAAAAATAGCTTGTGGCAGACTAGAGGTGGGGGCGGGGTGGATGGTTCTTGTTTATCAATTTAGTTTTCACCCCCAAGTCCAACTCCACTTTGAAATGTAACACGCCATGTAAGGAATTTGTAGTTACAAAGTACAGACATTTGCCCCTGACAGTAAGCATGGCCACTTCTGTTCACAGAGCAAAACCACAACCACTCCTTCCACCTTGCCCCTACTCCAAAACGACAAAAATCCTGGTTAACAGCCAGGATCAATATGGAAGCCAATCAAAACACTATCCAACGTAAAGTTTGGTCAAGCTATAAAACTGCCAGCAAAAAACCCAAAAGCAAAGCTTGACGCTGAATTTTTAAGTTTAGAATAATAGTCTAACTGAGAGAAATATGAATCTGATAACCACTAAGGAAGGAGCCTGGGATTTTCATTAGCCACTTGCATGGAGGGCTTGGTGTTGCTTGTGGGAGGTGGGATGCATAGCAGCATGGTGGTGAAATGTAAAAAAGGGGCAGAATGGTTCAAATCCTGAGAAGGAAAAGGGAGGGGTAAAGTGTATTTTTTTTTAGAGGCAGTTCTACATTAAGTCACACAGGCAGCTGAAAGACCTGCTGTTGTTGCAAGTTCTAGGCTAGGCCAGTCTGATATGGCAGAAAAGTTCTTCTGTTTGTGTAAGGGGAATGAGTGTGTGCTCAGTGCCCACAGAATTCAATGGACTGTATGCAAAGTAATTTTTTCCCTCAACTACTCACCATTTAATTTTTTTTTTTAAGGAAAAGCCTGTGACCCCATCATATAAGGAGAAGTAATCAAATGCCTCAAGGTAAACCAAATAATTTGATGGACATTTCCTTTGCTTTATAAATTTCACTAAGAAAAGAAACAAAAAAAAAAAAAACCAAAAAAAAAAAAACCAAAAAAAAAAGACCACCAAAAAAACCCAAAGAAAAACCAAACCAAACAAAAAAAAAAAAAAAAAAACAAAAAAAAAAAAAAAAAACAAAACAAAACAAAACAAAACAAAAAAAAAAAAAAACACCAAAAAAAAAAAAAAACCAAAAAAAACAAATCCAACAAAAAAAACCTCAAGCCTCCAAAAAACTCGGAGGTGTTTTTTTCTGGTTGAAAGGATCATTGCGTAATTGGCCCTTATGCATCTTAACTTTGTGACACTCAGGTTTTAGTCATGCTTAGTCTTTCTGAAAAAATAATAGTAGTAATAGCAGCAGTGGCAGATTTAACCACAAGCAGACAAGAAATTGCCTCATGGCACTTTCTCTGTAATGAGCATAGGTTATTTTGGTTGCTATTTTCTGCTCTGCAAAGGACTTGAAAGCACATATACATAACTCCTGGCACCAATCCATACCTTAAACAGTATTCCCAGTGTAGCCAGATATTAATTGCTCACCTAGGCAGGATCAAACCATTCATTGTCTACCTGCTGCATCATGTGTACAGTGGTGTAGATGGTACAGTTTTCCATGTATCTGCATATCTTTTATACAGTCATAACACATTAGTGATAGGGAAAGTGATTGTTACCTGTGATTTTTGCAGTGAGCCATAGGAGTCCTCTCTTCTTCATGTTACAGAGCATCGTGCCAGACTGTTTATGCACCATTTCCTAAAGCTCTAAAACTTGGCTCTGGTATTTAAAAGTCAAAGCACAAGTTGCTTCTAGTGTAACAAAGCTGATGAAATCTTTTTATTGAGGCTCTTTAGCTACGCTTTGAGGGTTTCTTTAAAAATAAAATCCATTCACACCTAATTATTGAGATTTTTTTCTTGAGACAAAAAAGGGGGAAAGAGTAATACACTATATTGAGGGGGAATCAAATCAAAATTGTGTGCGTGTGTGAATTATATTTTATGTTGTTTTCTTTACAAACCTTGACCTCACTGGATGCTCAGGAAGAGCAAGCTAGGAACTAACACGTTATGTATTTTAGATAATACACTGTGTGCAGTTCAGATGTGCTGATACACAGCTCAAAGGAACCATCAGCTCCCTCTCACCTCAGAGATCTTCAAATGCAGTTACAAACAGATCCCCAGATTTCTGGAGATGCCATTTTTTGGTGACTGGATGCTAGATAACAATACCCATACAGCCTCCATTTGCCTCACTGTATCTGTTCTGTAAGGGTAAGGGTAACTTGCACAATAGTCAATTGGTTCTGAGCAACTAAAACTGCACAGACTACTATATTTGGATTTGCTGGATACAACCTGAAGTTTCAGACGTCTCATGGTATTCATTCATGCTAAATAGTTCAAATTTTATAGAAAATCTATGAAAACCTTTTCTACAACATCTTCAAAGCTATTCTGTAGGGTTTAATGAAGTCACACTATGGGCTGTTCCACATTAGTTTACAGATTCTACTCATCCTCTACTCAATGCCAGAGTATTTTTCAGTAAAGTGGTACACAGTGGTTTCTGTGTCAATACATTATCCCATGGTTCTACAGATGCTACAGGAATTTAAGATACAAAAGATGAAACTGCAGGGCTGATGACAAAGCCCTAATTGTAATAACTGCAGTCACTTCAGGCAACACTAGGAACATTGAGAAATGGAGAAAAAAGTGGAATATGTCCCAGGAAGATGATTTGTCTCCAGGGTTTCATCTGGCTCTGTACTTCTCACCTAGCCTGACACAGAATGCAGGAGGGACAAACACAATCCTGGAGCCACATCATAATGTTATACTATCTTGTTTTCCTATCAAACTCTGCTCTCAAGCCCATAGATACTTTGCCAGAACAATGTTCTTTTGTAGAACATCTGTATCCCACTGAAGGCTTTCAAAGCAGAGGTGTGACATTGACACTGGCAGCTACAGAGGTGTGAGCATCTTTTGTCAAAGGGCTGCTGGAGATGATCAGTGTAATAAATCGTTACATTGGTGAATATTTTGTTCTTTCATATCAGTGGGGAAAATGCACCAGAATGAAAGGACTACCAATATCTCAGCCCAATAAAAGTAGAATAACAATTATGGTAAAAATGCATTTGTCTGTCTAGTGATGCTGTACAGTGAGGCTCCTAAGGCATCTGAGACAGTCAGAGACAGTGGTCAGGGCTGGGGCATCATGCAGCAGATGGTGACCAAATTGGCCTGTGGCCAAGCTACATGTCTTCCTTAGTAGCTTGGAACACCTTCAGGATGCATGTGTTCATCATCAGTCTGTGAGAGTTAGGCACAGACTAACTCTGCAGAAAGAAAATCCAAAGATTTGCAGAAATCTTAGGGTAGGTCTCTGACCACACAAGAAGGTCTGGGTGAATTTACCTGTTAATTTACCAGGGGAAAAAAAACCCTAAGAATGGTATTTTTATTATAAAAGCAGTTTGGAGAGTATCTCCACTAGTATCTACAACTGCAGGCAGCAGGGTCACAAAGCATGCTAGTAGTGAACAAACAACTTTCTTGGAAAACAGCTGTGCATGACAGTCATTCCACCCCACCTCCCAGAAAACCTGACACTTGGATGGCCACTTATCAAATATAACCCAAAGCAGCTGCAAGCCAGAAAGACTGAGCTGAACACAAGCTCCTGCTAAACCTACTGGAAACTATGTGACTTGATAATCACCTGACTGAAGGCAACTTTGTAAGGGAATTTCCAGCCCACGTATTCTCACAAACTGGATACCCTGGGGCCAATCCCTGCAAAAGGCACAGCAGAAGCTGTGTGTGTCACTGGCAGCTGACGGCAGGACCTCACTCTCACCTCCCCAGCCTCCATGGGGAAATGAATGTCTTGGATGTAGGTCATTCCAAAACCCCTGACTTGTGCTTGGCGTTGGAGCTTTTGTGTTTTATGGAAGGGCACAAGAGAAGCCTACAGTATGATGTATTGCCCCTTAAATTATATACTATGCCCCCTTAAACCAGATAATGCACCAAAAGCCTTAGTAGGATCATTCAGAGACAGGTAGAAAGGCCAGAAATTGTCAGTGGCTATTGGGTTCTGATCCTGGTCCTGGGGAATAATCCCTGCTCTGCTCACAGTGCTCAGAGACCCACTATGGGCTGTATTAAATGGCACTGTCCAGCACTGGACAGCAAGGTCCACTCCCACATTTCTGAGTGGATGCAGTAACAAGGACTGCATCTATACAGTGCTACCCATGTGTTTCAGAGGCTCTGGCAAGTGCAGCAGTGGAGTTAAACTTTTTCCCTGCAAAATCCCAGCTTCGTGAAGTTTTGCATTGCAAATCTTCCACCAGAATATCCAAATTCAAGCATGTATTTTAGTAGGTGATGACACATCTTGTGTAATATACCTCTCCAATATGAAACCAATGCAATAAAATAAAATACTTACATGAAAAGTTTGATATTGTGCTTTATTCCTCCCATAGAGAAAAGTACATTAGAATTTTCCTTGCCCTGTTCTTTTGCAAGACTATTGATTGGTATCATATGGATTGGAGATTTATCAATCTCCTCCTGTCAAATATTTTCTCTGGTTTTAAAGAAAAAACTTTTTCAGCAGCTAAGCTTGTGCAGATCTAGTGTAAGTTCATGAGAAACGAATCGTGTATGCAAGGATGTTAGCAAACTACCTGCATACAAAATCTCAGATGTCTTCCATTAGACTTGGATATTTACTAATTCAAAGACATGCACACAGCACCCAGGGGGGCACCCAAGGCTGAAAAGCACCCATAGACTAAAATCAACTAGGATTCACAGCTGTTGGATCATACAATCACTTTCTGCTAGGGGAAAATTATTATTAATAATAATAAATTATCATCCTGGCTTCTTCTAGTTATATAACATCTATAACATCCAGTGTACAATTTAATCATGTTCATAATTCATCTTCCCTTGGAAGATGTCTGTACAGAAAAGCTTTAGAGCTACTTTATGAGAAAATCATAAACTGCATCGGAAACTTCTTCCAGGAGCAGGCATTCTTATGCTATAGCCTTCTGTTAAGATCAGTGATGACCCTTTCAAACTGAGATGTTCCTCATAGAAATTTAATTTCGGGAACGATTAAGACCATACCAAAACTCAGGCTCTCGCATTGCTCCACAGGAGAATTGCAACCCACAAGTCAGCCCTCCAGCTGTTTACAGGAATTATATCATACAACTAGAGAAGGAAAAAGACACCATGTGACTAAAATTCACTCATTCTACTGCAAACAGAAATAGCCAGCTGCCTACTCACAGGGATCAGCTGTGCACAAACCATAAGCCCTGCTTGCACAATGTCTTTGCCATGAATCTGCAAACAGTGGATCATGAAGTGCAAACTGAAGTCTATTTTGTCAGCATTTGTGAAGACCTAAACACAGTGCACAAAATGCTCTTCATGAAAAACTCACCATGCTGTCATTACAGTTCACCTCCCTCCAAGCATTAAGCCAAGAAAGCACGGAGACTGTTTTGTTCATGCTTTCTCCAATCAGCTTAACTGACAAAGAATTTGCAAAATACGCTTTGCAGTCTTGACATGCCAGCAAAGCAATTTTAATTTTTGCTTCAGTTGAAGCCTAGTGCTAGTTATCTGATACTTTGCATGGAGTCATCGTATTTTCTTCCTCACACAGTTTAAATTCCTGCTTAAGCTTCATTAAATTAGGAGTTTGGAGAGCTTTCTCTTTTAAACCTTGAAGTCTGCAGGTTGTTTGACAAGTGTTATACACTAGAGAGCACTTTTTAAAGTTTGACAGATTCAGTTCACAAAGATACAACACTAAAAAATCTGAAAAATAAATTTACAGGAGACATATACAAGGCAAGCAATTCGCATTCTGCAGTTTATTTACTAGTTACTTCTGAACAGTAGCCAGCTAACTTCTACCTAATGTCTAATAAGGTCGCTTTTCCTCCTTCTCATCAAAAATCTAACACTCTGACCTTAATGTGAAGTGATGGATTGATGTTACACATGCTGTTCTTAAACTTCAGTCACTCTGCTATGACAGCAGGATTAGAAGAGAAAGCATGGACTAAAGGCACCCAGCAGATTTCAATGATTTAATTGTCTGAGCTTCTGGTAGGCAGGCTTAACTTTGGCTTAAATAGTGTCTTTTTCTTATCAAAAGATTCTTGTTTGAAATTAATTTCTTTTACTGAACCCCCTAGCTTCTAAGATACTTTGTGCATGACAGAGGTGCTTGTTTGCCTAATGTTCCCCAATCACTAATCTGAAGCTCTTTGCTATGGCCACTTTCTGCATTTTGTTTTGGAGATGTCTTGATCAATTAGTGCAATGTCACAGTTACATGTAGTTATTGTACCTCCAGCTGCAAGCTGTTAATAATAAACTTACCCACAGGACAAACCTGCCATATGGTTGATGGTCAAGCAAGGCTAAAATATGCATTAGGAAAAAAATGCAACTGTCAACATGAAGCTGGATGTGGCTTATTGGATTTGATGCGGGCATCTGACAGCAATGTTTCTTTTAGCAACATTCTGTATTGCAGGTCAGGAATCTGCCTACTGTGGAATATTTGTCATAGGAAGATGAGGAGAAAAAAAAAGCAAGGAAGCATTTGTGAAATGGGAAAATCAGGGTAGCTTAGTGATGGTTCATATTTTTTCCAGAGTGATTGTTGATCTGAGGTTTTTTTGTAAAAATTATTTGTTAAACAAAGTTTTGTTCAAGGTTTTTTCTCAATCAAGGGAGATCAGCTGCATAAGACAAGAAAAAAAAAAATGGTTTTCCTTTTTTTCCTTGCAGATCAAAACAAGTTTTTTCATTGCAAATTTAAACTAATTGGACTGTCAAAAAACATGGACTATAGAGGACACTATACAAAGTCTATCTGATGATAGTTATATTTCTGAATTATAGTTTCATTTCACAAGGGAAAAATTCAACATTTGGATATTTTTTGTAACTCATAGCCACTCACTGAATGGCACTGGCACAATTTCTTGCCTTGTTGATAACACCAGTGCAGCAAATACTTCCTTTAGTTTTATAAAAGCAGAAGGTATCACATCTGGGTATGCCATTAAAAAAGACAAATCAAAGAATGACATGAAAGTAAAAGCCCCTGTCTTCATTGGAGGCCTTCAAATCCTTCCCCCTCACCTCATCAATGTCACCTCCCAGAAACTTTGTTTATGATCTGGTGGGTAGACAAACAGTTTTGTTCCACACTACTGCCACTTTTATCAATGGGAGCAGAAACCAAACTAATTGCTATTCTATGAGCAATCATGCAGTGAAGACCTTATTAAAAGTCCCAGACTCCTATTTATGTGCAGAAAGACTTGATTTGATTAGTTAGTAATTAGAAGCACACTGTTAATCATGCAATTTAAAAGGGATAGCTGAGAGTCACAGATCCCAAAGGAATTCTCTAATATATGGGAAAGCATTATTTTTTTATGAGTCTTTGTTATTAAGGCCTTGTTCTAGCAAACACTTCTGCGTGCACTCAACTTTAACACGTGACTGGTCTCTCTGACTTTCCTGTGTCACTGCCAACGTCATGAGCAGAACCCTCTGCATACATTTGGGAAACCAAAAAAAATCCCTATTTTCAGTTCCCTACTGTTTTTACAATTGTATTATTTCCAAATGTATTTCTCTGTGTTGTGTTAAACATGAAAAGTAAGGGCAGGCTTTCCTGGTGGTTTGGAGATATTTGGCCCTTATTGTGCATTTCACTAGATAAGCAACGGTGCTGTGATTCAAACCTTAGAACTTCAGCACTTGTTCTAAAACTAGTAGCACCAAAACACTTTCCTTTTAAACATGGTTTTTCATTAGATGAACTGTGGGGTTTTTTTTTGTTTTGTTTTGGTTTGGTTTTTTTTTTTTTGGTTGGTTTTTTTTTTTTTTGGTTTTTTGTTGTTTTTTTTTGGTTTTTTTTCCCTCTTTCAATGCAATCTAATATTCAAGCCAGGCCAGTTATTCAGCTGACTGTCTTCTGGGGGAGGGGTGTGCTGTATGTTCAAAAATGGTTTATTTTTTATCCACAAGCTTATTTTGAGGAGCCTGGTGTTCTATAAAAAACCCCAAACTTTTGAGTATTTTCTGGATTTAGAAATACTTTTTGTGAGAATAAAATGTCCAGATTAATCCAGGCCTTTTCTTTCCATGGTGTTACAGACACAAAGGAATAATCAAGACTGTGGATTTAAACTGATTTTGAGTCCACAGGCCACCAGATATTTCTGTGGGTTATTCCTGAAAGATCTATATGTTAGAATGATTTTTTCTTCCAGCTAGCTAATTTTGTATGGAGGCATAAACAGCAAAGAAAGCTCCCAATTAATAGGACAAGTAAAGCAATCAACAGGAAAAGCATCAGAGATCAAAGAGAAGAAGTGAAATATTCTGTAGATGGAGAGATAGAGTTCTTTTGATGTAGTGCAAGGTGCAAAGCCAAGAGCAGAGGAAGAAGAAAAGTTAGGAGGATAGTGAGGATTGAGAAGAGAGTAGAATATCATGAGAAAAGGTATTGTGTGAGCTGAACATATCTGAAAACAGTGGAGTCCTAAAGGAGGGAATTTGCCCAGATTTATGTTATAAAATTATTTTTTTGCTATTTCCAGCAAAATCAACATGCTTACTCTGATCACAGAAAGTTAATCAAACCCACCAATTCTTGGCAGCATATTTATGAACCATCACTTACATTAACAACAGTATGTACACAGTAACACACTTGTAAATCTCCATTTGCTTATTGTTGATTCGTGGGGTTTCAGTATTTCATCCTACCTGTTTTGTGTGAAGGAAGAGTATCTGTAACACATCTGAATCTTCATGATAGCCCTAATTTAGGTGTTACATGTATACATTTTCTGTGGCTTTCTGGGCCACCCATCTATTAAAAGTCCTGCCACTTGGCTGTTTTACATGATGTCAGCTCGTGATCTGGCTTTTTTTAGTCTGTTACCAAATCCTGACTTCTTAAAACATTAAATAAAATGTTTCTTTCAGGGTTAATTATTTTGGAGTGTGACAGAAACCAGCACCCATAAAGTTTGTTGACATAAAAAGAGTAGATGTGAAAATAAAAATGTATGCATGCCTACACTGAGCTCCTGAGCTAATGCATTGAGTTTCAGATTTTGACAGAAACTTGGCCTCCATCAGTCTTGACTCTGTTTAAGTGACAGGATGGCTGGCAGCACTCACCAGTGCTTGCAGGATGTACTAATATTTACAAGCAAAAGAAGGTCTCTGGCTTTGTTGAAATAACACCACTTTCTTAATTTGACTGCTGCTCCATAGCAGACCTTAACAAACAGCTACCAAGGGAGGAGGTAAAGGACTGAGCTTTCATCAAATGCTAATGTTTACCTTAAACTGAAAAAGTCACAATTATATTAAACAGATTTCTGAGGGCAAAGTATAAATAATGATATCATTCTTCTGGAATATCACGCTCAGGATGACAACGTAAACACTGAGGAGTTCCAAAAGCAAAATGCATGAAGGAGAAAAAATATTTTGGACAAGATTTCTTCACATAAGCAATTAAAAAATGCTTGCAAGCTTCCTGCCTGGTTCTGAGGTGTACAATTGTATGGGGGGAGAGGTGGAAGCGGATCTAGCATTTCCCTTTGACTAGTTGTTCAGGCAGGAGGAGTTGCAAAGTTTAAATCAGTTTTCAACCTTGGATGCAAAGCCACCTGAAGTTCCAGAGCAATTTGGCCTCACACTACCATTTCTGCTTAATTTTTGAAATAAGCAGGTAAAATATATAGAATTAATGTAATTGTTTGACACTGATAACGTTTCCATTCATCTGAAAGCATGGCTGTGTTCCATTGTGGAATGCTGTGGGATTTAGTTGTGTTTCTGTATGCATCTGCATGGAAGAGGTTAGTAATACACACCATTAGTGTAAATTATACATTGCTGTTATAAAAGTCATAACTTAGTTAAAGAATTTGCATGACCTCCCTCAATGGAATTATTCACAATTTGTAAAGCAATTTCTCTCTTCACCACCCTGTGCAGTAAAGAAATAAAAAGAACAAAAAAAAGCTTGGGGAATCAGTGTGGGTTTGCCCAAGATTATACAGCAAAACCACAGCAACATGTACAATTACATCTAGACCATAAGCAAATACATAAACCATCCCAAAAAATATCTGGGTGAAAAGCATCTCTGTAAAAATTAAAATTATATTGCTCCTGATGTTAATGGGCCAGCTCAGACAAATACACACAGGATCACTGGAATTCCCTCCACTGTAACCAGCATGAATTTGGATTTTGGTTCCAGAGTGAAATTTTACTCTGAGAGCATTTAATTTCAATACATGTTAAGACAGATAAAGTCTCTGAAAGGGTGTTTCTGTAATGATAGCAACAGAAAGTAAGAGCAGGATAACAAACCAACAAAACCCTTACTCACGGTGTCTGCAAGGCTCTGGCATGTTGTGTATAATTAGAAATGTGTACTGCTAAATAAATAATCAAATACGTTTTCAACGGCCATTTATAACAAAATAGCTAGAGAAACCTTTTGCTTTTCTGTGAGGGGCAATCAGACAGAGGAAACAATCTAGGAAAGGGAAGTGCATGATGCTGTACTGTGAGATACTGTCCCAAACACCCCAATGAGGGTCCCAGAAGCAAAACTTCAATGGGTATCTTGTCTCCCACATTTCTACTCACAGCCAGGCAGCAAGGCTCTTCCCAGGGTTCAGGTTTTAATGCTTTCTCTGCTAGGGAAAAAGTCTGCAAATGGAAAGGATGTGATCTGGGCTGTTGAGGTGTTCAGCCAAACACAGTGAAATACACAGCCTGAGGAATGGAACAATGAAGCTATCTCTGCTACTGGCCATGAGATCCACAAGTAGTTAATCTCACTGGGTGTTTCCAAATACAAATTACAGATGTTTCATCCTTCAGGAGGAGGTGATTTAAGATTTCAAATCTTTGATGCCATATGATACGCGACTTTGACATGTATATTTAACATATAAAATAACTGTTAATTTCCTTGTTCACTCTATCAGTTTTTAGACACTGTAAGTGTAATGTTCATGCCAGCTTTCTTCTGTTTTCTACACATAAGTGGCAGTATCTTCAGTGCAAAATGCCATGAAATCTGTTAAGCCTTTGGAAAACCACCTCAAGGAAGTCTTGGACATTCCATTGTATGAATGTTTTAAAGGATTATCTACCTAAAGGATAGGTAGAGGAGAAATTGCTGGCACTGACACGACCTCAGCAAGCAAATATGGCACAGATGCCACACACAGAAACAAATACTTTACCACAGCAAACTATTACCTTGTACTATTGGCTAAATTGGGTCACCAGGACCTCTGGAAAGCAGATCATTGTCAAGCAGGTATGTCTGAATTTAGATGTTAATGTTTCTGAACTTTGAAGCTGTGAATCAGGATAATGAGCAGAATTTGATCTTCACAGAGGTCTGTGGCACATTCACTTTCAAGGTCTTCACCACCACTTTGGATGACCTTTTGAATGCATCATCGCTTGCACCTCTCCCTGACATAGAACAGTATTTTTATTTGTGAAATTGCTCTAATTTCTTCACTTTCCCCTGAATGGAAATGAGAGTCCTGAATGCCAAAGCAACTTCCAGCGAATATTAAAGACCTTGTGACATTTCTATAAAAGAAACAACATATTTGAGTTTTATTTATGCTTTCCTGATGGTATTATCAAGCAAATTTTTTTCATCTTGCATCTTATTTGGGGTCACCATAGGGAACTTTTGCTGCTTTCCAGGAGAGTCTTGGCAGAAGCTGTTGTGGCATGAATTTAAAAGGGGCTTCAACATGTGGTCTTTCAGCAATCTTCTTCTGTATGTCTAGCTCTTTCCACCATACTATTACAGCAGCTGTAGATGTGGAAAAACTCACTTTTTCCCTTCTGCTTTTTGTAATGTAATTTCAATCCAAGTCCTGTGACACTGCGAAGCATCTACAGTTCCTGTGGATTTCAACATAGAAATACATTCCCTGTATTTCGCAATATTTCAAAACTAATTTTGTCAACCTGGAAGCTTTCAGATAGTTAAGTAATATTCCATTTCATACTAGCTTAACCCAAACTTGTAACCAAAAAGCCTCTAAACATTTGTATGGCTTTTTTTTTTTCCTAAGTTTTGATGAATAAAATTATTAGGAAACTAAAAACTGATTCAAATGGTCCCACATAATCCATGGGTCTGAAGCTTGGCTGCTCCTGTGAATAAAGAAAAAGGAACTATATTCATATAAAATATAACCAGTAAATTGTGTGACTGGCACCAGCACTCCAGCACCACTGCCTTTCAGATGCAAAATATTTCAGAAAGAGAATAATGCCTCAAAGTCCAAAACTTCATATGATGTTGCTCTGTATAAAATTTCACACTTCCTTACAAAATGTCATTCCCCTAGCTACAGTTATGCAAAGAAAAACAAAAATGAAAACAAAAACAAAACAAAACAAACAAAAGAAAAAAACAAAACAAAACAAAACAAAACAAAACAAAAAAAAAAAAAAAAAAAAAAAAAAAAAAAAAAAAAAAAAGACAAGGCCATCTTGGTTAAGGCCCATTGTTATTAATTACTAGAAAGCTGACATGATTCCTTGAGGGCTTCCCAGAGGGCACAGCTGTTTCCATACTCTGGGTTGTTTTGCTGTACATTACAGGAAAAGGCTACAGCACCTTTCAGCCCAAGGCATCTCAAACGTGTCATGAGCACTGTTGTGTTTTATACAGAAATGACACCGTGGGGCTGCAGGGCAGTGCAAGAAGTTGTCAAAGCTTCTTCTCAGATCAAGGCTTAACATGGCCTGATGCAGCTTGGGATGTCTGTGATGGAGACAACAAGTACTGGTCTTAAAAAATGGTTTTAAGTAGCCTTTTAAAACTTTCTGAAGTCTATATTGCAAAAAAGAGATGCTTTTATTGCTCCTTCTAAATACACTGTTCCTTCAAAAGAAAAAACTAGGACTGCTCACCTGCTTTTTGTCCTTGGCAAAAAGGAAAAAAATTCCTTTTCATCCTCAAACACTTGACTTGCAGTCAGGAAGGAAAAACAACTTTAAAATCCCTTGAGGAAAAAAGAAAAGAGCATAGATTTCAGTTTTATTGCTTTAAAATATTTTATGTCCCAAACTGAAATATTTGAGTGTCTATAGAGCTCCATGTTTGATGATCTTTATTGGATACATATATCTCTGTTTATAGAAACATTGTTTAATGATTCAAACATTGAATTGCAAAAATTATTCATTTTAGAGTGATAAAATATACCATCTTGCATTCTAATAAAATATTGAATAGCAGCTATAATATAGATTATAGTTGCAATGCCTCTGGTAGGATCTGACAACCCAAAATTGTTTTCATGGATGTCCTGGAGTTAAGGTTAATGCACCGAAGAGCTGTTACTCATCAGTGTGTAATACCAGCTGATACAGGTGTAATAATCCTGCAGCAGCACAGGGCAGCAGAGAAATTGCTCTTTGAAGCTGTAAATATGGGCTGTAGTGCAGAGGATGCTTCTCTCCATACAAGTCTAACTTCCAACCAATGTGTTATTAAAAATAAACAAAAAAAATTAGAAACAATTAAAACAAAAAATAACCCTGTCTTTCCCCAAAACAATTGACAGTAAAACCAAAGTTGTAACACCTCATATTAATCTTTATAGATACTGAAAATTTTTAAGTGGAGTCTTTTTCTTGCCCAGTTTTAATATCCCCCTTCCTGCAACTCCCATGCCAAGCTTGACATTGTAGGACAGCTGTATTATTTAGTGTCAGCAGTATTCTTGCAACAGGTTTAGGAGCACCCTTCATTATTAACAGTAGGATTTATTCTCATTTTACTGGCATACCCTGACAAAGGTCCTGGATTTAATTAAATTAAATTAATTAAAAAGGGGTATTTATTTTTAAGCCTGTGCAGATGTAAAGAGAATTGTTTTTCTCCAGAGAGGTCAGCTACAAAAATGGCAACTCTAATAATACACTTTGCTAAATTACTCTTCTATTTTCAGCCTAGTGTTATGTCCTTGGTTGTATTTATCTGATGCTCATCTCCATTGTGTCAGAGCTATCCACAGAATGAAACATTTAGCATCCCAGTAAGAGAGGAAAAAAGCTCCTTTTTTGCTGCCCCTCAGCTAGAATATAAAATCAGTCAGTTGTAAAAGTTTATACAAAGGATAGATATTTTGCAACACCCTTCTTAAGAGTGGCCAAGCTTGTGCTTTCTTATGTTTTGCAGGGAATCAACTGAGAGAATTTGGATCCACCACCAAGAAAATTCTTTCCCTGTCAACCAGACTCTGCAGATCTGGAGATGTCAAATTCAAAGACCACATGCTAAAGAGTGGGCTCTCCTTTGCTTGATTGCAGGGAGTCCCATCTGCCTTGTCTTAACGTTGACAGGAGGGTTTCTGTGCCTTATCAGATGCCAGATTCATTACAGGGTTGAGGATTTCAGGAGAACATAGCCTTCAGCAGAAAGAGCAGTCTTTCCAGTATAACAGAGAAAGTAATAAGGCTCCAGAATAAACTTCGTGGATTTAAGACCAAATAAGAAATGAAATATTTTGTTCAAGTGAGTTCTCTCTTTAAGGAGCAAATCCATTAGGCAGGATAAACTTTAGCATTGTTAAGTAAGGATGAAATCATCAGTTCCCTTCTGAGAGTCAGGATGCCTGTCCTATCAGTCTGGTTTCTTTTAGATGCCCAATGTTGCTTTGAGAAGAGTCAGAGTGGCTGCAAAAAGAGACCATTCTTCAAATCATAAGTCTTCTTCTATTTTAAAGCTGAAAGGAATATTAAAAAATTAATTAAAAAAAAAAGAGATAACTTGCCAAGTCATCTTTTTTAACAGTATCTTCTTCAGAGAGGTATTATAAAGGAATTTTCTAAATTTGCTTAACAGAACAGTTTGATTTTAATCTGTCACTGGACTTATCTGCAAAATTGCAATTAAACCAAAATTTTGACAACAATTTGGAGAGGACTTTTTTTTCTTTATTCCAACTCATTCTTGCAATCAGCAGAGTTTATTAATAGGTCAATATTTGCAAATATCACTTCTAAGTTACTTGCAGAATAACAAAAATTTAGGAGCATTTGTGATATAGAATGAGAAAATAAGATTTTGCCTGATTTGTTTAGCGATTATCTCTTCAAAACCAGAAGTGGAGGGGAGTCTCAGTAGGAGCTGGGAGGAAGGTTCATATAGGAGTTCTGACCAGCCCTTCCTCTCCCTCTCTGCAGATCCACCTTTAGAGCACACTTTGCCGAGCAACTTTTGCTGTCTGCATCAAATGCCTCTACAGGTTACAATTTAGAGTGGAAAAAAATAATGTGGAAAACATTAGTGTGGAAAGCTGCCAACTATCTTCAAAAAGCTTCCTTACCACAGAGTTTTTTGGTAAGCATTCATGGTCCTTACCTATTTACAGGTTAATCACTGCTAACAAATACTATCAGAACTGGAATTTAAATGCCTACAGGCATATTTGTTGCTATACAGTAAAGCAAGGAAGGAGAGCTTCCACAGTGTCCCAGTGCAAGAGAAAATGGCCACTGCAGTGGTTCCAACAGGCTTTTCCAGATGGGAGACTCATTAATTTAACAGCAGGCATCTGGAGGAAACCTAAGGTACAGAGATATTAATTATTGCTGAATACAGTGCCACAAAACAAAGTGAAAACAATTGTAGTTATTCAAATTCAGCAGTAATCAGTTTAGTCCAGGAACAGAAAATATGAAAGAGTCTCTTTCAATGGCATGAAAATGTTGTCAATATAGATGTGGTTATAGCAATGAAAGAAATGCAAAAACACCAGCCAGCAGCACTGCTGTGGAAGGTTGTCAAGGATCCTTGACTGATCACACAGATCTTTTTCTAGGGTTGCAGACTATCCATGTCCCTGCTCATATGTTTCCTAAACCATAATATTCTGTTAATAAATGCAAGGTAAGATGATAAACTGGATACAAGTCAAACTCTGCTTCTTAAAATATTCTTGACTGTGATACTTTCAGCTTTGTTCTTTGTGTGTGACTGTGAGATGCCAGAAAAGTATTTGACATAAAAAGTGAGGGGGACAAGCTTCTTCTTGCCTTCTTGAATGCTTTCTTCATCTCCTCTTGCTTCAGTTTACAGTGCCTGAAACTTATTTTGCCAGTGGTCAGGTTCAGCAAATGCAAGGATGGATGTGACTGTTGCTTCTCTCAGCTGCCTCTTCACCACTCAGGTATTTCTCCAGTTTCCAGCTTCCATTCCAGTTTCTCTTCAACTTGCTTTGGATTCATGAGAGGGCAGTCGGTCTCTTCAGTTGTAGGCATTTTGGGGAGCAGATGGAGGCTTCCTGGATCTTTGTACAGCATTCTGATTGGATACACTGGTTCTTATACCTCTGCAAACAAAAAAACAAGAAATATCTTTACAAATGTCAATACATAAACTTCCTACAGACAAGCACTCGGACCTTCATCCTTTCCATCTCTCTCTCTAAGCTCATTTTGTATCTTCATTTCCAGTTCAAGAGACAATCCAAGAAAACCAAGTCTGCCCCAGGCATGTAGGGATGGAAATTCCAGCATCAGAAAACCTGCTAGGGCAAAACTTGCCCATCAGCTGTCAGCAGGCTAACAGGAGTCAGAGCACTTGAGAGACTGAGAGCCTCTTTGATTTCCATCCTAGCACAGCCTCTAGACTGGATTTTGCTTTGTCTTCACAACCAGAATATTTATCTCAGGGAATAGGATAAGGATTGAGGCTGCACACTAAAATTTATTGTTTTGCCACGAAGCAGAAAATTGTTGCAGTCCTTTTGGTGACTCAAAGAATTTGGCATGAGCCATTAAATCACAGTGGGATAAATCAAAAAGCAACCTCTTCCCTGACATTTTTGGAAATCTGAAATTCACACTGCCCCACTGCAGCTCCTCTGTTTTCATCATCCACTGGCTGAACGGGAGTCAGTTTCCTGCTCCCCACATTTCCACCAGGCCTATCTGTAGAGAAAACAGATCTTTTGCTTACCAGAGGAGCATCTGCTGAGACAGATGTGCTTGGAGTTTGCAGGGCACACAGAAAGGGATACCAACTTTTCACAGCATTTGCTTCTTACAAAGGGTAAGAAGAGGCCAGCCTAAATTTGGTGAGTAATAGCTTTTAAAGCTAAATAAAATCCAAAGAGCTGCTTGAAAGCTATGAGAACTGCAGCACTATGAATCACCTAGTAAGTACATGAGATATCACAGTCAATGAATGGTAAGAGATGAAGGAAGTCTGTGCAGGCTGATGAACCAAACTTTTTATTGCATGCCTGTACACATTTTGTATTTGAAATGTCACAAAAACAGAAAGAGCAGGCTTAGCTACCTAAGCTATACCTACATGCCTCTGATCACACAGACATTCTGGAACGACTAGAACTTCAAATAAAATTGCATTATTTCTTTCCCATAAACAGATGCAATACTTTTCAATGGCATCATGGCACAATTATAGGAGCCCTTCTTGTAGCCCAGGTCATCAATCTCCCAGTGATACAGATCTCAAAAAAGAACTTTTATAGCCCATCAGCTCCAAGGACTAACTGGTGAATATAAAAGATTCCTGACTCTGCAGCCTAAGCCTCCGTATTTCCCAAGCCTGAAGGATGCATGGGATTAATTTTAAAATAAAGGCAGTGGATCCATAGGTCCAGTCATTCATAGAAAGAAAAGAAATGCACTGTCTTTAAAAGTCAAATATATGGCCAGACCCACCAAAACCCAGAGAAACTGGCGATTACTTTCTTAATTCAAAAGGTACAGTCTCACCAGCTAGTTTGCAAAGGACTATTTAAAAGGATGCAAATTTAGATTTTGCTCAAAAATCAGTTAATAAAACAGGAAGATGAACAGAAGAACTTCAATTCATTTTGAACTTAAATTGAACATCATATGTAGTTTGAATTTAAGATCATTCATTGCCATTTGTGGACCCCAACAGCAGAACACACAATTAATAAAAAGTGAAACTAGCAGTCAAGTATCTGTAACACAGCTAACACAGAGAAACCAGAGCATGCTTGGCATTAAGGTGCAGATAAAGATACTACTAAAAGAAAATGTTTACATACAAATCTTAATGGCATCAGACCCTTTTAATCACTAGAGCTAAAATAATTACAATGTCCAACTCTTAATACTTGCCAGGTAACACTAGATCCATGGACATTTTCTAACCTGTATAAACCTGAAGATACTTTCTTCCAGGCCCCAAAGGAAAGAGTAATTTATGTGCATGTGGATGGCCAGAGCCATCATCAGGCTGCCCACTGAAACCAGACAAAACCCTGGAGGCACAGGAATTGGGACTGACTAACTGGACGTCTCTGGTGACAATGGAGCAGATGCTGCTGAACGTCTTGGTGTTGGGAAGGGGCTGAGAAAAGATCACTCAGGCACCTCATCCCCACTCCACAGGAATCCCAGCAAGTTCCTGGAGCTGGGTAAGCTGCAGCACCTAAGGATAAATAATGCCTCTGATAAATTTAACCTGAATTTCTGATGGAGGCTGCTCAGGTTTTCAATCTAATATCACAGTTAATAGACCTCCCTTGATTTTTCATCTTCAGTTCAAGTATTGTTTCTGACCACTAGCGAAATATTTTGCTAAATTATTTCTGTAATGTGAGCTGTATTGATTAATCAGTCCTAGTTTTAATAAAACACTTATTTTCCCTGATCAGATAGATGAGTTTAATTCACATTACAAGGAGGCATAATTGTGAGCCTGACTATTTCAGCGACAGCAACCCACTAAAACAAATTCTAATAAACGTTGGATTATAGCATTTTAGAGCCTTTAAAATCTTTCTTTTTTGGTCTCATAACACTTCCCTTCAGCAACATACCTAAAAATATTAAAGCTGCTATAAAATTTATTAGCTGGAAGTAGAGTATAAATGTATTCCTTCTCTTACCATGTATGACCCTGCTACTCCCCTGCTTGTTAATAAACAGTTTCCAATCCCATATAAAATGTGCTTGATGCATTATTGCATTGCTGATTGTAACTTTTGTCAGCACCTTAGTGACTGACATCACATAATCACTTGTGCATCTGGTTCCTGGCTAGGAATGTGGTCAGATTGGTATATGTTTTACTTAATTGCCTCTGTACCTGGGCCCTGTTTAATGGCTTGAGGAAACCTGACCTATTGATGTCTCGTCCCCTATAAAATCCATCACTTCCGATGCAAATAGTTGAGCATGTGAACTTATTTCACTTGCCATCAGTTATGCTGGGAGCAAAATGTGGTTGGTAGAAAATAAACACCAAAAGAATATAAATGCAGCTGGAGCAAATTCTGTTAGAAGTTTGAATGCATCTTCAGGAGAAATTTTTATACTCTTCACACAGGGGCAATTAATAATTTCACTAGAAAACATTATTTTTAGAAATGTCAAAACCCTGGGTTAAAAGCTGAAAATAGATGGCTGTCCTTCTATACATTTTATTTGATTCAATCAGTTGCTGAATCGTTGTTTTAAAATGCCTAAGTCAGGAAATAGCGATCCAGTCACAGCTCATTATTGCCCAATGGGGTCACAGTCCACCTCTGATCTAGAAGTAGGCATAGAGGGAAAACTTCAAGTGCTCAAGAGGATGTAGTGGAAAATACTTTAAGTCTTACAGAATAGTCTAAAATAACATTAAATAATTCCTGTCAGCTTCTAAAACCAATCCTGAGTAAAAGTAGAAAATTTTGCAGAATTGCAAGAATGTCTTTAAAAATGACCTATAACTTTGTAAGTGCTGTTTTATATTGCAGCATTGAAAAAATAAGAGTCTGAGGCTTATTTAAAGAATCTCACTGAGTGTGAAGGAAGAAAGCAATTGCCTGAGAGAAATGATAACATGCTGGTTATTGCCTACTAAGCTATTGCAATTATTACAAGAGAGAGAGAGAGATTTGTTTACCTGCCCATAAATATTTTTATTCCTAAACTTGCACACCACTGTTTTCTTCACCACTGTAGTAGATCATTACTTCAATTAGCCCCTTAGAAATATTTATCCACCATTCTGAATCTACCTAGATTTCATTTAAAAAAAAATCTTGTAGATTCTTGTTAGTCACCCTAGCAGCTCTTAAAACAGGGAAAGTGATTTTTAAAAAGCACATAGCATCAAAAATAAAGAAAAAAAAAGTATATAATTTTCATCAATATATAATGGCAATGCTCCGATAACCTTTCCAAACCAGCTAGATCCATACAGCCTTCAAAAGCTTCTGTCTCAAATTCTGCTTCCTTCTCCAGCAGTGAGCCTTGAACCTTTTTCAACTACTTTTAAAGAAAAATATGCCATCTATTTTTTAAAGACATAGATGGTCCCTGCTAGGGATTTTCAAATAAAGTGGTCAGTTGTGTCTCTATCTGCAAGTAGTGCAGACAGTCAAGCCAAATCTCCTATGAAAAGACACACACGCTGTTTTCCACCATCAGGTCACAGGCTCTGAGAAGACACTCCCCAATAAATAAAACCCCAAATTGAAAAAGCAACCCCAAATTCTCTAGGAAGAAATATGTCATTGAATCCTGGCAGACTCACTTGCAACCATGATGAATAGAAGTATTTTTAACATCTGGAGTTTTTGAAATTATTTCTATCAAAACGTCTCAGTTCACTAGAATTACACAAGAAATCAAGTGCTTTTTGGTGGTCAGAGAGATTATAATATTTCTTCCCACAATTCAGCTCAAATTGCAGATTCCTTTTAAGAAAAGAAAGTTAACTTGGGTCCAGCTGTGGTATAGCCATATGAATGCTTTATTGTGTACAATAATTTGTGCCATCTGCTTTGGCTATTGAAAAATTGGTTAGCAATTGTCAAATTGGTCTTTTTGTGAAATGCCTCAGCTTTGCCAATGTAAAACTATAGAATATGGCTTTCTGTTGCACTACTGCATATGAAAACATCAAAATATTTGGCAATGGCATTTCCAGAATTGCAAAATTGTTGTATAAAAGATTAGCTTCAAACCCCACAAAAATACTTATGTCTGCTGGTTTATAGATCAGCTTCTAACTGCAAAGTGACTTTTCATATTCTGCAGAGTGAAGAAGGTTTGCCAGAAACTTAGCATTATAAATGAGTTTGTCATGAAACTTAAACCAAGTATTGCTAATGATCACCTTGAGTATATAAACAACTTTACTGGTTCTTACTGTCCTGCATCCTTTTTCCTCTTCTTTGCATCATGTACATAACAGTCATTTTTCTCTTCACTGCTCTGTCTGTTCCTGATAACCACTCTGCTTTGTAGAACTAGGTGTCTTGAGCAAATACTGAAAATTAATGTTTCATGGCTGAAATTAAAAATAGGGATGTATTAAGTATCCTAAAACAATTTCCTGGGCCATTCCGAGGGAAAAAAAGGGGAGGGGAGGGGAGGGGAGGGGAGGGGAGGGGAGGGGGAGGGGAAGGGAAGGGAAGACATTTTAATTGTCTTGGAAATTATGTGCCACAGTTTAAACATGTATCTACTGCACACTAAGTTATGGAACAGGGTAGCTTGCAGGAAGAATAATGACACAAAGACATGCCACAATTCCTGAGTTAATGCAAGGAACAGTTGGTTATATGATATCCCTCAGTGAAAGGTAAAACAAAAAAACCCAAGCCCATATTTAGTTAAAAGGTATCTAGAAGATCCAGCTTTGAAAAACCATTTTCTGACCCTACATCAAGCAGCTCTCCCTTCTCTATTATCTGTTCTTTCATCTTAATGCATCCAATAAAAAGTCCAGCTTTCCATATCAAGTCTTACTTCCCTTTTATTTCCTGTTTGCCTGTGATGTTTCCTGATGCTTTTATCCACATGAAGTATCACTTAAAGCTGTCTTGATAAGAATTCTTTTATTGGGAGTTTGCAAGAGCAGCAGTAGATGTTTATACCTAGGGTGATCCTAGCCTCCTACCTCCTAGCCTTCTGAGTAACAAACCCAATTACCTGCATGCAGTTCCTGTATGAAGGGGAAAAGGCTCTTCCATCAACTTCTTCATCTTGCAAATAGGGCAAAGAATGATTCTCCCAGTCTGTTGCACATATTGCAGTGTTTTCCTAAGAGATGCTCCATTTATCTTAGATGAAGCAGCAACAGGAAGTGCTGCTAAGTCCTGATATTTTTTTTCAGAATTTTACAATATTTTAGGTAGGTCTGAGATCCTCAGCTGCTGGAGGCCATCAGTCAAGACAGAATGGACCTGTCCTAGGGCAGCGCTTGCAGGAAAGCAAGTGAGCACACACAGGCAGGACCTACAAAAGCAAAGCAAGCACAACAGGGCTTCTTTTCTGCTATGGGAGGTACAGTAAACAAGAATAACAAGCCCTCAGAAACTAGTTCACTCACCCAGCATAGCTGCCTGTGCAGGGTCATCATAATTCACAGTTTGAAAGCCCCCACCACTTGACTAACAGCTTCACCTCCATCTTCTTATACCCTACCTTCAGGTGTTTATAAACATGATTTTGACTTAGCAGGGCTTCTCATACTAATACATGCTAAATGTGAGAGAAGATCAAGGCTGAGTTGAGCCCTAAGTGCACAACCCTGACTGTGACTAGCAATGGTCAGCCTCTGCATTGCCATGTGTCCAGATGGATCTTCCCTGAGGCAGCAGCTATGGTTTTAGACTCCACAAAGACCACCCATAATGTATTGTGCCCTTTATGATGAAGAGAGTGGGGACATCCTAATTGTGTGCTTATCATCAGAAAGCTTCAGAGGAAGGGTCTCTGTAATTCCTTCTTTACAGCTAGGGCAATTGCAAATTTTCTGTCAATCCCCTGCATTTATAGTATTGAATTGTTCCTTCAAGTAGCCATTTAAAACCCCCACTTCCCTGCATGATTCAGAATCTCTGTAACATCTTTTTGCTTATTTAGGAGCTGTGTTTGTGATGGTCACAGCCTTACCAGGCTCAGGACATCACACCCTGTCACCTGCTGTCACACATCTGCTGTTTCCATGGTATTCTGGGGGTGTTTAACTTTCAGCTAGCAGATGTGGCTCAGTCCAGACTTGTTAAGAGACTCTGTTTTTCTCCAAAATCCAAGTGTCATCTAGGTAGACTCTAGTAAAATCCAGACCATCCCAAATCTGTTGGTTTTTCCAGTGAGTTGTCATAGGTGTCAAGGAAAACCCAAGCAGCAGGCAAGGGAAATAGTTTCTTCTGCACATATAAGGTGTTAGAACGGAACAAATGTGTTCTGTGTTTCTCCTAAGGAGAGTTTCAGAATCCTGTTGATGCCTCACATGTAAAAAAATACTTGGTTTCAGCAAGACCTCCATTCAGAAGCAATGGAATCCTTTTACACATTGAATTTCTTCCATTTGGCTTATACTTAGGCAAGGGAATGTGTCCTCTTTGCACCTTGAGTGTCTGGGGGTTTTACTTATGTTTGTGTGATCAAAAGTCAACCCACCTCTTCTGCAATGCAAAGGGAACTTGGCTTCAGACTTGAGCTGGGGAAAGTTTGTCTTCTTCCATCTACTCTTTCAATTTTTCTGCCACATTTAGAAGGGCTTCCTAAGAAAATATGGTCTCTGCCTTTTTGCTGACTGAGATCAAAAACTAGGTATGCTTCCACCCCATTGATGGATGCATCTCATTGAGTTCTAATTACACACATTGTATGTGTATTTTCTTCCTTTTTGTAACCTATCAGCACATTCAGGCAGCATACTGCCACTCCACATAGAAAAGATGACTGACCTAACTCCTACATTCTACTTTCTCCTTCAGCTGGTTTCACTGTCAAAGGAATGATTGTATCACTCTTTGTAGCACCAAGCCAGGTCATGTTCCTGTGGCCATCTCCAACTAAACAAGAACTTTTGTTTGCACTTGAGCGTACATTCATTTTCTTTTGTGATACTGTACTTAAGACAGTAACCCTGCTGTCACTTGGTTTCATCTGCGCACTCCTTAAAACCTGTGGCAAAGTGAGGTGATTTTCCCCCCATGCTTTGTCCTGTGCTTTTTGGCACAGCTCATGATGGTCAGCATGCACTCTGTATAACTCTGCCTGATTTACTAATGCTTTACCACCTCAAAGCTCATCTCTCACCCAATTCTCGATTCTTTATCTTCAGAGTGTGCACACTTTCTGCTCCTCATAAGTCTCATTTTAGACCCAGAAGAGCTTTTTTGTCTTTTGTACATATTACATCTCCAAAGCTTGCAGGAAGCTTGCATGGAGGGGAGAGTGCAGGCACTCAGATATCTTCATTGACGATGTGGACCAGCCAGACACCTCTTCATAGTGACTCAGTGTTCCTTCAGCTTTTCCTCTTCACTGCCCTGGCCTGAGGGAAGCGCAAAAGGGGACAGGCAACTCTCAGTGGGATTTGACAGAGAAAGTAAAAATCCCTCCTGGCTCACTTTTGTGCACCTGTAGTGCACTTCACCCTGTGCATGAGCAGAACAGGAGGGGAGACATGAGCAAGGAGCTCCAATGGTGGCTGTCAGTTTCAGAAAAACTTCCTTCTCTGATGTTCAGTTTCCAAAACATGAGCTGCAATTCTACTCTGAACTTGAAGAGATGTTTGTTATTTAGGTGATAGTGAGCATGTCTGACTGGACTTGTACTTCATTTCAGTGCACACATTTACAAGTTTAATATAGACCAATATATTGGTGTAGCTGCCTACTGCTGCTCACCCCAGGGAAGGACACAAGAACTCACAATCATGCCAAAACTGTATTGAAATATAGATCTGAAAAGGCATAACAAGCAAGCTTCTGAAAAGTAAACCCACCACTTAAAATTAATGAGAAAAATTTGATATTTTACTCAAAAAAAGAGACTGGCAACTTACCAGCCCTCTCTGAGCAGCCATCATCCCACATAAGTCAGTAAGCCTTTCATCCTGAGAGCTTCGAATACAACATGTGACATTAATCCCTGTGACATGGCAAAACAATGTGTACCAAAGAATTTGGCCAGTGGCAAAGAGCTTTGCTTTTCGTTAGAGGCCAGTCATTCAAGCAGCATGTGTGGTCTGCAAGTGGCTCTATTCATTATCCCCCTAATTCCTGCTGGGTGTCCCTGTGCGGGGCTGTTTGCTGGGTTCATTCCTGACTGCAAACTGAGCATTATTCCCTGTCCTCCTGTGCTGAACCACCCTGTCTGGGAGGCTGCAGCCTCTTGCCTTGCAGGCCGTGCAAGGACAGGAGGGAGCCCAGCCAGGCAGACAATGTTTGTAACGTGGCACCCAGCAGTGTCATCTGGCCTGCAGCTTCCCAAGAGTGAAATCCACTTCCAAGCCACAGCAGCTGGCCCAGTATGGACAGGATCCTCTGTTAGAAATCTGGAAATCCTTCATAACCCTACAAAAGTAAGGAAACAAGCGTTGTCTGGGGCAGTGTAAAGCTTCTGCCTGGGATAGAATTAGAGGAGACAGTAAGAAGGTGTCTTTGGGCATCCCTCCAGTGCTTGTATTCCCTTTACACAGTCAAGTCTCTCTTACAGGAAAGTCTCATACCTGAGGAGATTCCTGTCCATTGCAGCTCTGCTCTTGGAAGCTGCTGCATCTCTATTTTCCCACCTGTAAAAGAAGCTGCCTGTTAACTTCTCTGTCTCTGTAGAGCACTTGCTGATGAAAAGTATTTTATCAGGCATCGTTTCTATGGAACTGTTTCTGTCTGTCACAACACAAAACAAGATGTGCACACAGGTAATTTTTTTCATAAGTCAGTTTACCAGTTTTTCAACATATGCAATATAAGATGCAAGAAATGTACTACTGTAGTTCAAAGTTCTATTCCATTAATGGGATTATTGCCTACCACTTCATCAAATCAAGCTTGGTTCATCCACTCTCTGTAAATATTCACTCAATGTATTTTTAGAAAAACCCACAGTTTGTGATTTGCATACTTTTCTGTCTAAAGTAAGAAAAAAATAAAAGGTAGCTAAAACTCCATGTCAATATGTTTGATTCTGTTATGCCTTTAACTACTTTTAGCATACTTTGTTTTAATTTTCTTCTTAGATATTGAATTTTATTTTTTAAGGGAATTAGAAAACATGTAGTGATTCTTGGAGACTGCCTTTTTTTTTTTTTTTGCCTCTCCTTAACTGGCATATGGTTCTTTTCTATTAAGGTTTCACACCTCTAGCTGACATATAATCTGTTTGCTAAGAAAATAGGCTTTTATCAGGTTGTGAAAAGTTCCTTACAAAAAGAAAATCCAGAGTATTTTGATAGTTTGCAAAACATCTGGAACTTTTTCTTCTCCAAATGCATTAAGGCTTTTCTTTCTTAAAGGACAGAGGTCCTCAGCAGGCTCTGAAGGCAATGGGTGGGAGATGCAATGTGTGCTGTAACTCAAGAGTTTAGAAACCACAGCAATGTTGCTGAAATAATAGAGATAAAAGGGAAAGTAGGGCTAAGCCACTAGTGCATCCAAAACCAGCTGGCTCCCAACAGGGATTTCCACTTTGGTTTTAAAGGGGTTTGGTGATTTCACACAGGCTAAAGCTGGTCTCCACTGCTCTTTGTGCCTGGCAGCACTTGCCCAAGAGACATGGACAGTTTGGGAGGACAAAGTGGAGAATAGAGGTCAGGAGCCTGGCAAAAGACTCAAGTGTGCCATGGGGACATGGCAGAGAGGGGAAAAAATCCAGCACAATTTCAAAGGGAATGGGTTTCAGATCCAAAACTAATCATGTTTCATCATTTGTGGTGAAAGAAAAACAAATTCATTCTGTCTGGGCCAAAAAAAAAGGGCTATCTCCAAGCTTTCTCAATTCAATTGTTTCTTGATGAAAGAATTATTGTGAAATTATTAAATCAGAAGTATTCCTTTTGAAAATGTCAAAGTAAAATATTTTGAGTTTCAGAAGCTAGGCAGATTTTTTTTTCCTGAGGGGAAATAGTCTTTGAGACAAGTATGCAATGGGATATAGATTGTTATTTTGCTTTTCTCACATTTTCTCCCTTTTTATCTTTCAGGGTTACTTAGTGCTTCTTAAGTCCATTTAGCACTCCATAAGCATTCTCAAAACCAGCCATAGATCTCCCAAAAGAGGAAGGAGCTTCTTTTCATAGCTCACTCACTATTTTTTAATGTCTAGGACAACGTACTGGTGATAAGTTTTATTTATACTCACACAGGACATTGGCTAATGAGTAAATATTGCAATTTTAAAATCCATTTTAAAAATTCATTCAATGTTTATGGCTCAAAATGAAATATCATTAGCTAAATTTTATATGACAACATTGATCATACTGTGGAGATTCAGGTAAACATGCTATGTATTTACAAAAGCTTGCTATTGGTAAAAATCACACACACAATCCAGTTACATAGGTTTAACATGCTCCTTGATGTCTGAAAGGAGGGTTAAATGAACTGGTTTAGATAAATGTATCTGACTGCATTTGCCATGGTCTGAGAGGTCTTGCAAGGAGAGGTATGGTGTGTGTGAGAACCCGCCATGCCTACTTCATGCCTCAGCTCCTGCTGCAGCCCACCAGCCTCTTCAAGAACCAGATAACTTTCCTTATCTCATTGGCCACAGGGCTGAGCGTGGTCTAGGTCACTGCAGCCACATGATGTTGCCATCAGGGAGCTCCAAGTGCACTGTGGCACACACGTTGATGAGACCTGCGGAAGTTTTGTGTGGAACTGGTTTTCAGCAGCTCTGGCACCAGGTACCAAAACCTCTCATGTTGTTTCATGACCCCTTCTGGCTGCACTGTTTTACAACTGTAAATTATCAGGCATGCTAACAGTATGAAACCCAGTGCAGGGTTTGGCAGTTTTTTGCAAAGCCAGTTTGTACCCAAAGCAGCTCTGTTTTTTTTTTTTTTTTTCTGCAGAATTCATTCTTGCCAGCAAACTTCAGCCACTGAAAAAGTGCTGAAACTCAGTGAAAAGAGAGAACACACCTTGGAATAACACTTGGCTCTCCAACAGTGATGCTGTACTCCTTAAGCAGAGCTGTGGCACAGCCCACAGCAAATTTCCATACTGGACTGGTGAGCAAATGTTACACAAACTGTCCTCAGTGGTAGGATGAGCTGCACCCTCCCATCAATCATAGCAGACACTCTGGAACACTCCATGGACTTGGAACCACCCTGGTGACAATAGCTCCAAATCAGAGTGGAAACACATTTGTGCAATGGTACTAAGGTACTTGTGCTGTCTGTTCAGCCTGATCAGTTGGGATGACAACAAATTTTAAATTCTCAGTCATCACTTCAATGGCTTTTGGGAGCTGAACATCTACTTCCAAAGAGAAGGAACAGGAGATTTTAGGAACTAATTCAACTGGCAACCCATTCTGTCATGTTGCTACCAGAGGAAGCTGAAACATATTTATATTCGTTTTCCTGGCTCTAATCACCTCATAGGAAGCTAGGATACATAATTATTACTGAAATTAACATAAGTGCTTCTCTGTTTTTGTTGCTTAGTGCATAGCTTTTGTATAGCACTACCCAAATGCAGATGAAATTGCATTATAATTTTATAGTTATTAATTTCTTACCTCCTCTTGATTTGAATCAGGAAATGGGGTTTATTAGTAAGAAATATGAAAAAATGCCGCGAGCAAGCAAAAATGGTCACAAATCTGAAAGAGAAGGTGTTAATTTCCATAATGGTTACAAGATTCAGAAGTCTGTGAGACTTTGTTGCATGTGTCTTGGCAAGGAATTAATAATCTTCACATGCTTTGTCCTGGTGATTGAAATAAATTACTTGCTTAAATTGCTAAGCAAGATGACCCATCTGTTGGCCCATGCTTGTTCAGATTCTCAGTAGGTTTATTATTCAAAATAATGACTGCCATATGCAACAGTAAACAGTTCTTTTAGAATTGGCTGAAAGATCCTGTGCTGCTTTTGAAGGCAATTTGCAGAAATTGTTCATGCTCCCCTCCAGAACCTGCCATTCAACCAAACTCACCCTGACAGAGCTATTGCTCTGCTTTTCTGAGAAGGCTGGGACAAAACCAAAGCAGAAGCCTGGACGAGATCAGATTATACTTCATGAATGGAGAAGTCTGAAAATTATGGATTATACAGCTGTGCAGCCCCAAACAGCACCAGGTATGTCCCAGTTTTTTTGTTTATTTGCATCACCGAAGGAACTATCATATAAACCAGTCACAGGAGTGATCAGTATGTTTAAACA
Organism: Vidua macroura; assembly: GCF_024509145.1. Classification (NCBI taxonomy): domain Eukaryota; kingdom Metazoa; phylum Chordata; class Aves; order Passeriformes; family Viduidae; genus Vidua; species Vidua macroura. The sequence continues at coordinate 32,986,119 of NC_071571.1, forward strand.
TGCAGTACAAAATCTATCTAAGCTGGCAGCAGTCACTCTGACACTCCCCAAGCCAAAGAGAGAAAAAGATTGTTCCAATCCAAATTCACCTCTTTTTTAGAAAACGCCTGCATGATTAGCCAAACTCTATAATGCTCCTTCAAGGTCAACAAATTCTGTCCATCAGACCCAGGAAGGCAGAGCATCCCAGGGATGAGGGCTTTCCTTGAGCACATTGCCCCTCACAGGCCCAGAAGCACAAACCAGGAGATCTCCAGCATAAGCATCTCTGCGGTGGGATGGGGCAAGGGTAATGGCAGGATTTGAGTCATCACAGAGACATCACCACTTGCTGTCAGCATGCCCAGAATGAAAGGTTCATGGCACAGGGAAATTTGTCTAGATAAGGGAGTGGTTTCCCTCCTGAAGAACTAATGAGTGCAGTTAGAGGTGAATATCACCTATTGGATGACCTGGAAACGAACACCATCAGGTTATTCCCTTGGCAGCTTCTTCTGCCCTCAGTCATTGGTAAGCTCACCATTCATGTTATAGCTGGCAGCATCACAGCACTGAGCAAGCATGGTGCAAAAAAGCCATCTGTCCTCAGCAAGGGAGATAGAGCAGAGGGGAAACCTCACCCTGCTCCCCACACTGGTGTGCAGGTGCCCACAGCTCACGGTGCTGGGTGTAATTAAACAAAACCAGACTTGCCACCAAACTCTCTGCATGCCTTTACAGGTTCAAGGATGTGCCTGTGTGTTGGATTTGATCACCTCCTGTGTTTTATTATTTTTTATCAGTGAATTTCTGTTAAATTCCACTGGCTCCCATCCTCTAACCTTTCCCTGTTAGGGAACGGCTGAGAGCCAGACTTTTAAAAACAGTCCTCATATACATCTACTTAATAAATAAATAAATGGCAAGGTTCCTTTTCATAATTTCCTTTGCCTCTAATTTAGACCATCCACATTTCATCCCCAGGCTGAACACACATTCAATTCATACAAGACCCATAAACTATGTTAAGACCACAGAGCATCCATGATTTGTTCATGATGTTAATAGTGACTCACCATGGCCAGATTACAGATGTTAAATTGCTGATGGATGGCCCACATCCAGCACATGGTATTCAGCTGAAGTATTAATCACGTGTGGAAAGATCTTTCTTTTCGCTGTTGGTCCCTGTGAATAATGAAACCCCTAATACAGTGTATTGTACTTTACAAGCTTACTGAAATGAACTCCCTTCTAAAAAGAGAAAAGGATAACACTATTAAAGCAGCTGAATCCTGTACATGACATGATGACATATTAGGACTTACTGGATAGCTAAATGAACAAACTCACTTTTTGTTGATTTATGCCAGCAGCACCTGCCTTTCTTTCCCAGGAAGGGAAGTTTTCTTGTTTCCCTCTTTCTTTGTTGGAAACAGATTACTTATTGAGTGTGATACTGGCTTAGTAGACAATTGTTCATGAAAAAACACAGTGTGTAAAAGAACAGGAAAGAAAGACTAAGTGCAGATTTGGGTAAGAAATAACTCATCTGGAGTTGGAAATAATGTTTTCCTTGGTATGCTGGCAGAGCATCTTCTTCCAAAGTACTGAGTGAGAATCAAATATGGGAATCTCCCACACTAGTTCTTTTCCTTTTCCTTTTTCTTTTCCGTTTCCTTTTTCTTTTCTTCTGGCATGGGAATTTTCGTTGGTGCAAGGGTAACAAGTTCTACAGGGCAATACACTTTACTGCTTGAGATAACAATGCCTATCATCATTGTCCTTTTAAATTTTCTTCTGGTTTAATGAAGATAGTAATAACTCAGACACCTTGATGCAGAAAAACACTATATACTGGGCCTTCAAAAATGTCCAGATGTTTCAAAAGAAAATGCAAAACAAAACTCCAAAACCGAAGTGGCTCATTCCACTTAAGGCTCTTCTTAGGAGGTGAACAAAAACAATAATATATCATAAATAAACAAATATATCAGACTAAGGAAATAGACAAGAAAGAAGTACCAGCAGTCATTTTCTTCCTGAAAGGGTGAATAAATACAAGAAGGTTCTTCTAATTTTGCACTGTAACCATGTATATGAAGAAAGAATAACAGTGATTCAAAAAATCAGAGGCTTGGAAATATTTTCCTATGCTGCTGAAAATCTCACCATTAATACAAGCCATATAATACAGCACGCTCTGCTCCTCAACACAAGAAAAGCAGATGGTTTTGATATGGCCATGACTGTCCCTTCAGAAGCTAAATTCAGAACTGAAACAATGGGTCGCTGGATCATTCAGCTTCAAGGCTGATTTCTGGTAATGGTATTATGGCTAAGTAGGGACAGTCCCTGGGCAGTCAGAAGTAACAGAAATGATGTCCTGATGTCTGCAAATGCCGAGGGAACAAAACACCTGGGAGAATATTCAGCCTGAAGGCTGCTGCTGCTGTTTTGGAAAATGCAAGTTTACTTTTTCAGGGAAAGGAAGTAATTACTCTAGGCATGTGTGGAAGCACTGAAGGGACTACTGCAAATCTCTCTCGATAGCCATGGCCAGCTATAAATACTTCTGTGCTTTCTGTGCTGTAGCATGAGATGATAACTGATATGTTCAGACAGGGATGCCAAGAGGGGGATGGGGACTGGAAACTCCATTTCAGGCGCCAAGACAAATTTCTTGAGAAAGGAAATCTGAAACCAGCAGAGGATGGAATGGACTTCATGCACAGGCACTGCTGTAGACTTTGGCCTGCACACCTCACACCCACTTCAGTCCTCTAGACACCATTTAGAGGGGGCTTGAACAGGGAACAAACTAGCTTGGGGTCAATATCGTCCTAGTTTAATTAATCACTACTGCATTTGAAGCAGTAACTGGGGAAATATAATGATAGTTAGTCCATATGAAGCAGCTGCAAGGCTTCTTAGCAACTTTAAGAATGACCCTTCAACCTTTTCTCATTACTCGTATGATTAATGCTTATCCATGTGAATAGTCTCATTGATTTAACTCACCCTACTTCTGCAGGTAAGGACTTCAGAATCAGACAAAAAAAAAAAAAACCAGAATTATACTCTTCCCCTCTTATTTCAAATCCAGCTTTAAAGTGCAGTGATTAACTCAATAGACCCACAGAGAAGGTCAGTAGAGAATTTCTCTGTAACTAAGGGTTCCACTTTAACTAAAAGAACAATATCAACATCCATAGTGTAATCTGTCTTTTTAGTCCCAACTGTATCAATGATTTTGTTTAAACTTATGTTTGAGTTAAATGTTCATAAGTACTCTTTAAAAGCAGTCCCCACTTTAATTCAACTCATGAAAATTCAACAAGAAAGAAAATGGCACAAAATATCAAAAAAAGGAAAGATAATCTCTTGATAAAGCTTCAATTGAAAAGTTATTTTAGCCAAATACATTCGGTTTTGCAATACTGCTTTCATTTTTTGTTTTTTTCAAGCATTTTTTACTAGTCTAGTAAGTACTTATGGATGTCAATGTGCTTATTTTTCCCTGGAACACCCATATAATACTATTCCACTCAGTGTGGTTTGTATTTTTGACATATGCAACAAGCCTAGACAACTTTCTCAGTATCATTACTCACTGGGAATCTTTACCTCATCTCTTGTTCTGTCCCTAAGCAGCCTTCATCCATCTTTTTCAGCAATTTTTCTTCAACTCCTTATGAATCACTTCACTGCTGTCTTAGAGAAAATCCCCTCTATTATGAGGATCTGCTTCTCTGAATGGGACAGGGAAGTACGAGAACACTGTTCTTGTGGTAAGGACTTCATAACAGGTTTTCATCATGGAATCATCACGAGTATCATAATCCATATTCCAATTAAAGCTGAAAGGTATTTTTCAAGTGACATATACTGGGGGACTTCCATCAAACGCTCCAGTATCTGCCTGCTATTAACACCTCTCCATCAGGTTTGCATTGGATACACAAATCACACCTCTGCAGTTAAAACTTGTCTCTGTTCTAGCAAGTGTGCTGGACAGACCCAATTTGGCAATGGTAGCAAGAGATTCATGGTCCATTTCACATAACATTTCAGCTTCTATAAATAACAACATGGACTTCTTTACACCACCAAGCAAAGCGTTATTCTCTGTCTGTATATTAGCACTCAATTTTAGGTGGCATGTGGCATTTTTTTCTTTGCTGCTGTGTCAGAAAAGTTGCTCATCTCCAGTTTTACAACACATGCAGAAGAAAACCAAACAAACAGACACAGTAGGAACAGTTATGGATAAATCAGTTTCATATTTACCAGTACTGCACCTTTAACTCTGGATCTTTTCATTACCTACTCCATTTCTCAAATTCAGCTAATGTCAGTTTCGTATGATCTTCAGGCATCTTTGCGCATCAGTGCTCACACATTAACAACCTTGATATGAAGGCCCCATTATTAGGAGCCTTCAGATCAATCTCTTTCTGCACCAAAGCAGCACAAATACTTGTGACAGCATCAGTCCTACCATGATCACACACTTTGCTGGGTCAGTTTCTCTTCCTGGTACGTTTGTCCTCTGATGGAATTACAAAAATTTATTGCTTAAATTTACCCTAGAATTTCTGGTCTTCTGGTTTGATCCAGACCAAAACATCATCTATATAGAACACACTTGCTCCATGTAATTAAAATGCATTGCATTCACAGCAGAGCACCCCAAAAGCTCTTCATGGAAATTGTGTTTCCCAAAGAATGTGTTAAATTTGCATAAATAAATGCTCTCAGTTTTAATGGGATATTTGATCACAGAATTGTGTCTTGAAGACAGAAGTGATGTAATTAAAGAGTGAAACACCAGGCCAGTGCAGTATATAGCATTCCTATGGAGAGGTTTCACACTGAGCTCAGAAGTCTTATCACACCTGCCTCATTGTAACAAAACACCTCTTGTGCAGTTGTCTCTTCTCCACTTCTTTCCAGTGTTCAAAAGGTTCAACTGCTTAAAGGCAGTTGAATGCTCCAATGCTGCACACTTCCCAGTACCACGCTTCCAGCTCTTCCAGCACATCCAAAATTGCTCCTGCAGAAATGTCCCTGCAGTCTCTCCTAGCATCCCAGACACTCCCTCTACTGCAATTCAGAGGTTCATTTACTCAAAGCAAGACAATAATAGTGAGCTGTTCTGACCGAAAGGCTTTCTACTTCCTCCTTTCTACAAAACTAGCAATAAACAAAGACAAAATTTGACATTTTCAATTTGCATGTTAAACTTTTCTCCCAGCTCCTACTGACTTGGAACAGCTTGGAACAGAGCCAGACAGATGTGAGGATGTAGTTTATCTGGAAGGGAAACTAGAATATAATTTGGCAATTCTTCTGGGAGGAAAAGACATGCCAAAGGGAGCCAAGCCTCTGAAATAAAACATCCATCACTTACCTCTTCTCCCACTCCTCCAGCAGTAAAGTGACATACCTTTATTAATATTTATTGCCACTGAGCAACACACAATAGTTTAGAGAAATTACTGGCACTAGAAGAAAAGAGGTGAGCAAGAAGGAGATGGGCAAGAGAGCTAGGTGAAGTTGAATAACCAACCAGCAATGATAGTGAGTTTGGCTAGTCACTCTGAAAAGCTACTATGACCAAAGAAGCAGAAATTTCTCTGAGAGTGGACTACCAGATGAAGGTTTCCAGTGTAAGAAAGTCCCAATTACAAATTAACCAGGCTAACTCACTATAAGGAGGATGCTGTCAAGATTGCTTTCTACCAGGTGCACAAAGCAACTTCCAGAACAAAAAGCAAACTCACATGACCAACAACTGACCCTGCTTCCCAGCTATCCAGGTGAAGGAAACAGAGCTGTCTGCACATGGTGCAGCTGGGTCCCCAGCACAGGACCAGAACAGCTGTGGAAGGACTTAAGGGGGGCCGCTGAAACCTATCCCAAGGCAGTGCAAGGCACTGTCAAGAGTTTTCAGTCTTCACAGGTGGTGATGGGGTTTAAAAGCCAACAGAAACACTTGCCTATGACTTACATATTTCACTCTCCAATGAAGCCAGTGACAAGTCCCCTCCCACTATCTGAACACCGAATTTATCAAGAGTAGACATCTGTGGCCACCTTCTAGTAGGACCACCCATTAGCCACAGAAAATGCCTCCATGCACTCACTGAATATCAGAAGGTCAGAGGTCACTTCATCCTACCAGTTGACTAAAAGTACCTCCATCCAGCCTAAATGAAAGGTCATTTTAAGATACTGTGCAATTTACTGTCAGGGCACAGCTCAGGATAGGACAAAGGCAGGAGAAGGAGCTAGCCTCAGTCCAGCCCTTCTCCAACTTCAGAAGCCATCTCATTCCCTACAGTAACAACATAAACTATAAGCCTCTTATCAGCCACACATTGTATTACAGGCAGAAATGCAAGCAAATACATTTTCCCCTTTCCAAAAATATCTTTTTCCTTTTTTTCATTTAGAAAATGACAACATGAGGAAAAAAGACCATTTTGTCTTTCTGTAAGTTTTACATCTTTCTGGTGTAAGCTTTACATCTTTCTGGCTCCAGAGAAACTGGTAGCAGCTGGTTTAATTTCCTCAGTTTCCCGTGTCAAAGGTTCAAACACAGTTGTAGATACTCTTTATGAGTGAAATATTTTCCTGTTCTTTGGATCAAAAAACTTTAAACAAAATCAGATGACTCCATTTCAGTGGGAAGGCCTGGACAAACTCTTTATAGATATATTTCTCCTTGCATTTACAAGAACTGCTCTGCAATGAGATCTCTACAGTGAAATACCTGTCTTTTCAGTGGCCATCCAATTTTCCTCCTTTGGTTAACTTTACCCAGTCCAAAGAAAACTCACCCTTTGTCAGAACTCTAGAAAAGCCTGATACAAAATCTAGATTCAGTTTGCATTTCATTTGCCCCCTCAAAATCTTTTCAACATCAAATAAAGACCAAATAAAAGTAGAAAGAGAAAAATGACCAGAAAGGAGGGGCAGTAAAGAATTAGTTGGATAGGGAAAACATTGAGAAAGATTTTAAAAAAACTAATCACAGGGAAAAACAGATGTCAAGTGTAGACCTATTGGTGAGGGCAATGAAGACTTACATGAGAATCTGTACATAAAAAGGCTCTGACAGCCCAGAAATGTCTCCCAGCAGCAGCTGTCAGGAGTGGGAGGACAAGCCCTATTCCTCTCCTCTAGAAGAAATTATAGTTTCCTATTGCAAGAGTAGGTGCTAATTATTATTTCCTTTCTAAGATCAGAGGAGGATTTTAAATCTATCCAATGCATCAGTAAAATAATCTGTAACTAGATAGATAGATAGATAGATAGATAGATAGATAGATAGATAGATAGATAGATATTTGGCTGGATGGAATGGTAAGGGGCTCTCCCTGTCAAGGCTGAGAGGCAAAATTGAGAACAAGAGTTCGTGGGAAAGTCTAGGTCTGATGGTATGGGGTGCATCTGCTTATCCACGTGGGGGGTTTCAGGCAGGGGGGACCACAGGCTGTGTGACCACAAGGTATGTGATGAGCTGCATTTCCAGCAGCTTGCAGATAATGAATGGGAAGGCTCTTGGGTTTTCCCTGTGTGCATCAAGTGCAAAGGTTCACATTTTTGTTCAGCCATACACCAACTGTGGAAACCAACACCAGTCACTGGGGGAGCTTTTTCACTTCAGCAGGTGAAGGTGCTGACTCCACTTCCTGCAGGCAAGCCAGACCTCATTTTGCTGACTGAAGAAGATGCCACTTAAATTAAAACTTGTGTAACCATATGTTTCAAAACTGTGAGTCATATTTTATACAAGAATGACTGTGACAGGCCGTGTGTTTGTGCTGACTTGCTGTATTTCCACAGTGCCCTGTTGAATAAATCTATCATCATTTATCCTGGTTTTAAGCTAAAAAAATAATTAACAATCCTATGTGCCAGAAGCATTCCTTGTGTGAACTAGGTACTACAGCTAAAAAAAAAAAAAAAAGGACATAACTTGCATATTAATTATATTTTCCTGTAATGTTGAGGGATCAATTTATAATGTGTTATTGTATGTACTTAAACCCCCCATTTAACCTCACAGCATACCATTTGAATGCTGCATTTCACTTATGCTGGAAACCTTGGGCTTTGAGCTACATGTAACACAATATATCAGAACAAACCAAACAAGAGTGGCCCAAATCACAGTCCATCACACCATCATATACAGTAAGGGGACCTCCAGTATAGCAGATGGGGTTGAGCACATGAGTTTGTGTAAATGAAATATACAGAAAACTAAATTTTTGTCAGTTTTGACAGCTGATACCAGTTACAACACAGAGCTGAGAGTTGTTACTAGGGAACACATGAGACTCTGCCACCAAGACTCACTTCTCCGGACCAGTAAGTGCAGCCATCTGGTAAGTCTCAGTAGAAAATGCTGAAGACAATGCTGCTTGGATCAACAAGACTACCTGGGATCTAGGATATGCATCTTGTTTGCAAGGAGGCATGAGAATCATGTGGAGCAGGAAAGGAGTAAGGAAGGCTAAACAAAGACATCAGAGGAATCTGCCTGGACTAAGAGAAGAGTTGGGGCAAAAAAAAAGTCTGAAGTTACTTTGAGCAGTTTATCTAAAAAGAAGTATTGTGTCTAAAGCTGGGAAATGAAGGGAAATGCTGCAAAAGAAGACCAGTGCACCCAAAGAAAGATTGATGTGGGGCACTGCCTTCAGAAAGTCTCCTGCTCTGTTTCTCTCAAATACCCTGGGAAAGACCCATGACATACTAGAGTAGTGAACAAAATCTGATTGTGTGTGTTTTCCTTATCTGGTGTCACCTGTCCCCTGAAGGAGATAACTGTACTGTAGGCAGTGTGACCACACGGGCTGGGAATGATTACGTTTAAGACATTGTGTAAACCAGAAGGGCATGTTCACAGCTGTTTCAGCTGCTTGGGTGGAAGTAAGGGCCCAAGTGCCTGTGTCCCAGCAATGCAGGCAGTGGCACAAAAATGGAGCAAGTATGGCCTCAGGGTGAGGTGCAAAGCAGTTCAAGGATTCACCAGATGGACAGTTTCACAATGTGTCCATGATCCATCAATGGGAGGCAGAAGGGAACATCTTTACTAAGTGACAAGAGCCACATCCAGGTCTCAGCCCCCAGTTGTCCCAAAGACAGTATAGGAAGGCATGACTACACTGGTAATGCAGCTGGGATGTTCATGATTCCCCATGACCACACAAATGCTCAAGACAGCTCCCAGCTAAACTCTAAGATGAAATAACATTTTGATCACACTAGGGAGTGAAGGCAAAACCATGTTGTTAACACAATTCTCAGATTACTGACATCTCACTTTAGATATAGCCTAAATGGCAATCACTGAAGCAGTTACCAAATCGCTGGATTCTACCAGATTTCTAGGGATCCACAACCTGCAATTAAGTAGTCCACAAAGGTACCTGGGAAACACAATTCCTATTCATTTTGGGAATAAATTGGTTGTATAAGGATCCACACCTCTTTGTGCAGTTCTGCTCAGCCCATGTTCCTTCAGCATCCCTGGGCTTGGAGGCTCTCCTCACAGTTTTGCATTTTTCAGTGAAGGGACAATCTCGTCCCCCACCCTCATACCCTAAACATCTCAACCCTCTGATTTATGGCCACAAGGAAAAGTAGTCATGCAGACACACATCAGAATAAGGGAATTTTTAGAATAAAAAGAGCATCCAATGTTTTAGAATCTATTAGAGAACAAAAGAGGGAAAACAAAAATCTTTTCTTTCAAATCATATGCTAACTGTTAAATAACAGAGAGAGCTCAGCCAAAGTAACTCTTATCAGCTCAACTGTGATATTTCTTCCACCCTTCTCTGCAGCACACACACAAGTGCGTGGCCACGGTCACACCAACCCTGAAACAGACTGGTTTTGTCCAACATAGTAAGTCCTTAGTGACAAAGTGGAATCAATGCCAGAAGCAGGATTCCCATTTAAGAGCTATTGACCTATCTTTTTGTGAGGTGGATCAGTAAACTTCCAGCTCCTGCCCCACCAGAAGCAAGGCACAGACCTCAGGTGTTTGATGCTGAGACTGTACCTGCTGCAACTGGCTGTGATTTGGTCTCCTCTTGCCCACTACCAAATAGCAGGAAGAAATGCTCTCTTAGAAAGATGGTTTTGACTGAAGAAAAGAAGTGTGTGTAATTCTATGTCAGGTGAAGTTTCTTCAGCAACATCTGGCAACGTTGCAGAATTTCTACACTCCGCTGAGATTTGGAAGAGCATATGGTTTCCACTACAGCAAAACAAATCACTCCTTGAACAAAAAGCTCTGAAAAGGAGTGGGAAAAGGAAGATGAAAGTTTCAAGTCTGTTTGTAAATTATGCATTATCCGTGCCTGTAATGCCCCAAGGAGCCATAAATTTAGAGGTTTCAACAGAAAAGTCTATAGCTGACACCTTACATTCGTAAAACTCATTACTATCCCTGGAGTGAAAATGAAGGGGGGAAAACAGTGAATAAATAATTGAGAACATAAGAACTTTTCATCATTTCCTTTTGCTCTTTTTCAGCTTTTCACTACAGTTTCAAGACCAATATTGGATTCACATCAGCTGTGGTCTTAAACATGAAAAGTGACAGTATTTTTCTAATGCTTCTGATTGTGAAATTGAAACAGTTCAATTAAACTTACAAGTACAGATCACGAAAATAAGAACTTGAAATCTAAGGCATTTTCACATTCACATTCAGTTCTTCATCTATCATAGATACCCATTCTGTAAACTGCATCCAAAACCAACACAAATGGTAATTTTATTTTTGGTCTAGCTGGAATCTCACAAGAAAGAGTGGTTGAGAAAGCAGACACTGGCCTTCAGGAAATTTTTTGAATATTTTTGATGAGGTTCTGCCATATTTTAAAACATTTTTTGTAGTCTGTGCATTTTTATAAAATCCTTTTATTCTTTTTTCATGTCTTTGCCCTTTCTATATATTGCCCAAAATATATAGAATGTTTATTCTCAGGAGCCTGTGTGACATTGAACTCAGTATGACAAGGAAAACAGAGGAATGAGTGAGTCATGCAGAGCAATTTTGTCCATGGATTAGATGTGAATAACTCTGGAAAAAATGTGCTTTTTTCACTCTTTTGACAGCAACATTAATGCCAAGCATGGCACAGTGTTGTACTTTTCTGCTATTTCCTCTTTTCACTTTAAATTACACATGAAATTTCAAGAACTATATGCACTGTCACCCTCATGGCTAAATGCAAATTTCCCCTTTCCCTTCCTTTTTCCTCCAGAATAAAAATCCATGGAGGTTCCGAGAAAATAAAGGAAATAAATATTTTTATTCACTGTTAAAAGTCACAAATGACTCACTAAGGATGATCAGCCCAGGGGCTCTCTGCTGATGGCAGCTGCCAAGATGGGGCTCTGGACTGGAGCATTCCATGTTCAGGTCCTCTCTGACTTGGCTCGTCCTTGCGCCTCATCTTTGAGGGCTTTCTGCCCCACAGGCAGGCTGCATCTTTCACTAGGATCAGCTCTGGATTTGACTGCTAAACCCAGGTTTGCACCTTCCCCTCCCTTCCTCTGCAGCACCTCTCTGCCAGGAAACACTGACTGCATCTCACCTAGAGGCAAGGGCAGCCTTTTCCTCAAAGTACAGCTAGGACCTTCAGTTGTGCCAAGTTTCAGGAAATAAGTGCTAAATATTTGAGCGGGTGCACAGAAATCAGCAGAATGGCTTTCAAAAGTGCTGCCTTCCTAGAAGATCTCTCTCTGTGGAAGTCAACACACAAGTCTTGAAAATAAATCTGTGCAAAGTGATGTGTGGGTCTGCAGACACAGTCAAGGCTCACCTCCCAGTCAACCCCAGTAAATGGAAGGACCAGATATCCAGATGCAACAGACAATTGCAGTATCAATTTTTACTTTGGTTTACTCTGGGAGAGAAGTCACCTACCTTTTTCTTGGGAAGTGAGCAACTTCTCTAAACAACTCTTGAGTGGTAAGACAGACCTAGGGATCCACCAGCCCACAGTTCCCTTCCACTTTATTTGTCCTGGAGGAACTTATGGGCCAAAGCCTTTGACAGCTTCCCTGGGGTCATACCCATGCAGACAGGGCAGCTGACCACAGCACCCACACTCCCTTTGGAACCACAGCTGCCAGCTGGGCACCTCTTGTCACAGAGCCCAGCCCTCCTTCCCTCTCCCTGCTTGCCTGAGACCTCTACCTGACACATGCCAAAGAGCTGAGGCTCAGCAGGCAAATGACTCACAGATGCTATTGAATAGCTGTAAAAACACTGTGCACAAATGAACAACATGACACTTAGGGCTGCTAGTATTCCTGCCAGTCAAAAGGAGTCCACAGGAAAGCACTCTGAGTGCTTTTACAGACAGGAATGCCCTATGGAAAATTATATATAAACACAAAAGATTGGCAATACAGTGCAGAGCAGTGTTCCCACATAACTTCATTTAGATTGCACTGAGCTGGTATATTTTTGTATGTCTTAAAGAAAAACATCTTTCTCATTTGAAGAAGATAAATTTAAAACATCAGTGGTATTCTAGTGCCCAGGGCCCTTTATGCATCAGCTTTTACTATTCTAGCCCATGAGTCATAAGTTAGAGCATTTATCCCATAGGAACTTGTATTCCCTGGGCTACTCATTCAGATTGGCAGGTTTAGCAAACCAGCATGTAGTCCGTAAGAGGCCAAAATTAAAAAAGGGAAAGGTGACACAAAGATCTCCCCCCCCCCAGTAAAATAAACAGTGGCAGTGGAAAACTCTATTTATTGAGGCAGGAATGAGTCTTTGCAAAGGAAGAGTGACTTCATGGACTGAGCAGCAAGCAGCAGAGGAGGCCACCAAATCTTGCCCTGCGTGTTGGGAATCAAATTAAAACCATGCTGATGGTGCAAGCTGCCCTGCCATGCCTCCCAGCCCACAATCCCTCTCAATCTGTCCTTTTTCTGAGAAGCTGAGACATTCACCAAGTCCTGGTGGACCTCAAGACCTGCCAGGGCATCACATCTTGCTAACCAGGAACCTGCAAGCCCGTGCCAAGGGCCCACATGCCTCAAGCACTTTGTGCATGCAGTAACAAAAGCAGGGACCTACTGTAGGCTTTAGCCTGCTGATGGAGCTTATTTCCCAGCTGACATCTGGGTGCCCTCAGGGCTGATGGAAATAACAGGAAGCACAACCTATGGTCAGGTCGTGTTGCAAAATAATTACTGAAGTTTTGTTTATTAATGAAGCTGGGCACACAAAGTCTAAAAAAGAGCCACGTCATGCCTGGTCCTTTCCTAACACTGCTGACCTGTTAGGAAAGGACTCTGCACAAAGAACACAGAGCAAATGCTGCCCCTGCTCTTGTGGTTCACCAGCATCCAGTGAAAGGTTGGGATGCAGCCTGATGCTCCCTTCAAAAGGAACATTAAAAGCTTCACACTATCATTTTCCCACATATCCTACCTTCTGGTTTTCAGCCAGTGATCTGAAGACTTCTGGGAGATTCCAGGTCAAGGAATGATGATGAAAGAAAGTAAGTTCATAAATATTAGATAGTGATCTACAGATGCAGCTTTTTTAAAGAGTTCATAGTTCTCATAGAGAATGGTTGAGGAAGGATACATTAATCATAAAAGGGTGGAAAATTACTGTGTTAGCTTTCAAAATACAAAATCACTGGTGCAGAAAAACGCATTTCTTTCTTTATAGAGGCATAGGTGCATATGACATCATATAAACATCATGTTTAACAATAGCTAGCCGTATCCAGATGGCTACATCTATTCATAAGAACAGCAGTTCCCAGGAAGCATTGTTGTGGATTATTGCTGAGTTCAAAGGTTCACAATGAGTTTTGGATTTTGCCAGAAGAAGAAATTGTTTGTTTCAATAGCACAGCTGAAGGACCTTTTTTGATCCCACAGAATCCAGTACTGTTGTCTTCCTTAACGGGCAGCTGAACAGCTCAGATTTTTTTTTTTTGGTTTTTTACTCTCTGCAAAAATGACTTTTCTAAGAGTCTGATGTACAGGAGTAGTGGAGACCTCTGCATTTTCATGCAGCTCAGGCAAGCTAAGGTTACACTCTGCTGTAGCTGCTCACTCTGCTCACTGTTATTTACTTAAATTATCCTGCAAACATTACCAGGACCTTTTGAGCAAGAAGTTCTCATCCACATCTCCAGGTGGTTCATTCAGCTGCACCTCTGGAGCTGATAGTACACCCAACAAGGTAGGGTGGATGCACTGGATCACCAAAGTAATCTCACAACACAAAGCTCAGGGGAAAGGAACATTTCTTCCACACTTTGCTGCTTCTGATGGAACAAATAAAATGACAGGGGGATACTAATTCTTCTAGAAGGGCATTTTGCTGCACAATGAACAGTCCCCAGAGGACATGTACTCCTAGTCAGTAAAGCTGACATTTAGAGGTTTGACTAGAAGCCAGGGTCTATAAGGTTTCAACGAGTTAGGGAGTTTAAATGTACAGTATAGCTAATTTTCAGGCACAAGGTCAGTTTCTTAACCTGGCCCCTATTGCTGTTCTAAACATTAACTGAAAGGTCCAATTTAGGCTATTTATACGTCTAGGTATTTAATTGTGCCTTCAAATCAAGTAGTGAGACATGGAGGTCACTTAAATTGCACCTATAATTATTTGCACACAAAAAGAAGCAGAAACAAAGAACCCTTGGTGGGCCAGGCCAGCTCCCAGCCCCCTGCAGAGGCAGTCCAAAACCACTGGGATACCCTTTAGCTCCCACTGCCCTCACAAGGGTGATGGCCCAGAGGTACAGCTGCCACTCACCCCAAAGGCAAAGGAAAACCCAGCAGCCCCTGGGAAGGCAAGGGGACTGTCGCTGTAGGGGCTGAGGGCTGCATCTGACTTCACCCAGCTGGGAGGAGGGGACCTGGTGTTCAAAGGATGCCCTCACTGACAGGCTGCAGAAAGTGTGTCCACCAAGCTCTCCGGTTTCATGGCTGTTTTCTTAACATGTAACAGAGGGTGCCAGTTTAATATCCTGCTATAACACTTGACAGCAAGGGTCAAGAGCAGCATCAGAACAACTGGGGCAAACTTAATGAAAAGAGGCTTAAACATCTTGAAAGAATATGGCTGTGTAGGTCCAGGCACAGCTTGAGGCCCTGGGAGGGACCGCAGGTGGGGGTAGTTAAATCACTTGGGAGAAGAAGATGCCACCTCGTGGTCTGCAGACCTCCAAGTAGGAATTGTCAGCAAAAGAAAAGATGAGTATTCCAGCTCCCATGCAGAAGTGAGAATGGTCTACCTACAGCAGCAGGCTTGCAACTCACGTGTTACCCAACACTGAGACCCAACACTGCACCCCCAGCCTCCTACTCCTTCTCACCACTGCGTCAAGCTCCAGCCTTTTCCTTCCAAGGGATCTGAAGCTGCCACCGTCAAGCATCAGGAAAAGTTGCACAAGCTTTTCCCTGGAGCAAGCAGGATCTCAAATCCTCCCAGGTCCCAAACAGGACAGACAGCAGCACCTGTTTGAAATTAAATTCCTGGATTAAAAGCAGGGCTTCCAAGCTCACTGCTTGAAATCGCCATACCGCAGATGAGGGTCTTTCCTCCCACCATCCCCCATTCTTTTTAGGGGTAATATAAGCTTCTTTGCTAGAGAGATTTTGTGAAACTTTCCATTCCCCTTTAACAATAACCAGAAGAAGTTTGTAGCACATTAGGGCTTAACTTGAGGAAATGAATGAAGGAAGGATCTCCTGTTCATTGGGCTCTTGACCTGGTCTCTGATTTTTGTAGGCACTATTTTGCAAACAGGAACACCTGCACTTTTCCCCCTGTGTGGTTACCAGGGGCACACACACATACAAACCCTTCTGGGCATAAAAGTACAAGTTTTGAATAACTTCTCCCACCCACCCACCCACATATCACTAATTGGCTGTGCAGCTGCAGATTGTGCTCAGGGACAACTGTGTTTAAAAGTGTGTGTGTGTGTGTGTGTGTGTGTGTGTTTGTGAGACTATGACTATTTGATTATCTGGGTTCTCAGATTTTTGTCAAGAACATTCAGTGTGCAAAGATTTAAAAACAGGTAGTAACACCTTGTTAAAAATATTTTGTTGTCTCCCTTGGAGGGAAATTCACAGGGGAGTTCTAGGGCTTGCATTCAGCATCAGTACGAGGAGTGGGGAATATTGTATGTATAGGGACATGGCGCCATCAGGCAGCCATTACTGCTGGCATATCTGTCACTGAGACACAGCCCTTCAGCAAAATGACAGCTATTCCAGTAGGAGACCCAGGAATGCACTTTATTTGAACGAATAGCTTCACTTTCTAGTTAAAGTCACAGTTAATAAATGGCAAGAAGTACTTCTCAGCATGGGAACGTTCAGGCACAGCCTGAACAAATGGGGTGCAGATATTTTTAAGGGTTTATTTTCATTCCTATTATAATATATGTCTCAGCTTGTAAATGCTTTTATGCCAGCAGTAAAAATTTCCATTTATATGGGTTGAATTGAACCTTTTCAATTCAGTGGCAGTCCAGCCACTTTTAAGCAGATGTTGAGATGGCTCGAAACTTATTTAGCTGAGTGAGTGACAAGCTGCTAGAGCCCAAAGATTTTCCATGGCTGAGCATGCAGACAGGATAGACAGACATCCAAACTGATATATCATGCATTCCCATCAATGGAATTATAATTTGCTTGCTTGCATGCACATGGGATCATACCACATGTACTTGAAAACATACAATAACCAAACCTACACACAAAGGAAATTTGTTTCGTTCATTGTAAGTTACGGATTTGAGAAAAACAACACATAACAAAACAAAACACAACAATAAAAAGAGCAAGGACACTAACCAGCCTGGGAAGACCTCAGTGCATACCGAGAGTTCAGAAATTCTGTTTCCCACATTTTGCAGCCCATGTTGCAGGCTAGCCCAGGCAGTGTGGCTGGGTTTTTGTTTCAGCTATCAGCTACGGCACTGTTAAAGGAACCTTTCTTTAGAGAGAGGTTTTCAATACACATAAAGGGCCATGCCTTCCCTCAGATCAGCTGAACCCCAACGGGACTGTCTGATCCTTCTGCGGGAAACAAGGACAGCTTATGTTCAGCAATTACATTCCTGTCCGTATGCAGACAAGAGGCCACCGCCTTTGTCAGCCAGTGCTCCTCGGGCTTCTCTTGCTTTTCAGTGGGGATGATGACCTTTCTGACCACATCAAGATGCACCATCACCCTGTGCTCCACACGGGGCCCAGTGTGCAGCACAGTTTTCTTTCCGAGCATCGCTGGAAGAGGAGCCAGTCCGTCTCCACTGATCCAGCCTGAGGACAGTGATGGACTGCCCTCTGGGCCTAATTACTCCTCCACATTGAGGATAAATAATCTACATGACAACAGACTCCATTCATTCATGCCCTCCCACACCTCCTCCACCCTAAGCCTAGTCTTGAGTGACAGATGGAATGAGAGCCCATGTGGGCTCTCCTCTTACGGATTTCTGTTGGCCATCCCAGCCACACTGCAGTACTTTCCTTTGGGGCACAGCAGATACAGAGCAGGTACCCTACTAACTCAATTACCTGGTGAACCAGCTTGGTTCCTGGAGAACGCAAGTCCATCTAAACAGATGCAGAGAACTTTCTGCAGCCAAATGCAAATGACTTCAACTTACCATCCTTTTTGGGACTCTTATGTGGCTTAGCAGGATGACCTCAGGTTATTCTCCACCTCGAGTAATTCTCAACTAAATTATACAGTGTCACCTAGGCAGTTTTCAAAAAATGTATCTTTGTCTTATATTTTCTTTTGATTGTGAAAGGAAACAAGTCAAGACCAGGGAGACTCTTACTCTCCTTACACACTCCTTACACACCTTTACATCCCTGCAAGGGCTCTGCACCCCAGTGGCTGTTAGCTCCTGTTGTTAATCTAGTTCAGTGAAAGGAAAACACTCTGTTTATCCTAGGACATATCCACTGACTTGAAAATTTATGGTAAGAGCTGTCAACACTGTAAACCTCTTCTGTCACTGTATTAGTCAGGTGCTGTTCCTAGGACTCTGTCCAAGCAAGCCCTGTATTTCGGAGCTTAACCTCTTAGATAACCCGAATAGGCAGTTTTCTACAGCAGTGACACTTTCTATAGCCATAGTTATCTGCAATGATGAAAGACAGGTTTCTAGAAGCAGCTGAAACTCCAAAAGAGTCCTTGCCCAGGACAGGTCGCAGTCCCACAGACAGACAGGTCTTCATCATTCTGGGCAAATACATGGGAAATTTTTGGGGACATGGTGGGAGAAGGCAGAAAGAATGCATTTTGCTGAAGGTTTTAAGCAAATACTAGCATGATAGACTGTCTAAAGTAGCAAATGAGGACCTGTGAGAGGCCACTGGTTTTCCCAGATTTTGCAAACAAGTGAACAGGCAGACAGGTTGGGGAAAAAAAAATGCTATCCCATACAGCATCCTTCCCAAGCAGGGAATCCCTTCTGCCAGCTCTGCTGGGCCTGGCATCAGAGCACAGGTATGCAAAACTGGAGGGAAAATGCAACAGCCCTGCAGGGAACACAAACCCACTTCATAAACCCACTTTATTACAGATGGAAAGCCAGTATATTTGAGTGCATCAGGAGTCCAGCTGCCACAGTAACACAGAACTACATTGTATGCTGAACCACAGTTTGCCATCTCTGTAAAAACAGGCAAAAGACATTTCCTATGAGATCTGATAAGAACAGGAGCTGTTTGTTTAAATCTACTCCCTCACTGGAAAAAAAAAAAAAGATGAAATAGCAAACCCTTGAAATGGAAGTAAAGGATCATTATTCTTATTAGAGCAACAGTGGGTACTTCTCATAATGTGTAGTGAAACACCAGCACTTGAGTGAATAGGACCAACTGTTCAGCCCCAGAACAAATTGCACATCAGTCTTAACTTAATAGGTAAGATTAATGGAATGCCATATAATGGGGGAAAGTCAAAAAATTAAGGTAATTCAGCAGAAATGGCTTGGAATCACAGTCTATCTAAATGCATTTCATCTGGAGGATTACTGTCTCCAGTGTTTTAGTTAAGAGTTATATTAATTCAAAAGCCATGCCTTACACAGACTCATCCTGTGCTTAAAGGCTGGCTTTCTGCTAGAAATGCTCACAGTGAAACCTTTGCTGAAAGTTTGCCCAAACATTTCACAGGCGACTGCAAAGCCGAGCTCTGGGGGCTTGGAGCTCCATACCTCGCCGTGTTTATGACCAGTTGACTTTTTGGCTCCAGCACCTGGATTTGTCAGGGCCTCTTAGCTGCTGCTGGGAACGTGCCCCTGCCGAGCCCGGCTGCTCTCCCTATCACCCCTCTGACAGATTAAAACACAACAGGGTCTGTTGGATGACTGACACATTCTTCCTCTGTCTGACTCTGAAAGGACTTCATTTAACAGCTCTGGAGTTGAGTTTTTGACTGACAGATTGTGAAGGGGAAAAGTCATTCAGTTCCATTAAGCTCAGTAACTGCTGTAGAACAAAACACCTTTAAAAAAGGGGGATGAAAAAAGAGCTGCAGAGAGCGGGGGCAGGAGCTTTAGGAAGAAAAAAGGGGATTCTTTTCAGGTTCAAAGACAATCTTTCCCTTTGCTTTCTGTCCATCAATGAGGGCAGCATTCCCAGAGGGAATACAGTCCAGCGCTCATTGGTGCCATTCAGCTGCCAGTCTCCCTGACAGGGAGACCAAAGGGCCTCATGTTGCGCTGCGGAAACTGTCTGTCAGACAATCAGCAGCTGCCATGACATCATCTGCCCTGTTTTTCTAGGGCTATTATAGGAGACTGGGTCCAGGAGTGCTGCTCCAGAGTGGTATTCATATTTTCCTTTTGCCCCCCAAAACGACGTTTTTTTACAAAAGGAAATGTGCAGCTGTATTTGCAAGGGAACTAACTCTGTGCCAAAGAGTGAGGGCGGCATGACTTCAAACTGGTCGTTTTCCACTTATCACGCCAAAGCAGCACAACCTCTCATCTATTTTTTACTGTAAACTGGGTTTTATTTTAAGAAACGCTCCATGTTAAATATCAGTGACTAACCTTTCTCTCTTTTTTCATCTGAAAGCTTGGCTTTCTTAAGTCTCTCTGCTTTTGCTATAAATATTGAAATTTTCATAGGATTGTTGTTCTTACACTCACATATATGTGCATGCACACACACACAAATGCATTCACACAGAAGCCATATTCTGGCTGTATTTACACTGCTGGTGCAGTTTCTGGGGCTGCATTCACTAGACAAAGTGCTGCAGAAGGAAATTGTTAATCCTGACGAGAGCAGAAGAGAAGCTAAGTGTGAAACACAAACAAGCTACCATCTGCAAGTGTGAAGTCTGGCAATGAGCAGGATTGGGACACACTGCCTGGGCTGTCCCCTTCATCCTGTCAAAGACCAAAAAGGACAAGTAGGCTTTGGTGGGGCAGGACAAACACTGAGAAACTTCAGTCTTTTTGGTCCTCCAAAAGCTTATCTGTAAGAGCAAAAATAAATTACATGTGTGCAGTTGACTTGAAGCTAAATTAATTAGTGACTTTACAGCATAATGTGTTTGATCAGGAGAAAATTCCAGGCAGCTAAAATAATTTTGCCAGACTAATCCCTGCCTACAAACCAAGATGTAGACTAGTCCTGCCTGGCAGTGCTGGTATAAGCAAACTGCTGGAGACTCGTCCCCTCTGTGATGCTCACAGCCTCTGCCCTCACAACTTGCAGGGCTCAGCTCAGCAGGCTGACTCCTGCTCCACTGCTGGGAGACCAGCAGGCTGAAGAGGGAGCACTGATGGCAGGAAAGTGTGAAATGAGAAAGGGAGGGAGAGCCTGCTAGTGGTGCCTCTGAGTCTCACACCACACCTGGGGCAGCGCTCAGGCATCACAGCCAAAATCCCAAAATCCAGTCTTGAGGGCTGGCTATGGGACTGTCCAGCTCAGCTGAATGGTTGCAGCTCTTTTCTTTTCCTTCCTTTGGCTGGCCAGTTGATCACTTATTTGGTCTGCTGATCTTAGGAGGGCATTATTTCAGGCATTAGTATTAAGGCCAAGCTACATGAAAGGATGACAGCTCAGGTCCATATGGAACTGTGCTCGAGCTTGTTCCCTTGCCAGGGTCCTGCTGCATGAGCCATTTTTGGCTGTCAAGTCTGCTGTCTTGTTTCAGTAAGGGATTACTGCAAATCTTCACACGTTCCACACGGACCTTATGAGACAGTTAGTCAGATCCTGGATGAACTTGCACACAAAGACATCCTGCTGCTGCTGGGGTCAGAATGTCTCCCTTCCTTTAGTATTATTTGTATTTTTACAGCCCTGCCAAAGGTCTGCAAGTCTTGAGCAGCTACCATTTCAATCCGTTCCAGCAAGCTGTAGTCTGATACTCCAGCTATGTTTGCTCTGTACATTCAGGCATTACTCTTTCTCACCTGGCAGTGAACCATGCAAATTAAGACAGTCTCCAAGCACACACACACATACACAAATCCATGGAAACCAAAGCTGCCAGATTTCAACATCAGAAGCATGCAAGGGGAGAGGGGCAGTGAGCACTCAGGCTTCCCTCTTTTCTGTTCTCTTTTCTTCACAGTGAGGACAAATGTCATTATTTACTCTTCTGGCACTAATACCAAGAATATGGTGCTGGTGCAGCAGGAAGCAATAGTAAATCCTTTGTGAGAAGATGTCCAGATTAAGTCTGTTTCACGTCCAATGTATTTCAACTTCTACATTTTTAACTAATATGACATAAACCCTGCCAAAGAATCATCTGTTAGAGCTGAAGAGCAGCATGTACTATTTATTTGTGGACACCAGGAGGTACCACAGAAGTCTGGAAATACCAAAGAGCCCTGTCTCCTTGCGATGCTCTGCACTTACATTTAGAGAAGAACAAACCAAAGCAGCGTGAGCCAACAGGGATAGTGCTACGTGAAATAATTGGGCAAAGCCCGACACAGGGCAGGTCGTCAGAAGTGGGGGACACCTGTACTACCTTGCACATCTGTATTTCAGATCTCAGTGGAAGAGGTTGCTCACTGCCCTGAGACCCAAGAGTCTACCTCAGGAAATGTGGAGATATTCCCTTGTGTCAAACCTCTTCCTGTTCTGAGATTTGATGTGAATAGAGACCACAAAATAGAAAGACACCACATATCCATTACCCCATTCAGCTGTCTTATGTAGTATAAAAATACAGGTTTAGATTGAAAAAGGCACATCTCTTGAACAGATGCCTAACTGGCATTCAGAAAATAGAAAAATGGTATTTAAATGTCTTTGCAGGCCAGAATCTTAGTAGTCAAATCTTGATTCCAAACAAGGGTGTGTCAGAAGCCTTTTGAAAGTCTGCTATAACAGGCTACTTCAAAAAAATTATCTTATATGTCCTTTCAATACTAAATTCATCATGAGACAGACCTTCCTCCTTTGTCAGTGTCCCTGTGGTAAAAAAACAATTGTTGTTTCAACACTTTTCTTGCTTTAAGTACAGTTTAAATGTGTCCACTTCTAGTTTAAAAATTGGTTTTTTGCAGTGATCATTTTCAGATCATTGTGGAATGCTTTTAGCAGATCCTCTGCAAAAACCACTCAGCTTTCTTGTTTCTATGGATAATAGGAGATCATAGCTTCTATAGTACTATTTTTTGTTCAAATTTTATATGAGTTGTGAGACCTAAGGTCCTCCACATAGTCTCAGTCCAAAATAATCCTTAAAGAAAAAGAGTTTCTCTCTTATTCTAATGCCAGACCTGAAAATCCTGAAGAGAATTTAGGAAGAGTGTGGCTTCACATTCCTCCCCAACCAGTTTTTCTGGACAGGGAATGCTGTCAGCCTAAAAGCTCATACAGTTCCCAACAGCTCTGTAGCACTGTCTCAAGAGCCTGAACTGCCATAGGACTCTGATACCAACAGCCCCGATATTTACAACCCACCCATGGACAGCACATGGAGATGCAAAGGGAAGGAGGAAGGAAACAGAGGAGTTTTGGTGGGCCCCACAGGTGGCTGTGGCAAAATTAAGGCCACAATAGAGGTAAGAGCTGAATAATTTGTCTGTTTGTCTTTCATCCAGGGATAAATTCCCTAATACAGTGACACTGTAGCACCACCAATATTGACTGTCTGCTGATAATGTTTTGGGTAATGAAAGCAGATTTCTATTGAAACAATAGATTACACTGTTTCTCAGAAATGTTCTCCACTTTATAACCTCTCACAGTAAAACTCAATATTTTAATCACTTCCCCTCCAAAATGAAGAGCTAGGGGTAATTTCCAACCATGAACTTGGTCATTTTTTAATTATTTTTGCAAAGATCAGATGCCCATGCCTTCAGATAGGAGTCTCTACTTTTCATCATGTCTGAAAATCAGATTTCAAAACCAAATATCTAGTATCAAGTATCTAAATATCAAGTATCTAAAATTATTCATTTCTATCCACATTTATCTAGACATCTAAAGAGAACTGACCTGAATGTGAATACTATTATATGTTGCTGAGTGCTTCAGATATTCAGAACCAGGGAAATCAGGCCACAACAACTGAAGCAAATGTATGGAGTTTGATGATTGTCTATAGGTCAAAAAACTAGATTTTACCTGTTTCCTGGTTTTAGCCTAGGTTTCCTCATCTCACCTATGTTTATCTGAGCTTCATACACAGGTCCAATTTTAGGATTAGCATGGTCCACAACAGAATATCAGTGCTTGCTCAGGACTGCAATTTTGTTTGAAAATTCATGGATTCCAGTGCTTCCTACTATGCAAAATCTTTCTTGATCAGAAGTATAAGAATATATTCTATATATTCTATCTTATATCGGATAAGTATTCCTGCACTGTTCAGAATCACTCTGTCTCCATCCCACCTCCCTTCTGACACACTTGCTTAGGAAAAGGCAGTGACATAGGTAGCCTGTGCTTGGTGGCCAGCAGGCTGCTGTCAGGCTTAATGAATCTGTTTGCTTTTCCAACTGCAGGGTACTCATTTGGCCTTATCTCCTCTATCCAGATGCTTATTTTCCCCAGCTTTGTAGGAAGGTAATAATCCTAAAGCCTTTTACCTTCTGTCAAATAGAGTCAAAATTGGCCTGCAGAACCAAAAGTTATTAGGAGGAAAACAAACATAAAATGTAATCACATTTGCTTCATTTTTTTGCTAATTCATTTCTGTAGGAAACATAGCCAGCCAGGGAATGGCCTCTGAGTGTTGCCTTCTGTATTTATTTTCACAATGAAAATACCAGCATCAGTCAGGAGACATGCTCATGAAGGTGGGAGTTCCAATGAACAACAGCATAGTATGCCATGCTTCTTGCATTCAGTTGGCCTCCACTCCTAAGCCTGACAGTACCAAATTACAAGTACATTGAAGAATGGGATATATTTGTAATTTGGTGAGCAGGAGGCAAGGAAGAAGCAAAAGACTTGCAGTCCAAGAGTAAATGATACCCAGCCTTCTCATAACTGCCTGGTTTTCACAGTTTCTCGCATTCTTCATCCACCTTTAGGGTGCAGTTGTTCAACTCTCCCTCCTGTATTATCCAAAAAACCTCCCTAAAGCTAAGCTGATTACTTTTGGGAGCAGAGAATACTCCTTTAATGCCAGAATTTCAGCATGGTTGTAAGTGCAGAACAAGGCCAAGGTGAGGGAAAGGGGGAGTGTGATTTGTCATCCCTGTTAATCTAGATCCAGTTCTTGAAATGGAAAGCCACCAGCTATGGTAAGAATTTAAAGTAGTACAGAAGATATAACAGCACAGGAGAACAAGTTCAATGAAAATCTGCTTCTTTCCTTCCATCAGCACTAAAATTGGGATGTGAAAGCAGCAAACAAAATTACCTTCTTCTCCCAAATACATTGGGGAATAAGTATTCCTTTTTCAAGGCAGGGAAGAAAACTTCGAGTAAATAATGTCAGTTTTCATTTATTCCCCATTTGAATCTCTATCAATTATTTAATATTTGCAAAGCAACCTTATGTGTAATCTATCACAGAAGACTGTTTATCCTTTACCAGTAACATTAAACCCTCAGTAACATATACTCAAGCCCTTGGAAAACCAGCCATCTAAAGACTTTGTATATCTTTGTTTATTTTTACAAGCTGCAAACAAATCTAATTAATTAGAAAAACATGTCTGAAATTTTAGTCACTGTTATTCTGTTTTTTGCCAGGACAGAGTTAATTTTTTTTCCAGCTTGTGGGGGTGGAGCCTGGTGCTGTGTGGGTGTGTCTAGGTTGTCATTCTACTGGGCCTCAGCTCATCCAGAAGTAAGGGACTTTCTGGCTTCTGGAAAGAAGGGTGTGGCTTGCAGTGGAAAAAAAACTCTGTGGGGGTGAGGAAGCCATCCATCCTTGGTTTTCATTGTCCCAGACTTGGTGAGAATTTTGCATGTAAATCACCCTCTCTTTGTACACTTTTGTTATTAATATTGTTGCTGTTATCGTTCATGTTCTTATCTCATTGGTGTTTCCAGTAAATTGTTCTTGCTCAGTCTGTGATCTTTACCTTTGGTTCTATCAACTGGAGGGGAGAGGAAACTGTTGGTGCAGGTTTGGTGGGAGCACTAAATTGGGAAATACCACTCCTAAACCTTGATAACTATGAAATCAACTTTTTTTTTTTTTTTTTAATAAATTATTCAAAAAGTACTGGGGAAAATATCTAGTACATTGAGTGAAATTAAGGCAAACCACACTATTTGTATTGCCACAACACCAGTAGCTGCTAGTGGTGTGTGACAGGAACCCCATGTGCCAGCTAGTGTATGACTAAAAGGCAAATGTGTGATTAAAAAGACAGCCCTTGAGCCAAGACACTTAAAACAGCAAAGCAGAGGCCTCCAGCTGTGTATAAACCGGACAGGACAGTGAATTGTTAGAGGACAGCAGCAAGTACCATGCTGTACTGTGAGCCAGCAGGACATACAAGATCACTGCAGGGAAGCCCCAAATTCCCATACTCATGACACCTCCCTGTGCTTGCAGCTTGTCCACATATTTATGTGCTAAGTATTGCAGGTGCACTGTAATAAAGTTGTTATTTTCCTACATTAAAAGCCTAGATTTCAAGTGTGTTCATTGTCTCATGGTCTATGTGATTTCTCTAGAGCATCTAGTGATATCGATATCCAGGTTCTTGGAGATGTGAGACCTCAGAGTGGATCTTCCAGTTGTACATGAATATTCCCTCTCCATAATATGCTCCAAGCTAAACATAGTGATATCCCCTAATCGGTTGCCCATATTATGCACTTAAAAGTTCTATATTTTTTTCTAGCTTATCCACAAAATGCAGCTTCAGTGGTCTTACTATGACATTGTTCAGCTCTTCATCTATATTTTGATTTTCGCTTAGCTTCTTTCTTATGACTAATATAAGTTTTAATTTTATGACATATCAAATTGCACCTTTCAGTGTTTTAATACATGTAGGTTTGTGGAAAGAGGCACTTTTTTTCCTTCACATTCTGACTACCCCTTATTTCACGTGACACTGCAGCTAGATCCCCAAACTATTATGTTGGCTTCTTAACTTCTGGTTTGGCTCCTAGGGTAGCAGTCAATGTTCTGAATGTTAATTACTCTCTTTGATTTTCCTTCTAACTTACCCACTTTGAGATAAATAGAATAATAGATGAACAGACATGAAAAGTTTGCATGGAAAGTTAATTCTGTACAGTTGTTGCAGTAGACACTAATTTGATTTTCTCAGTATCCAGATTTTTTCCCAATGTTAAACCCATTAAAAGCAAATGGAAGGAAGCTGACCTTCCTTACCAGAAGAAGGCATGCAATGACAAAGGAGGTTAGTCCTCTATTTATTTTTCAGCTGGATATATTTAATAAAGTTATGGAGAACACAACTGTTGAATTTGAGTTTCCTTAGTGTTTGCAGGTACTACAGCTCACAAGAATATAGTTTTTCATCTAAGATCAGGTGCATGTTACAAAGCCCAGTGTGTCACATGCTATTTAATACCTTGACAGTTGCAAATAAGATCAACCCTGTCAGAAAGGCAACCACCTACAGGTTTGTGTAATCTGAATTTTCTAAATGAAAGTAGTATTTATATGCCTTTATTAATAATAAAGATATAAATCTTGCTTATGTGGGTACTTCTGTTGGCTTGAGGGAGGAATGCAAAGTTAGGAACAGATCCAAGAAATTAATGAATTGAGGTTTGCAAGCATTTTTCTTGACATCATTTTATTTACTCTGAAAAGAGTTATCAGACCAGAATATAGAAGTCGTAAAGGTTTTAAGGTTTCCTAA
Organism: Vidua macroura; assembly: GCF_024509145.1. Classification (NCBI taxonomy): domain Eukaryota; kingdom Metazoa; phylum Chordata; class Aves; order Passeriformes; family Viduidae; genus Vidua; species Vidua macroura. Next base: position 33,013,436 of record NC_071571.1, read on the forward strand.
ATCTAGAAAATAATCTGCTTCTGACAATAGGCACAGAAGTTCTTTTCAAATCTCACAGACAGAGAATTCTGGGTCCAGTGAAAGCCTTAAATGTGTGCTTAACTTTTACACATATCAGTACTTCCATTCACTTTATTAGGCTTGGATACAGTAAATCACAGTCTTAAAGATTAACATGTATTTATATGATTTCTGGATTTGGATTTAAATGGTGTAACTTTTTCTCCATAACTTACATATCCACTTTCCTTTTTCCTATATCCCATTATAACACAGGCATATGGGACAGAGTTACAGCTGACTTAAGTCTGCATTTCATGACATCCATGAATTTTTAGATCACAGAATTTAATTAATATAAGCAGTCAATTTTTCCTCTGAGTATACAACAGCTGGTTATTATATACCACCATTTATTTACTCACTGAAGAAGATAACTTTTGTATGTTTAGTGAGTTTTTGCTTCTTTTAAGAGCTCAGATTATTTTGCTAATAGTGGAAATACGCTGGCATGCATGATGACCCAGCATCACCCGTATGAAAATTGGGTGCCCTCAGAATCCCAGACCCTCCAGCTTACATCTCCAAATGGCAGTGGAAGGCACCAGAGTGAGTCACTAAGGTTGTTTTTCCCCACTTAAAAGAGTTGTTTCATTCTGCTTTCAAGCATGGTATGAAATTATTGGCATTCAAATAACAGTGCAGAGACTGGAATTCAAAGCAAATTAGAGCAGCACGACGTAAGGCTGCCAATTTGCAATTACCACAACACCTGTGACATTTATAAATATTACTTCACAACATTCCTGTGTCCTTAGGTAAATCCTTAGATTTCACTTTGTGAAATGGATCACATATGTTCACTGCTTCTTTGACTTGACAAACATCTTCTATATAAAGCAAGCCACTTTAAAATAGTTTGGTATTTAAAACATTTGACAAGCAAGACTGTTCCTAATTTTTTACTGCTGTAATTAAGAATCAGGAAAAACTACCAACATCATGGTTAACTGAAGCATCTTCCTGAGCACCAGGAAATATGTAACAACCCTGCACAGGGAGATGAAATCCTACAATATAAGGCAATGGGGTTTAAGCAATGCATAAATGTGTCAGGACCATCTCTGCATTAAAACATAATTGTTTTCCTTAATATTTGTTCAGATTAATAACAACTACAACATTAACAATGTTCTTGCTTTTTATGAATGGTAATAATAATGAGAAATTGTTTCCTGATGGTATCCATTGGCATCACCAAAATAGGCAGTTGCAACCTCTCAGTGCCTTCAGCCCACACCAGCTTTGGTTTCAAAATATTTCCAGCATTGGTTCACTGTTAACTGAAATCCTTTTTCCTACAAGTAGCATGTGAAATATCTTCACAGCAGCTGAAAATGGTGTTCAGACAGTTCTTTCAGCCCTGCATGGGTGGGGAATATTGAGTAAGCCATGGAAAATCTCAAGAAGCCAGTATATTTCCTTGTACAACAACTATGACAGCTTACCAAGACACCTCAAATTCTGGTCCCCATAATTTAAGTAACAGATAAACTGGTAACTTTTAGTAAGTAACAGGTAAACTGACCCCAGTAAAGTTCTGTGGACTATTTTCTTCTTAAATACCATAATTTAAATATGAAGATGGTGACAGATAATAGTTGTGAGACAAAAAACCCATAAAATATTATGATTGCTTCATGAACAGATATGCATGGTGGTAATGCTATTTTAAAATCTTTATCTCAGTGCAAACCACTTCCCCACAACTGTTAGCAATATAAGAATTATTAATAATACTGGCACTATTTCTTCAATTACAAGGGCAAGTGCACAGTCATGATGCTATCAAGCCCAGCTCTAGTTGTTAACAGTAACATAGGTATTCCTGATTTGTTTCATGTAAATTACTGAATGAGAAATCAATTTTATGCAAATTGTATGATGGACTAAACTCAGAGAGGAATTATTTATTCTTTGAAATTATTGGTTTTTAATATTAAAAACCAAGTGAGAGTAAAAGTAATTATCAAACTCTGGTAAAATCGACTTTTTATTTCAGTGGGATGACATTTACGTGAAACAATGACCTTGCCTATGACTTTAGTTGCCCATCACAAACCCTGAAAGAGCATCATGTAAGCCCAAGGCAACTCTTCAAAATTCAGACTAATACAAAGTGGAACTTGAATCTGTCCAATCATTTTCAAAAGTAATTGCATCTCTTTCGTTCTTTCCCCATCACTCTTCTTCTGTCACTCTTGTCTGCTATCTCTATCTGAAATATCCTTCTGTCTTGTCCTTCTCAGGTATCTACCTCCACTTAAAATGAAAAAATTAGGTATGATTAATCATATAACCTCATAATATGATATATTGACAGATTATTTGTTCCTGCCATACTTGGGTAAAAATCATGCTTGTGTCACATGCTGGTCCCAGTTTATCTTCTTAGATTCAATTTCAGATGAAACACCTATCATTTTGATGTTTCCACAAATACTTATGTCGAAAATAAAAGTCTTATCTGATTGTCTATAGGCTCAATTAAACATGCACAGCCATGCCACATAGTTTAGTCAGAAGACAGAAATCATTCTTCATAAATATCCTAAATTTGTAAAAGTCCTAAAGCTAACAAATTCCTATTTGTGGAATCAATTTCCATTTTTAGGTCTTTGAGGACCTCCTCTTTCAAAGTTGCTGTTTTTCCTTCATTAGGGAAAGACTGCCTTCAGTTACCTCTTTATGATTTAAATCTCGGATGTGGGAGGGCTTGGGAACAGGTCATTCTTGATAATGAAATATTTACAAGTGTTCTTTAAGTTGTAATATCATGCAGAATGCCTTGGTTCTTATCCTAAAATAGCATCATGGAGATGAAAGACTTCTTAGACATCAAAAAACCCCCGAAGAGTAAGTGACTTTCTGTTTTGTGATGAAATACTATGAAGTGGAATGGCATTGTGATACCCTTGGAGGAAGGCAGAGTCAAGCTAAAAGGACAAAAAGTCAATAAATTACAGAAGCAAACTGAAAATACAGACACAAGGATTTCATCTGTATAAATCATGACAGCTCCATTCCCACTATGCTGATTTATTCTTTCTGTGAGTCTTGCCAGTTAAGCTGTCCTGGTTCACTCAGAGAATATACAAAGAAAATGAAAATACAGGGAAGTTAATATCCAGCACGCTGTCCCACTTCATGGTGTGTCTGGTATCCATTGCTAAATCTGCAGCCTCATCCTGGGGTATGAGAAGAGAAGAACAGTGTCAGTCCTCAGGAGACAGGAGCTGCAGCTGTGACAGGAATGAAATAAGAGGTGCCAGTGTGACAAGGCTTGCCTTCTACCCATCTCCTCTCATTCTCTGACATTCTCAGGCAGAGTCAGCATCAGATTTATGGGAGCCTCAGGCAGAGGTTAAAGTGGGGGCCCTTTTCCCTTCCCTCGTCTGAGGTGACTCTCAGCACTACTCAGATTAGTGTGATATGAGCCTCTGCCCATATCCTGGGCCTTTGGGCAATTGTTCCAGGAATTCACTCCTTAAGATAGTTCTCCCCACAAGTCTAAAGCAGAAATTCACCCATTCCATTGCACAAGTCTGCTGATGTTTGGCTTCATTTCTCACATTAACTGAAGTCTCCCTGTCTTTTTTAAGATCCCACTATTTTGTTCCTTCTCTCCTTTTTCACTATGTGATATGCAGTAATATCCCATAGTTATATGGGATAAACCTTGGCAGTACTACCAAGGTTTAAAATCATAAATAACAGAGATCAAAAGACCCCTCAGATCATCTCACCACCCTCCTGAATGTTCCCCAGGGTACCTTCCCCAAATTTGTTCAGTCCTGTTCCTGTGACTTTACTAATAGGGCTTTCAGCAGCTTCCTTCAGTAGACAGCTCCACGGTGTTATATTTCTGAAACTTGACAATGGCTATTATTGTGCCTAAAGGGGGAAATTTAGGATTTCTGCTTTTCAGTAATTTTCTCCTCCATTACTAGAAACTCTAGCCCTAAATTTCAGTTGACCCTCTAGGTCACTGTTAATCAACCTTATGTATCATTTGAAACTCCAAGACATGCTCTTCATCTTTCTAGTCTACTGTTTTAAAATCCAGAATTGGGGTGGGAGGTTTGACATAAATGTAGTAAATACAGCACAGGGGAACATTATATGAGGATATAATATTTTTGACTAGTAACAATGGTCACTGTTAAACACTCAAAAAGCTACCTGACCTTAGAAGCCATGGAATAGGGAAATAGGGATCCGAGTAGCTTCTTGGGAATCAAGAAAAAGTCACATAGCAATACTCCAACAAAAAGCAAAGAGATACAGAGAAATAAAGCCAAATTCTGCACTCTCTTATTCCACGTTCTTTGGGCAGGAAATGTGCTTCTCCATCTAGCACAAAGATCTCATCTCCATTTAACTTTGCTGTGCAGTTGGGAACATGTACCTGCTATTAAGTTTGGGTACATTTCAGTTTTGTCTGAGTAGAATTTACATGAAACTAGCATCTCTTCCCTCTGATTTTGCCACAGTGCCATGCCTTCTAGTTGGAAATCCTCTTTGAGTTGTCCCCCAGATTCCCTTCCTCACAGGAAGAGCAGTTCCTCTGGAGAGCTTTGTTCACTCTAAGCCATCATATAACTCACGTGCATTCTTGCAGCATATTTCAGGTGTGTATCATATGGGCAATGATTAGGAGCTGAGGATTTCCCTCAGCCCTGTGACCCACCAGTTTAATTAGTAACCTGTCATATGGCACAAGTTCATAAGCAGTGCTTGAAATGGCCATTGTTGCAACAGAGACGGAGTATGAAGACTATGTACCCTGTTCCCTCACCTCTCTCACAGCCAAATTCTTTAAAGTATTCCCCCAGGGCCCTACAGAGAGGCATACACATCTCTTGGGTGGGGTTGGATTGCATGTCGAAAGATAATGTCGTTTCGTCTGCAGAAGAAATATTTGTCCTGCGTCTGTATCCATAAAACAAGGAGCCTTCAGGGCTAAGGTGGAGTAACTTCAAGGTGCATTAACAGTATTATTCATGGTTCTCACACCTTACCCCTCAGCTTTGTAGTGATAGAGCACCCTGCCCTCATCTTGTTTACACTACTGCAGCTTTGGTGACCAACTGTTTTGTGTGTTCTGAATATATTTTATCAATGATCAGCACTGTGGCAGAAGTGAAAAATAAAGCTCTGTCGTAGCCCTATCAAATATCTGAGTATGAAATACACTCCAAAGGCATGCCTCAAAGCCTCCAGTCCAATACCTGAGCAAAGACATGGACACCTGAAAATAATATGGGATTGGATGAGGAGTGCACATCTGGCCAGAGATTCAGGGGGTGATAATTTTCACTGATGCATGAGTTTCAGCTCTTACCCTACACAACTGATCTCCTATCAGCTAACCATGAAAATTGGTCACATATGTCTTCTGAACTCTTCCACTTAGGCAATTTGACAGGGTCCTGCACACAAACATCTCCCCTGACCCTTTTAGCTTGCCTTGCAAATTTTTTGTCCAAATAATAGAGGGTGACCAAACAATTTAGGGCAGTTTAGGATAGGGTTGTGTAAAAAAAAAAAAAAAAAAAAAAAAAAAAGGAAAAAAAAAGGAAAAGAAAAAAAGAAATGTAATCACATTAATCACATTACAGAAGGGAGAATTTTAACAAGAAGATGAGAGAAGGGATTTCTTTGTGAGCCTTTAGAAAACTGTTGAACTTAAAACCCATATTCTGTTCAAACTGCAGGGAACAAACTTACCTTGGGTATAGTTATCATTCCTGTATCCAATACGTAAAATTTTTCAGTATAGCACAAAGGCAACCAAAATAGTGCAGACTGAACAACAGGCACTGTAGCGAGCTTAGTCCTCCTGGGGCAGGGGTAAAGCCAAACCAAGGCCAGGCCTGAGGTCAAGAGGAACTGAAGGTCAGATTGGATGGAGCTCTGAGCAATGTCAGCAGTGAAAGATGGACTACGTGATCTTTAAAGGTCCCTTCCAACCCAAACCATGCAATGATGATATGAAGATAGTACATATTTCTTAGATTCTTGACACTTGGCATTTTTCAGGAGCTACATTAGTCCAAACATGGCAAGCAAATTGTTAGCAGCTGTGTGCTGCTGTGTCACTTATTAATATTAATAATGATAATAATAATAATTCTGTTAGCAAAGCCACAGAAAAGAAGTATGTTAACTCAAGACTGTTTCTACATGCACAAAAAAAAAAAGGCAAGAAACCCAAAAATCATGCTTATTATCAACATAAGAGTAAAAAAAAAAAAAAAACAACACTCCTCACCACCTCACCATCCTCCCCTCCCCCCACTCCCAAATAAAGAAGTTCTCTTTACTGTGTTTGTGCAGAAGTGAAGAAAGGCTGAACTCCAAGAAGGAGCCTAGGAAGATTTCTTTCCTTGGTGGCTTCCTGGCTGGAGAAGGGCCACACATACCCCCACCAGCCTCAAGCCACTGACAGTACCTACCACAACCCATTTTTTCTTTTAGCAGAAAAGGGTCATGTGCAGAAAAAGACCACTGCCCACTCTTAAGAATGGGACCTATGTGATTAGAGAGTCTCTCTCCTGGCATAATAAATCATGCTTTCCTATGCTGTTCACTAATGCTGAATACTTCCAGTGTTCAATATTTCAAGTACTTCTGTTGGTCAAAGCCCATACTGATTTTCTGGAAGTAGTTTCATTCACATTATACTTGTACAAAAACATGATTTATTTTAAATGTCAGGAGTAAATTACAGTTTTACAGATTTTGTAGAAGGTTTTTCTTCCCAAGAAAATAGATTATTCTTCCCCCAGAATTACCAGGTTTCCTCAGGTCTTGGTTTTCCTTCTCTTTATTTAGAAAGCCACACATATGAGTACACTAAATATTTATGAATATAATTTATGAGACCAGTTGTTTTTTCCTTGCCAAAAGTAAGAAGTTGGCCTGTGTGTGGTCAGAAGGTCTAACTATGACCAGACTGAAGTCATGGAGGTGGCGGCAACTTCATATTCAATAAGAAAAATGACTAAAAATTCCATGTATGACATAGAAAATATATCCTAAATAATAAGAAAACATACATCATCTCTAGGCTAACCAGACTTTTAGCCTAATTCAAAGTAAAAGGCAATAAGGAAAGTTAAGTGCAAGACATTAATCAGCAACATTACAAAGGATGTTTTATTATTTTCCTGGCTGAATTAATTTATTTTGCTTTTGTTGTATTTGTTTATTGGTTTCCTCGTTGTCTTTAAACAAGTTGATTTGGGCTTCCACTCAAAAATTAAAGAGAGTCTCTCCACTGAGTGTATGAGAATCTATATCAGGCGTCAAGACAAGATGCAACACATCAACTTAACCTCCCAAAACTCTTCCAAAACAGCCTCCCATTGCACTCAGGGAGCAAATCCTGCCTCCTCTGATGCTTGGCATAGCCTCTCAAATGTTGCCCAGATTTCTGAAAAATGAGAAGTGGTAAGATTTTCATCATTGCAGATCAAGTAGTCCCAAACAGTAGTTTTCGTTGATTAACATATCATCCTTCACAAGTTAAGCCACATTTTTCTGTAGGAAAATACAGCATAATCAGGAACAAATTGTTGGTATCTGTCCTTCACTATAGGAGAGGACATCAGATTAATACTCCAAAAATTCCAAAAACAAAACTCTTAGAGTTATCGAGTTAGAATTCCTTCAAGCCAATACTTTGGCATGAGTGCAAGAAATGTAGATATTTTTAAAACTAAGTGAAAACCATAATAAAATTTGAATTTCAAAATAACAGTTCTCTAGAGTTTACTGTGCTGACTAGAGCTGAAGAGGCAGTGATAGGGATTGGGTTCCTTTGAAGCAGCTGTTATCTCAGTCCCACTGGATGTGGAATGGGAGAAATGCATTCTGGCCACATGCAGTCCTCCACATTTACTAAGTTCGCTTGTCTCTTGAGTTGGGGAGTTCCTTCTTTCTTGCCTCCAGTGTGTACAATTTACGATACAGTTCAGGTATTTATATCTAGGTTGCTTTTCATGTTCCCCTAGTTGCCTGTTTTACGAGATTTTGGAAAAGAGAAGCATATCCTATAAATTCAAAGTTTAAAATCCACTGGTGCTTATCAAGTATCAGTTTGAGGATTCAGAAACTTTACTAGACAGCAGAATTCTCTGCCACCACCTACTGTAGCACTAATAAAGTGAACTTTTCTGTTTGCATGGTGGTTAAAGAAAATTGCTGATCAAAGATCTTCAGCTAATCTTGTGTTCTGTAGAAATGCAAAGAATTTTCTGAATGAGGAATGTGTTTGAAGGTCCCAAAGTAAAGAAAGATGTCTCTGGGCGTTGAGTACTTGCCCATGCGAACAAGGAACACCTTCAGATCTGTCTGTGATACTGTATGGATCCATGGCTACTGTAAATGGATAAACTTCACAGGCCATTGGTTTTGTTTTTGTTAACCCACAGAATTAAACCCATGGGCATGTTTAGAAGGTTTATTTCAGTCTGATATTCCACTGATCTCCCATTCTACCTACAGGAGTCCAAATATTTCCAGGGTGGATACATAATCAATTATTTTATATGCAGTTTACTCTTAATGGAAATTCAATCAAACAACACAATCTTCACGAGCACCATTCTTTACCACTGTGTTTGCCTTCAGAAGCATCTTGAGGCAGAGGATCCTTAATGGGTTTTATAAAGTGCTCATACCCAGTGCCTGATACTATAAGCCAAAAGAAGCACCCTAATTAGTTCCAAAAGAGAGAAGCTAATGCAGCACCATCTCTCCTGGTTTTCAGATAAGGTACTTCCCACCTTTTTATAATGGGTTGAGAAATTCCAGCCAAGCTGGCATTTCTCAACCATGTATCATGACATCTGAATTTCTCAGTCATTTAAGAGTTTTCAGAGTTGATGGGAATGGTGGTCGTTTTTTTAAACTAGATATTAACTTATTTTTAAATCTACTCCAAGCTTTCACTTGTACAAGACCTAGTAAGTCTATCAACCCTGAGTAGTTCAAACTCTGAAAAGCACTTCTCTAGGAAAATACCTGAGAAAGAATTTGCAGTTTTATTTTAAAAGTCTCAGCCAAAAATCAGAGAAGATACAACATAAACAATTTTACATTTGTAACTATTTACATGTGATGTTTTCCCTTCCTTGGGCCAGTGTCAATTAAAATTTTATCTTTGTTTGATTTTAATAGACTATATGCATTAGATCTGATCCTGTAAAATATCATGAAGTTCATAGACTACTGTCATCTTGCATATTCGATATGATATTTCTTTCAGGTGTACTGTATTGTCATTCACATGCAGCAGTGATGGAGAAGATGGGTTCTGTGAAGCTTCATTGCCCTCTGGAATAGTAAAGGCAAGGAAAAGGGAAGCAAAATCTTCCTAGGTGCTCAGGACATTAGAACCTCTTGCTGTATCCTCCCGTCCCTGCTGCTCCTTCAGAGCCAGCTACACCAAGTACCTGGGGCAGGCAGGTCTTCCCAGCTGAGGCAGAGCAGTCTATTCTAGTCCTCCAGACCACGCTTTTGCTTCTTCAGAAGTCAAAAAATGCCAACATCAACCCAAGTTGCAAAAGTGCCTGGCACAGGGCTCTTTCACACAGGCAGATCAAAACCTGCGGGAGCAGTGCCTTCATCTCCTGACCTCAGTGTACAAGCCTTGAGTCTGAAGGACAACCTCCAATACTAGCAGACGACACAGGTCATGAGTTTATGCCTGCTCAAACCCACCTGCACATCTGTTCTTTGCCCAGTTCCAGAGCTCAACCCAAAGCTTTAGGAGATCTCTCAGCTCTGAAACACCAGCAAGACCCACAAGCCACCCTCTGTACAGTTTAATATCATCTTTCACACAAAGATCTTAAACCAATTTGCTGGCATTAATTAAGCCTCATGAACTCCTGTGGGAGTTAAATAGAGGTTGTTATGCACACTTTATACCAGAGCTTACCTTAAGAGTTTTTTTAAGTGCTTGTTCCTGCTGACCTATGCAAGAGCTACAGTCAGTGTGAATATGCTGACATGCTGAAATGATTCATGCAGGTAAGCCTCAGTTTAGTTTTCCACTAAAGCAACATATGGGAAAACATGCACTTAACTATGCCCAGTGTGATTTAAATATGTTGCATACTCAAGGGCATACATGAAATAAGACATGTCAACCAGACTGTTCCAGGCTTTGTAAGACAGCCAATACACTTGCAAGTAAGGTAGTCTCTGGACAAAATTATAGCATTCATTTTCAATATCATGAAAACTGATCAATTCTGGTTTAGATTTTAGACGCTGAGCAATGTTGGACTTTTTTTATCCTTTTAACTGACAGTTGTGTGAAAGGTACTTTGATTTTTCCCACTAGATCCCTTTAAAGCAGGCCATACACAGTCAGTTGAGCTGATGCTGTGCATTTTTATGGAGTTTATATAAGTTTAACCCCTGGATTAATATGCCTCTCTTCAGAGATTGGGCTGTTGGAGTCCTTTACTTATTCCTCTAAAACACAGGTGATATTTTTGGCATTGCTGCAAGACAATCTGTCTACATTACTGAGCCTTCCATCCAGTCATGAAATGAAATGTTTTCTTTTTTCCTTGAACACCACAAGAGTTGCTGAGGTTTCAGTTCTGACTACGATGAAACTCATAATTTTGTCACTGGCTTTACTAGGATCAGGACTTCCCTCAGACCAAAGGTATTCCATTGACAGTCAGTGGACCCTTGGGCATAAATGGACCACTTCTAAGTCAGCATACAAAAAGCTGATGTGTCATGTGTAGTTTTTAATTCTCTCTGTGGACACCCTTGAAAACCATTACGGACCCATATTCTGAAAAACACTGAAAGCCATTTCCCTCAGCCACTGAGAAAGATAAGTTCAATAAAAGACTGAAGTCATGTCAGCACTGCTCAGTTTGGGTCTTTATTGAGGTCTCTTGACAACAATAAAGGCCTGTTTCTTATATTCATGTCCAAACTGTGGGTGTCCCAACTTGATGGACACTTTGCCTCTATGTTTAACAGCACACATGTCACTTGTGTCTTGAACAGCCCAATCTTGAGGACAGGACTGGACTTCATAACATCATCCTGGCCCCAGTTTCCACTCTGCTTATGCTAAAACTCCAGTTTTCTGCATTTTGCCTTCATCTTAAAATGTCACAAGCTCACGGCACGGCTGTGGGGGTCCTTAGGGATTTTGTCAGCTCTCAGATATGCAGGAAACCTCCTGCAATAGAATTAATAAGGTTTGAGTGCAAACTTGCCTACTACTCAGATTTTGCTTGATAAAGACAGTTTTAGGATTATTTCAGGCTTTCAGGAACTTGGCAATACCATAACTGCAGGACTAAGACAGAAAAGAATCACATAGAAATCTTAACAGGAGAGAGAAACCCACAGAGCCATTTGAAAAATGCTCCTGCCACGACAGCTAAGGCCCCAAATACAGCCATATGCCTCTTTTTTTCCCCTTTCCCCTTTGCTACACTTCCTCTCCCAGATGTTTTTCATCATGTAAGGTAGCAATTCAGGCATTCATGTAACTGATCCGAAGGAGTGTGCTGCATGTGATTAGCATCAAGTCACCAAAGAACAAAGAAATGCAATTAATCCCTGTTTAAATAAAAAACAGATTAGATAAGATTAAACATATTAGCAATGGGCAAACCTCAGATGGTTTATAGACCAGCACTGGGCTGGAAAATCATTTGGGAGTGCCAGTATAACCCAGATCCTATCCAAAGTTTCTGATACCTCCATCCAAGAAAGCTTGAAAGCACAAGGAAAGCTCTCCTGTATGGTACTTTGCACTTCCTGCACTCCAATACAGTTGGGAAACAATCCCACTCTCATGCTATATTGACTTCTGGCACCAACACCTCTGACTGTGGTCAGAATAAGAAAATATTGAGGGTAGAGTTGCCCATTTACTACGTAGGGTTTAGTTGAAAGGACTTGTTATAGTTAGACGGATTTCAGGGTTGGTTTAGTTGGTTCATCTATTTTATTATAGGCTGAATTTGTTTCTAGGCTTTATGGCAGAAAAATAACCACTGCCCTCCTATCCCATTGGTATTTGTCATGTTGCATGTGCCTCCAAATGAGCATTTTGAGCAACTCATCTTCACAAAAATAACTCCCATCCATCTGCTGATGGGGGTTAGGTTGTTGGTACTCTGATTTCAACTATGTGTTCATCAATATCTGAAACAGGAACGTTTTGACCAACTCAGAGAAGTTAATGCAAATAGCAGTGAAAGACTGTTCCTTAGCAGCTTGCAGATCTTGCCTGATTTGCCACCAGGGCTGGGCTTCAGGTCACCTCACAGCAGGATCTTCACCTCTGTTTTTAAAGTGATCCTGAAAACTAAGCTTTTAAGTAACATATCCTAAGATTTCTTATTTCATCAGAACCAATCTTCAATACCCTTGTTCACAAATTTCTACTATTTCTACATGTAGAATAGAATTACAGAATGAACTGTATATCAATCAGGAAATAAAATTATTCATTAAGAAAACTAATTTTAAAAGTATTTCTGGAAAGATAGGACAGATAGGTGGAAGACTGGATGTGGCTGCAGGTCTCTTCATAGAGAGCAGCAGACACAACTGGACAGATTCTTAGGAAACTGCTTTGAATAACTATATTTAGTGTAATACCTCCCTGAAACAAGCATCTTCAAAAGTTTTCTTTTACATCCAGTCCAGTGAAAGCAAAAAGTGGGGAACACAACACTGGAAAGAAAAAAAAAAATTACTCAATATCAGAATCATGAACTGTATTCAGAATCTTCCATGTAAGAATGGTCACTCCAGAGAACATATTTATAGTAAAATGACAAGCAGAGACTGTTGGGGATTACAAGCATTATACATGCATGACAATGTAATTGTTTCCCATTTCCACTACTATTGTCATAGTCTTTAGGTTGAAGAAGTGAGATCAGAGACAGCCAGGGCCTCTCCTGCTGGACTGGCCCAGCTGACCTCTGGAAAGCAGCCATTCAGTACACACCATAATTTGCTCTCAGTCTGAACTGGAGCCTCTATGAAATCAAACATACAGGGCCAGATTCTTAGCTAGTGTAAAGTAAAGTAGCTCCACAGAAGGCAACTTATGGCAGCTAAGGTCTGATAAATGGTGTTAAGTATGCTGGTAAAGCTTCAGCCATCGGGCAAGAATGATTTCTCACCTGTTTCCCAAACATTTATTATTCATGGCTGGATTTCAACTCCTTTCCTCACAGTGACTAGCACCCTCCTTGAGAAGGAGCCTTACTGAGTTCTCAGGTATACATGGAAAATTTAAAAAGGGCTCAACAGGAGGGGAGCAGGATCTTCAGTGCTAAAAAATTAAATGCCTCAGGGGTCTCAAACCCAACCCCTTTTACAAACTAAACAAAAATCCCTCTCTCGCCTTAAACCTGCCTTCAGAAACTTTTAAAAATATGGTTTGTCAAACATTTTGGATTTTATTTCTAATGAAATGCTAATAAAAATGTGAAACTATAGTTTATTTTGTGGTGCTGCACTCAAAGAGTGAGAATATTTAGTAGCTATGTGTTCAAGATGAATTGCAGGGAAATGCTTTTAAAATCTGTCCTGTCTTTCACCTGTTTGGATTTATACCACCTCAGATGTTAACAGCCCTTAGGTGGCTTCTTAATGCCAAATCTAAATACAAAAACAAGAAGAAAATGTTCCTCGTGCATTCATACATATCTTTCCTGGCAAAAGGCCACTTCTGTCACTCAGAGCTCAGACTGTTCTTCTTTTAATTTGGCATCCACTCTATGGCTGCTGTTAATAGTATTATTTGTGTTGGACATAAGCCAGACAACACACTTTTCTAACCAATTTGTCCAATAAAATGGATTATTTTGTTAGTTAATCTGTCACTTCTTGAAAAGAGAAATCTTTAATACCATTTGTACAAATATTCTTGGTTTATGTGTTACGCTTTCTTGTTGTCCTGCATCAATACCAAAGCTTCTACAAGAGCTAATGAAGTTTTGATACATTCACAGAAAAATGACTGTTCAGGCTTGATCCAAATCTTCATTTTGACACCTCTTCTTTTTTTCCCAGAGATTAAAAATAGTGATTTTTTTCAACTCTGGGAGGATAACTTTTCTTGTCTTACTCCTACAGTCTTTTGCCCACACAGCGCATCAGCTTTTTCTGTGTAAAAATGGAAGAAGGCACAGTAAAATTAACAAAGCAGGCTTTCCTTCCCACTATAGAGCAGTGCCATCAGCTCACCCCTCCTTGCCCTCATCAAAGCCTGAGCAAATGGCTGGGTCCAAACGAGGCACACGTGGCTGAGCAGCCCATGCCTGTGTAGGTTTGGTGAACTAGAACATTAAACAAGACTAAATGTTTGAACACACCCTACAGATTTCCTTCCCTGAACTGTTTCTCCATCTTTGCACATCTCTCAGTTTCCTGAGGTTTTAGAGCTCACATCTGAGACTCTGACTGCTCTGTCTAAAGATGTTAAAAATGGCCAGTGGGTTCAGAAGTTACTGCAGATGGCCTGGCAGATGAGCAGATGAACAGACTGCGGTACCTCCTTCTCTTAAAGAGGAGCTGAAGAACACAGAGCAGAGAGCAAAACATGCAAATCTTCATAACAATGTCTAATAAAAATGGTCATACACAAAAATCAGATCAATAAAATATGTTATATTTTAAGAACAATCCTGAAAGGATAAAAAAAATAACATGGAAAAAAAATTCCACACATTACCTAAGAATTCATTGTTTCCTGTGCTGGACTGCAAATAAACAGACGGATATTGTGTGAAAAACACTGCATGTTCACTGACAGTCTGGTTTTACCTTTAATACAGCTTAAATCAGAAGCAGAGTAAGCAGAACTGCAAGGAGGCATTGAACATAAACTGTTTGGCCCCAGAAATTGCACCTCCAGCAAGGCAAGCATAAGTACCTACTGCCTCCTTCCCATATGGATCCAGGTAGTTAAGTGCCTGTCTGCAGTCTGTTTGGGTCTGGAATATCTTCTGAGTGGAAAGTAGGAACCTTGATGGAGCCTATGTTAATTAATTTTATTTTCTTTAACTGTAACCATCTGTATGCCAACACACTGGTTTGGCCAGCATTCCCTGCTCCGGGGTGAGCCCACAGCCCAGGGCAGTGTGACAGGGGCTCAGCCATGTGCTGCTGGCAGGGCAGCAGCCTGCCTGGCCACTGGCCTTGGGCACACGGAGGAACTGCCAGCAGCTGCCTGCTGCCTACACATGCCTCTGGGCACGAAGGACTGTGCAGGACGAGGAGGTACCAAAGCACAGACCTAATGTGCTTTAACAGTGCCCACAGCAGCTGTGGCACAATGACAGCAACACCAAGCCCTACTCCAGAGCAGCCAAGTCCGCATCGTACCATGCCCAGCTGATGTTCCCCCAAAAACCTCTCTGCTGGAGAGCTGCTCCCCCTTTGGAACTGCAAGGACCACGCAGGGCAGGCTATTCAACTAGGCCTGATGAATATTTAAACTAAAGGCTATTTGCTGTCATGTTTAGGAGTATAAACATTGACAATTTATATCTGACATCTCTTAACTCAGGGAACGGCTTTATATAAACACGTTTGGTGTCTTCTGGTTTCTTTCTCAACCAAACCCTTTAGAAAGTGTACATACACTTCATAATGATATGAGCAACATTTTCCTACTGCTGAGTACTGGAGAAGTGCTTGGCATAGCATTTATTCCAGCTTGAATCTCTGCATACAAATCCCCTCTGCACGGCAAGGCCAAAGCCTGGACTTCGTCCTTGCTGCTCCTGCTGAAACGTGCCTGCAGTCCAGAGGAGAAGGTTGTTTATGAGCACCGAGCCCTTGCACCTGGCCTCCTGCACTGCCAACCCCATCCCAGCACAGGTCTGCAGCCTGACTGGAAGAGATCCTCCGCACTCTGAATTCCTTGGAAAGCATTCCCTGTTTAGCAAAACCCAAACATTTTATTAAAGACGCTCAAATGGAGGCTCTGCACTTTTTTAATGCAAAGCATTAGCCATTTGTGGCCAAACAGTGCAATCCTTACAGCATGCAGCATCATGAGAAGTCCCACAGGGAACGCTCTGTGTTATACATGAGGAACACCAAGGTCCCAGGCTGTGCTATGCGTGCCCTTGGATGTACCCCTTGCATGATCCTGGAATGGTAACCTGTCCATTTCCAAACAGCCTGGGGTTTAGTTCACCGTTCCCCATGAACCTTCTCACTAGAAAACATACTTACCTGATGACTTGAAATAACAGCTGATAGAGCTTCTTTTAAAGCTGTCAGGGGGACCTCTGTTTCTGAAAGATATACAGATATATAATAAAAACAAAATAAAACAAAAAATCTGTAAACAATTTATTAGAATTGGAGGCTTAGCTGTTTTCTAACCCGTAAGTAGACTACAGAAGGTAGTCTACTACATAAATTTGAAAATCCTGGTGTTTTCTACACAATGTTCCATTTTGTGCACATTTATGTGCTTACACTGCAGACACCTCGAATGCCCCAGAAAGGACAAAATAGCAGCAAGAAGCAGTGATTTTGGCTCAGCCCAAAGTCTTTGCCTACACAGATAGGCATTGTAATTAGATTTGTCCACAGACATTCCAAAGCAAGGACCAAGTTTCCAAAATTCCTAGTAGTCAGCTTTAAATATGGAAAAATAGCTCTCAAGACAAGCCATGTCAAACTACCTATTTACTGGATAGGAGTAGAGCCTGCTGTAGTGGGGGAAGGTAGAAATAAGTAGCCTGAAGAAAGCCCTCCAGCCTGAGTAACCTGCCCAAGAACAAGAGATGCATTCCTTGTAAGAAATGGTCCTGGAGCTTGTGTCACTTCACACAAGCTTCAGGTAGCCAAACACACTAGGGAACTACAACACAGAACTCAAATTGCAGCTAGTGGGAGGATTTATAGGATATCTGTTTTGCTGAGTGGCTTCTAATGGGCTTTGAGGGCCTAAGAGATTGTCTCTCTGTCCTGAGCCTGACAGCAGGCTTGTGGACAAAGGGCTGCAAACCTCAACAAGACCACCAGCCTGACAGCAGCCCAGACTATCACTGTCATAAAAAAGCTTTGGAGTCACTGCTGGTGGTAACAGACCCACATAAATTTTGAAATTAATCCTTTGGAAACAGACAGGTCCTTCCAGATCAGGAAATTCTCAAAGATACAAGAATACAGATTTTTAGCTGTTTTAAGTCTATACCTGTCACAACAGTACCTCAGCACTGGAATGGGATTGACTCTAATTGGTGTACTAGCACTTTTTCTCAAGCCTTAAAATCAAACACTGGTGTTGCATCAAAACAAGCATCAGCTTTGCCATCTTCACCTTGCCAGGTGCTCCCTCAGTTTTGCTGTTTTATCTGCACTGACCAAGTCCCCACAGCCAGGCTCCTGGGCACCACTTCCCACCTCAGCCCTGCTAAGTGGCATCCTCACTCCATCCAGGAGTCACTCCTGCCCGAAGTCACTGCTGGCTGCACTCTGACAGATCAGCTCGGAGGTGCCCTGGCAGCCTTGCTCTAAGCCCTATTTCTGCCCTCTTCCTCCCAGCTGCTTCACAGATGCTGAAGCCTTAACCCTCTCCCTGCCTCGCAGAGCTTTAAGCCCTAATAACAAAGGAGGGATGTCAATCTGTACTCATAAAACCCTTTTGGGTTTTATCAACCCACAGGCCCAGTTCTACACTGCCTGTATTTCTTGTGTACCCAAATGAGGGTATGGAACAGCCTGACTGATACAAATCTGATACCTGGGGGAGGAATATGGTGTAAAAGTTACACTTCTGAATATAATACTCAACAGAAATATATTCCAAGAGAAATCTGCAGAGCTTCTCAGGCAACGTTAGCTGTACCAAGTACAGTTAACATAATGCCATCCCCAAGGGTAAACACTGCTGGTGTGGGATTTGTCTTGTATTTAAGAAAAGCCTTAAAAATCACTCCTAAACAGGCAGAGGTTTATACACGCATCTGGGCATGGCTGCAGCAAAGCTGTGTCAGACACAAGATGAATCCATCTCGCTCTCTGAAGACTGCTGCAGTAAGTCCCAGTGCCCTGCCTGCTGCAGTGGTTCCTGCAATTCCGGTGTTTGTACTTAGAAGCACAAAGTCCTGCAAGCAGAACTAAATGGAAATGCTCCAGGTTCTGAGTCTTTCTCCAAATTTTGAGACACTAAGATAAAGTTAGATTTTAAAAATAAAATAAAATTAATTAAAATAAATTTTAGGTGAACATGCCACAACTAAGTTCAAGAGAAAAGCACACATGGCATGGTGTTCCAGCTTGAAGGTCTCTATCCTTATCCTTATCTTTAGCATTAAGTATTTCTAATTTGTTATCATTTGCAAGCATCTGGACAACCTGGCAACTGTGGCAGGGTTGGGGTTTGAATCACAGGCTAATAAAATCTGCAGTGAAACCTGTAAACCAAACACATGAAGAGGGGGGCATTGGTTAATGTGTGTCACTGATGTGTTAGCTTCAACCCCTGCTGGCCCCGCTGTGGAGGTGCCGGGATGGAGCAGCTGAGGTCTGGCAAGCCACCTTCAAACGAGCTTCCTGAGAGACCTTTACACAGACATGGATGTAGTGCAGCACAGAGGGAGGTGTCAGCAAGCCACAGCAGTGGAACACACTTCCAGCCTTCCTACTCTCTCTCCGAGGACACACCTCCTTCTGCCTCAGGATCTTGGCTGTCACTTGGCTGTGGAGGGACCCAAGAGTTTCGCTTCTCTGATGTTGTGCCCTGGCTTCGGCATTTTTGCATTTTGTTGCTCTTCCAGTGAATTCCAAAAAAAAACCCTGAGCTGCATTTGGCAGTCCTGCATGGGGCAGGTGTTCATAGTGAGAAAATTGTTTTCCAAAGCAAGCCAAACTCTAACTTTTGACACGGGATTGCAAGTCTGAACTAGAAAAGACTAAGCACATACCTGAACCATCAGTATCATATGTTGCTCTGACCTAAAACAGTCAGAAGTCCATCCTCTCTCTGCATGGGCAACAGAATTTTTATGAAACACCCTGACACCTCTTGATTTCTAAACTTAGTTGGTTTTTGTACTAGCTACCTCCTGCCAGCAGTCATTAAAATCCTTGCCCAGTCCCTGGTTGTCCACAGCACTGCCTAAGTCAGGCTGCTCATGTGTTGGCAGCTGTGACAGCTCAGCAGCACTCGGCTGGGAAGAAGAAGGAAAGAAAGAAGGAAAGAAGGAAAGAAGGAAGGAAAGAAGGAAAGAAGGAAAGAAAGAAAAGAAAGAAAAGAAAGAAAAGAAAGAAAAGAAAGAAAGAAAGAAAGAAAGAAAGAAAGAAAGAAAGAAAGAAAGAAAGAAAGAAAGAAAGAAAGAAAGAAAGAAAGAGGAGCACTTAAACTTTTAGTGACTTTTCACAAATGTGTATCAAAAGGCTGATTTTTACCTTCCTTTCAAACCTCTTCTTCCTTCCTACCTTCCTGCCTTCCCTGCCTGCCTGTCTGTCTTCCTTCACTTAGCTTTCATTCTTTCATTTTTCCACTCCACTTCTCTTCCTTTCATAATTTTTTCCTCCACTGTCTTGTATTGAAAACCAGAGACAAAAAAAAAAAAAAAAATTACAAAAGAAAAATACAAATTTACCAAGTTGAAGGAAAGGTGGGTGTAAATCCCAAACTGCTTTGTTAGTACTTATGAAAACTGACATTTGAAAAAAAAATTAAATGTCTTTTCTGTTTAAAATAATCTATATCTATTTTATCTATTTTCTAAATCTATAGAAAATATGCTATTTTGGTAGAAGATGATTTATTCAAATTTCAGCTCTGAGAAGCTTATACAGCATGTCCCTCTTCTTACAAAGGTTTAAAGACAATTGATCTGGATAAGTCATGATACTAATAAATTGTCTGCAGTTTACTTAGGAAAGTTTTTTGTTCAGTGGTTTGATAATTTTTAAGGACTCTGATACAAGATTGACCTGATTTGTGGGAAAATCAGACAGTTTTGGCCCTGGGCACCAGAGTACTCTTTCAAGTTGAAAAGCTAATAAAACAGCTGGTGAAGTTCACATTATGTACACAGGGTGAGGGTGGCACTGGATATTTCACCCATATGGGCAAAAAGGAACTAACTAGTTCTGTACAGATATGAAAAGTTTTCAGTTTTTAACTGACTTTTTATACTTAAAAGGTGAGTCTTATCCTAAAACATGCTAAAGAGGATATTAAAGAACAATTTTAAAAAACCCAAAAAAGCAAGAACAAAAAAAAGCAGGGGGAAGGGAATAGTTTCAGTTGTTTTAGGAGGAAAAGTCATGTTTCTTGACTTTCCTGAGGAATTAATTTGAGACTTCTGGTTTTCAGACAGCAGTGTGAGCATAAAGCTTAGCTTTGCCCAACATCTCATGAGCAAAACATCATGAGTTATCCCAGCAGAGCAAAACCTGGTGCAGTAAATGTTGCTCTTCTCTAAACCCCAGAAAGCATAAAAGGTCATCCAAGTAAAGATCACCAAACCTTTATTGGCAGTGTTATGGCTCAGCCACATGAGCTTTCAGGGTTAAACAAGACATGGAAAGGGAAATTTGCAAGTAGTTTTTTCACTGTTTTGGTAGCTGGGTGAGGCCTACTGGCTGTTTAAGGCAGAAATACAATAATATATATTCCATTATCTAGAAGCTCTGGAACTGTGAGGAAGAAAAGCTTTCCTGGCACACAGTGAGCAAAAGTGAGAGACAGAGAGGATGAATTGCAAGGGGAAAAATATACCATGAAGAGGCATGACCAAAATTATAAATGTTAATGAGTCAGGACAGGATGTAACGAGCTTTCATTTAAATCCATGGTTTAAGGAAGAGGCTATAATCTGCTGGAGGTGTCATCGTTTCAATGGCAGTGTAAAACCAGAATCAGGATTACTTACTCTCACTAAACATCTGCTGGCCCTTTTTTATATGCATTCTGGTCTCAGGGATCTTTATCCAGGCATGCTGGTCAAACTCCAGTTTAGGTCTCCATAGCTACTTTCCTATAATATGCCACTTTCCTACAATTCATCCCATCCTTTCACTTAAAGCACTTACTCCTAAAAATATTGTGATGTAGCCACTGTGGCAGCACACAGCCTTGAATCAGTATCAAATGATAAGCAAGAAACCTGCTGTACACTCTGGCCCTGTATGTATCTCAGTCTCAGTAGGGACCCATCCAGACACTTACATGCATACAAATTATTTAATATAATACCCCTCTGTGTCTGAGCCTACACTTAGAGTAATTGATTCACACATAGATGTAGCAAGATACCATGAAAGCCCAGCATAAAAAGAGCTACCCAGTTACTGCCATCACAGCCCTGATCAAGGTAAGCCTACAGCTGGGGAAGGGGACAAAGTGTAAAAGATAATAGGAGGAAAGACACTTCACTTTGCCTTGCATAGGGCTGAGGCTGAAATGGCCTTGAGTAGTTATTACCCAGTAGTTCAAGTTGATTTGTTCTGCCTGTGAGTTTTGATTTGGAAATGCAGCAAGCCTGAGGAAAAGGATATGAAATGACCTGTAGTTGGGACTTATATTTTTCCTTCCCCATGGATGTGCCTGCATACCTGCTTGCAGTGTAATAGTGCAATAAATTGAGTGCATATCTATATCCACAAAGGGTCAAACTCTGTTCAGAATTACACCCGTGTAAATCCTCAGTAACTCCACTGGCCTCACCGGAGTTATTTGGCACAGATTTACACTTATGTAACTGAGAGCTGGTTTTAAGCTACAGTATGAAAAGTGTTGCACCTTCAGGGTAAAAAAAATGCTACTAATGTCAGTTGTTGTTACATTTAAAATAACCAGAAGGAATTTCACCTGGATGGGATCCATGCACAGTCCATGACATTTGCATGAACCTTTTCCCCTTATTTCTGGTGTGCATGGATACATGTCAAATTTTAATTCACAGCGCATCCATGCCTTTTGTTTTGGAGGGTCTATTATGCCTTAGATCAATCATCAGGAAAAGGTGTCTATATTGATAACACATTTGCCTCTGAGATGCTACAGGATGCTCCAAGCCAGATTTCCTTTGAAGCCAGGCACCACTTTTATTATCAAAGCATGAAAAATTGCTCTCATTCATGACATCAAAATGCAGCCAGCACACAATGCTGAGGGCTAAAATGAGACTCCAGTTACATCATGTAAACCCTGAGGAGCTGTAGGCACTTTTGCTCCTATTCCTGGGATGCAGCTGTCCTGCCTCAGCACGGGTCCTATGCCCCTGGGGCTGCCCTGCTGCCCAGAGGCAGCGCACGCCCCGTGTGACAGCCGTGTCACCCTTCGGGCACAGGGCAGGCGGGCACGCCCTGACCCGCGGGCACACAGCTAAGGAGGGTGTGAGGGTCGAAAAATGCAGGCTGTCAATTGTGACCTTTTGTATTCATCGATCCCAAATTGAGCTGAATTCCTTTAAAGTATCTGAGCCACCATTGATGATGTCAGAAGGGTTTTGGCACGAGGGATTCAAGGACTAATTTTCTTGAGGTCTCCCCACTTCGTTCTGGCTCCGTGCTGGAGTACAGAGGGAATGGTTTGACACTCCTTCCTGCCAAACAGCTAAATTTCATTAAGATACAACACAAAGGTATGTGAGTTTGCTTTGTATGAGTATGTTTTTAACCCTATTAGAGCTTACAGACCAGTTAGTTAGAAATACAAACTTTGTTCTTTGAATAACCTCAGCTTGAACTGAGTCCTGGAAGGACTATCTTTGAGTTAAGGTAATATGAAGCAATAAAGCTTCCTGAGAACAGAAGACTGCCAAAGTTTAAGTGGTATATTTTATGATCTGGATTATTGTCCATTGGGGAGCTCAGATGAAAACACAGACTCATTTCATTTAAGTTTCTAGTTGTGATTTGAACCATGATCCAAATTTCCAATAAAAGTACTCAAAGAGCAAAGCTAGTACTTTATCCACTGCATACCAAGACTTGCTGGCCCTTTCCTAAAAAATCACAGTAATCCAAGGTCAAATAATAGATGTGCAATGACTCAAATACTCCACAGAATTTCAGCTTCCACCATTTCTTCTCTTTCAGTAGTGCAAACCACATACAAAAGGATGTACAGTGGGGTACATCAGATGTGATAGCAACAATTATGCAAATCATCTGCAACAGAAGAAAAAAACGTCTCTATAGAAAGGCAGCATTTCTACAAATGATTTTGTGTAATAAATCTTCACTATTTCTTGGGTTCATCCTGAAAAGCTGTTGGTAGCATGACCATATTCCATTCTGCCAGATGAGGCACAAAAGTACATGTGCACAGACATGTACCAAGCATATCTGTGTCTGCATCTTGGGAAGATAATCATATTAACAAGTGATCAAAACTACGTTTATTGTTTTCTCCTCAGGGGAATGAGATTCAAATGGTTTCTTTGAGTAGCATGGGAACAAAAGAAAAATCTCTAAATAAATCTCTAAATAAAATTGACTACAACCAGCTACATTCTCTCATGCAAGATGACAAATGGTCTGACTTTTCTGAAAGGTCATTAGTCAAACTCAATTTTAAAATATTCAATTCAGGGGAAAAAATCTCTAGATGAAAGCCAAAGTTCTACAGAGAACTCAAGGAAAAAAAAACTTTGCCACATCTACCAACATGTTTTTTGTTACTTATCCCTATAAAAAAACCTTAACTGTGGGCTATATTCAAGTCAGGAGAAGACAAATAAATATTTTTCCTCTGACAAGTCAAATGAATTTAAGTCTGTCTTTGCACTTAGACAACACAGAAATGCAGCAGAACACATACATTGTTCTAAAGGATAATCAGAGGTAGCTTGAAATACAGGAATACTCAGAAATACAGTGCAGAAAATCCACAGAATGGAGAAGGAGTAGTTCCTTGTCTCGATGCAGCACTTTACAATGCAAGAGAAAGAACTGGCTCTCCCATATTTATTTTTTTTTTTTAATTTCTACTAAAATCTAGTTACTTGAATTGGTCAGAGCTTACAGGTCCTGCACTGCTTTTATGGTTGTTCTCTATTAGTGGCAATGGGTAAAAAATGTTTCATGAGAAAACAAAACGTTTCCAAAATGTTCTCATTCCATTTCAGGCAGAAGATAACTTTGACTCTTCTGTCTCCTTGCATGCTTGCAAGTAATGTTGTGTTGGAATACTGATCCAGACACTCTCCCAGAATCACAGTATCTCAGATTCAGTGTCCTGCTTGAGGACATCCTCAGTGATTTGTATGAAGTGGAGCTGCCTGCACAGGAGAAACTAGGAAATACTCTTTCCCCCACTGCTTGAGCTGTGGGATCCTACATCTCTCTAAAGTGCCAGAAAAGTCCTCTGGACTACTGAGTGCTCTGGATTTCCCTCCCTCTCATGTTTTGCTCTGAAATTCAGGTCTGAATCTGAAGTCTTTCATTGACAGGTGTGCCAAAACCGGGACATATTTGCAAATCATCACTGTCTGTCCCAAAATGCACTCTACTTTGTCAAAAAAAATACAAGACTTCCCGTGTCTGAAATTTGTTACCCAACAGTTACTGTTTTGTTTTCCTGTCATGACTGGAAAACTGGCCCCTGAGAAACAGTGATAAATACCCAATAAAAAAAATACTATGCTAATGGAAGATTTAACTAAGCAGAATTTGTGCATCTATATTGCATCATGGAATCTATAGCCCACAGAGCAAATGCCCTGAGATCTGCACCAACAATTGGTTTGATATCAAAAATGAGAAAGGTTTTGACTCAGCAATATCAGAATTCTCACAGCATTTTGCCTGTTTACAATCAAAAGATGTCTACAATCTATTATTCAGCTAATACTCCTGACTACATGCATAGCTCCAACAGACTGGGAACATAAAAGGGCCTTAAATCTGAGACTTTGGATTGCCCCTCATCTTTGAATCACTCTCACTACTGCACCTGGATTAATAAGAATTAAATTAGTACATTCTAACAAAAATCAAAGGAGAATGTTTTGCATAGGACATAAGTGTCATCAAGTGAAAAAATCCACTTGCACATTTTGAATATGAGCTGCATTATTTCAGTGTGACTACGTTTTGTCAAGATTTTTGGCCACTGGTTCTGCATGAATACAGAAAATCATTATTCATAATTTGTACTTTTCATTCTCCCATCTCTGTTACTTAAGTAAGAAGGCAAAACCATGCTATGTGGTCCATCACAAGTAATAAATAAAGAAAAGTTAATGAGAAAACCTCTTGTCTGAAAATTATTGATTCAAATTTTATGCCAAAAACTTTTGAATACAGCCATGGCTGATAGGACTGGTCAGTTCATGACGGATTCTCTCAAGCTGCACAGTTTTATTAATATATGTATGACTAACAATTTCTTTATAAAAATATATTAAAACTGCCAGATTTAGAAAAGTCAGACAAATCCTCCATTTTTCTGTTCACAAACTCTCTAAATCCCTTTGCGGAAGATCCCAGACCTCAGCTGCATTCCTCAAGGATTTACAGGGCACCAGAGGAACAGCAATCGGCTGCAAATGAATATGTGCTTTCAAAACTACATGGAGGCTTTTCCAGCTTTTCACGTACTTCCCTCAGGTTCATCTTCCTGAAGGCACTGGATGTATTTGCAAGGGCAATTTCAATCACTGTTCCGCTCTGCCCCTTCACAGCACATCCATTGTGTCTTGTTGATGGGAATAACTGCCCTGCAACTAGAGGTGAAAGCAACAGTGGCTGGAATATTGGAGGGAACCCACAAAATCAGGGAAAAACCCCCACACATACTTGACAAGATTTACTCCTCTTGCAGTAATCTGAGCCAGGACCATGGATCAGATTCTGATCTCAGTTACTGTGGTCTCAATCTGAAGTACCAGCACTGATTTCGGCAGAGCCTCCCAGGATTTAAGGCCTGATCCAAAGATTGACACTGATTTGTGCTGATTGTGTAACAGATGGTTATTCCAGCATAAGAATTTATCCTAGAAAAAGTTAATAATGATTTTATCATTGCTTTTAGCATTTTACATTGCATTAGGAAATGCTTTGTACTAACATGCACGGCACTTAACAAGGTTTACTATTTTCCCTTTTCTGCTTGTTTGATCTGTGTTTATGTCCTGTTCTAATTCTAATTACATACAGATAAGCAAATGTTATTCACCCTATCTGCTATTTTCCCTTCATTTGCTGTAATATTCGTAAGATATAAACAAAAAGAAATATGCTAGACAAAAGCAAGAAAAAATGCTACACCACAAATTCACCACTACAGAATGAACACTGGACAAAAAGTATTCTTCTTTCTTCTTTTCATTTCACCCTGTGTTTTATCTGGGATGAGTTATTCTTCATATTGCATGCAATGTATTTTTTTAATTTTTTGGTCAGGAATGAAAATGTCTTCAGATGTGGATGCTGAGGAAAAAAATATAGTTGTCAAGATTTGCCATGCTAAGTAAAAATGACAGTGTTGCTGTACAAAAATTTTAGTTGAATATTTACATAGATACTAGTATAAGCTGGTTCAGGATAACAGGATCCACCTGTTTTTCTAATATCTCAGTATGAATTAGGTTAGCTGGATATGATTTATTTGGGTCAATAGGGAAAGATCTTCTCAGTTGTCCTGGTGATTTGAAAAAGTAAAAAGACCACTGCTGCATTTT
Organism: Vidua macroura; assembly: GCF_024509145.1. NCBI lineage: Eukaryota > Metazoa > Chordata > Aves > Passeriformes > Viduidae > Vidua > Vidua macroura. The sequence continues at coordinate 33,040,180 of NC_071571.1, forward strand.
GCACTGCAGTTCTGAAGAATCTCTGCGCTCTTCTGAAACAATGTTTTATAAAGGAAAAGGCTACAAGAATCTTTCTTGTTTTTCCCTCTTCTGTCTACACGAGTTGTCTCCAGTAGCATTGACAGCCGAAAGAAATGATCAAATATTTTTCTTGAGGAAAAATTTTGACAAGCACAAAGGAAAAAAAAAAAAGGTCATTTTTTTCCTTTTAAAAATCAGGAAATAAATAATAGTAATTTTAAAATCTCAAACAAACGATAAAATACAGCAGCTGTTTCCTTTCAAAACAATTTTTGTTTCTCACACAAATGAGTTTTGACTGAGTTTTTCTTCTCTTTCTTGACAAAAATGTTGAAAATTTTCCCAAAAGAAGGAAGTTTTCAGAGATTATGTCAAAACCAAGTTTCCTGGTGAAAACCAGTTGTATAAAAATGTCAGTGAGGCTGTAGGCAGAGCGAGTGGGGAGGAAGGGTGAGGAAGCAAGCATCAGTGGGTGCTTGTGTTTTTCTGGAAGGGCAGTCAGGACACAGCAGGGGCAGGCTGTGCTGCTCAGACCTTTGCATGCACTGACTGCACATCAGCTGCTCCAGCTGCGCTCTCCCCACACCTCCCACTGCCCCTGCTAATGCTGGGACCTCAGCCTGGTTTCAGGGAGACTGACTGTGAGCTCTTGCCTTGTCTAGCAGCCTTGGCAAGAGGTTTGCAAGAGCTTAAGGTGGCTTTTTGGAGCAATCCATCACGGAGTATTAGCAGCAGAGCACTAGATGTCAACACAGGAAAACTGAGCCATGTTGGTGCTAGGGGAAGATCAGACAGTGTGGAAAATACGGTGAACACAGCACCAGTGATAAACAGGAATATACAGACCAGGAATAAGAGTGAGGAGATATGGGGAGGGCACAGATACTTCCACTTTGACCATATACCTTGCATTAGGTGATATTTGGGGTGGGTGGGGCAGGGAGCAGAAGAGCTCACTCCTTCAGTTCCCTCATATGACATAAATATGGCAAACATTATGCTTCTGAATGATCAAATAAATAAATAAATAGAAAATTTCTTGCATGATTTAGCCAGACAGAGATTGGACTCCCCCCAACCAAAACAGACCTCCCTCTCCCCCCACAATATCTGGGAAATGAAGCACTTTTAAAGCCTCACATACTGAGTATACCTTTCTTATGTTACAGGCTGCTGCCTTTTTCCACCCAACACATGGTAAGGATTATATTTAAATAAAGATTTAACACTCATAAATGGTTTCTTTTAATATTGCTGTAAAGTAATGGATCTTTTATGGGCAAATTTAAATGTCATTCCCCAATGTACAGCTGTGCTAAACAGTATGGTACCGTTTTATGCAGCCATAACCAAGGAGGCACGTTGACCAGCAGTGCCTGTGGGCAGTGTGGATTTTATTAGCCTATATGAGCTGATGACCCATGAGCAGAGTCATTTTTTGCATCTTGTAAAGTCAACCATTGTAAAGGTACCACCACACATGGACAGTGAGCAGCTTCCAGCCCAGAACAGCTGAGCACAGCCTGTGTCTTGGACTGCAGCAGATCCTTTTCCAGCTTGTAAAGTTTTTCCCCAACACCACTACCTGTTCAGACTTCACCTCTCCTGGCAGGGATGTGGCTGGGCTGGCTTTGCACACATTACTGAAGAGCTGGTGTCAAACCCTCTCTTGTCTGATCACCACCTCTCTGAGCATCTGGCCAGCTGAGCCAGCATTGGATTCCTTGTGGTCCCAGGCAGAAAGTCAGATTTTTCCCTCCCATCCCCGCACAGGAGGGCTTGCATTGCTGCTTAGTGCAGCCTTCAGCAGCTGGCATATGCAACTGAACACAAGGCTGTTTCAGATTAAAACTGAGAGTCGAGTTCCCAGCCCAAAGTATTACATGGCACAGATATTCACAGCTCTTTCCAGCCTCACAAGATGAAGCATTTGGTGACTTTCAGAACTCAACATGGACTTTTTTCAAGAATTTGTTGCCGGAATGGGTGATTACTGCCCAGTTTAAAAACATTATTGACTTTTTTAAAAAGGCAGGATTATTTTCCTGCCTCATTTTTGAAACACTATATTCCTTGCAGAGGTGAAGAAACTGTCACTCTAGATATAACTATCCATGGAAAATTACAGACAAGACTGGAATGGGCCTAATTGTCTTAAAACAATGGTCACCCGCCTTGCAAAATGTTATGTCATGTTTCTGCTGCCAGAAGACCTCATCCCAAAGACATCTAAGTAATTATATATGCATTTTCCTGACATTATTTCCTCCCTCTTTTTAATAGAATCTTAGTTTTTGATGTTTAGAATGAATAAAATACTTAACAAAATGCCTCATTAAAAAAGCGTCATACCCACCCCTAGCCACTGGAGATTCTCCCATGCTCTCTACATTCCACAGTAGGCAAGCTCCTGCCAAAAAAAGCCCTGGCAGATCAATCCTCCCAGTGGAGTGAGGGATCAGAAAATGTTATCCAAACCCCGTTGCAGAGCAGCCACTTGATAGGGCTCGTTGCCATCCATGCAGCATATGAAAAGAAACCTGTTCTTTATTTCGGTCAGCTTCTCACCAGCCAACTAAAAAGCATCTCACACTGCTTTTGGATCTTGTTTCAGCAAACCATCTCAGCACATTTCAGAAAAGATGTGACCATGAAATATTTTGGCCTCATCAAAGATGCACACTCACATTGTTTGTTGTGTGCCTTACACCAGCATGGGAGATGGCCAGGCAGAAATTTCCAGAGATACCTGTCTAGGGACAGGGAATGTCATTTTCAAGGGCATTTCTAGGCCAAGCAAAGAGACCAAATGAGCAACAGCACTTTTCAGTAGATCTCTCAACTCAGTTTCATGGTTCACTAAATAAATCTCAGATATTTTTTTTTTTTTACTCCTCAAAAGGACAGACAGGAGAAGCCACACAACCCACTGCAGAGCACCAAAACTGAAGTCAGACTCTCTTTTCCTGCCTTTTGTTTCACAGAGAAACAGAGCTGCCCAAAGGTCTCAACACAGGGATTTACTCCAGAGAATGTTATTTTTCTTTGCTTGTTGTTTTTTTCTATTGTTACTTTTTGGGTGTTTTTTTTTTTTTTTTTCCCTCTTGAACACATCTGCACACTCTGGGTTTGATGATTAGTTTTATTTTGAATCTTGCTTTTGGTTCAGTGTAGATTTGAATATTTTCTTCACACTCTGCAAAGACTTTGAATACAAGAACAGCATCTCGTTCAATTTTAAAGCAGAGGTTTCCTTCCCATTTTAACTGCAAATCATGCTGTGATTTACAGTGGCATATATTCAGAAAACTGGGCCAAGGCTTTTATACCTGGATGCTCCTAAAACCCTGTTTAAATTTTCTGCAGGGGAATGCTGGGGCAGTGAGCATTTCTTAAAATTAGGATTTATTTAAGAAACTGAGGAGAAACTCAGGAGCTTAAGTTTATGCCCTGGTGTTGGAAATCTTAGCCTAGATTTACATTTTAATTCATCTGTCAGCACAAGCTCTGGGTAATGCAGAATTTCACTTCTTCTTTCCCTCCCACCTTCTCATGAAACCTCAACTAGCAATTCCACCTCCTTTTCATTAGGAGCCTGGCACTTCTCAAAGGACTCAAGCTGCATGGAACTGTCCCTGTGAAAGCTGAAACCAGAAGAAAATTCCAGGGCTTTCAGATTTCATTGCAGAGCCAAAAAGTCGAGTTCATTTTGCTGCAATTCAGCATGTCTCAGGAGCCACGGCAAAGCTTTTTGTGAAACTGTGCTCAATTTAAAGTGAATGTGGATGGAGGTGGTAACAGGGAGTAGGCACAGGCAATTCTATTTTCCTGGGTAGTTTCAAAGTTTAGTATAAAAATGCAGAGAGCTCTAATTTAGCTGAACAGTAAAGTGCAAAATGTTTTATGTATCAGCATTTTGAACTGCACCTAAAAATAAGTGGAAGCAAAACAAAATGTTGAACTACAATAAATGTTTTAAAGGAGGAACACATTTGTCTTCTGTCCTGGTTGGATATAATTTCAGTCTTCATTTAAACTGAGCATTTCTGCTTTACCTTTGTTGGGGAAGAAAAAGATATTGGATGTGTGAGAATGCAGTGGAAATCATCTGTGTGAAATGCCAGAGATCAATTCATAAAACCTTCTCAAAATAAAATAAACTCAATGTCTCCTTTAGCTCTGGCACCAGAATTGCTGCCTGAGCCCTAGGAAATTCGGTCTCACTTCATCAAGGGGTTAAAAGCCACCATGCTGGGAATAATACATATTCTACTCTTTCCTTTCCATACCCCCTGTCTGCTCTTTCCTTTTCGTACTCCCTGATAATTAATGACATCGAGTCTCATCTGGATCACAAGCACCATAAACAAACATATCCACCAAAGAACGTTGCCCAGATAATTGTCTTTGATGAAAATCAGTTTCATGATGTTCACATTACAGGCCTTTTTAGGCCAGTCACTCATTTCTGGAGATTTAGGCTTCAGTGGTTTGAAGACAAGTGAATATAAATGCACTTGCTAATGCAACACTTCTTCTAGGGTGTCACTGGTGTTTGCCACCTTTCTTCCACATTTTCAACAGATGCAAATCCTTTCCAAGCATTGGAAGGCACATTCACAGGCCTTTCACAATAATGCAGTCTTGAGAGTTTTGAGTAACAAACCACCCGTCACTGATGGCACACAAGAACAGAAATGGTGGGCTGGAGAATGTGGGGAAAGGTGGGACAGATCTGAGCTGCACAAACCTTCATTTCTGCCCCAAATCTGGCTATCTGATTTTTTGCATTTTCCTTGATGGAGTCTAAACAAATATAAATATTTCTACATCTTTTCTGAGTGTTTTCCCTTGAACAAAATACAAATGCACGCAAAAATTATCCTCAGACTGAACTAGTCCTTTATCCCTGTTTTCCATCTTCTATTTCCCTTTTCCTTTTTTTTGCTTAACTTTGATATTTGGCTGTCCTAATCATACCAACATGGGTTGAAGGGCTCATAGGCCAAAAGCCTTTTTCTCTCTATGCAAGGATTCAAACATTACCCTGGACCTCCCGCTCATGGGTCGTTTTTTGTAGGTCTTGCTTCTCTGCAGGAACAGCTAATATGCATTTTGTGAATGGACTGTTATTTTTTCCTTACTTTACTAAGTTTTGCATGCTTTTTGTGGTATTCTGGTGTTGAAAAATCTCTATGCTAGATCATATTTTGTTACTGAAAAGTACCTACCCTGTGTCTCCAGGCTGCCTCCAATTTTCCTGTTTCCTTACATTCAAGCCCCCAGTAAGGGTTTATGCTAAGACCAAGAAATCAGTATTCCAGAAGGACCAGCTACCTTACTTCTAAAGTAGCCATCAGATGGTGTCTGATTCTAGAAGTGCTCTTTTTTTTTCTCATTTGGGGAAAAAAGTCTCTGTGAATAATGTAATACAAAATATCAGGAAAATATTATTGTTTTCCATATATTTATACCTCTCATTACAACAAGTAAATTTTTATCCAGAATGTGATCACAACTGTTGCATCCCGGGTTTGGGTTCAGATTAGGGGGTCTGATAAGTGTTAGTTAGCGGGTTCCGTGTACACCCATGTTCCCTCTGCGGTGGTTCGCTCCAGGTCACTTGCCATTGGAGCATCCCTATGCCAGTCTTGTGGCCACCCCCTGTAGTAGATAAAAACAGGCGAACAGAAAATTTCGAGATGTAACAGAAAGCAAGACCCTTTCCCTCTCATCCTGCGATATGTAACCAATCACCCCTGAAACATGTAGCACCTCTTAACACCAGTAGTCTTCCACTCCCTACTAACCCTAACCAGACCCACGGTCCCCCTTTTAACGTAGTAAAGCCCCTTGACTATTAAACCACACGAGATAAGGTAATAAACGCCATTTTAACCATCCACCACACTAGTGTCTGTGCATGTCAGTAGCCCGAGTGACCCGGGCGAAGCCAAGTTGCCGTACTGTGTCTTAAAACCAGGTCGCCTGCCTTCTCAGCAGAAGGCAATACCCCCCTGTCCATTCCTGACAGTTCTGTGTCTGTTACCCCATCCCTGTGTCCCTGTTCATCCCAGAACCCTGTACACACCCCTGTCGCGTCCCCATTGGTTGCCGCAGTCTACGTCACTCCCCCATTACCTGTCCCCATTGGGCGAGGGGGGCTTCCGCCCGTGTCTGCCCGCCCCCTATAAAACCCCCATGCATTCCTTTGTTCGCCGCCATTTTGTCCATGCAGGTACCAGGAGTGGTCGCTGCTCTCCATCGCAGCACCACACGACAATAAACCCTCTCCAGCCAACTGCAAGGACAAGGTGTGCCTCCTTCGCCTCTTTGCCTCATCCAGCATCGGTTACAGAGCACGGCCAGCCCCACGCCGGTGCGCTGAACGCCACAGCGCCCGGACCACGCGGCACCCCGGTCTGGCTGAGAAGCAGCGCCTTTAGCCGGGCTCTCCAGAGCTGCCCGGGACCGGGAAAAGAATGCAACACCGCACACAACCTGTGATTTCATCGAGGAGAACCAAATCTTCTGTTATGTAGCATGATTCCCTTGGTTATCTCTGTACCATGTGTTCTCTCCTCCCAATGGCCACATTCCCAGACTGTCCCATGTGACAGCACATGCCAAGAGATTCTTGGACTTCCCTGCTCAGTCCTATAATGGCCCTGTGGACTTGGTGGCAGCAATTCCATCCAGGCAGAAGACCCAAAAATAAATAATACTCACAGATCAAGCTGTGTAGCAAGATTGCATTAGTCAGTGACCAAAAAAAAATAGCCAAAAGTAAAAACTATTAAAACCAGATGAATTTTTGCTTTTCAGGCCACTGGCTACAGAATGGCTTTTTTCTTTCCCATTATTTCCCAGGGTCAGGTGTAGATGTGGAGGAACTGAGGGCTGGATCTCATTGTGAGGATGGTGAGGGAAGAGTGCAAAATACAGGGTTTCAGCACACTGCTAAAAGGAAAGCAGTAAAAGAAAAGCCACTAACTGTCCATAATGCTCTGGAGACATTTTGTAGGATGTTATATTGAGACCAGTATCAGCATTATATAGGTGAAGGCCCTGGGCAGAACCTGGTTAATTTTCACCATGACTATCCAAGCCCTCATTTCTCCCAACATCCATTCCTGCTCAAGAGCCTCATATGCGGACTTGGTTTCTCTTCTCTGACAAAGGGCAAATTTTTTTGTGACTGTCAGGACAACACCCTCAGAGATGAGGCAGGAGAGGAAGAGAACTTCAGGGTATATGGGCAGACAGTGCAAAGATTTAGCACATGCCAGGCAGTATCAGAGCTCTGTCTTTGGCTTTGGCTCCCTTTGAAACACCTGCAATAATTTCCACTGCAAAGCAAATCAACTCCTGCAAAAACCTACAAGGCTGGGGAGGAACTGAGAATTCCTGAAAGTTTATTTTTTGAAAAGATGAGTCACCTCATTATATCTTGCAGTGGCTCAAAGTTGAAGACGTCAAGGAAACTGGGAGCCAGAAGAATAACTCCAGTGCTTGTTTGTTTCTAGATCTGCCCCTCCAGTTAAAATATCTCCCCAGGGTTACTTCTTAGTTAGTAACATTTGTGGAGCCACCACTGAGTCAGGCAGTGAGGTAGGGAGAAAGAGAGGACTCAGTCAGACAGGGTAGAGAAAATGCTTAAGGAAGAAATAGGGCAGGACACAGAGAGTAGAAGTGTCTTTTTGCTCTGGGGTTGAGTGGAGGTTTATCCACTTATTGTTTCCAAACTCTCAGGTATACCATTTTGAGCAGTATGATAGAGAGGCATGAGGAGCTACACTGACATAGCAGCACTTTTCCTGGGCCTGGGAAGCTATTTGAAAGTCTGACCATGATGATCTGTACATGGCTCATATTTACTTTTGAGTGTCATTTGGGAAGAAAACAGTCTTCTTGCTCTTCAGTAGAGAATTGTCTCAAGATTCCCATATGCTGAGCAGTTCTCAGTGGGCTGATTCAGAAGGCTGTGGCAGAATCTCGGTGTGCTACTTACTTACGGAGGACCACTGTGACATGCTCACAGACCAGTCAGACCTTTGAGGGTCTGGCTGAGGTCCATCTGTTTACTTTGTCCACCCTGGACTCTCCCAGAAGATTTCTTGGACCAGAGTGAAGTACCGGCCTTAACTGTGGGTCAGGCAGGTGAACAGCAGAGTTTAACAGAGATGCCAAGTCACACTAAGCTGGACAGAAAAAAATTTAATAACCGAGGGCTGGGACAACATAGAGCCATTTTTTGAGTTTTGAGAAACACCCCACTTAAGATATTACAGAGCAAGTCATCTCTCACCTTAACAAGCCTTTGTCTAAGTACTCCTTGAAGGGTACTTAGGAAAACTAAGTATCTGGTGGATGGATGGTACCAGTTCAACAAACAATACTGCAAGTGGGAGGGAATGGCAGATAATGGCCATGGGTACTGGGGCGCCTCTGCCCAAAGCTTTTGCAGAAACTCTGGCAGCTGAAAACATCGCTTAGTTTTCCAGCGTCCTTCAAAAGATCTTCATGAAGCACATAGTGTGTTACTCTGTTTATCCACACTGGCAAGATGAGACACTGATCTTACCCTGCTAGAATGTGTAAAAAAACAATATCCTGTGGTAAAGCTTCAACCTTATGCTTCTCTTTTAATATAAGCTGTCATTACTGAACTACAGTATTACCCAGATCTGTTTTACATGAGTCCTTGGCAAGACAATGTCAGCTGTACTTAAAAAACAAGGTCTGCATTTATCGATTCTACAATATTGCAAAGGTAATGTGTCATCTGGTGTTACCAGAACATCAAACCTGCACATCAGATGCAAGACAACCATCAGTTGCTGGAGGGGTGCATTACCAGCTAAACCAGAAGGAAAAACAGCATGTGAAATTTCCATGAAAAAACCAGCTCCAAGCTGTTGAGTAAGAAATTTATTTCCTCTGTGACCAATCTTCCATCTCCCAAGCTGGAAAGACATCATGGACTTATGTTTCCTTCATGACAGCATCTATTGTAGACTGGTTGTCCGAGTCTGTCTTGGCCACAGTTGCCTGGGGCACCCCTCTGCATCCCAGAGTCATTGAATGAAGTGGCTCTTGTCCCCATGCTCTTTCTGTGCAGGAGTCACAGGGGTGCTTCTCACTGGATTTATTTTCTATCTATCTTCTTTTTCCAGCAACCAAGGGTGAATTTCACTTGAAATAATATTTCGTTCTTTAGTTTTCCTGAAGAATGTATCAGAGACAGAAGTCTCTATGGCATCAAGGAAGCAAGATGATATAGCTGTTGGGTAATTCCTTCGTATCCAGGATGTTTCATCCAAAGCATCTGTTTGCATTAATGTTCTTCCAAGCCAAAGTTCTTGCAACCTCTGCCTCAATTCCTCAGAATGTTCCTGAAATAGAAGGTTTTTATCTCCAGTGTTGCCCAGAAAGTCTGTTTACAAGCAGGGTACAGACAAACCCAGGACAATCCATGAAAATAAATGTCAAAGCAAGTATATGTACCACAAAGCTCACACCAGCTCTCCATAACCAGACAATTAATCCCCAGTGAAACTCCTGAGAACACCTTCAAACAAAGAACATGGGAAACCCCCAGCTTCGAGGAGGGTACAGTTTCCCAAAAAAAATGTTGGTTAGGTTTATGTCTGGTTCAAGCCAAAGCTGGTATTCTGCACACACACGCACAAATCCCCACAAGAAAGAAATATCACATTTTTGGCCAGGTGTCCCAGTGAGATAAATCAGAAGTAAAATAGCAGTGATGCTAGACATGGAGACAGATGTGTTACTTCTGTAACATCATAAAAGCATCTTGGCTTGGAGCTTCATGTGTACCCTGCCCTGGCATCTTTGTGGAAGGATCTCATTTGTCCTTACATTCCTGACCTACCCCATTACAGACCTCAGCCTGCTTCTTTTGCAGACCTTTTTAAGGGGCTGAGTCAAATTGTCCAGAGATGTCAACAAGTTGTGAGAGGCAGGCTCACACTGGCAGCAATTACCAGAGGGCAATGATCAATGGGGGTCTTTTGTTAGCATTACAGGATCACTATTGACTCAGGAAGGAAGTGCCCCTATGGTTTAGGCTGAGCTGAAATGGACAGGCAGCCTTGCCCTTGGCTGCTCACAAGCCACTAACCTACACTTATCTCATTAATTATTCCTGTCCAAATGGCAGCGATCGTTATGATCCACAATCAGCTGAGGAAGAAGAGGTCACAGCAAACACAGAGGCTCCATTTACCAATCCAAGGCATGCATCCTTTCTCTTATTTGCATCCAGAGTATTGTACGACACCGCTGCTGTTCCTTTGACAAACAGGTAACAACACATGACAGCCACACCAGCTCTCTGAAAAAAAAAAAAAAAAAAAAAAAAAAAAAAAAAAAAAAGGGGGTAGAGCTTACATGTTTTTCCACTTATAGAAGTAAAACTACAAGGCACAGTGACCTTGCTAATTGCATAGATGGGGAGGGGGGAATAGTGTTCATATTCCAGTGCACCCAGATTGCCTTGATCCTCACACACTCCTATCCCAAACTACGGCCAGAGCCATCAATTCTTTACAAGGCACTTGATGCACAATCCCATTGCTTCAAAAGTATAGTTTGTGCAAGGGAATTTATAGGAAGAAAATACATTTGACAGGAATAAAAGACATTTGAGGGATGAGGGCTTCTGGATGGAAGGATGGAGTCTCCTATTAAAGTCACCTTGCACTGCTGAGGGATAAATCACTCCCTCGAACATATTGCAGTCTGTTGTAAAGGCAGATGATTAGTATGACTGAGAATGAAACCACACTCTGTTCTTACCCCCCACTGTGTTATTTTTCTCCCTTGCACTGATTTGTTCAAGCCACAGCATTTTAAATCAAGCTTTGATTTAAGAAAGGGGAGAATATACAAAAGGAGCAGTATATTCTGAACACACCCTGCCCTTCAAGCTTATTGCTCCCCAGCCACTTCAGAAAGAGGAAAATCACGAGTCCCAGAGGAAGCCTTACAAATGTGCACTTGCAAAGTGAAGTTTGCCACGTGTACTCAGCTGGGAAGGGAAAAGTCCCCAGCACCTCTGTTCAACACCCTGAACCCTGGGGGAGAATGCACTACAGCATTCAGTTGCTGTGCCCCAGTCTATCCTGATAGCTAACCAGGGAACAGCAGACAGCCTCAGGAGTTTCAGGACATAAAGAAAGGCCCCCACCAGGAAGCCATTTCCTTCTCCAAAATGCATTTGTGCAGAAGGAGGTTTTTTCCTCTCTTTCTTCCCTCTGGGGGGATAAAATATGGAAAGAAGGGACTTTCAACATCTGCTCTAAATTTTTATTTTAATTCCACTGATTTTTTCCAAGATTCTTATCCAGTGCCTATAGCTTAAGCAGTCTGTATTTTCCTGACAAACAACTGTTAGTCTCGGTACTGTCTGTTGAACAGAAATGCCACCAGCCTTTGACTGAAGCATTTGCAGTGGGAAAGATCAAGCATTTACAGATTGGGTTTATGCCAGACTCTACTGCACCGAAAGCATCTTACAGTCATCTGCCACAGCCTCGACAAGTGAGACATGTAAATGGTTCTTTCCTACAGCAGTCTGTGACAGCGATGGCATGGGAGATGGCAGAAGGAGAGGTGATGAACTCTGAGGAGATGCATTGGTTTTCAAACACTCCCCACTCTGTGGTCTCCTAGCAAACAGCAAGGGAGTTTAGCAATTGCTACTGTACAGCTACAGCAGTAAAAAACTGGTGCTAAAAACACCACTCGGGGTCTGTATTCAGCTGCTAAAAGAGACTCCATTTTCAAAAGGCATATAGGGGAATTTACCATTCTCTTCTCGGTCGGGGCTAATGCTGACCAAACCGTTACTTCTGTTTAAGACACGCATTCTCCCAAACCCAGAACTAGCAGCTTTTGTTCAGGGCACAAGAGATCAGGGATTTGTTATTCATACTTCTGCAAAGCACTCATGTTCACCTAGAGATGATCCCTCTCCCAGCTATCTTCCAAACACAGACCTCTTCATGGGGTCCATCTCTTCTCCCAGCTAATGACCAGCAAGACAAGAGGAAAAAAACTCAAGTCATGCCAGGGAGGGTTTAGATCATATATTAGGAAAAATTTCTTCACTGAAAGGGTGGTCAAACATTGGGATAGGCTGCCTAGGAAAGGGGTGGAGTCACCATCCCTGGAAATGCTCAAAAGGATTTAGTGGTGGACTTGACAGTGTTGGGTTAATGGTTGAACTCAATGATCTCACAGGTCCTTCCTAGCCTTACTGATTGTTCAATTCTACTATCCGGTAACACCAAAGGGGAGCAGGAATGGGAAGCAGGGAGGGCAGGTCCCTGAGACTAAGGATGTCTTCTGCCCTCCCAAACGCCATGTTGCCTCATCAAGACTTTTCTCTGCCCATTTCCACGGGCTGTGAGTGCTATCAGTGATTTCAACAGACACAGTAAACAGCCACCACTGGACAGACCTTCAAACTGAGGGTGGCTAAAGGACCAAGTTATGGACACATATCCACAGAAATCATTTTAGTAACGACGGGCTGCATGGGGCAGCCATGGTGATGGTGGGGTGACCGTGCTTTCTGTCAGGGCAGTCACCATGGCTCAGCCAGCTGCTCTACCTTGGCAGAGGGCAGCCAGCAGAGCAGGGCTGTTGCTGCAGCTGGGCAAGCCACAGCCCCCGCCGAAGCCCTGTCAGCAAGTGGCCACTTCCCCATCCCAGTGGCTGGAGGGGCAAAAGCTCAGCCGTGCTCCCAAAGCCATGCTGTGCTACACTCCGCACACCGCTGAGCCTGTTTGCATAAAGCCATTTCTTGTTTTCCTTTCCAGAAAGAGCACTGCCAATCGCCGGAGGCAGATGTGTTTATCAAGAAGTGTATCTCAAAGCCTGACGTGAGATCTGCGGCCTCTGGTGCAGCTGAAAAACTCTGTCAACACCTTGGAGAGAGCAAGCCAGCGGGGCCAGCAGGGGACCAGCCAGGACCACAGTCCTGCCAAAAGCTACAAGAGGAGCTCAAGCCAAACAAACCTTTTCCATGCCCTCTGTTCAGTATCTAGTGGGGGCGTCCAAACCACAAATCAGCCAGTTCTTACGTGAAAGGAAAAGCCTTTTTTTATTATTATTTTTTAACCTCTCCCCCTCATTTGGAGACCTGCTCTGCCCTTAAACCTGTGAATATATCACTGTATTAGGTCTGAAAGTTTATGTCAGAGGGATGTTGAAGTCTGACCATGCTGAAGATTGCCTGCTTAGGAAACAAAACACCCTTCTAGGGATCGCTGCACTTGATGATCAGCCTGAATAAAAAAAATACTGAGGGGCAGAGTAAATCCTTCAAGCAGAGACCTGCCGGGTAGGGGAAGGGGGTGAGTTCCGGGTTAAAGAGACTTTTTGTTCATGCTTTCAGGCTCTATCTGCTGCTCTTGCATTGCCACTCCAGGGAAAGCAGTTTCTGGGGGAGCAGAGGGTCACAGAAACCCTCATCACAGGATGGGAGTCACGCACAGTTCTTGGGGTGTCACCACAGTCTGCACATTGTGATGGGTTCTTCCACCTCCTTTTCCAGAAGCATCAGCTCTGAAAGCAAGGAGAAATATAGGCAATTTGTAGAAAACTAATTTCGCAGACCCATGGAAGGAAAGAGAAAAAGAAGGAAGACAAGAAAAAGAAATAAAGAAATCCTGCTTTACAGTGAAATTGAGTTCCTCTGAGTTACATGGAAACGTTGCCCATATCTGTGCAAAATTCCACTAGACTTATTGTTTATCTGGTAATTATCAGCCAATTCCATTTGCACTAAACTTCCTGAGGCAGAGAAATCTTCAAATCACCTCTTTTGTAAATCACTCTTTCTTCTCCACAACTCTTCTCTCCAGCACCTTCCCCATCCCTCTTCCCTCCTGGGGCTCTGTGACTTGTGCTGGGCAAGGTGCCCAAAGGGAGCTCTTGCAGCTTCCCCATGGGAGAAGCATAGCTGGCATTCCAGGGGACTCATGTCCTTGAAGCCTTCAAAAATTACAAACAGCTGCAGAAAAAAAGTGCACACACACACACACAAATGCCACAACTTTCACAATTACGTACTTAGGAGAAGATTGAGGTTGTATGTAGACAGGTACAGTCCTGCCCCCCCATGCATTTTTAGGAATCCCTGAAGCTGGATTCCAGGATGGAAAAGCTACTTTCTCAATCCCCTTTCATCTGGAGCACCTGAATCTGCCTCTTTGTGTGTGTACAACAGGGACACATTCCCCACCACTCCTGGTCCAGAGAGGAAAGCACAGCTCCCCAGTTCATCCATGGACGTGATGTGTCCTAGGCCTGGCCACAGTAAGAGTCCTTGGATTATGCTTCTTACACTCAGTGTAAGGCAATTTGAAGGTTCTCTTCTCTGAAGCTTCCTGCTGCTGTTTACTTTATAACATGAGTATAACAATAAGCAAATTCTAGTTATTCCTTGATCATGGGCACATGGAAGAACAGAAGAAGAGGGCAGGACGATATCTTGTGACATCTGATATCACCAGTGGGATCTAAATAGGCATAAGGACATGAAAGAAAGATACCTTCTTGTGGACACGGGTGGAAGTGCAAAGCATAGTGTTTCTTTGTATCCACTGGGCTTGCAGGATTCTCACCTTTGGGCCACCAAGTTTTCCTTGCCAAGATAAAGGTACAGAGCATGGGGCTAAACTTGCTCAGTTGCAGTATTCTATTCTCAGCATCAATCTCAAGATGGTTTCCATACTTAGTGTCTCCCCAAACTACCCAAGTCCTGCCTAAGTCTGTTTGGATGGTTCTGACAGGCTCGGAGAGAACTGTTTCTGAAGTTCAGGCTCATGAGAAAAACAGCTTTTTGGTTTCTCTCATAATGCATGGTTTTAGTTATTTTCCAAACCAAAAACCCCAAACACAGGATTTTTTACCCTTCTGCTCCCCCTTCCTGCCATTCAAAGCTTTTGCGTCGACCACAGTACTCATTCTCATGTACCTCCAAGACCTGCAACTTATAATCTTCACACCAAATTAATTTCTGTTTACAGTCTCACAGTTGGTCATGAGAGGGGTTTCCCAAACTCAAAAAAAAATCAGCATCTGCCTTTTGTGTGTATTTTCCACTTAATATCTAGGAAAAATACAGCAACAAGACCATATGATCAAAAAATACATTAAAACTTTTTTCCAGAGTTATTCAGAAGCTACCCAAACACTGTACATTAGGTTCCATGACAGGCTTTATGTTGGCAGACAGATAAGGAACACAGTGGGATAGATTTCCCAAATGGGCTAAATCAGCACCATTCACATAGTACAAGTCTGGCCTGAGATATCTAAGACACAGGCACCATGACCAGGACTTAAATTAGAGTCTACAATTCCCATTAGTATTTCCTGTAACAGGAATCTTTGCTGGAACTGCCATATCTTGGTGCTTCCTGAAGTACAAGTAATTATTGGGGATGTCAGGAAAAAATCCTTTGGGATAGAGTCATGCACATACCTACTTGGGTACACTGGGCACAC
Source organism: Vidua macroura (assembly GCF_024509145.1). Lineage (NCBI taxonomy): Eukaryota > Metazoa > Chordata > Aves > Passeriformes > Viduidae > Vidua > Vidua macroura. The sequence continues at coordinate 33,055,744 of NC_071571.1, forward strand.
CTCTGCTGGGAGCCTGGCTTATTTTTCTGGGTAATGAAACACTGAATGTCTCCTTTTCAGGATGATATTTTATGCATGTAGATGACAGCACAGGCAAAAAGTCAGAATAATCATTTTCTCTGGCTGGTCGACAACAAGGCTCGCAATGTCCAAACTAAAACATGTTACCCTTTGGAAAGATCACATTACTGCCAATAGGCAAAACCTTCAAAACTGTTTATCAGCCAGGCTTGGGGTAAGGCCAGAGCACCTCTGGAGCAGAGGCCTTGCTGTGCCCATACATTACATATCTCTGTTATCAGCCACTTCTCTGCAAGCTCACAGTGATGCGTCTCATACTCCCTCTGCATCCAGTTCACCAAAGCCCAGAGGAGTAGGATGAGAAAGCATCTGAGCTTCTTTGCTGAGCGTTTCCTGTTTCATTTGTTTCTTTGTTTTGAAAAAGAGAAGAAAGAATCTGTCTTGAATGTCATGTATAGAGACTGTGGCTCTGAAATTGCTGCAGTGCTCCCATTCAGCTCCAAGCATCCCCACGCTCAATGGCCTTTTATCCCTCGACCAGTGACATGACAGGAACTGCGGTTACCATGTCACCGGCAGCTATTGCAGGCTCAGAGGGATCAGGACCTCCAGCCACAGGTTATGGACTCAATACATAATCACAGAGTCCCCTCAGCTCCATGATCACTCAGACCTGGCAGTGTAACCTTTGGAACACGTCTGCCCTCTCCAGCACACCATTTATATTATACAGGTTGCACAAAACCTAAACATTTGACCATTTTTTGTACACTGTTAGAGCAAACAATTAAAATTTCAGCCAATTTGTTTTGTCTTCAGCGAGCTACAGTTTTGCAAAAGCACTGGGAAATCACTGACAAAAAATTGGATCCCTTTTACCTGCTCTGGCACACAAATCACAGTTAAAATGATGCAGATTTTTTTTTTTTTTTTTTAATGTGAGAACTGTTTATTCTAGGGTTGCCTTCTTGAGCTTCTCACTCCCTTGCGGTTGCAGAAGTCACCTAGTGGTGGTCCCCAAGCAGAGCTTATGAGCAGGTTGCTGGTGAAAGTGCCAACAGAAAGCAACTGGGCAAATTTGCCTTTTGCAGCCATTTGGGGCCTCAAAACCCCATTACATGAGTGATACTTGAGAACTCAAAGAAGCATCAAGCTGGACAAAGTGGACTGCTGAGAAAATTAAAATGAAAATTCACAGAAAAGACATTCCACTGTGTATCCAGCTCAAATTTGTGCCTCTATTGCCTGCTTTGTGTTAAAAGCTCTCTCCTGAATTAAATGCACATGTTTTCCCAGGATTTCATAAGACTCCAGAATTTCATTTAGACAACAGTAAGACAGCTCTCAGCTTTTCCAGCATTGTCTTACTGTTTTCTGCGAGGGAAGCAATGTGAAAATCTTCCCAAACCAGCTGTAACGACTTCAAAAATTTGTCTTGGTATTTTTCAAGCTGTAGAATTTTTTTTTTTTTTTTTTTTTTTTTGGGGGGGGGGTGTTGTTTAGGTTTTTGGTTTGTTTGTTTGTTTGTTTTTTTTAAGGGATTAGCTCCCTTGCTACGGCTAGAAGTATCGGGGCACGGATGTGGAAAACATTGCATGTTTTTCTTTACGGGAACGCGGGCTTCTATTAACCCGAATTTTCACCAGCTTTCCCATTGTATGAAATAAACCCACCGCCTCAGCGGAAAGCCGCCCGGCAGCCTCGCAGGGGGAAGGAAAACCGCTGGAACGGGGCCGCACCCCGGTGTCTGCTGCCCTCCGGTGGCTGCGCGCCGGCGCGCACAGACCGCCCCTATTTTTAACATGTCTACAAATATATGTACGTATAAACACGTACACATGTATACCCACACATATGTAGGTATAGAGATGTGCACACGCACATATATGGACATGTGTGTGTACATGTATTTATATGTGTGTATATACATATGTATATATATATATATATATGTGTGTGTGTGTGTGTGTGTGTGTGTATAGATGTATACATAAAAAGCATCATGTGTCTCCTAACTAGAAATTCCCCCTCGACCCCAATACACTTATGGCTTGGGAAATGCAATTCATAAGATCTGGGGACACCATTTAACGACACTGCATAATACTCCCTTAATGAGAGCAAAAAGGTAACACCTCATAGCAGATAGACACAAGCACAGACTCCCAAGCCAAACAAACACATCTGTGTGGAAGGAAATAATCTGTGGCACAGCAGTAACTGCAAGCCAAAATGGGGAGGGGGGGGGGGGGGGCAGGGGGACTGTTTGAAATCCTTATTTTTCCTTTTTTTTCTATTTTTGTCGATTGCTTGATTGCTTTGTTGTTAGTTTTATACCCCAGCCCCCGTACTTCCCCAGGGAATCACTTTCCCTTGTCGAGCTTGCAGACGTGACACTGTGGGAAAGATGTCGAGATGTACTTTGTCCTGCTTCATTGCCCCCAGCACGGATCTGGCTGTTTTCCGGCCAGCATTCTTCTGCAGTGCCTTAACTTCATGGAAAGGAGAAAGCCGAGGGTTTAGGAGGGGAAGGTTTCAGGGTTTCACCAGGGCAGACAGCCCATGCTATAGAAACAAACAAACTATGCAGTGAAAGCATTTTAAAGTCACAATTCTCTGAGTCTGTACGAAAGCAAAACAGACTAGAAAACCACAGGCTCTGTATTCAAAACCCTCAGGGTGCAAAGTGGCCTGAATAAAACCAAAAGAAATGGTTGTCCAAGAACAGGCCAGGAAGGCGGTGGGATACTGAAGAAAGACTGGGAGAGGCTCAGGGACAGAGGATTAGGAAGAGGAGGGGATAAAATGAGTGGGGGGGGCCGCGGTTCAGCAGTGACCCTATAACGAGCTCATCAGCAAACACATCCATTTCACCACAGGGCATGCTTAACTCCCAGTGCGGTTCCTGGGAATGACCACTGCACTGGGAAAAGAGAGGAGGGGGGAGCAATTTTGCACAGGGTCAATTATTTCCGATTATTTGGAGATGGGAGAGGAGATTCTTTCCAAGCCCAGTGGGTAATCAGACTTGTGCAAAGAAGTGCAGCATTTGTTTCTCCTTGTTACCATAGCAGATATATCCCCTCAGCTGTGCAACCGTCTCTGTTTCCCTGAGCCCTCCCCAACTCAAGGCCCCTTTCACTTCACACCAAACTACGCAGTCATTTCTTGAGGGAGAGAATTACAGCAAGTTATTCCCTAAGGAACCTTCCTTATTTAGAGAGAAACCACAAGCCAGGGAGATCTGGGAGTGGAGAAAGAGAAAAAGAGATCAGTCTTGTTTAGAAGCAGCAGCTAAACAGCTGGGAGATCTTTCAGTTGGTTTATATTTCTAACTCTGTTTGGGTTTTGCTTTACAACCTCGAATGAAAACAAATCAGGATTGTTTCCTCCTTTTTGGAATGTCTGTTTAGGGTTTTAAGGGCGGAACAAGGAGGGGGAGAGCAGGAACAACTCCACATGGGTTCTCAGGAATCACTGCTTTCCCAATGCTTGCAGCCTCTTTATCCCTCTGCTAACCTCTCCTGCACACATGCAGCCTCACTGTCTTCCAGCCACACAATACAGAAACATTTGTAAAAGTGCTTTGTAAAAAAGGTGGCTTTTCACCCTTCTCTTGGAAAAGGGAAATGTTTTTACTGTGTTAGGTCACTTCAGAATAAACTGTCTTGCAGCATCACATAGATTTAGGTTTTGGGTTTTTTTTCCAAGTCACAAAAGCAGAATATCTTTCTCTCTCACACTCCACTCCCCACCGCCTCCCCCCCAAAAAAAAAAAGAAAATAAAAGGAAAAAATCCTTTTGTTGCTCCATACAAATATCACATGTAATTCTTTCATGGGATTATTCCTAAATGCCGAGTTCTGAATTCAAGAGCTTTCCAAAGTAGACAAGCACTTGTGAGCTGTCACAGCCCAACTCCAAGGGGCTCGCACAGGCACGACATGTCCTTCTACCCTGACGTTACTGCTATGCCGGGCAGAAGCATAGCGTGATGTTTCTTGGCCCATTAAATTTGTTTAAATTACACACTATATGCAGTGGCCTCAAAATGCCTCATCTGCTAAACCAAGCCGAAGGGACTGCAGGCTCCCCTGGAGACAAAAATGCAAACCCCGCGAAAGCAGAGGGGCAGGACCCGGAGGAAGGCGCCTGTACGCGGCCGCGGGAGCTCGGCGGGCAGCCCTGCCTCGGGGACGGGGCTTGCTGTGACAGTCCCGGACAAGGAAAAGATAGAAGTAGCTCCAGTGAGCTCATCGGCTCGGGGAAGTTCTTTAGAGGATAACATCCCTTTTTTACACTTAAAACTACACGTATAAAATAGAAACGCGCCCCCGTGCCAGTGTGTGTATGTGTATATTTGCAGTCCCGGCGTGGGGACACGAGGATCACACCCGAAGCACTTGGACGGGAGCCGGGCACGCTGGGATGCCGTTGCGGGCTCTCCACGGCGGAGGGCTGGGGGACAGCTCGGGCCGGACCCCGCTCTCTGCACCGCACAGGAGCTGACGGGGATGGCCCGACCCGGGCCTGCCTGCTGAGCGCGTCTGCCTGTTTGGCGTGGGCCCCGATCCCGCAGCCCCCGGCACGGGACTCGCCGCCGGCCGAGGAGACCACGAGCATCCCCAAAGCCGGCTCCGGCAGCGGCGGCTCCAGCGTCAGCCGCCCAGGAGCTGCCACTGAGCCAACCCGCAAAGCACCTCCGTCCCGTCATGTCCCGTCCCGGGGAAAAGAGAGCCGGAGCTGATTTGCTTTGTCAAATTAACTTTAATAATAAATGCCACGTCCCCTGGCCGAGGAAAGGAAATTAGCCCTACACAGAATTCGGGGCGGAAGGACAGTGAAGCTCCCGAGTGGCCGTGGACTTAGTTTCCGATTTTATTTTAATTTTTTTTCCCCTGGGCAGACGTGGACAAGTGCTGAAACTCATAAAGCATAAAGTCAAGCGGCTCAGCCGGCTGCCCACCCAGTGTCCGCGGCTGCCCGCTTCGGCTCTGGCTATGTCCTCCTTGCGCAGCCCAGCGAGCAGCCCCGGTGCAGCGGCTCCGTGCAGCCGCGCTCCCGCTCCCGCTCCCGCTCCCGCTCCCGCTCCGTCCGCGCCCGCCGGGCCCGGCTGCAGCGCCCCGCGCGGCCACGGGGCGGCGCCCGCCGCCTCCGTCCCCCCTCCCCGCCCAGAGCCCCCTCTTCCCCCCCCGTGATTTGCATACGCGCTGTGGATTGGTTAGCGTTCCCATCTACGTCATCTCTGACGCCCGAGCTGGCCGGCCAATGGCTCACCGGGAGCCCCGCCATTGGCTGCCTGCGGGGATGTCAATCAGGAGTAATTTGCATGCGGGCGCGCTCCCGCCGTGGGAGCGGAGGCGGGCGGGGTGCGGGGGCCCGGCGGTCACGCGGAGTCACACGTCACAGCCGCGGCACGCGCTGGCGCCGCCCCGCGCTAGCGGCGCGCTGTGACGGGGGTGGCGCCCGCGCGCTCCGCTCCGGAACTGTAAGGCAGCGCGCAGACACGCGTGTGCCTGTGCCTGTGCCTGTGGCGTGTGTAGCTCTGCCGGCTACACCCGTGCGTCCGGCTGCTCCGGCGGCGGGAGGCAGAGGCAAAGCCGTGGGTGCCCCTCCGCCGCCCCGGCCGCCGGTCCGCTCGCACGGCGCCTTCCCCAGCGTCTCCCCGCGGGATGGGAGTCGGGGGCGTGGGAGTCCCGGGACACGCGCAAGGGAGAGAGGCCGCGTGGGGGTGCAGCTCCCCACCGTGCGGGGCAGCGTCGAGCGCGGTTTCTGTAGTGGGGAAAACACGGGCGGCAGCCCTTCGCTCGCTGCGCTCACGGGCAGCGGCGCGTTCGGGCGAGCGGGAGCCCAGCTCGCTACCGGCCCCGCCGCGCACCGCGCCCGCTCTGCTCCCCAAAGCCCCGGCGCCGGCGACGCGTCACGCGTCACCGACGGGCGCTGCACGTCACCCGCCGGCCCCCGACGTCACCGCCGGTGGCAGAAGGGGGAGCGGGCTGGGAGCGCGCTCGGCCGGTAATTTACGTGCTTCGGGAGCCAGCGCTACGCGGGTCCCGGAGGGCCGACACGGAGGGGACACACGAAGGAGAGCAGCCAGCCCCGTGCTCCCCGCCCGGTCCGCCCGCCTGTCCCAACGAGCCCTGGAATTTTGGGGGTCAGAAATCAGAGCGGGCGCTCTGCAAGGGCTGCACAGCGGAGGGCTGTGGCAGCTGCTGAGGCGCGGCCACGCCGCCTCGCCGCCCCCCGGCGATGGGATACGGCGCGGCCGGCTTCAGCTTCTTAGGCGCGTTTACGGAAAACACACAAAACAAAACAAAAACAGCCCCAGGTGCTTCCTGAGTATCTCTCCGCCCTTATTTAGAAATAGGGGCCGAAGCAGCCCCGAGACGGTCGGGGTGACGTCATTTGGGAGGGGCCGTGTCGTCACGGCTGGCGGGTACGGAGGGCGGGAGCCCCCGCGGCAGCACCGGGACCGCCGCTGCCGCCAGGTGTTGAATTTCCGCCGCGGTGGCAAATTGATGCTTTAATTGCCGAAGCAGCTCTATTTTCTCCCCTCTTTTTACTTCTTTTTTTTTTTTTTTTTTTCCTCCCTTCTTCCTCGCAAATAAAGTAAACACAAGAGGGCGTTTCGAGCCTTTGATCCCGGCTCTGTACAGTAAGGAAAACAAGCCATGAACTTCAAAAGGAATGGAGCTTTTCTGGGGTTAATTTCGCTTCCTAAACGGCTGAACATGGCAATAAATCATAGCTTCCCTCCCCTCCAGGAAAGCGCTAATCGGAGGAATATGTCCCAAAAGCAGCCTTCACCATCGGCAGCCTCAGAGCCCGTGTAGGCTGTGATCTGACGGATCAAACTTCATGCGGGAGATATTATAAATCAACAGGTTTCATAAATCTTTGCAGGCGACAGCTCCGCGGGCCAGGGCGGGGGCGGGAGAAGGGGAGTGTCCAGCGGTAATGTGGGTACCGTGAAAATTCACTTCCTCTCAAGAATTGCATTAAGTAAACCTAACACCGAAATGTTGTCTGGCAATCTGTCTTGAAAAGGTTACAGCGTGTTAAAGATTTGGAAAGCTCCATAAAGCAGTAAAGATTATGAAGTACAGCTTAAAGGTTTATCAAATGACTTCCCGTGCCGGGACATTTAAACCGAAGGCAAAACCTGAAGCCTGTGATCTTTGCAGTCTGAGCCCATAAACGTGTTTGAGGAAGGATTCTGGTTTCTGCCGCTTTTTAGTATTGCTTCTCTAACACGTAATTGAAATCCACTTTTCAGGAGCCGATATCTGGTAGTAAAACTGAAATACCAGGCAATTAGAAGCGGTGCTTTAAAACCGCGTCGGGGTAGATGCAATCCGAAGGGGCATATACCCAAAATCAGGAAGCGAACCTGTGGCTAGAGAATGGGAAAACGACCCTTAAACCCTCATGTCGCGAGTCGGGGAGCAAGGGGAAACGAACGTGTGCTGGAAACAGCACAGAGGAGAAGGGGCACAGCAGCCCGAGTTGCCCCGCCCGGGGCGCGGGGTAGGGAAGTGGGGGGCGACCAGCCGCAGTGCCGGGAGCCGCCGAGGCGCCTCCGGGCTCTCCCCTCGCTGGTTTCCGTTCAAGGCTGCCCCTCCGTTCCCTGCACACGCACACACCGGCTCTGAATCACACGGTGTTTTTAAGGGGCTCTTTGATCTGGCCAAGTGTCAGAGCCCCGAAAGCCGGGACTCAAATAACACGTCGTTACGGCAAACAAATTTCTGCAGTCAGCTTTATGGCTTTATTGTCTATGGCACGAATAAACTCGGGGAATTAGCAGGTTAGGGAAAAAAAAAAAAAGTAAAAAGTTCTCCTATAATAAAATACACATCTGTTTCCAGGGAAAATATGGTAAAAAGCACACACAGAGTCAAAACCTGGCTTAGTCGCCACTGGCTGTATGGACAGGAAAAAGTACCATCTGTCATTTCTTAAGTGGCCCTTATGTGGATATTTACATTTGCAATAGGCGTTTTAATCACTCGTTTTATATTTAGTGTTGACTGTATTTTGCAATACACACATAAAAAAATAGCAAGCTCAGTGTGTGTATACAATCATATCAATTCCTTTTCCGTGAACAAGCAGGCGCACTTAAAGCACAGACTACCATAAAATTTATATAGGGGTAGATTTTTATGGGCTTGTGTATTAATAGTCTCTAATAAAATAAAGTTTGCTCTGTGTGTGTGTGTGGTTTGCGTGCATATGGCTACACTCACCGTCCAGTTCTCGGTGTGCTGGATAACCTGCGCAGGAATTATTAAAGAGGGTATATACATATACCCATTAACACATAGTGATAAATCAGTGAACGTCTGGGTTTGCCTGTGCACATACCGAGATCTAATTTCTGAGCTGAGAGAACAATATATCATCTCCGATATTTCAACAAGTGGGGTTTTTGTGAGTCTTAAATGTTTTGCGAGCCAGACTATGCAACCGGAAATAATGGATTTTCTATGAGATATTAAAGAAAAATCCATTTTTTTTTTCTCCTTGGAAAGTCGTTTAAAGTTTGGGAAATAAAATCCCAGAGATTTGCGAGGATATTAAATTGTTTCGTTCCCTCTTTGCACACACGTGTGTGTGCACGCACACAAGCACGCTTCCACACGCACACACGTGCTGCCCTTTTTGTAAGGATTCCCACCAAACCCATGAAAGGACACCAGTGGGTATTAAATGATACGATTCAGGAATTTTCCATCCACGGGTTTAATTTTTCCCTAGGTATTTACATTTACATATACTTTATTTATATTTTATAGATAAATATTTTATACGTTTTTATTCATTGTGTATGTATATGTGTGTACGTTTAGCAAGACATGTAGATTAATTGAATTGAGCCTCGGCTCCGGAGACCCTGGCAGACTCCACCAGGGACGTTCTGCGGGGCAATGCGGGTGCCTCCCGCCCGGTACCGCAGCGCAGAGGGGCGATGAGGTGCAGGCAGTAAGTGCTGGAGGGGTTGCGAAGGGAAGCACCCCGGCACGGGCGGCGGACCCGCCTGACATGGAGCGGGGATGGCCCGGGCTTTGTTCCCTACCATAGCTCACATCTTCCAGGCCCTTTAATAAGTCCAAATATTTACCCTCGTGAGAAATGCTTTATGCGGCCGCATGAGGGCCGGTAACCTTTGACAGGAGCCATCACAAAACACTCCTCCGTAATGGACCACAGTGCGCGTACATCTAATTTATTGTGCTAAAAGTTATTGCAGCGGCTGCGGGAGGGGGTCTCGGACTACAAATAAGCGTTTTGCCACTGAGCGGAAAACACCGCCCCTGGGTCAGCCGGGCAAAGCCACAGGGTATCCGATTCGGCCCCATCATCCATCCCATGTGATGCCGCTTTCATGCTTTTTGGGGGAAAATGAATACAACAAAAAAACCCGCACCGGATGCTGCAACGCGATCCCCGGTAATGCGGCAGGCAATATGTTTCCCGTGTATCTGATAAAGTGGACCGTTGAAACGAAGGGAAGGAAATCGTGCCCGATTTAACGGGGAGTAGCGGGAAAACCCCTCAGCCCCGCGTGGCGGCGGTGCCAGCGCCGGTCCGGAGCCACCGGGAGTCCCGGGCTTGGACCGGCCGCGGTGCGGTGCGGTGCGGTGCGGTGCGGTGCGGTGCGGTGCGGTGCGGTGCGGTGCGGTGCGGATGGAGCCCCCGCCCGGGGTGGGAGCAGTCCGGGAGCCTTTTAAACTCGGCGGCCGGTGCGGGCTAATAAGGGGGGACACTTCCAGCGGGAGCAGCACCCGTGGGGACAGCAGGAGGAAGCCCGATGGGATATTACCCTGTTTGTTTTCCCTTTGATCCGTAGGAAATAGGTCCTGCACTGCGTGACCCATTAAACTAATAAGATTATAAAGATCAGCAAGAGGGGCTGGGGTTGCTAATGGTTCCCATCTGGGCCAGGTTTCGGCGTTATTAAAAACGGCGAGGCAGCGGGCTTGGGTTACAGAGCCGAGGTGAAAGCGGAGAGAGCGGAGAGCCGGGACCACACATCGCACCAATTAGCGCGGCGGGGCGGAAGGGCCGGAGGGGCCGGCTCGCCAGAAACCCCGGCGGGCCCCGCGCCCCGCCCCTCATGCATATGCAAAAGCGGCGCTTCTATGCAAATCAACGGCCCGGGGCCGCCCTGGGCGGTGCGCAGGGTGGGCGGGAGGCGGAGACGAGCCTGATTTGAATAGCACCGCCCGGAGCGTGACGTATCCGGGCCCTCCTCCAATGAGGGCGGCCGCCGTCTCGGGTTGCGCTGGGGCGTGCTCCCCGCCGTCCCCGCCTCCCCGAGGCACGCCCTCCTCACGTGCCGTGCAGCCAATAGCAGCGCTGGATGCAAATATCCAGGGGGCGGTGCGCGCACCGAGGCTGCGGATTGGACGCGCAGCGCCGGCGGCGGGCGGCCCCCCTCGGAGGGGCGGGCGCGTCCCGCGATTGGCCGGCGGTGTGGGCCGGGCGCGTGACGCCAGACGGGCGGAGACCGGGGCGGGGCGGGCCCCGCGCTCCTCCCGCCGCCCCCCGGCCCCGCCCGCGGCCTCTGCCCGCCCGCAGAGCGGGGACCGCCCCTCTGGCCGTGAGCCCGCCCGCAGAGCGGGGACCGCCCCTCTGGCCGTGAGCCCGCCCGCAGAGCGGGGACCGCCCCTCTGGCCGTGAGCCCGCCCGCAGAGCGGGGACCGCCCCTCTGGCCGTGAGCCCGCCCGCAGAGCGGGGACCGCCCCTCTGGCCGTGAGCCCGCCCGCAGAGCGGGGACCGCCCCTCTGGCCGTGAGCCCGCCCGCAGAGCGGGGACCGCCCCTCTGGCCGTGAGCCCGCCCGCAGAGCGGGGACCGCCCCTCTGGCGCTGCGCACGGCCGGTGCCGCCAAGCGGGGCGGGGAGGCCGGTGCCGCCCCGCGCCGCCGGGGTGCGTGAGACAGAAGGGAGGGGGAAGGACAGAAACCCCCGACGGCGGGGGGGCGGTCCCAACTCCGCCCTTTGCGGCTAACGAGCAGCCTCGAGCGCGGGGCAATTAGCGGGTGTCAGCCCGGGCGAAGGCGCTGCGATCGAGGGGCCGAGAGGAGCGCTCAGGTGGAGCCGGGCGGGGCTGAGTTTGACGCACGGGTGCCGCAGCGAGAGTGCGCGGGTTCAGCCCCGCTCGGTATCCATCACTTCGTGTGCCGCGGTGAAAAATGCCGCCTGCGCGGTTAATAGGAAAAATTCCGATAATGGAAAGACGCCTCCGAGATACCGCGCGTCCGAGCGGCAATTTAAACCTTCCCCCAGCCTCCTCAGTGCGGTTTTTAAAAGAAGCAAATAGCATTGGAACTATTCGCTCTAGGCAGCTTCGTGCTTTTTTAAGTGCCCCAGCTTCACCTCGCCATGATTTAGATGATCATCTGAAGTGATTTAAGTGATCGTCTTGCCTCGAGCGATCGTTTCAGCCTTTTCGTTAAAGTCGTTAAAGTCGCTTTCATAACAAAAATCTCCTGGTGGTCAGTGGGGTCTCAAAGGCACCGCGTTAAAGGGCTTATTTTTAGCTAACAAGACTGAAGAACATCTGAAAGTTTACTCATATATAATCATGCTTCACCCCATTATTTGCCTTTTTTTTTTTTTTAACAGATTGTTCCTCGCCATTGACACGGTACTTCACAAAGCTGTTTTTCTCTGTATTTCATGAATACACACGAATTGACAGCTGACGTAAACACTTCGCGGAAATAACATAGTATAAGTTAAGGGTGTAACTCTGCCTTCAGAACTCACTTCACAGCTGGCCCAGCAAATGCACAAATGATACCGGGATCTCTCAGAACGGCAGCAAACAGTTTTCAACACAGCACACTGCAGTTTGTACATGAGGGTGGTTTGTAATGTATCTCTATCTCTCCGTGAAAGCTGTGTGCAATATTTGTTCTAAACACAAACTGTTAAATCGTACCGTGTATTTCGTTAATTGGGAGCCTGAGAGCCGTAGCGTCAAGCAGGGAGGCAACTTTGCGCTCTGATCCTGGAAGCGCTAATGGGATAATGCTTGCTATTTTTCAGGACTTCTAGGATAAATTGTTCGTAACTTTTGCAAAACTAGGGACAAAATCCCTGCTTAAGGATCCAGCAAACGAAAACTAAAAAATCCGTCTAGAGAAAGATAAAACTCATCGTAAACAGTAAAGGAAGCTACACGAGATGCTGGGTGTAGCTCATTTTCAGGGAGTAGACTTGGGTAGAAAATTAGAGGTATACCCAGAACGCAGTTGTAGGATCTGGTATGGAAAACCTGGTCATTCTGAAGTTCGCTGTATTAGTATAATTCATGTATGAAGTTCCCGCAGTGCCTGAGAGGGAAATGTGCAAGGATGCAATGTATATTTTTTTCTCTGCATGACAGCATGCCTTCGGGGCAGTTGTTTTTATATTAAAAATATGTGTTTGTTTTACTTCAAAATGTGTAAAATGCCTTTGTTTGGAGGGTTTGGGTTTGTTTGGGGCTTTTTTTTTGTTTCGTGTTTTTTTCCTACATTGTTAATTTTTTTATATACTGTATGCTGGTGTTTCTGCTGCTCGCATAATTTAATAGGGGAATTGTGCAAGTTTGCTGTATTATTGCTGTCATAAATGACATGGTATACCACTGAAAACAGAGGTGAAATCTAGCTGAATTGTTGTACTAGACCCACACAACAAAGATAATTTCTAGCTAAATTGTGTATTTTTCTAGACACTGTGTCTTCTTGTCATTTAGATATGTTTAAAAACATGCAAATAAATTCTGGCTATTTATAAAGATTATTACAGATTCCTGCTGCACAGCAGGAGAAAGTGAAACAAGTGCATTAGCTTGGTTCTTTACCTGACCTAAATTGATGTAGGTAGGAACATTTCCTGCTAGCTGGGGATCTGTGATATTGGCAGATTTTTATGCTATTGAGATCCTGGAATTTAATTTACCTGAAATGCAAAAGAAGTTTTGATGGATAAATTTACAGGATCGGGCCAATGCAAAGAAAAAAAATCAATTGCTGAACAGTTGGTGTCGGCTTATTTTATCATGTCTCTAATCCTGGTTTAGTTTAACTTTCTAATTACTTTGGATATACAGTTCATCAAGATGTCTGAAACTAAATGGCAGAAAATTCTACAGTATAGCTTAGTAGGACTGTTAAAAGGATTATGTAGCTGTATGGATAATAAAAAATACACAAAGAACTGGAAATACAGGAATGTAAAAGGAATAGAAATACTTCAGAGTGTAAAACATTGTTGGAATTGATGTTTCCTTATGTAGGCTTTTTCATAATTCTTTATCATGCAGTTACTCGTTGTCCCTTACTTCATATCATCTGGGACTGATATCTGTCTGAATAAACCACTTTTAATTTTGCCAATGCTTATTGGTATTTTCCTTTTTCAATATCTTGAATCATATTCCCTGCTCCATTCAAGATCTGTTCCACCATAAAATGAGTGTTTTCCAAATGACTGACAGGCAGTGGATTATGCCCTAAAGGAATCATACACTGTATTTCATGCAATGCCAAAGAATGAAAAAGCATGAAATCTGATTAGATCTATTTTTCTCATATTACAGTTATTGTGGTTTGCAGACGATGTACATTTTACGCATGTTAGAGAAACAGATGTTTTATTCTACAATTATTTATTTCACCCCAGTATGTTAAATAGGTAGCTGCTCACAGAAAGAAAGAGAGAAGCAGTTAACTGTGTGGGGAGTCCATAAGTGAAATCTTTTGCAACATTAATTCAAGAGTGGTTTACACCTGAGGCTGTACTCCCTGGTGATGAGGACAGGATAGCAGAGTGTAATTCATGATCTCTGTTTCTGACCCTGGGGACCCACCAGGTGTGTGACCCTCTCCCAATTTCAGGTCTGTCGATAGTAACTCAGAGTTTGCTTCACTGAAGCAGGTTAAGAATCTTGTCTGAAATGCTCCAGGAGTCACTGTGGAAAGACTTTTAGAAATACAAAGCATTGTGTGGAAACAGTAACAGAAACACAGGCAGAAATAGCAGAGCTCTTGCATGCCAGAAACATTCAGCCTGTAGATGGAAGTCAAAAATATCAGGGATAATTTATGGCTACGTCAGGAGATCAGTTTTCCCTATACCAAGCACTAACTGAAGTCTACTTTAAAGTAAAGTAAATGCAGAAAGTGTGCTTTCCAGACATGGGGACAAAAAAAAACCCCAAAAACCAAAACCACAAAACAAAAAAAAAAAATACAAACAAACAAACAAACAAAGGGGGAAAAAAAGAGTTCATTTAATGCACACTTTAAATGTTAGTAACAGTTAAGTAACTGCAGTAACAGTTAAGTGATTTTTTTTTTCTTCTCTTAGTTGCTTTTAGTGGCAAAAACACTGCTGTTGGGACAAGCTGAACACTTGATACTATTTTTTTTAGTTTGTAGTTTGTAGTTTGCTTTAGGTTTTACTATTTGTTAGTGGCTTTTTCCAAGCTATGAGCTTCTGAAATGCAGTAATACAGATCTTCTGTTCATGATCTCTGCTGCACCAGAAGTACATTACACTTTGGTGCTGTAAATGAGAGTCAGCTAAGGAATTAATTTCGTTTCAGACCATTATAATTGTGAGTTGCAGATCTGCCCCTCTAATTCTGTTTGAATTATTCACTCCTGGTGGAGCCTATCACACTCACATGCCTTGACTGTTCACCGTGAGCCCCATGTCACAGGGCTTCTATAAACTTTATCTTGCCTTCTTCAGAAAAAAAAAAACAAAACAAAACAAAAACAAAACAAAACAAAAAAAACCAAACAAACAAACAAACAAACAAAAAAAAAAAAAAAAAACAAAAAAAAAACAAAAACAAAAAAAAAAAAAAAAAAAAAAAAAAAAAAAAAAAAAAAAACAAAAAACCACAACCTATCTTCTCATAGCTATACAAACACCGGGTCTTTATGATTGTGAATGCCATCCTGGACATTGCTGGAACACAGAAGAAAAAAAAACCCAGAAGCGTCATGTGATAAAATGATTAAGACACCCAAAACTCCGTTAGTGTGCGTGATCTCAGGCTAGTCCGGGGGGGTGCATGAGCTCTGGAGCCTTGCCTCGCTGCTCTGAGAAATGACAGCAGGTTCGCAGCTCTCCCCTCTCACAGCAGGAGAGCTGTGTTTTCGCCCGTGCAGAAAAGCAGGCTCTGAGGTAATTCTCTAATCTGCCGCAGGAGGGTTGCGGACTGCAGGAACACTGAACCGCAGCCCATAAGTGCTGCCTCAGCCCTTGGCTGGAATCACCTGGCAGCAAACCAGAATGGATTAAAGGGAAACAGAGTACGGGAAGCGACAGGAATGAATGACATCCTAGAGAGACACGAGCTGTGTTAGCTCAGGTTAGCACTTCTTCTGAACGCAAGGTGAATTTTCATCTCCTGGCCAGGACTATAGTTTAAATATACAGTTATACAAATACTTCAGGTTTCTTTGTGGGTTTTTTCCAGAGCTAAATCGTTTTGTAGGACCCTTTTTGGCCACTCAGCTCCTTTCTTCACCAGTAAGTCAAAATACCCATCCCATGTTTTTTTAACCATTGGAAATCTTGTTCCATATCAACAGAAAAAAAGAAAATAGCAAAGAGCAAAACCTTCTTGCCCTCTGCCAGCCCAAACACACACAGCAACTGTGGAGGCACAGAGAAACTGGTGTGTTTCCAATGCAGAAAGTCAGGGACAGGTGTAAGGTTCGGCCTTTTCCTATGGAGGTGAAAAGGCGCAGCTTTTGCCACTTCAGTGGGCATTCCCATGCATCTGCCGTCCCCGTTCCCATGCAGCGCGTGGCGTACAGCTCTGGGATTGCTGTGCTCACTGCACAGAGAGTGGCAGAACTGCAGCCCCGTGGAGCCTGGGTGATCTGGAGGTGCCCACACACCCTCTCCTCCCAGCCCTGTGTGTGTGGTTTTCTCTACCCAAACCCCTGCCCTCACACCCCCACCTCCCCAGGGGTGCCAGAAAGGCTTGGGCTGGCTCTGGCATGGTATGACCCACAGTGCTGCCAGGTCAAAACAGAACGAACCGCTTTTCTTTTCTTTTCTTTTCTTTTCTTTTCTTTTCTTTTCTTTTCTTTTCTTTTCTTTTCTTTTCTTTTCTTTTCTTTTCTTTTCTTTTCTTCTTTTCTTTTCTTTTCTTTTCTTTTCTTTTCTTTTCTTTTCTTTTCTTTTCTTTTCTTTTCTTTTCTTTTCTTTTCTTTTCTTTTCTTTTCTTTTCTTTTCTTTTCTTTTCTTTTCTTTTTTTTTATTTTCTTTATTTTTTTCCTTTTTTTGTTAATTATAGAAAGGATAGCACAAATTGCACATTGAGGGCAGCCATTTTCTGCATTGCCATAACATAACAGTTCTTTGCCTGTTCCCCAGAGCTTTACTAGTACATAATTTCCAGATTATCACTTCCATCTTGTGCATATGGAGATGCTACTCTAGTAGAGTTCATCCTCAGGAGAAAATATTACGCATTTTAAATTGCTCTCCTTGTCTTTTCCCTGCAGATATATTTTATGCTAACAGGGAATGCAATCTTCAGCACAAACTCAGGAACAACATGGTGAACTATAATAATTATTGGACCTGTTAGGTCTATTATGGAAATAAATCTTCTGTGAACCAACATTTTCCCTCTTATGTTTCGCAGAGAGACAGTAACCCTTCTGCTGTCAATGAATTAATTTGCTAAAAGAAGCTGGAGTTCATAGATAAATCTTAAGATTATTTCTCATTTACATATTAGCTTAGCATTTATGTGCAGTTCCATTTGTGTGATACTCCTGGGGACAATCCAGGGAACAATATGAATCATCTAATATGTTAAAATTAGGCTACAATAGAAGGGGAGAAAACTGATCTTTTTTTTTTTTTTTTTTTAAATTTTGAATAGTCTTTGTGATTAATTATCTAGCACTGTATGCATAGTATTCCAGAGTCATTTTTGCATCTGTCTGATGCTGGAGCATACTTGAAGAAAGCTTTCTGTGCTGAGACTCCTCCAGAGTGTGCATTATCTCAAGGACTACTGGTTGTGGCTTGTCCTGGTTCGGACATGGATTGTTTATTTCTTCTTATTTATGGTGAAGAAACAAGGTCAGAGGCATAAATGAAAGCAGGACCAGTGTACTTCCTATTTCCTGTGGAGTCCCCAGAGCTCTGGTTTGAAATCATTACTGCTGTTAATTAATGATTTGCCAGCTGTCTGCACTAATTTTATAGCATTTATGTATGCAGAGCCATTGTGCCTCACATTCCTGCTTGAGAATCAAGAAGCAAGACACTAGAATCACACTTAAATGTTCATTTGTTATTTTGAATATGGTCTGCTTGCACAGACCAAATTGGAAGGCTTACTGAAGAGGTTTAGCAGCAGCAGAGATCTACTTTGGGATATTTTAGACATTTTCTTTTCAATTTTTGCTTGATTTTGGGCAGTAATGCATCAGGAAAAAGGCAAAGTGGCCTGTTTATTCTTATTTTACAGGTACACATCAGTCTAAAATCAGGGCACTATAATGGATTAGCCAAACAGATTCTTACAGAAAACATAATTTCTGTGTGTGTTAGTGTCTGCCCAACTGCCCTGAATGCCTACACTTAGCTGCAATGCATGCATGGCTTTGCTTGGCTCCTTCCATCATGCTTTCATAAAACCCTCATTTTTCCTGAAGGTTAGGGAAACCAGATGGTTGCAGTAACACAATTCCCAGTGACCAGCTCCACAATTCCCAGTGACCAGCTCCATTTCTCTGCAGCAGTCCTGCAGTTCAGTATTTGTTTCCCATTGTCTCCTTTGAGGGCTTCTGTCAATGTGGGCTGTTAAGCAGCTGTGGCATTTCTGACAGAAATGGCAATATCTTGGTGGTGGCTGACTGTACACACCCGTGTACAGAGTGGGAGCCCACTATTCTGGAACTGATTAATCTGAACAGTTGAGTGTCCTGATTTCAGCTGGGAGACAGTTAATTTACTTTCCAGTAGCTGGTGCAGTGCTGTGTTTTGGATTTAGAATGAGAATAATGTAGGTAACACAACGATGTTTTCGTTGTTGCTAAGCAATGGCCAAGGACTCTTCAGCATCTCATATTGCCCTGCCAAGGAGTGGGCTGGGGGCACAAGAAGTTGAGAGGGGACACAGCTGGGACAACTGACCCAAAGTGGACAAAGAACATTCCATACTATATGACAGCATGCTCAGAATGCAAACTGGGGGGGACAGCTGGTCAGTCAGTGAGTGGTGAGCAATAGCCCTGTGCATGGTTCTTTTGTATATAACAACAATAACTATTACTACTGCTACTACTATTATTATTATTATTTAATCTTTCTTTCTGAATCTCTCCCCCAGCCTGCTGCAGGGAGAGGGAAAACAAGTGAGCAAGTTGTGGTATTTAGTTGCCAGCCAGGTCAAACCACAACAGCTATTTTTCTGACACCCAACATGGTGCCAAGAGGGTGAAGTTAATGACAGGTCTGACCAGAGTGTTTTAGAACAAATTTTTATAAACATGCATTATATTAGTTTAATAGTCACTCATCACAGTGTTGATTTATTTGCTCACTTTGCAAATTTTTTTGTTGTTGCACTTGTTCTCAGAGTTGCACTATGTAACACCTTACTTGCTGTATATGTTCCCTCTTGTGGTGTTGGTCACCTTTGGGGGCTGGGTTAAGGTTTATCACTTTGTTTTGTTTGTAACACTGGCTTCTGATATGATAAAATTGCTGGTCATGAGACTAATCTGGTATCTGTACTCAGACTGCCCTCATCTCCGTACTGTGGAAGCCATCTCTCAGAAACTAGTGATAATTTATGACTTCTCTTCAGAGAGCCAAGCTATGGGTGAGACAAAGTGGAGGAAGGTGTCCTCCTTCCTTCCTTTTTGTCTTCCCCTTTTGCTTATTCTCCAGGCTAGTTACAATAGCTTTGGAGAATTTTTAATATTATTGGGATATTCAGACTGGCATGTTTCTGTTGATGTGTCTTATATTACTAAATGTGCTCCAGATCTTGTTTAAAGTTAAACAGCTATTTAAGAATACCACCCAGAGATCTACCTGGAGGCTGGACAACTGTGAGTGTCAGGCTGTATGGGACAGTACAGGCAAGTACCCAGGACACTACTGTGCACCTCCAGTGTTTTGGCCTTCATCCCCAAACAAGAGCAGAACCCTGGAAAACTAGAAAAATATTTGGAAAAAGTGAGCTGTCACCCAGGCAATTCCTGAGAGACACAAATCACCACAACATGCTGAGGTCTGGCCCACACCTCCTGAACCCTGTCCAACACCACTCACCACCCTCGAGGGCAAGAGAAGGTCTCAATCTGACAACAAAGTGACAGCTATTGCACCTACTCCAACCACCATGAGGTGGCTGGACCAGAGAGCCAACCCACGTCATTATCAGTCACTCCTATACATGAGAAGAAATGCTGGAAGCAAAAGTTGACTCATCTCATAAAGGAAGAAATTCTTTCGTTATCTAAGTGGGTGGAGCAGACTGCCCCAAAGCGAGGCCATCACGAGAACAGAAGGAAGAGACAGAACTAAAACAAGGGAGTAACCACCCAATCTCCATCCCTGTGTTTGTGGCTGGATATGTGAAGGGATTTCAGCCATCTTCCAGGTGAGCACATTGTCACCTGTCTGCTCCAATGCTGAGATAACTGGGCCAGTAGCCTGGAATTAGAGGGTAGGGAAGCCAAAAAGCTGGGATCTGTTTCTAGGGAAATGGGCATTGACAAAGTGATTGGAAAAGGGGCATGAGGCCTCAGCCTCTGGAGGTGCCTCCAGGTCAGGAGAGAAGGAAAGGTATCCCTTCCAGGAAGATATCACCCAGGCAAGTGAATCAGCATGGTCAGAGATATCCTGTACCCGAAGAATTAGCTGTGCTGGAGGTGATTTATGGTAACCCACACAAAGAGTGTCCTGGTTTCAGCTGGGATAGGGGTAATTTTTTTCCCAGTAGCTGGTGCAGTGCTGTGTTTTGGATTTAAGATGAGAATAACATTAGTAATACACTGATGTTTTAGTTGTTGCTAAGCAGTGGTCAAGGAGCCTGTAAATTCTCACATTGCCCTGCAAACTAGCGGGCTGAGGGCACAAGAAGCTGGGAGGAGACACAGCGGGGACATTTGACCCAAACTGGACAAAGAGTTATTCCATACCATATGCCATATATACCCCAGTATATAAACTGGGGGGACATCTGGCCAGAGGGCACTGCTCAGGAATTGTCTGAGCAGCGAGTGGTGAGCAGTAACATTGTGCATAATTTGTTTTGTACATTCTAGAGTTCTTCTTATTGTTATTACCATTATTACTATTAAACTGTCTATACGCCAGCTCACAAAGTTTTGTCCAATTCTCTCCACCAGCCCACTGAGGAGGGGAGAACTGAGTGAATGGCTGTGTGGTGTTTAGCTGCCTGCCAGGTTAAAACACAACAGTGGCTTAGTGTTTAAGCTATTCCTGACCCCCTGCTGCTTTGAACTCCTCTACAGAGTTTATATTTTTCATACCTACTCCTTGAAGATATTGCTTAACTTGTGTATTATTTCTTGTAGACAAAATACTCTTTCGTAAAGTGAGAAAAAATAAAAAGCACATGAGCTTATCTAAAGCACCTACAGAAAAATAAAGCAATGTTACAGTAATTCCAGTTTTCAGTAGTCTAAGTAGTGATGAACTATGAACTTGAATTAGCAAGGTCTCATCACATTTCAGTTTAAAGCACAGTTGTGTTTCACCTTGGTAAATGGCAAAATTTCTGTGGAAGTTTGCACCAAGTAATGGTGCAAGGATTTGGAGGCTTTTGAAAGAGATGATGTTACACAAATGTTGGATCACCACAATAGCAAAAAATATAGGACAACTGGTTGGTTTATAGGTATATGCATAGCACAGGAGTGATCTAAAGATTTACAGGTCCCCTCTCATGTCAGGCTGTTCTTATTTCTATATCACTTTTACACTCCCTTGATTCAGAAGTCTGCAGTTTTTGCTGTCTTTATCATATTTGGTCACTCAAGGGGAAATGTCTTTCAAATAAGCACCTTCAAATATTAGATATTGAATTACTAAGACCATAAAGCAATGTAAAAAAAAGATGGTTAGGTATCAGTGGGCACAAAATATGCCAAAGGATTTCTCTTCTCCCCCTCTCTCTCTCCCATCCCAAACAATCCTTTTCAATATTGAACAGGTCTGAGAACAATCCAATCCAGCAGGTCAAGATAGGGTCAGATTTCCTGACCTGCTTGCCCCCACCTCTTGATAATCTAGAAATGAAAATCAATTCTTGTCTTCGAGCTTGTGAGGAGCTCATAATTGCTTTAGACGAAAGCAGCGAGTGCCTGCTTTTTCTGCCACCTTTCAATTCTTAGAGATGGGGATGTCATTTTTCAAGTCGAGTGCACTGTCAGAATTAGATTGCGTGGTAACCAAGTAGAAAGATTTCTGCTCAAAATGAGATTTCTTCTCATTGCTGTGCCTTTTATTTGGGTCCAAATTCTTCTTTTCACTCTTATCTACAGGGATATAATAATAAATTTTGAGTGCTTTATCTATGGAATATAATTCTTTTTATTAGGAACAAAACCGGAGCTCTTTTGTAGCCACTGAAATTAATTTATAAATAAAACCTAAGGCTAACTTTGCTTCTTGATCTTTTGTTTACTACACTTTTTTGCCACAGATCATACCAGACAAATGTGGGTAGAATTATATCTTATTTTCATTAACTGTAGCTTTTTAACCAATTAAATTGAACATAGTAGCTATTCAATTATGATAGACCATTTCTAGGCCATTTTGGATTGCTGTTAATAGCTTTCTTGAAAATAAATTTGTAGGAGGCTATGCTGTGCCAGCAATTTGGTGGTGGGGCTTACCCAGCACAGTGGGCTCTGACAGGCAGGTTGCTGCCTCTGGAGTCAGGAGGAGGGAGCTGGAAATTTAGTCCCATTAAATTGTCACCTGGGGAGAAGGGGACTTGCTTGGAACCATACTCCCTTCTGATGAGATTTCCTGTGGGAGCCTGAAACCTTGAATGTTTAACACCTTATCTGCATTGATTTCCAAAACAGATAATAAAATAAGAGGGATACCCTTTTTTTTTTTTTTTTTTTTTTTTTTTTTTTTTTTAGGGATCCTGATGACCATGTGGGGAAGGTTAAATGGAAGAGTGATGTACACTCGGGGTCTTCAGCAGTCTTTTCCTTTTTACATCTCATGAGTGTATGTATATCTATTTTCATCTATCCTTATTAAAAAGATAATCAGGATTAAATTAAAAATAACCCCGTTGTGATATTGGTAGTCTTGATATTTACACTTTGTGTCCTTTATGCTTAATGCTGTGGCTATTATCTAATGAAAGGCCACCCTCATCTTTGGGGAAGAAGATCAGAAGGTCTTCTGCTGAACAACTCTAGCATTTCTAAATAGCACAGGTATCCTACATACCTGCATTAAAATTAGAGAGAATGTAGCTCTTTCCCCACTGCTCTTCTGCCGCTAAGATTTGTGATTTGCCCATGAGAGCCATTTAGATAGCAAAGGAAAGCATAACTAAGACAATGATTTATTGCTAGAATGATTATCTTTTTTTAATGCATAGATATTGAATGAACATTTTTAGATCTGTTTTTACCTCACTTGGCAGCTGAGAGTTTCAGTAAGGACAGCTGCCAAGAATTACAGTAAAATAAAAATGAAATAATTAATTCTGCCAGCGAATGATCTCAATAGCTAAGAATAGTCTAAAAGTTAAGGGAAAAAAAATGAGAAAGAGGAGAGACAATCCTTGCTGGGATGACCAAAGGAAGGGCAAAATTAGAGTAATAGAATTTGTTTGTTTGTTTGTTTGTTTGTGGGGTTGTTGTTGTTGTGGGAGTTTTTTGTTGGGTTTTGTTGTTGTTGTTGTGGTTTGTTTATTTGCTTTTGGGATCCATGCTGGCTCTTGGGTCTCCTTTTCAGAGACTCTGTCACAGCAGGTAAACTCACAGAGTAAATGAGAGCTTGGTGTTATCAATCAATCTCTCTTTCCTGATGAGGAAGAGCATCAAAACAGGAGGGCATCTTTCACTAAACAAAGCCCATTTCTCTGCTAATACCAGCTGACCCAGGGAAGCTACATCAGGTAATGTCAGTGGAATCTCTCTTTCATCTTTCTCCTCACTACATGGATTCAATGCTTCCTTCTGGCCACTATCCAGAGGGCACAGCCATAGTGTTCGTAAAAGGAGGTTTGAAACCAAAGGCCAATCTTTACCCTTTTTGGTGTCATGAGAATTGCACACCCTGATTTTGAATGTTGCATTTTGAATTGCACTCACTGACACTACGAATTAGCATTGCTCTTGAATGGAGAGTGAAATAATATGTACTTAAGTCAGGTAGAACTCAAGCACATGAGTTTTGTATTCATGTACTTCCCTGTAATAACATAGAACTGAAAAGCAAGAGAATTTTTCAGGTCAACATGATCAGAAACACCAATATCCTATGTTCACAGTCCTATACTTGTTACACTGTTTCCAGGAGGCAAGTTCTGGTTTCTTGAGGAAACGAGCAGCATTCTGAAGTTTTACCATATCTATGGTATCTGAAAACTTGTTAAAATGGAATTTTAATTCTGAACTTCCTTAACTAAGCTTGTGTTCCTAGAGAAAACAGTTTTCAGCTTATTAACTTCTATTTTCTCATATCTTGCTTTCTCTGTGCAGAAAAGTCTGAGGTTCTTAGAGAGGCCTGAAAACTGAAAGTGCAGAGGTGCAAACCAAAGACTCAACGTCTACTTCTCAAATAAAATGGGGAAAAAATAACAAAAAAAAACCCTTTCTGACCAAATGTAATTTGAGAGCTGGAATGACTTTTTCTGCATTTCTTTGTTTTGCTTTTGATAATTACACCAAATCCCTATAATAATATATTCTACACTGAATTACTGATATGCACTTTCAACCTCAGTCCCCAAGCCCTGCTGTTGTTTCTGACTGGGAATAACAAACACACTTCCTCCTTTAATGTGCCCTTTGAGAAGTGACTAAATACAAATATTTATTGGTGCCTTCCCCACTTGTATGCATCGTCCCAGATGTTGATGTTGAACCCACTTTTTTTCCCTGTTATTTCTTGTTCCTGAGGGCTGTGCAAAGCTGATTGAGCTCAGGCTGGGACCTGGGGCCTGTTCTGCTGGTAGGAATGGGCTGGTTCCAGGGGGAGGGTGGCCTCAAGATCGCTGCTAATCCTGTAAATTACTGGACATGTAGCACAATGCAAAACCACACGTTGCCTTCAGAGTCTGCAGGTCAGAGAGAAAGAATGTTTTCTTCAGTAACTTCTGGGCAATGGAGTCTGTGAGACCTGATAACACAAATGCTCCTTGGTCACCCCATTTTTACAGACCTTTTCAGAACTTCTACAATTGCAGCAGGTTCTAATTTAGATTCCCAGTTTAAATATTACTTTTCTATATCAGTTTTTGAAAAGCTGGTATTTTAGTGTCCCTGGTGTCCAACCTGAACCACATGAGGAAGAAATTTAAGCAGCACTCTGGCAGCCAAACATGGCAAGCAAAGCTTATGTTTTTTGTTTGGTTCATTGGCTGGGTTTTTTTTTTCTGGTGTTTGATTTTGACTTACAAAGTCACTTTACAGACAAGGAGTACTTCAGACCTGTAGCACACTGAGGGCTCTATTTACTCATATGGCTGCTGGATGCTCATCTAGGTCCAAATCACCTTAAAAATTAAGCTATCTACCTGTAGACCTTCACTCAACTGGAGTAATATTTACTTTTTGCCTTACTGAATTCACACAACATTATATATTATATGGGTAGCATGAATGGTAGATAAATCTAGGTTCTGGTTTTGACATTCAATGGTATTGCTAATAAAAGAAATATGTTTCAAAGAACTTTTGTATAAATCATGGTTATTTTTGTAGAAGATTAAACAATGGTCTGGTCCCTCAGGATATTCACGAACAGAGGAAACATTAACCACAGGGTCTTAAATGTTTTATAAATCTGCAGTACACTCGTGCAATGGAAAAATAAACCCCATGATTTATAAGCCAGCAGCCCATGGTAAGATATTTACTTTTGCAGAAACAGGGCTGTGCATTAGCAGGGCTGGTACATTTTGCTTATGAAAATCTCAGATATTCTCTGATGAGTTGCATTTGTGCAGCGAGTTGCACCTCATTGTGCATGGAGGGTAATTTTATAGTAAATGCATTATTTATTTGCTTATATGCAACAGCTGCGTCTCTGGACTTGCAGGTTTTGGGTTGTCAGACAAGTGGTGGATGCAGTGAGCATCCAAGGAAGTCCATTATTCATAAATTTTTAATGCAGGACTTTTTAATGCAAATATAACATAAGGTATCCTATATAATCCAGAGTATCTGGCAGTCCTAGAATGAGGCCAGGTCACAGTGTGCCTTGAACATGTAGCAGTGGGCTTTCAGGAAAATTCCAGCTGGTCAGGTGGGTACCTGGGACCTGCTTCCCTCAGAGACAGGTGTGAGACCTGTCCCGAGAATCCCAGGTG
Organism: Vidua macroura; assembly: GCF_024509145.1. Lineage (NCBI taxonomy): Eukaryota > Metazoa > Chordata > Aves > Passeriformes > Viduidae > Vidua > Vidua macroura. Next base: position 33,081,353 of record NC_071571.1, read on the forward strand.
TCCATGTCCCAAGGATCCCAGGTATCTGTGTCCCGAGGATCCCAGGTTTCCGTGCCCCAAGGATCCCAGGTATCTGTGTCCCAAGGATCCCAGGTACCCATGCCCCGAGGATCCCAGGTATCCGTGTCCCAATGATCCCATGTATCCGTGTCCCAATGATCCCAGGTGTCTATGTCCCAATGATCCCATGTATCCGTGTCCCAATGATCCCATGTATCCGTGTCCCGAGGATCCCCAGCAGTGCGTCGTGGCGGCGGATGGGCAGCGGGGGGCGCTCCAGGACCGCGCAGCCGCTGGCGCAGCGCCGGTGGCCACTCCCGGCTTCCCGTTGAGTTCTCAATCCTCCCAATGCCTGGGAATCCTCCTGGGAATCCTCCTGGGAATCCTCCTAATGCTTAGAAACAAATGTGCGCCTGTGCCTGTTCCTGCGAGAGCCTATACGTGTGAGTGCCCATACCACAGGTGTGCCCACACATCCCTCTGCATACAGGTATCTCCACAGACACTCCTTCCCATGACAGAATGAAAAGTACAAAGCCCAGCGATGCAAAAAGCATCAAAAACCCAAACAAAGCCAAAAAAAAAAGCCAAACAAGGCAACAAAACTAAACCAAATCAAACAAACAAAAAGCAAAGATGCGCACCCCAAAGAACCAACAGAAAAAATGCCAAAACCAGCCATAAACATCCTTCCCTAAAGCAGGTAGGGAGGATTGCAGGTCAAGAAGCATCTGTGCAAAAATAAAAAGAGAAGTACAAATTAAATAAGCTTATCTAAAAACCAACCCCAGCTTGATACAGTAGGACTTTAAGACATAATTGAATTAATTTAAAAGGCTGAGGCCCAAGCCTTAGGAATGCAATGTGCCACAACTGCATGGAGCCTATTCATTTTAGCAAGTGACATCAGCTAGAAATTGAAGACTACTTTAAAAAATACGAAGCAGTTGCAATTGCCAAGCTGTTGTGCTTTCCCTGACTTGCTGTGATTTAAGATGCCTCTTTCAGGTTTTGGGAAGTACAGATACAATTGTCATGTGCTGTCACTCACATTGGTAAAGTCAGCCATCTATGAACTAAAAGTAATTTTGAACTAATTAAACATCAAGGTCTAAGTGTCCATTTCTGCTCCACACACACTGGTACTGATTTGTGTGCTTTTGAGAGAGAGTTAAATAACTTTATTGCTGTGCTGCTGGCTGATTGATAACAGAAGGCTGCAGCTAGTGCTTTTTGTTTCCACAATACAGTATTGTTCAGGAACATAATAATTTAGTGATACTGTGTGGTCAGAGCACTTACAGCTTATTCACTCACTGGGCAATAATCTGAAGTTTTGCCTGGAATATTTGGGGGCCTTTGTTTTTTTTAAAAGACACAAATTAATTTGAAATCCAATTTTTTTCAGGGTATGGAACAAAGCCTGTTCTTAGCTATGGGCAGGCAACCAGTGCCAGGCAGACAAAGATGCTATTTCAGAATTGCTTCAACACAAACTAAAGCTTTGGCCTCATAAAGAAGCCTTTTAAAATGAGGTATGTATTTGCTGTGTGTGTTGTGCAGGCATCACAAAAGTAGTCATTTTAGTAGTCACATTGGTAATGTGACAGCTAAAGTAGCTGTTTTCACATTTCAGGGCTTAGCACTATCAGCAGATGCTGATAGAACAACCTAGAAACTCAACGCACAGCCTAGAGCAGATAAAACACTTTTTATGTTACCTTTAACCTGGGGTGGGGGGGAGCAGGGAAACCAATTTATCGTTCTGATAGAGAAAAAAACTTTCACATGCTCGTGGATGTTCATGTAAGTAGGTTTTGAGGCTGGTAGCTTTCTCCATGGCCGTCAGGAAGATGCTGCCTCCAGGTGTTCTGGTCTGGAGAGGAAAAATGAATGGTAGGAAGAAAAGGAGGAAAAGGACAATCCCACAGAACTGTTAGCTCTGCACAGAGCTGGAAGAATTGAGAAATCTGCTCAGCAACCCTGCAAAATAAACAGAAAACATGACAGCTGTTCATTTTTGTGTTGATAAATTCCTCAAGCAAAGGCTGGAAACTGCCGACTGCTGGATTTACCACCAAAGCACAGCAAGCTGAGTGTTAACCCAGTGCTCCTCCTATAACATGGGTTATAGTGAGCACTTTGCTCCTCATCACTGAAAATACTGATCAGAAGTGCTGCCATCACGTCACTGGCATGGCCAGCAACACTCAGACCTCTCCACCCAACTGCTCAACAGCCCATCCAGAAACTTAATAAATAAACCTTTGGAGATCCCACCCCTCACTGGCTGGGTTTGGCTGGTGCAGAACAGCAGTATTTTTATGGGGCCTCACCTTTGACTGTGCAGTCATGCTCATGTTTGTGTGTTCAGAGCATCTCCCTCACCTCTGGAGCAGCATGGCTGCTGCCAAGACCTTTGTTCTTCAGAAGGAGCCCTGGGAACAACAGTCCCACTACATGTGGGAGAACATCATCAAAATACCTTCGTTGCTGCATTTTCCCTTTCAGAGGAGCCAGAGATGTGGTAGCAGCAGATCAGACGCCTCCCTGCCCAAACAGGGGCACACTGTGTTGGCTTCTGGAGGTTGGCATTGTTGTTCATCCTAATTTTTGCCATAAGTGATTCAAAAAAGCAAGGATGGAGCCTAGAAGCATCTGAATGATCTTTGCTTGTGAAAGAAGGTATAACAAAGCCTCAGCTGGCTGGCTGTGAAAGGGACAGAAATCTGTCTCTGTTAAACGCTTCCTTTCAGTTACAAAAGAAATTGTGGAGTACCATCCGTGGAAGTGCTCAAGGCCAGGTTGGACAGGTCTTTGAGCAAGCTGCTACAGTGACAGATGTCCCTGCCCACAGCACGGGAATTGAACTAGGTGATCTTTAAAGGTCCCTTCTGAAACAAACCATTCTCTGATTTTAGGAAAAACATTTCACATGGACCCACTGCATTTTCACTGGCTTAAATTTCCCCAGCATTATTGCCCCCGGGGCACCATTCAAGATACTTTGCATAATAAGGACAAGAGCACCCTAACAGATGGTTCCCACCTCCAGGGATAGAAAGGCTTCTCTGTGAGGGGCTGGGAGGTAATGTTAAACCTAACTTAGTGAATTCCCAGATGTCTCTCCCCTGTGAGAGCAGTGTCAAAAAAATCTGTTGGTGAACTTGGCTGAATGTATTTTAGAGTCCTGACAGTATCAAGGACAATAATCAAGGGATCAATTTTGTTGCCAGACCTTTGTTTGGTTCATGTCCACATGTCCACATCCATGTCCATGTCTCTCCAGGTGCTGAATTTTTTTTTTTGTGGAGCTGTTGGTATTCTAGTAACTACATCAAAACAAGTTAATTCACTTCAGACAAGTCCTTGAAGAGCCTGATGATCAAGCAGTGATGAGTTGATGAGTCAAGTCCTACAGTACTCCTATTTTCTCCATCAGTTTCCAATACAATGGAAACTGTACACCGTGAATGGTACCTTTTCTCTTACAAGTAGCATTTTTGCTATAGGAAAAGGGCCCACAAGGTGGCTCAGGTGGAAAAGAAATGCAGAGTTTTTGATCTCTGGCTAGCACATATATATATTCTCACTAGGACAGAACTGTGCTACTCTAGAACAGCTGTTTGAGACTGTCCCAAGAGATGTGTTGATTTGAATTCCTAAAGATTAAGAGGTGCAGAGTACCAAACCAGTGGCAAGAGACCAAGAGCTGAGACAACAACATCCAGGACACACAAGGAAAATTGTATCCTTGTGATCCAGATCTTAGGACTTAGCCCTTCTGACTTATCCACAGGTAGCTTCTCCAAAAATTAAATGTACGCAAGACTCAAAAGCACACATCTTTCATCATTTTCTTCAGTCAGTCAAGGAAGTTTCTGTTGAACCAAGAGCTGCCTCTCACATTTGGCAAATCCTTTTAAAGCTGATGATGCAACTTGTATTATTATAAGATATTTACATAAGTATAAGATATTTATCAAGAATCCAGAATCACAGAATCACAGGATCACAGAATCAAAATATGGTTTGGATTGGAAGAGACCTTTAAGACCACCTAGTTCCAAACTCCCTCTTTCAGTTTGAGGCCATTACCCATTGTCCTGTCACCACATGCGCTTACAAAAAGTCCACCTCCAGCTTTCTTGTAGGCCACCTTTTAGGCACTGGTAGGTGCTATAAGGTGCCCCCAGAGACTTTCCCATACTGAACAGCCCCAGTACCCAGCCTCCGTTCACAGGAGAGGTGCTCCAGCCCTCTTATGTTTGTGGCCTTCCTCTGGACTTGCTCCAGCAAGTCCATATCTTTTCTGTGTTGAGGACCCCAGACCTGGATGCAGTACTCCAGGTGTGGTCTCATGAGAGCAAGGAAGAGGAGGAGAATCACATTCCTTGGCCTGCTGGCCACACTGCTTTTGATGCAGCCCAGGGTGCAGGTGGCTTTCTGGGTTGCAAATATATATTGATGGCTCCTGCTGAGATTCACATCATCCAGTAACTCCACCTGTGAGGCTAACAAACTGCTCTTGGCACTAATTCATTATTTTATAATATATCATTAAGCAAGGTATGTTGTTTTTGTTCTCTGAGTGGATGATGGGACATTTAATTGTTGAATAAGTGGAGACCATTATGTAAGCCTGCTGATCTCAATCCTGGGTAATTCAGGATTTCTATGACATAGAATCATAAAGTAATTTAGGTTGGAAAATGCCTTTGACTCTATCCATTAACTCAGGACTGCCAAGTCCACCACTAAACCATGTGCCCAAGTGCCCCAAATACACTTGATAGCAAGGTTGGAATTGCCTGACCAGGGCAGAATAGGAGCACAGCAGTTACCTGACAGTTTGCTTTGTGCTTGCATAAAACAGTGTCCCAATAGGTAGCTATCCTCTTTGCTAACAAGTGCAGGTTGAAAGGTCACCAGGTGGAGAGTTTGGTAAAATGAAACTATTCCTTAGCTAGCAAAGACTAACACTTTTGTCCTCTGACCCACATGGTTCCAACTACAATATGCAAAGCTTTTCAGATAAAGCATCACAATGCCTCGTGTAACTTCCCTGAGACAAATGTAAATGGTCTAGGCAATAGCTTTTCTGTCTTAAATGCCTTGTTAACTGTCACTTTTTATAGTTAGCAGTGACAAATTCCTTGCAAAGAACCAGAAAAGCAATTCTTGCTGATGTGGAATAACAATTTATCAAAACTGCTGAAAAGGTAGTGATAACACATCAACTCTCAAAGTTTAGAGAGTAATTGCCAGTGTTGTATTTTGGAAGGAGAAGCCTTCAGGATATCAATTTTACTAAAAGGAAACAAGCATCTATGCTGGTTACGCTCAACACATCAATGAAAGAGCCAGCACTAGAACCCAGACAACTTTTTCCCATCCACAGTGCAGATGGTGTGAAGGATGCCTCACTGGGATGCATCACTAGCACAGCTATGTTCTCACACACCCATTTTTATTCCTGCAGCAAGAACAGTCATCTGCCTTCTCCAAATGCAAAGAGGCGGGCCAAGGAAAGCTAGCTCCCAGCACTGGAGTTCTCTTCCCTAGCAAACTGACTCGCTAAGTGTTTTTAGGAATGTCTCATTCAAAATCTCCTGAAGTGCTCACCTTCTATTCTCACATGTCCCAAGATATTTCTTATCAATACAACAGGAAAGAGAGGTAAAAGATACAGGGCATTATAAAATATTCTGACAGATACACCAAGACCAAGAGATGAGATTATTTTCATCCTGGTAAGTCTGTACAATTCCCTTTTGATGGTTCATCCCCTGCTCTTTGAACACTCAGGGCAGTATTGAGGGGGTTCAGCATTCTTCAGTCTGGCAGGAAGCCAGGACACCAAGCCTTCACCCCCAAGCATGGTGGTGCCTGAGGGCCATGAATCACATCTGCTGGTCCCAGCACTGCTGCAGTGACACCCTGCTCCACTGGAACCCCATGAGTGCCTCAGACTGATGCCCCCCATGAAGTTCTCTTCCCCAACAGAAAATAAAACCATTCTGCTTTATGCTAGCACTCATTATTTTGCATTACTGATTTGTTTTAGGGGGTCATGACAACCTCTTCATTTTATAACCACGCCAGTTAGCAAAGCTAGATGAAAAATTGGCCACTTACATTATAAAACTGTAGTTTTTTAAGAGTTACTTCAAACCAAAGCCCTATGCCAAATGCATTTAGATGAGATTAACTAATTTGGCCTAACATTTTCTAGGCAGTACTTCCATAAAAGCAACACTACGAGATAGTAAGGATACTGAGATCTGATAAATGACCAAAATAAGGGTGACTTAGAAATTACATTTCCCACAGATGAAAGAAATCAATCAAGTTGGACTTATCTCAAAAACTTAGCTGCTATTAGACACATAAAAAAGCAAAGCTCTTCATATGAAGGCAGTCAGTAACTACTCTCAATAGCCATGGAGTTTCCCTGAGTTGAATTTTGGGGAAAAAATGAGACTTTACAGAATATATGTATTTTTTAGTTAAAGTGATCCAGACTGGCTCCAGGCACGCATGATCTCTGGTGGAGCTCTCATCTCCATGCAGACTGATAACTAGCTGGGGGATACCCTCTCCCAAAATAATTTTTCTTTCCCATACAACTCTTGATAGTTATATATATGGTTTATGTATTATATAAACTCTATATGGTTATATATTTTACCCAACTCCAGTCCCAAACCCTGCCATATCCTCGACAGTCCTGGCTTCATGGGCCGGGGAATGGCACCCGCTATGCTGGGCCACGCCAGTGTGTGATATCATTACAGCTTCTTCACTTCTCCCTCTGAGGAGACAGGGGACAGGGACATCCTACCAAAGCTGTGAGAAAACTGATTTTCCACAGCTAATCTCAAAAAGAAGCAGCAAGTTGGAATTCTAGTGGACAGGAGCACCCAGGAGCTCTCCAAACAAAGATGGTGCGTGAGCTCAAGGCAGGGTCTTCACTGCTGTAACTTTTTGGAGATGTGGAAAGCAATTAGCCTCATCACTTTGTGGAAGGAAGGTCCCTGACAGGGAAAGGAAGCAGCGACAGCCTCAAGGAATCTGATAGCAGCGAGAACTCTCTGGGGCTGACCTTGGCTGTGTGCATAAACCTTGTGTGCCATCTATGGGGTGGCCAAAGGGCATTCACTATCCGGAGAGGGACATACGCAGGAATAACTCTGTCAGATGCTGCCCCAGCCTCCAGGGACCTATGGCCCAAGCTGTCCATGTCCCCAGCTTGTGGCCAAGCATTGAAACTGCTCTGCCAGCAGCTGGAAATGGCTGGTCCCTGGGTAGGCTTTCAGGCCAGTGAGTGTTTCCAAATACCAAATGTGGTACCAAAAAGCGGACATGAAAATAAAGCTATATATTTTATGTTAGTTGCAGACATTCTTCAGTTACAAATCTTGTGGCGGCTGAGGATCTGGTGCTTTGCATGCAGAAAGGACAGGTTGAGTCTTAAAATATTTACAAACCTTCCAGGTAATGATTAAAAGATGTAAGTGCCACACCTGAGGTATAAACAAATTGAATCATATTTCACATTTCCTGAAATTTAGCCATTATTTCCAGTTAACTCGTCACTGACTGAAGTCTCTGGATATTCTGGGCACATCTGTTTCACTCTTTACAGAATTCGTAATTTTTAAACTTTTTTTTTTTTTGCATTATTAGAGTTGCTTTTTGTGTTTTCATGCAATCTTTGTTCACACAGTCCATAGATTTAAGGCATGCTCTTTGCTCAAGAACAGATGTGTTCTGAGTTCTTCAGTGAGAGTCAGGGAATTTTTCCTGATGGGTGCACTCCCAGGACATATGAGGAACGAGTTAACACAGAGCCACTTGCCAACCTGGAACACAGGAAATGATGGATCAGTGTCCTAAATCAGCACTCATGATAGCAATCACATGAGTGGGATGATGAATTATATCATTTACAGTATGGAAAAGGTTGTTTAATTTTTTTCTTCCCCCCAAACTGAGGGTTAGCAGTAAATGGTCAAAAGTTAATGAATTGTATTAGCTTTTCTTTAGAAGAATATTAAAATCTTAAATATTAAGTGTCATAGGTAGTAAAGACACCACTAAGTGTTTTGAACTAAGAATTTGTAAGGAAAAGCAAGAAGTGTAGTTAGTTAATGTTTCTCCCAAGAAATTCTTTCTTTCCATTTATTAATCATATTTAGGCAATTCCTAGCTTAGCAGTACATTCAAAGTAGATTACTTGAAACTAAATTTGAAGTTCATTCAAATTCAGTTCTCCTATACCATAGAAAAATAAGGGCTGATCCTTAAATTAAATGCTTTCCTCCATGAAGAAAATCCAGTAGCCTGTATATACAAGAATGCAGTTAAAATGTTGGCACTAGCAAAGGATTTCTCAGATATTTTTTTTCCTTATTTCTAGAGTTTCACTGGAAAATATGCTGTCTGACCTCCTGAGGGAGCAAAGCATCTTCTCCACAAATTATGTTGGAGAGCTTGGAAGGAAAGCAGCCATTTGCTTCAGTGTTGTGCTCTGTGGGTTGCTAATTTGAGTTTCTGCAAAATGGAACCAGTTTCAAGTGCCTAAAATGATTCCTATCAAGTGCTGACATTTCCAGATAAGGAGAACATTTACTCCTATGTTGTCTTTCTCTGCAGCTTCAGAAGGCTGGTTCTTAGCCCTCTGCTAACCAATATCACTGCATATTTACACTAGCTTTTGTTTTCAGTGCCAAGTGGCTAGAATTACTGGGAGGATTTCTACACTGTAGGAAAGAACCTGTTTTTTTATGAGACAGAAGCAGTTCAGTAGAAGAATTGGAAAAGTGTAACTTTTATAGGCCTTGAGGTGAGGAATAGCGAGTGTTACGAGTAGTATTTAATGGGGTAACGTCCCCTCAGGGATCTGAAACCCTCAAGAGGCTGTTGAAAGATGAAAATTAATTCAAGAATGTCTTGCCAGTCAAGTTATACAAAGAGGGGGTTTTTCTAGTGGCTGAGTGGGAGGGAGAGGTGTGATGGTATTTTTAGCTACATAAAGTGGGCATGGCTGAGCAGTTGGAGCTCAGTACCCCATTTGCTGATGGGTCCAGATGAATATCATGGCCTTTGAAGGTCAACGACTGAAGGTCAGGCCTGCTCTTTGTCCCACTGATGCTCCAGCCCAGTTGAACCGGGGCACTGATCCTGCCTGGTCCATACATCCCAGTTCCTGCTCTAGGGAATAAATGGGTGCACAGAACTAATGTCAAACCCACAGACTGCACAAATTTCATTATGACTTACTGAAGGATCTTGATCAGCTTCTGCAAGAGCTGGTGAGGGAGTCAGCATGAAAACTGACAAAGGCCACCCCGGCTACACATCATTCTTCCCTAAGAAACTCTGCTGGCGTTTCTCAGAGAAAGAAAAGCACCTACAGCATTTTGCCATTGGTAATAAAGTAACACTTCTAATTGAGTTCATTGACTGCAACAAAAAAATCAGTCCCTTCCCAATTAATGTGAGGAGAGGTGGCATTTCATCACTTGTGTAATGAGGTTAATAACATCTAATGTTCACTTAATACTCTTATTGGTGGTTGACCACGAAATAAAGCCAGGTTGATGAGGATTAGTGGCTTAATGCCAAGGATAGCTGGGTTTGAAGATGGCCACTTTAATTTTCAGAGTTCATTATTACTGATAGGATTTGGTGGTGTTATTTCTATAGCAGCACTAGGAAGCCTTTTTTACTTCCCACTGCATAAGTACTTGATGAAATTGTGACCACTGCCACAGGCAGTTTGTCACTTTGTTTGTCACACCCTACTGGCCTGCTGGCCTGATGGTACCACTGCTGAAGGACTGGGATACTACTTATGAGTCTTGTAGATTAAAAAATTATTATTATTATTGTTATTATTATTATTATTATTATTATTGTTATTGTTATTGTTATTATTTTATGACCAACATGGACTGGATTTTTCTCAGTTCAGCAGATATCCATCAATGAAAGGACTGAAAGACAAATGAAGCAAGAAGTTACAGAGCAGATTAACAAAATTAATGGTAATGGACACTCAGTCCTGGGAATTGTCTTTTGAGCTTTCAGTTTCAGCTGTCCTCTGTATTTCAAACAGTTTATTGTGTTCATCACTTTTTTATTTTTTTTAAAGAGAAAAATTAAACAATCCCCCCCCCCCCCCGCAAAGTAGTATCATACAATTACATATGTATATAGAGCTCTTGAGGATGAGAACATTTATCTTGTTTTCTGGCTCAGTCTTGAAAATACATTGTCCACTGTTTGATGTTGTTCCTACCTTGCTCCCATTAGCATGACTGCAAGCTCCAAAGGGGGTGCTGCACATTGACAGATGTAGATGAATTTTCAAAGGTGTGCACAGTGTTTGGACATGTGAGCAAGGTCCCTGATACAGTCATGTCATTCACTCACAATGTATATTTTTTCTGATTTGAGCTGCATCAGAAGCAAAAGTGATTCAGAAAGCAGTTTGCTTCTGTGCTGGGATCAGTTTCCTCTCCTGTTTGACTGGCATTTAAAAAAAGGCTGGTTTTGCAGGGTGGCCCTTATTACATCATACAAAACCAACCATCAAGCTGACACGACATCACTTATTGCAGAGCATTGCTGCACAGCCTTCACTAATGAACAGCAGCAGCTAAATTCCTCCTAACACTGAAGAAGGAAATATTTCTCTGCATCTGATGTCTTTCACTTCTCCTGTTCTGAGTTATAAATATTCTGGTGCATGAGCTCAGATGAATAATGCTCATACTACAAATAACTAAGCTAAGGATCTTTATATTTAAAGGTGAAGAATCATTTATTTTGGAATGTAAAGTGTGGTTTTTTTCTTTTGTTTCGTTTAGCAGCTTTCAAATATGAACAAAACCTTCTATGAAGGAATTAAGATTGTGGGGTTGTGGTTTTAATTTCAAACCTCAAAACTCAGGTATGGATTTCTATCCAGTTTAAGTTTTAAGATAATGTTAATTTAAAAAAAGGGGAGGGGGGGGGGTAATGAACCCTGTAACTGAATTATGTCAGCAAAACCCTCCTAATTGATTAATCTGTTTTCCAGCAAACTCATCAGTGCTGGGGTTTCTTTTGTCTTCTGTACAACTCCACCATTAAGGAACTTTTCTGATTGCACAGTTCAAATCCAGACAGGGAATCTGAGATTTTATTGTTCCCCTTTTGCTAGGCTGTGGTTAGTAGTGGCTTAAGCAATGTTTCATAACCCATTTGTAGTCTAGTATCTATCTCCTTGAAAAACACAGAAGTTTGACCCTTTCTTGCACAAAATAACTCCTCAACTCCTCTCTTCTTGGCAGAGCTGTACTGATTTAAACACAAGAATAAGAAATTAAGTAAACACAGGGAGGATTGGTTTTGAGTAACTGAACACTTGCAGTATAATGCAGACACCTCTTTGTTTTGAAAGTGCTAAAATAAAAAGATAGATTTTTGCTTTGTTCTCCCCTAAAACAATTTCGAGAAGCAATGCTAAGAAAATTATGAGATGTATCAGCAATAAATATCTCTGGCATATCGAGGGATTTATTCATTAGGGACAGTATGACACACAAATTCAAGACTGATAAGATTATTGGTGCCAATCTTGCCCTTGGCCATGTGCAGGACTGTCTTGTTACTGCAATTATTTAGCAGGGAGCCTTTCTCACCCGCCTTTTAAATTTTTCTCTGCTAAAACACTGCAGGCCAAAACCAGTCATTTTGTATTTGGCTGTTACCTGTTACCATTCCTTTCTTTTCCAGTGAGTGAGCAGCTTAACCCCTGTGGTGCCTTCTCTACTTTTTCCTCTGGTGTTCACACTAAAATAAATCATGTTTAACTTTCTGCACTTTTGAATGGGGATCATGACTGTTGAAAAGCAAAAACTGTAACTACTTTAAATAGGCTACTACCAATATGTAGACTTAACAAGATGCATATCACTTGTTTCTAAGCTCCTCATTCAAATGACTTCAAAGGTGCCTTTTTCCTAGGCACCAGCTTTGCCCAGTCACCAGCTCCAAAACCCAGCAGTGTGCTCCCAACACCCTGTGGAGTGTTGCACATGAGTGCTTCAGCAAAATGAGAGGAGCAGTGACTTTAAAAGAGAGGGCTACTGCAGCAGTAGGTCTGGCACTTCAGCACAAAGCAGGAACAAAAACAAGTTCTATCAAACAAGTTCTATCAGGAGAAGGCTGGATGATGTTAATTATGAGCTTACACAAACACTTATTCTATCAGGAGAAGGCTGGATGATGTTAATTGTGAGCCTACACAAACACTTAAGACTATGCATGACTGTTAATACACAATGGACTGTCCACATCTTCAGCAGAAGGCTTGGACACAGATCAAGCATAGAAACTCACTTGTGTTTTCAGTTTGTGCAATCAGTTATTTCTTCATTTTAAGTCACTATAAACTGCCTCCAGCCTTTCTTAGGTTTGTCACCCCCTAAATAACTTTCCTCACTCTTCAAGCATTCCTCTAAAACACTATGGGGATGGCCATTGTAATGGCTTTGAAAGAAATCCCAACAAGTCCAAAGACACCTCCATTTGAAGTGCTGTGGGCAATATGCTACCAACACATCCTACTGGTGGCAGCCTTATTTGTCACCTGAAAGACCTGCTCCAGAACTGCAGCCCAGCTTGCTGCCTGTGCTGTGTGCCCCCTAAAATACAGGGTACGTGGTCTGAGAGAGAATGGTAAGCATGTAATTTAGGTCCAGATTTTGCTGCTCAGCACTTGTGTTAAATCTTCTAGACAGTGCGTTTGCAACAGTAAATATCTCTCCAGTTATATTCCACCTGCACATCATCATGTACTTGCCAATTTAAGAAGTAGCATTTTCCAGTTCGTTTAAGTGAGCACAAAGAATGAGTTACACCAAACTACAGACAACACTGGTTTATGAATAGGCATTAAATTTTCACACTTATGGATTAAGACCAAAGTCGCTTTTCTGTTTGAATGTATCAGCACTTTGTTCCTGTTACCACCTAAACCACCAGGCTCCAATTTTGACAGTTTTATCACAAAGAACTCCCCAGTCCCTCCGGCTGTGATGTATTTTGTGCTTTTCACCATCATGTACCATAACTGTGTCTTTATTAACAAATGCCTTCAGCTCCTCACTCATTTTATTAAGATCTAGCTCCCACAAATACTTGGCATCTTCACAGCCTTGCTTTGTTTGCTATTGATGATTCAAACAGCCACATCTGACATGAACCTCCTTACATACTCTTCTGTAACACCTCCCTGAGTGCCAGATCTCCAACCATCACACTTGATGCCTCCATGCCATCCAGCTTCTAAACCACTTGTTTTGGTTGAACAAGACCCTATCATCCTTTAATTTATATCTAGCTGTTATATCCAAAACCTGCTCAGAGCCTCTACTCATGTTCTGTTGTCCCCAGTTCTACCATTTAGGATATTCATGCAACAGTGGTACAGCCCTTCCCAGCAAAAAACTACTACATTGGACCAAATGGAAATACAAATACTCTCTCCAAAACCAGTTCTGTTGGAGACATCACAGCCAGACTGCATCTCCCAAGCTCTGATACTCCAAGCACTGAAAAAATTTAGCTGCGTGCCTTTCTCCCTAAATGTCCCTTATGTGTTTGTTCTTCTATATTTAACTTTTACTCCCTATTTGATGAAAATTTTTGTGCAATTAAAAAAACCCCTCCATCAACTAGACAGCAAATCCACTCCTGGGTTTCCCCATTTTTGCAGTGGTTCACAGTATTAACATTACTTACCTCCCAAATTCTATGCAGCGTAAGTCACGAGAAGTTTCCCTATGCTTGTGAACAAATCCTTTAATACTTTCCCATTTTTCCCCCTTTTTCTCAGGGGAATACAGTGCCTTGGACTCAATGGCTATTTTGCTGCAAATGCTCACTGTTCAAAAAACTCCCCAAGCTGGCAGTACTGCCATCCATTGCCCAGTGCTACAAACATATCCCTCCTCCCCTGCATGCAGCCACTCTTGTTACCTGTGGTGAAATAAAATCTTATCCCAAAAAAGCAGACATATTAATGTCTGCAGTGAAGTACCTCTAGACTATGCAAAATTTATAGTTCAAAAGATCTAGGGTTCAAAAGATCCCTTCTGTATACCATGCACTTGAAAAACTTCATAAACATCAAAATTGAAACCCTTACATTTTACATCCATATATATGTGTTTATATACATATATTTAGATAATCATATATCATTCAACTTTTTTCCACCCCAAAATAACAGTTTATGAAGCAGAATAAATAGCATCAATTTGGCAAAGCATGATCCAACAGCAAGTTCTCTCACGAATGTTTTTTATTCTTAGCACGGGGAAATAATTTCAGTCTGGAGACTGTAAAATCCATTTGTAGTTCAAAGTATTTTATTAGGTTTCTTTTCACATTCAATAACTTTGAATGTGATGAAATGACAACATTTCCTTGGAAGTTTTACACAGCTAGCAATACTTCTACTTACTGTCTCGTACACTAAAACAGTGACTGTCACCAATATATCTGCCTTTGTATTTCAGAAATGAGCATAATAGAATAATAGAATCATTTAAGTTAGAAAGGATCTTTAACATCATCAAGTCCAACTGTTAATCCAGCACGGCCAAGTCCACCACTAAACCATGTCTCCAAGCACCACATCTATACATGCTGGCAACTCTAGCACTTCCCTGGGCAGCCTGTTCTAATGCCTGACAGCACTTTAATTGAAAAGTTTTATCCGAATATCGAATCTAAACCTCCTCTGGCCCAACGTGAGGCCATTTCCTTTTGTCCTATCACTTGTCACTTGGGAGAGGAGACTGACCCCCATCTTGCTGCAGCCTCCATTCTGTCAGAGAGAAAATGTGATTATACAAAACTCAGCATTTTGACTCAGTGTTATCATTAAAACAAGACGCCAGTTTAGCATAATTTAAACAGAAATATTTCAAAGCACTGAGACAAAGATTGATGTGGACCTGCAATACAAGCTTTCCCTGCTTTCACCAGCCTTGATGCTGCTTACTGTACATGGCAAGTGGTCCATATAATGCTGAAGAAAATATCTCAGCACTTAATGCTGTGAGCATAGGCAGCTATGCTGCCTATCCCCTTTCTTCATTTATATCCAACCAATAAAAGTTGCCTTTACATCTTCCCATTTTGTTTGCTTCATCCCAATTATGATTATATTTAACATCAAAATTTAAACAATATGGTTCACGCAAGTGAACCAATCCAGAACTGGATATTTAACATTAAACCAAGAACATACAATGTGAGTAATGGAGTATTTTAAAGACAGAATTTAATTTTCATTGTATTTTTATTCTTGCTTCTTAATCAAATCCACATGGAATGCATTGTATTTAATGAAACTACAAGATTAATATTTCAACAAACCAGCCAGTACATAAGCCCACAACTGAGCATAAGTTGAAGAGGTTATTTTAAAATATTTTTGAAAAAGCCTTTTATGATAGAAGCACCCCCCTGCAGGTTTGGGCCTGCTTTCTCTTCTCGTTCTGAAGTGATCTCTCCTTGAACACTGAGCTTTGTCTCCATGAATTATTCCTTGCTTTTCAATTCTAGTTTGGATTTGACTGGCTGAGAACACATGAGGTTGGAAATCAAAGCTGTTGTCATCCGTGTATTTCCTTACAATGCTGTTGTCCGAAACTTTTACTGTGGAGGACTTGTGAGCCTTCCCTCCTTGTTTAGGACTCCACTAGTATTGATTCCTTACTGTGCAATGGTTAAGCACAGTTCTTCTTTCTTGGCAGCATGTCCTGTTTCTCTTTAGAGATAGTTAATCACAGTTTGCCAGCAATTGTTTATGAGTACTGCAGGTCCTCATTGGGTTAGCTAACATATTTGAACTAATGAATTTGTATAAGCCATAAGAATCCAGAATTTGAAGTCCACTTTTATTTTCAAATTAATGCACAACATAAATTTAAGTCCCATATTATATAATTATAGTACTTTATGAACATTATGTTTCAGGTACTTATTAAAATATCTCAAAAGGCACGAGCTCCTCTCACACAGTGTGTGTACATAAGGTTCCCAAATTAGTCTGGTCAATGTAGAATTCAGCAGTTTAACACCTAGAAAAGTACTTAACAAGTCATGGTCACATGGACATTAAACTTTACAGCAGAGCCTAACTCTTGCTCCTTCGGCAATTTCCACAGCCTCTTCCGTCCACCACCCTCTGCCTTGTCCTCTCCCCGCTTTTTCTTCTCTTCCCAGATGTATCTACATCTCCTTCCTCCTCCTGATCCCTCAAGCCATACCTACAGGAGAATGCAGTATGTTACACAGCAGCAGCAAAGCAAATACTCCCCAGCATACTTGCTCTTCAAGGCAAGGACTACAAGAGTTTCACAACTAGTGTGAAATGCACCTTTTCTCTACGCCTTGCTCCACACTATCAGCTTCTTGCCTTGATCGCTGTGTGGGGGGGTTACAGTGATGCAACTCCCTGAAGACTAAACATAAGCAACCTTGAAAAGGAGTCAGGGCAGCCAAGTAGATATTCTTTACTATTTGAAGCCTTCATATCTACCCAACATCTTCCACTGCAAGTGCTCACCTCACCTACATTTATGCCCTGGCAAGGTCCTTCCCTCTGAATGGACTTGTGGTTTGCCACACTTTCCCCACCTCAGCACGGTTCCTTTTCCTTGGTGAAGGGGCAAGGAGCACATCTCACTGGCACTGGTGCAATCTGGTTGAGAGCTGCTGTCACACTAGGAATATTTTGTAAATCTGTTTACATCACTGCACTGGGAAGGCCTTATGCAAAAGAAATCTGAGTTTCAGTTGCTTCCTCAGGCCCAACCATAACTTAAGAAAAAAACCACATTTTTAGGAGAGTAAGAGTCACTAGGAAAATGAGAATCTCTCTGCATTAAACACATATTTGATACTGTACTTGACTACTTATGTACGTTAAAACAAGAACAAGCTTTTGATAGGATTCATTCTTTTTTAACACTGAAGCTAAGTAACACTAGAGTCAAAGGTAATCACTATGGGCTTTACATTACATTTATTCAGATGAATATTGATCTTCTGCAACCCTTCTCCCCCTCTGCTTTATTAATGAAAGGACAATTCATGTGACAGTAAGTAGCAAGAAAAAAACTGAGAACAGGGAGAACACAGAAGGAAAGGTAAAGCAGTTTTCTGCATATAAAGTGAGGAAAAGGATTACAGAGCCACAGAATGGTTCAGGTTGGAAAGGAACTCCAGAGGTTATCTGGTCCAACCCCATGCTCAAGAAGGGCCACTGACAGCAGGCTGCCCAGAACTGTAGCCAGACAGCTTTTGGATATCTTCAAGTATGGAGACTTCACAACCTCCCTGGTTAAACTGTAAAAGTGCTTGGTCACCATCACAATGAAAAGGTATTCCCTGATGCTCAGACAGGCCTCCTGTGTTTCAGTTTGTGAAAGAAGAATTAAAGGACGACAGCTGATTGCTGTACCTATGTACATTTTCACAAACGATGGCCATCCTTTCTCTGCCTCTTCCAAGGAAGCAGCACCTGAAGGAACTGTTACAGATAGTCACAATTTTGGGATGTTCTGTTGGGAGCTGGAAGTCAGTACAGCAAAGTGACAGCACTCACTGCAATTGAACTTACTTGCCTTTATGAATTTAGACAAGTCACCCAGCTACCAAAATGCAGAGTATGAAACAGTTTCTGTTTGCCTAAATGGCACTACCTCCACAACTTAAATATGCTACTGCCATTATTTTGAGTCTCCCATACTGCTAATGATGTTTCCAAAACTAGTGCTGCTGGATTTTACTGTCCAAGTGGGTCAATATTCAGCATTGAGACTTTCTTTTGTTAAAAATAGAAATTCATCCTTTACTACAGCTTGGAGAACATTCATAAGAGCTCTGCAACAGATCAAGTATTGGTGCAAGAATGCCATTTCCAAAACTTGAAAGGTAACAGCCATCAGGCTGTTACCAACAGACAGGGTAAGAACTGTCATTGCACAAATAGGCAGTATTGCCTCACAGCCCAACTGGACTCAAAATAAAGTGGCAATCATTCACCAATAGCCCCATGCTGTTTTTTTCACAAGGCCCAGGATTCTGTGTGCGCGTTTCAGCAATTCTGAGTTGGCTATATGAAGCCAAGTTTCAGCTCTCTCATTCTGCAGCTAATTAGGATGAGGTTTAAGCACACCACATCCAATATTTTAAATACAAGCTCAACCACTCCAAGCTATCTTCAATAGTATTAGTACCAGTATTCTAAAAAATAAATCCTGGTCATAGTAAAGATTATTTGCAGAGTACAGTCAGCACAATGGGCACCTGGCTCACTTCTACTTTGTCAGTTACACAATCTAAGAAAATAGCCTTATTTGAATGGCATTTGTCAAATTTTTTATTTCCCTCACAAAATAAAATTAAAAATACACCTTGGATTGCTCTGCAGTTCCAGTTTCCACTTCTAAGAATCCATTTATTTATAGCTCAATGTCCTGTTTCTACCAGGACCAGGTTCACCCTCTCTGGCTCCAGCTGCAAGGTAAATCCTTGACCTCACAATGCCATTAACTCACCTCAAATACTGCAACTCTACTTCTCACTCTGCAGCTGACACGTGGCCTTGTGTTGGTAACTTAGGTATTCTGCAAAACATCTCTATCCTGCTGTCCCAAGATTTTGGGAAAAGACCATTTCTACCACCAGAAACAAACAAGACTCCAAGAGCTGCTGCTCTAGGTGGACTTTCAGGACACTTCACTTTATGTGGATGTGGAGAAGTTTCCTGAATATAGTGCCCAGGCAGCAGATAAATAAAAATATAAAATATACCAGGGTTTTTGGTAGTCAGCTCATAACTTCCAATACTTTATTTATATTTCACTGAAATCTATGGCCTATTTATAAATTGTTTATCATACAGTTGCTAGAAGTCAGTAAATCTACTTCTGTTTCTAATAAAACAGAACAACTTAGTTCCACGAAAATACACATGAAAGGCTTGTCCTTTTTAGTTCTACTAACAGCATTTTTTGGTACAAGTTAGATTTTTGCTTAAAACTTCAGCTCAAAATCCAGTCTCTGGAAGCTACTCGAGTAAGGACATTCCTCAACCCTATCAGGTCCTGTGGCATTCTGAGAATAACCAGCTACAGGCTGTGCAGCTTGCTTTTACTCTATATTCCCTATGCTCTAAATTATTCTCCCATCACAAAAAAAACACCCAACACTTGAACTTGCACACTGGCTCATCACCACTCCCAGCAGTGCAAGACATGCCAGAATCATGGCATTTAAAGAAATCCCAACCTGGAAGAGAAAAGAAGGCATGAGATAACACCTTTTATATTCTAAGATGTCTCTTTTAAAATTCTGAATTCAAACTTCAGCACCTCTGTACAGATTTCAAGCACGTACGTACAGCTGAATCAATACATACAGGGAGTCTGGTCCGTGCTCTGATCCATTCAGCTTCAACCTTCAGAGTACTTGACAGCAAACTCCTTTCCTGCTCTCCACTTTGCAGAACAATAAATAGGCTGGTATCATTTCCTTTGCCTCTGCCCCTTCAAAAAACAGACTTGTACTATTTTGGAAATTTGTGTAATTTACTCAGCATGCTCATTTGCCACTCTTCCAATGAGGGAAGGACTGTAATTGGAATAGACACTCTGAAGTGTCAAAAAGCACTAAAAAATAATGCAGCATTTTAGAGTACGTCTCCAGTGATGCACTGGAAGAGAAGCAGACAATGCCAAGCAGTCATTGGAAAATAACATGTATGAATCCATTTACACAGTTTGGCATTCAGACTCTATATTAAATAGCATCACCAGTTATTTTTCTGTTTCCATTTCCTGCATCATCTTCATCAAACACTACCGTTAATAGGTTAGCCAAAGCTTCACCTCCCATTCAAGGCCCTGCTTGCTGCTACCCACCTCAAGCTTGCCTCTAAAGCCTTACACTGCAAAGTGAGAAAGTTCAAATGCCAGGGTACTGTCAGATCACATACATTTCAGTGCAAGAATAAAGCACAAAATCAGAAGTGCTAAGCTCTTTTCTAGTCCTATCTGAAGGCCACATGATTTCCTGTATCAAAGCAGAAGTGTCACCAAAAGGTCACTATTCAAGTATTACTTGTAGGACAGGAGGTACAGCATGCTGCACACATGTGGCAAGGACAAGTGAGGGCTACCAAGTGGCCAAGAAATACTCACCTTAGCCTCAGAACTGGTCAGCTTGACCACCAGGGAAGCAAAGCAGGCAAAAAAAAATGGCTCCAGCTGTAATGCTTTAAAGAGAAGGCCGACAATTCTTCATTCCCACTACAGCTTTGCTATCTGCCATCACACCCAGGCCACTAAAAGAGGTCTCAGGAGCCTGCCCCACCCCCACCCCCCATTCTGGGCTGAATTTATACTGCAATAAGCTGAGATTCAAACGCGTTACACTTACCAAAAGAGTAAGCCTGTGCTCCAGTCTGTGGGTTTCCAGTATATGGAGTTTTAACCACCAAATCTGAGTATCTAAGAAGCCTTTATAAAATCTACTGGGCCACTACCAACCCCACCCCCCGTCCCCCGACACTCCAAAAGGCTATTTAGTACAAAAATTGGAAACTGCAATTTGCATGACATATCCTGCTAGGCAGGAACCACCCCTAAATTAAATACAGTGGGACTTCAGCCCTGACGGTACAAGGTGTTTCCCTATAACTGCACTGATTAAACAGTTTGCAGGCACCAGACCTCCAAGTCCTTTTTAGCAGACGTCACACTGCACAACATAAAGCAGCAGGCAATTGGCCAAAAATGGTTAGCAAAAAGGATTCCTTAAACCTCCAGCATCCAAATATAGCCCTAGCTGGTCACATGGGCTGCCATACAGTAAGTGCTCCTCACTTTACCTACCCTTTGATTAAACGTTTTGAGCTAAAAAGCATGTACTTAGAACAGCATTTCAGTTTCCAGCCCAATTCCATGAACCGTATAATCTTGCTGTACCTTCCACATTCAGACTGGCAGAAAGGAAAGGTTGATTCAGGTTTCTAGTGAGCCCAAGGGGTATGATTAGCTAGAAGCAGCTAACAGAATATGAGACCTCTAACATATATGGGTATACACACATATTTATATGTGTGTGTATATATAAAAATATAAAAATAAAGGCAACATATCTGCCACACAATGCAGTTGCTATAAAATACTTCATTATTAACACACTCTATGGCACATACTGATCTTTAAATAAATTGTTATACCTTACTCCATCTGGCATCTAGCAATATGTTCTTTTCATATTACTCCCATTATGATGAAAGCAGACCAGCTGATTACATCCACCTCACAAGAACTCCACAGTTTACACATCAAGAAACTCTGCAAAATTTCTGAAGAAAGGCAGGCCAGCTACTGTACTGTTGCCAGGTGTCAACTTGAACTGAAGAAAGTTGAGCTTGGCCCTTCTTTTCTCAGCCCCTAAAGCCACTGCCCAAGTTAAGTATTGCGCAGGTGTCAAATAAGTTTACATTACAAAACCTTGCAACTGCACTAATAAATACAACTGTCATTTTCCTTCCAAAGCCTTCCCCCCACTATCCGTGAGGATGAAGCCTAGCAGTACTCACTCACAACAAACTTTGTGATCTTTGAATATGCAGAGGCTTGAAGCTGTCGCTATTTCTCAACTGCAGCTGGAAGAGTGAGGTTCCTAAAGAGGAAACCAGCCCAGTACCAGAGGCAAGGCCTAAACCCTGAATTAGCACACTTACTGCATTGTGTTACAGCAGGGCTTGGTGGCATACATTTTTGCTAGAAGCATGGAGACTTTTATCAAACTCAAGCCCCCAGTTAAGCTATCAGATTCTGTTACAGACTTAGAAGAAAGCACAAAGAGGCACAGCATCGAGCACGTTCACATACCCACCAGCAGCTCAGCTGCACCGAGCACCACTTAGTTTCACATTTATACCGGCAGCCAGGCCGGCCTGCCTGCACTGAAATAACCCTCAGTACCCAGATGTTGCGCTATTTTTACCCTGGAAAAGAAAGAAAGGACACCCAACAAAACTTCAGAGCGGGAGGCCACGACAGCACAGACTTTATTCCGAGGCTGCAGCGCAGGTTTCGGCGCTCGGCAGCGCCCGGGCTCGCCATCCCCGCAGTGACGTGTCCACCTGAGGCTCCGGGGCCGCCGCCGCCGCCGGAGACAAAGTTCTGTAGTGCACTGACTGCTATCGTACCCAGAGTCGGAGTGTCACAGAACTTTGCTTCCGGAGGCTCCAGTCCTCCGCCGGTACCAGCGCCGGGGCCGCCCGCCAGCACAAATACCCCTGCCTGGGAAGGGAAGGCGCACACGGTTAAAGGTGGGGAAGGGAGCCCCCTCCTCCTCCGCGGCTCGGCGGGAGACCCGCTGCCCGAGGAAGAGGGCGAAGGAGGCGAAGACATTTTTTTTTTTCTTTTTGTTTTTAATAAATACCCAAAATGCATCCCCCCCCATACACACCTCCCCCGACCCGGAGCTAACGGGCCGCCCTGCGAAAGCCGCGGCCGAGCAGCTGCCCGGAGCGCTGCCGCTGAAGCCAGCGGGGGCTGCCGCTTGCCGCTGACAGCCCCGGCGCCGCGGCCCTGCGGGACCTCGGGCAGCGTCGGGCATCCCCCCGCGGCCCCGCAGCCCCCCGCGGGAGGGACCCGAGCGGCAACCCCCCCCGCCCGCCAGCCCTTCCCCCGCCGACGAGCGCAACAGGTCCGGCCCGCCCGGTGCCGCCCGCAGTCCCCGCGGCGGCGGCGGCCCCGTCCGGTCCGGCCGCGTTCCGCCGGGCGGCGGTGGCGGCCGGTGTCGCCCGCCCGCCCGCGCCGCGCGCCTGCCGCTCCATCTTGACTTTTGCCGACGTGGAAATTTTGGGTTCGGGGACGAGCCGCGCTCTTATTGGCCGGCGGCGGGCGGGGTCGGAGGTCACGGCTGCTGTCGCCGCTCCGCGCCAAAGCCGCCTCGCAGGCGGCCCCGCCCCGCCGCCTGCCCCGCCCGCCCGGGGGCGGCGCCGCCCGCGGGGCCCCGGTGGCCGCTGCGGCCGTGGCGGTGCGGAGGGCGGCGCGGAGGGGAGGGGGCGGCGGTGCCCCCGAGGGTCCTCGCCTGCGACTCGCTTCGGGCAGCCGCGGAACGGGGCTGGGGATGCGGGGCGGGCTCGAGGGCATGCCGCGGGCCCGCTGGGGGCGGGGACGCGGTGCCGGTTCTCGGTGCGGCCCCCCCTCCGCCGCTGCGGCCCCGCAGCCTTACTGCCCCGTGCGGGTCCCGTCCGCGCCCGGCGGTGCCCGGCCCCGGCCTCGGCAGCGCCCCCCGTCCCGCCTGCCGCAGCCCCGCGGGGAGGGCTCGGTGTTACCTCGGCGGAGGTGCTGCCCCCGAGCGCTGAGTGCCGCCGTGCTTGGGCTCCGCGGGCACGTCAGGTGTCCGGGTTTCTCCCCGAGAGAGCGGCCGGGGCTGTGCGGTGGTGGATGAGAGCAGGAGCGTTCCCGGCTGTCTCCAGTTCCCGCTTGGCTTTTGAAGGACTTTAGAAAGAATGTAACAACTTTTACTGCAGAGTGCGTTCCCTCTCCCCGAAGGAATAGCTGAGGGCATCTGTTGTCTGAAAACAATGTTTTCTGCTGTCTCTTGAAGGTTTTCAGGACTTCATTAGTTCTCTGTGGAACTCATAGTTCACTAATAGTACAAAATTACCTAAACAAAGCTTTGAAAATAATTCCTGCAATTGTTTTTATCTCTTACATTGAATTAAAGTCACAGAACTTAAACTGGGCTTACAATCCAGCTTGTTCACTAGGCTCTGATGGAACTGCTAACATCAGTAATATTTTGAAACACTGATCCAGGGCTCCTCCAGCCATGGAAGCCTCGACAGTAAAAATGCTCTTCCTGTACTTGAGGCACTGGAGTAGTTCCAAGAGAGCCGTTCACCGACATGAGCTGTGTGTGCATGCAGGTGTTCATGGGAGGAGACGTGCCAGTCCTGTCCTGCAGCGGCATCACTTCGCCATGAACTCCAGTGTGTATGTGATCCTTGTCATTATGGGATACAGCAATACCTGTTAACCCAAACCTATGGCTGTCATTTCAGTATCTGAAAAAGAAATACTCTGAAAAATGCTTTGAAATTAGGTTTTGCCTCCTTTGTCTGCAGAAAAAGAAAGGGCAAACCTTTCTTGAGCCTTTCTGTTGTGTTTAAGAAACATGTTCCTCCTTCCTTGTCTGCACCTTCACTGTGCTGTTCAGTCATCAGCCCTATTCTGTCTTGCTGCAGCTTCCCATGGGTAGTAGTACTTCCCATCTTCCTGTTGCCCCTCTGTCCCTGCTCCCTCCACATACACCTTCTCTGCTAGGCCATGGAGCAGTCCCCAGCTATGCCTCTGCTACTCAGCTGTGTGTACGGGAATATTGATTTGACAGTGTGTATGCTCTGTGAAAAAAAATCAATATTTCAGTAGATTGAGCAGAGTGTGCGGCAGTGTAATGGAGCCTAGCCTGCTAATGTAATGTGCAGGGGTCCTCATTCGGAGATTGAGGTCAGTCAGAAAATGGAAATGTGTTTTCTTATTTTATTGTGTGCTTCAGGTATAATGTAGGCGTTTATGTTCTGGTGTTTAACTTACACCACGCAGTTACTTTTAAGTCATATACAACAGAAGGTCACATATTGCAGGTGACATACACAAAAAAGCATGCCACAGATACACAATCCATTTTTTTAAAGCTCAGTAAGTCCCCTCTTACCTTTATCCATCATATATCTATCAAACAGTTGTGAGGGAAAATGCATAATTTTTGTTTCTGCAAATAAAAATAATCTTCTATTGTTTGGCGCAAACTTGGCTTCTGATTATGTAATGAAACATGCAGTACTTTAACAAACTCCAGTATAGCGACATGTATTGAAGAGTATCATAAAACAGGCATAAATGAAAAGAAGGAGGGAGGAGAAATAACCAATGTATGACACAAAACCAGAGTAAAAGCTCCCACTGATTTTAGTGGACATGGGATTTTAGCCAGAATGTTCTCCATGATACATTTTCCACTTTTAAAACCATTGCATCATGCCTTAAAACGTAGCAAAAGTAATTCCTGAAATGACATGAGAAACCACGGCATTCTCAGGCTCAGAGTCAAGATTAGTGTAAGCTAACTATTGTTTCACAGCTCTGGGGACACTTGATTCGGTTTTATCTTTACTTAATAATTTTATTTGCTGGTTTTGTCAGAGGCTATTTCCACCAAAATCTCTCACTGCAGCAGTGAGCACAGATCTATACTACAGGCAGCAGAGTTTTATGTTTGTGCATGCTACAATGCTTTGTGCTGAATTTAGCACACATTTCAAGATGCTACGGGGGCCCTCATGTTCAGTCAAAAACGCAAAGCTATTTATTCTTTCGTCATTCACGTTCTTAATTGGAGACTGATTTGGCAGTCGTGGCTGGGGAGGCACGCAGGGCTAGAGCAGTAACATCTTTCAGTTACAGCTCTGGTTTAGGACATGACTCATGGAGAAAGCTCCCAAATGTAAAATACTGCTACCTACAAATGAACACGACACTGGGATTTCACAGAACTTCGTTGATATTCTTCAGTCACAGAACACAGATTTCTCATATATGTTTCACTGTGCTGAAGAAGTGCTTGTTTTAGTATTAACAGCTGCTGGAAACCTATGCACTCACCTCTCTTAAAAACATACCTCAAGACATGCCACATGTCCTAAAATATTCTGGCTATAGTTTAAAAAATAATACTGTAATAACATAAAATGTAAAAATATATTAAAATCACTATGACATAGTATTTTACTTGATCCTAGAAAGCTTTCCACAGTACAAGTATGATAAACTGCAATGGAAGTATTATTTCAATTGAAATTAGAAGATAAATCTCATAGCTGAAGATTAAGAAATAATAATTAGTCTTGCACTTTAAGAGTCCATCTGTTTTGGCAGCATGATTCCAGCTAAGAAGATTCAAGGAGGTAGTTACTATGTGAGACAGACAAAAGTACGTGATATAGGGGACCAATCTGTGACGTTTTGTAAAGTAAAGCTGAACAGCATTTCACAGAATGTTAGTTTAAAAGGTGGGAGAGTTTTATGATATAATGATTTACATTTATGAACTGAAGACTCTGCTTTTCATGTGTTTTCATCTGCCAGCTTTGTGATATATTAAATTAGGGGTGGGTTTTTGTGGTTTTTGTTTTGGTTTGGTTCGTTTGGGTGGTTGATTTTTTTTTTTATTAAGAAACTAGAACATTATAAGAATTATTATTTAAATCTAATTGAAAACTCGAGTTATGATGGATGGAAAATTAATTTTCTCATTAGTTGGAGAACTTTTATGGTATTCGTACAATAAGCACTCAGCCTAAAGTATCAATCAATATTATAGAATGTTTTAAAACAAATGTAAACAATTTATATTATGACAATTTGTAGCATTACTTATTGGTAGAAGAAAAAAGATACGTAGAAACTCAATACCATATAATTCTAATTCTTAGTTGGTTTTTATCTGAGATTGCTCTTAATTAAATATGATTTGTGTTATATCTGTGTAATTCTGGTCTTCATTAGTATAATAAATGTGCATTAAAACAGCATTTTAATATCCTAACTGTGAAATTTCAACTGAGTAAATTAAGGTTATGAGTATTATAATGCAATATTTTACTGAATGTTTTATTTCCTAGTGCTTAAATTTTCTTGCATATTGGAATCATGAAATTAATTGTTAAAGTTAATAAATAATGATAGATAGTCTAAGTCAGCAGTAAGTCAGAGAAGAATCCAGGTTTCCTGAATTCCTATTCTCTCCCTAAAGAATAGACAAAGTAGATACTTCTTTCTGAAATTGTAGAGATGCATGACTGATATAAATACAATTTTAGCAGAACCTGAACATTACTAAAATAAGACAAGATCAAGCGTCAAATCAAAACGTGAAGATACAAGGACATAATGTAATGAACTTTCATTCAAGGCCAGTAGAAATCTTTCTACTGACTTTAATAAAAGTGTTATCAATTCATAATGTGCTGGCATCAAGTGTATGAATAGCTCCATTAGTTAAGCAGCTAAAGCTCATAACAGCTTATATGTTAGAAATGTGCAGAATCAAACCCTTCATGACTCCTGAAAAACCTGCAGAGAGTCAGAAGGGCTTTGTTTACATTATAGATCCCAAATGGAGTGACTCTGTCGTCCACAATTTAAAGAATTTATAAATGGATCTGCAAGGTGATCACTGCAGGGTTAGTGTAACACTATCTGCAAAACCTTAGTATTTTGGAAAGCAATGGTCATTCCAAAATATGATTTGTTGAGCATTAAAATGAAATTAGAACCTTTCTGGGAAAAAAATGCCAAACAGGCATAAAAAGACAGCAGAAGCCAGTAAGAATACTACCTTTTGCCCTGTTAGATGATGCTCAACTTTGCATAGCTGGCCCAGAAAGAGATTAACAAATTGAATTGTTGGGGTTTGAACCTCTCTTGCGCATTTCCTCCAGGGAATGCCTAAGCACTAAGCAGCCATCTACTTTGAAGAAAAGAATGGAAAGTTTTTCCCCCTCTCTCTCTTTTTTTTTTTCTTTTTTTTCCTTCCAGAAATTCACTTCTGAATCTGAGAAGCCTTCTTGCTGGAACAAATATTTTCCACAAAAAGGTTCCATTTCATCAAGTCAGCATTTTTGCATACAAACAAATAGACTGTGGGAAAATTCCCACCAAGCTTTACTTTGCAGTCTTTCAGAAAACAATCATGCAAGGGAGAAATATAGGAATGGCATTTACAGAGGCATACACATATGGGTCTCTGTTGAGTTCACACACAGTCACATGGCAATATCTAGGACAAAGACTTGAAGGCATTTAACCTTTCATTTTTAGAGCAGTAGAAATCTCTGATACAAGAAAATCAGCCAGAGATAAATAAACAACTGAATTCTGTACCATCCATTCACAAGCCACCATTTATTCAGTTTATAAAAACTTCAGTGGGGATTGTGCTGAAGCTTGTCAGCAGAGTCTGCAGGACCAGGACTGAGAAGGAGCAACCAAGAGGTTATTGACGTAACAGGCCCAAGTGTCTTGAGCAGTGTGTCCTAGAAATGGGAACCAAGGGTCATACAGCTCAAACTGGCCAACAGCTACTTATGTAAGTAGTCTCACTGAATTCAAACCTGCCCTAAAAAGGCACTTAACAATCTACTGGCTGCAACAATGTGAAAAGAAGGTAAATAACTGGAATAAGAGCTACGCAGGCTGTAGTCAAATGTTTCTTGCAGAAATGGCTCAGATGATCATAAAGTTACCTACTTCTTCCATCTGTCCTGCATTGCATTGGCAGTTCAGTATAAACCAGTTGCTTTCACAGTGATGGAAAAACACTTGCATATGGTATTCCTGTGGTGAAAGCTGTAAAGGCACGCACCATCACTGCTATTTCTCCTGTCTGTGGCCTCAGTGTTTGAGTGCTACATTTCAGATGTATAGATCACAGAATCATAGAACATCCCGAGTTGGAAGGGACCTGCAAAGATGGAGTCCAACTCCTGGTCCTGGACAGGACACCCCATGAGTCACACCATGTGCCTGAGAGCATTGCCCTAATGCTTGAACTTTGTCTGGCTGCTGACCATTTCCCTGAGGAGCATTTGGGAAATGAAAACTATTCTTACATACTGAATAACCAAAGAAGATAGAGGGTGGTGGAAAAACATATGTGACAGTTGTGTTGTGTGACAGTTTTTCTTATCCTCCTCCAAACAATTTGCCTGGCAAATCCCCTCTTTCTTTTTTTTTTAGTTTTTCCTTAATTTTTAGGGTCTTGAGCACAGGAACAAGCATAAAAAATAATATGCAGTGAACATTAAAAATCATAATATCTCTACCACTTTCACTTCTATTATCTACATCAAAGCATGAAATTGAGGAAGATATGGTTATGCAGGGTAAAAAACCAGAATGTGTAGCAGAAGGCCCCTTTCCTCCGTCTCTTTAAACACAAAAATCACAAATTCTCCAACAATCTTTTGACACAGAGGTATTTGATTAGGAAAAACCTGCTCTAACAGAAAGGTTTTAGCTAGCTTTGGATGAAAGAGATGCTATGCTTCCTGGTGAATTCTGGAGCTGTGGGTCTTCTTGGGTCATACATTTCCAGCTCCCTTGGAGACTGTCGCAGTGCTGAAGGCTCAGCAGCTTTGGTATTCATCCAAGATGCAGCGTGACTGCTCCAGAAGGTACTCAGCTCCGTGATCATATTTGAAACATCAGCTTCTGTCTCTGAGGTAGCAGGCTGGGTATGATGAGTCGGAATCCCACTGAATGAAGCATCATACAACCATCCTTCAGAAGCCATCTGTACCTCCTCCAGAACACTGTGGCTTTTCATTAGCAGTCTTGGAAGAAGAAGTGCACTCATCAATACCTCCTGGGAATTTCTGAAGAATACAGTTCAAAAGTTCCCTCTTTCACTCTTTCCTTATTCTAAAGCAGGGAAAGTATCTTTGCCCTGTCCAGATCTTAAAGAGGTGAAATGAAGTTTAGCACCTTAAATTCAAAACATTAACAATCTCTTAGACTTTCACTTCTGCTCAGACCTGATTTATGGCTCTCACCTTGCAGGACATATAGTTCAAATCATCATCCACTTAGGTCCACAGGAAGAATCTTCAGGCCAAACCATTACAACAATCTATTACTCTTCTGGCTTTTCTACACCACCAGGAAATGTCAGTGAATGCCAAACTTTTGCAACTGCAAACAAAGAGAAATGGATATTCATCTCTACCATTACTTTCATAATTAGTTGAGCAGGGAAAAAACAATCTTACCAGGAAATCCTCACAAGTCTGAGCTACATCTGTCAGCTTTGCTTGCTTGCCAGTTCTTCTGATGAACGACAGGAAATATATTCCAACTCCAGCACAGATTGTTCAGAGGACACAAGACAGGCTCATTAGCACTGTAACCTGCAGGCAGTATGCAGACACAAAAAACCTTCAGCCTTTGGATAGGGCAGAACAGATGCAACCACATGGGCTTGCCTGATGCAACTGGATTATGTATTCATGTTCATGTTGATCATACAACCCCAACTGTGGCTCTTTATCAATGCACACGTGACCTCAATAGAGCAGGCTCTTAGATCCTAAGCTCACGTGCCTGAGAAACCTGGATAGTGCAGGTTCCCAAAGAACTGTATTTCTTCCATGCTGGAGGGTAACTCTGCAGTAAAACTACTAATTGATGCAGTCATCAGATATTAATAGAAACACTTGAAAGAGTGGTGTAGTTGCTGTGCAGGACTTGCTAGGCACAGTAAGTCACGATATAAGTATATCACTTTTTGAAAACAATGTGATTTTGTCAAAGCCTGCTGTACAAGACACCATAAAATGTATTAAAATAAATATTCTGATTAGCTGAACAGTGTATTTAAAATTAAATACATCAGAAAGTAAATTAGGCATATTTCATGGGTCTGGATGTTTCTGTTCCCTCTAGCTAAATTCCAAATCATTAAATGAAAAATTTCACTAGGCTTATTAGTTGGTTATCTATAAAATGTTAAGGAAATTTATATATGCCCTATTCAGCTGCTTTCAAATAAAGGCAATAGAAGCTGTTTGACTAAAGGTTTTTTTTTTTTTTCTCATTGAAATACATAGAAATATTTATGTTAATTTCATCAAGTGAAGGAGGCAATCTTTATAAAAGTTTCCTTTTGAAACAGGTTTCTTGAGTCCTTTACTGTAAGAAAAATATTTCTCTTTAGATCCCACCATGGGACAATCCTAATTTTATGAGATTAGGAATAGCCTGTCAAAATTCTGAAACACAGGGGGATCCTAATCATGAGCAGCTTGTTCCCGCTAGAATAATATTTCCTATGTTGCAGGACAGCAGTGGGCTAAGTGCTTCATTTGCACCTCACAGAAACGTGCTTTTCCTCCCCAATTTCTCAGCAGAATTCAACAAGACACTTCCTCTGGCCCTTAGCAACAGCCCTTAGCAAGGGCTGACAGAGAAGTACAAGCAGCAAAGCCAGGACTAGCAAAGAGCTATTGATTCGTGAATGAAAGAGAACATTTTCTGAAATAAAAAAAAAATCATCTAGTCACAATAACTCTAGGACAAGTCTAACTTTAGGACTAGAAGCAAAAAAGAGCAGGCAACTTGAACTGACATTGCTCATGCTGGCACTCCAAGAGTAATATTTTCATTATGATAAAATGTTCTTTGACAATCTCTCCGGTGAATTGGGCACAAACATGCTTTTCTTCTACATTGGTCGTGCCTATCTTCCTGTTCCACCTATTTTTATACTACTAAAAAATATTTGTTTAGGCAATGCAAACAAAATCCCCTCTTCCATGTGTTTAAGTTCCCTTGCTGTTTATCCTATACTGTAGTACAAGACCAGCAAGACAGATTATAATTTAGTTTCAAATTAATTTTTTTTTGTCTTCTTTTCAGTCTCCCCTCAGAAAAGGAATAATAAAACTTGCCCAAAATGTTAGTAAACATGTAGGACCTGGATGGAAGTTCTACGGCACCCCTTCCCAACAAACACACCAGCAGAGGAGCATACACACATATATAAATAAAAACATATTTATGGAGGTGGACAGTCAAGTGTGTTTTGTCCAGAGAAATATTTTTGTGTGCAATAATATATAAAAATCAACCCAAATTTGCATATTATAAAAAATATATGTATATAAAATTTCTTCAGCCATTTTTAAAGTTTGATTCCCAAAGACAACAGGTGAAAAGATGTGATTAGAGATAGTCTCTATGGATCTTCATCATAAATTTCCATGGGTTCTTTTGCCCATCTTAATCAGGTGATAATTGGTCTAATTAACATTTTTCATAGGAGGGAAGTAGTCTGTGTGCTTTTCAACGCTGCTCCAAAAATATATAGCAGTATTACGTGACAAAATGCATTGGTAGCAGATATATGACTATTGCTTGTTATTATAAAGCATCAGCTGTGCATTCATGGGCTGCACAGAAGACAGTCTCTGTCTGAAGTCCTGTAGAGTCTCTGTAAAGATTTATGTGATTTTTTTTCCCTGCAGCTTATGATGTGGCAGAATGACCGATTTATGATGTGGGTGGAACTTTGTTCAGCACATGGAAATGCCTCCGCTCTCCAGATTATGTTCTCCTGTGGTAGGCAGTAATGCTTTCTGCCCTCCATATGGCCACCATGTGCCAGCAGACACCAAATTGGTATGTGGGTTAAATGTAAAATAACCACAAGAGCTCCTGAGCCAATAATTACAAAGCTCCTTTTGATATGGTTAGTGTATCATTATCTGTACTGTGCAATAATAAAACAGAGCTCATGTTGTCCCTCTCTTCTCCTTCAGTAGCAGCAGAGCTCATTGCAGAACTATCATAAACAATTGATGTTCACAAAGTGCTTTTAGGAATTGTCATAGCAGCAGCAAAGTGCACACCAAAATTGCAGTTCTAATTAGACATTAGCTTGAATAAAATACTAGATAGGACTAAATAAAGGCTTATTTTGTGCATTCACTAAAGACATGCATCTTGGTCTGAGCTGCTCAGGCTTCGGGATAGATGAGCTGGTTTGTAGGGCATTGCAGGTGTTAAAGTCTCTCTGTCCTTTTAAAGTCTAAATTATCAAGTTTTAGCACTCTGTACTTGTGTGTTCAAGGAACACACAGCTCTGTAAACACTGCTAGTTCCCACTTGTATCCAGGTGTAGTTCAGGGCTTGAATATGAGTTATTTTGTAATTTTGGCCTTGCCACAAGTATCTCAAAAACTAGTCCCTGCGGTTTTACCCAGCAGCTGAGATAAACTGGGATTCAGAAGCAAATGCTTCCTGGATATGCTTAGCTTTAGGCTTAGGACAGGTCGTTCTTAAGTAAAGAGCTCATGACTATTGCTTTGCTTTGATGCACTAAATTCCAACATTTTTGCAAGGGTTTTTTATAGCCCTGAGATTTTTGAGAAGGTAGAATTTAGTGGGAGGGATTTGTTGAACAGGGAGTGCTTAAACTGCTTTTCTTCTTACACTTGGCAAATACGGATTATTACTTGTCATTGTTTATAATAGTATTTTATGTGTGATTTTGACTGACCAGCCGTGTTAAATGAAAACAAATGGGACTTGTCACTCACTTGTCTTCTGAAAATGTCATTCAGAACATTCTAGCTGTCTGGTGCAGGATGGGCTACCTGCTCATCTTCTTGCAACATCTATAAAGCAATAGATGAGCACAAATCTGTCTCTATCTGAAAATGTACAAACATTCCCATTAATCAGGAATAGGGAGGTTGGTGCACATACAAAACCCAGTTAAAAAGTAACTCACAAATGGGATTTTCAGTTTTGTTGCCTATTTGTCATTTGTAACACCTGACAGTGTTCCAATGAGCTTTAGCATTTTTCTCCTTATAGAGTATGAAGTATATTAATATGTCATTAATTATAGTGTATTAATTATTCATTGTGTTGAATCAAATAATAAAAAAAGTGTGTCTGGGGTATACAAAGGAAAACTATGTGTACATATAGATGTGTACAGGGCGGGTTCTAAGAGACCTGCCCTTAATGCTCTGTAAAGGGCCATCATTTTTTCAATGCTTTTGGTGTTATTTTTTGATCGAGGACTTGTAAGGACTCACTGTGATCAAGGGAGTGAAGGACCTCTCAGTGGCAGCTTCTCCAGCTGTGACTTCCACCTAGGCTGCGCATTGTGGGCACTGTAAAGCCAACAACATGACATTTCATTGACAACCATGTCACTCATCAGGGGAGGCTGCAACTCCTCACATTTAGTATGAAAAATTCCAGTTCAGCTTTAATCTTTATTAAAACTGTCAGGCAACACTTGCCAAAAAAAAAAACCAAACCAAACAAAACAAAACAAAAAAACAAAACAAAAAAAAAACAAACAACAAAAAAAAAAACCAAAACAAAAAAAAAAACCAAACAACTTTCTGCTTTACATTGGTAATTTCCATGTAATTACAGTTGTATTTGTAGATATAAATATACATATTCATACACATATAAAGTTATATATAAATACAGTTGTATTTGTATTTGTAACTAAAATGCTAGCCATGACATTTCTACCCTTTTATTTTTTTTTCCCAATCTGTTATAAGCCAGTCATTGGTTTCCTGACCTAGACAGCTCCCACGGGTATCAAACACCCTCTAAGTACTGGATTTTTGGACTGGCTTTCTGATTTGGCTGACAAGCACGCCAAATCACACACAGGGAAACTGCTCCAAACCAGGTTGGCAGAGACTGAAAGCTACTACTATCTGGAGTCTGTCCAGAGATAGATGGGAATTGCAGTAGTTTTGTAGTCTCAGTCAAGTTCCTGGCTGACCAGTATCTGCATCACAAAGCCACCACTATACCCTTCACTTGGCAGTAATTAGTACTTTGTTAACAATCTCCATGAAATGGTTAGCAAAAAGCACAAGAGAGACCAGAGAGTGAGTGATGGGGCAAACAGCTGAATATCCAAAATGGCTAAATGCAATATCAAGAATGTGTTGAATAAAGAGGAACACTCACAGTCTTCATATGCACAAATCCATGACATCATAGGGGCCACGAAGTCCTGATGGAACAAATCAAGGAACTGGAATAGGGACACAGTTACAGTTTTTTTCTTTTTTCTTTTTTTTTTTTTTTTTTTTTTTAGAAAAAATACAGGACAAAGCATTTAGACATGAATAATTGCTTACCATTTCAGTGAGAGCTAAGAAGCTGGCTTCTTGACTGACTTTGAGTTAAAATGAGGTGAGAAAAGGAAAAGAT
Source organism: Vidua macroura (assembly GCF_024509145.1). Taxonomy (NCBI): domain Eukaryota; kingdom Metazoa; phylum Chordata; class Aves; order Passeriformes; family Viduidae; genus Vidua; species Vidua macroura. Next base: position 33,116,275 of record NC_071571.1, read on the forward strand.
GTATGTCTTGTTGGATGTGTTTTGGCGAAAACTAGTAATGGAGAAGAATACATGAGGGTCTTTTGCTTGAGCAACTCATAGAGATGTTTAATAGTCAACCTTGTCTCTACAAGGCACTTCAAATAGCATCACATCCTCTGAAAAGCAATAGAGGAGGACACAGACCATTGTCAAAGACTTGGAATATACTGAGGACAGGTTTTCCCTCAGAAGGTGTGGTGTGAAGAGACATAATGTTTGGGGACACAGCTCAACTGAATGTGATTCAGAAAATTATGAGGGGTTGCTTAAAAGGGTGGAAGGTAATCTGGGTGCAAGAAGGCAAATATGAAATGACAGACCACTATTTTAGGAACAGCTTTACTATTAGGGATCAACTACATAGGAGCAGATTTCTAAAAATTCATAAGCTGGTGTGGAGGCTCTTGAGAAGATAATTGAAAGGATAAAGGGATAGGGGACCACTGGCAGATACTGGAAAAAAAATATTAAAGGTTCTTCAATAAGCTGTTCAGATACAAAGGGAAAAGAAAGCACAATTGCAGGTTGATATGGTATTCTAAGGCATATTTTAGGCGCCTGGAAATAAAAGTCCCATAGAAATCTTGGAAAACCAGGACACCTCTCCATGTCTGACTATATAATATGTAAGGACAAAGCAGAATGTTGGGGCATACAAAGAGTTACAAATAGTAGGAGGTATAAAAGGCAAACAGAAAATGTTACCAGAACATAAGATGAGGAAAGAAGTACAGCAATATAGCAGAGAGAGCAAATAACAGGCTGCACAATAGAGGCCAAAGCACCCATTGTTTCAGTGTTCACTAAAGAAGCTTGCTATGCACAATGCCTAATAAAATTAGTTTAAACAAAAGAATACAGGGTCAGGCCAGGGCAGAGAGGGAACAGTTAGAAATGCTTATCTAAAGCAATATTCAAGGTCTGACCACATTCACCAAGAAGTGCTGGAGGAACAAGTCACAGTGATGTCTGAGCCATTAGAACTTGCCTCAGAGTGTGTTGGCCTGAGGAAAAAGGGGGCAATTTAGGATAGAATAGAATATATATAATTATAAATATAAATATAGTACAACACCTGTCTGTTAGAAGGGGAAAAGGAATTACAGAACAGTCAGCCTACCTCTGACACCCAGAAAGAGACTCCAACAACTCCCTGTACAATATGCTTAGAAACACTTTGAGGAAAAGGTGTTAAAAATTAAAACCAGGTCACACCAAGTCAAATTGGTTTCCTTCATTTCCCAGATAACTCACATTCATAGCATTCAATATGCTGTGTCTTTGTTTTAGCAAGGGTTCTGGCGTGACCCAAATCTTAACTGGTTAAGTGCAAGTAAAATCACTGTCTAATGGACTGTACACATAAAATTGCAGACACACATGGGTTTTGTGACACATGGGTGATAGTTTAAATGCGATCTCACCCAAAGATCTTATTTATCTGCTTTCTACTTATGGATGTTATGGGTATTGGAACAGAGAAAAGACTTAGAAAATTTGCAGGTGATAGTGAGGAATAGGGACAGGCGAGTTTTCAGGTACTTGGGAGACCAGGATCTGAATTCCATATAGTCTTCACTCCAAATGGAGTGCAGTAAAAACATATCTAAAACATTATTCTTGGGAAGGGGAAAACAAATTAATATTTAAATAATAGGAAATGAATGCAATATTTCCAGAGCTACTGAAGGAAAAAAAAGTTAAAATTATGATAGATTTCAAACTTAGTGAGCTAGTAACATAGCACTGTTACATGTATTAGGAGCTAGACTGTGTGTAAGAAATGGGGATTGGGAAGTTTTAGCAGAAGTCCCATTTACAGCTCCAGGTGTAAATGTTAAAAACACAGGTGAATTAGAGAGATGTAGACAGAATCCACAAAAGTGAAGGGAACATACGAAGAGTGGTGGGAGAGATTGGGATGCCTCCTTCTTGAGGGGAATGACGAGGAGCATGACATCAGACTTCCAGTGCATAAGCTTGTCACAGGAAGGGTGGTGGTCCACTGGAAGCTGGGAGGACAAAAAGAAGTGAGTTTTGTTGGCAGCAAAGCAGATTTTGGTCTTCCAGTGAGGACAAAATCCTAGCTGTGAATCCATTTAGGCAAACACATTAATAGAGGCTGAGGAGTTCTCCCTCCCAGGAAAAGGATTGTGTTTTGAATATGTATATCAGCAAGAAGTCTACAATAAACCAATCCAATTTAAACCAAATTTTCTTTTGGAACCAGGGATCCTACACTGACTTCCCCAACTAATGGAAGGATTACTAGCAGCCTGCCTCACATGTTTACTCAACACTATAATTATCATTACCTACAGACTCACTAAGTTCTGATTTGCCCTCCACTGAATGATTGGTATCCTAGTAACACTTTTTTCTTTTTACTTTTTTTTTTTTTTTTATATCAGTTATTTTTAACTTTGCATGATTTGTCAAAGCAAAGACTGAGGACCTTTCATGCTGTGTAAAGTCTATGTTTTACCAAGACAGGTAGTTTTTGTTACGCTCTTCAGGAGATCTTGGATCATACAACTTGTTATTCCAGTTCAGAGCAGTCATTTCACCCCAAGTTTCCTTCTCCACAACAACTGTTGCCTTCACAGTATGTTTCTAATGAACATAGAAATCAGAGAACAAGAAAGATTGCTTCAACTCAATTTTGCTTCCACTCCAAACCAATCTTGCTCCCTCCCCAGGTACACAATACAGTTATGTCAGGCCAAACAATTTGAGTCTCAATTAGAAAATTATCATTAGTCAAAGAATATGGTGATTTCTTTCCACACACACATCAACCATGATATAACAAAAGCCGCCACATCCAAGCTCCATGACTCCCTAAATTCACCTTTGTCTTAGGGGAAGAGGAGCACTAGTTCTGCAGTGTCCCTGATCCCCTCTGAATAGCAGTTTTTATGATAAGAATTTGCTGCCTGGATCTTTGGCTTTGGAACTCGTCTCTAGAACTGTCTTATGTCCTTTTATGATGAAGGCCAATGATTAAACCAGCTGCCATCATCATCACTTCATTGTGGGGATTGGTACCTTTATTAATAGTCTGCATGAGATCAAGGTTGTTTGGAATCTCTCCCTGGCTGAAGGTATCTACAGGAGTGCAGGAATCAGAGCAATGTGAGGTGATGGCCAAGATCTACCAGACAAATCAAGGTGCAAAATGAGTGGAACTGCTCAAGCTCTGAGCTTTGCCGTGTTTTCTAGCTTTTACTTTCCCCTTTGGGTGGTCACGGGTTTTTTTTACCCCAAAACACCCTGCCACACCATACTCCCATTTTTATCTGATTCATAACATTTCTGCATGGCTAAGGAAATTAAACAGTGATGCCCACAATCTGGTTCTTGAGTGCACACATCTTGAAAAAGGAGTGGAATCCCTCTCTTGTCATCACTAGTGGACTGAGGACCCTCAGCTTCACCTGCAGGTTCTGCTTGTTTCTATGCTCCTCAAGCAACTCTACTGTGAAAGGTTATATTGATTCAACATCAGATTTGCTTCCCCGTTACTTCTCCCAGGCAGGACTAGACCAATTCAGGATCCTCACTGATGGCTGTGAGTGAAGGGGCTGGCACACAGAGTCATCACAAACATTAACTGATCTTGGCTAGTAAGGAATCTCCCGAGCCAAATCCTGCCCCTACCCTGGATAGAGGCTCATGGCTCCTGGAAGCCCATGTGAGTGAGAGCTGCTGCTGGGTGAGTGTGTCGGATGGATGTGCCAAGGAACCACTGACTGCTGCTTCTTTAAAAGCACACGTTTCCTAGGTTATAGAGAGAGCTAATTTCTGCCTACAGAAGTTCTTTAAATATGCCTTTATTATAGATGGTTTGAAAATATGTGTTGAGAACCAACACTACTAATATGTGGGTAAATTATAATGTATTATATGAATGTCTAGTCACAAGCATGGTTGCCCAAAATATGAAGACAATTCCTCTTTTCTGTGGATGAAGTCAAAACAGAGGAATCAAAATTTGATGGAAAAAGAAACTCACAAGTTTCAGACATGAATCCTGCCATATTTAAGAGATTTCATATTTGTTGTTTGACACTGTATCTTGAGTGAGGCACTGAAAGTAGACTTTTCCAAGAGTCATCTGTGTTGTGTAGTCCTTAAAGTTTTCTACAATTTCACATGGCAGCATGTTAATAAAGTTTGAGCATTGGCACTTCCATCACCCCTACTTAAAATGCATTTTTTTAAATACAGGGCCAAATAAGTCTGAGTGCAAGAAAAATATCAAGAAAAGACTTGAATTTAATGGAAACTGTCCAGATAGATGTCAAAGAAAAAGCAAGTTGCAAGGAAAAAATAATCTTATCCTGCCCACATCAGGTCTTAGAAACTAAATTTCTGTTTGCCATTTCAGCATAACTATGAGCAACCATATAATCATCTAGGTTATCATTACTCATTTGTCTGCAACACAGTCAGGGTGAATGATGGCAGCATCCGAAGAAAGATGCCATTAAAGTCAGTAGTCTCATTGTGAAGTTATTTAGCTATTGCACACAGAAGATAAGGTACTCTCTGCTCAAAAAGCTGCATTTCTGCTTTGCAGACATTAACAAAACTGTGCAAAATCACAAAAGGGATTGTATGCTCAAAACTTCAGAACAGACCACTAAAACTAGGACAGTGCTGTGAACTGGGCTGCCTGTTAATGTACTCCACAGCTGGGACTGTACACATGGTGCTTGCAAATATCCAGTCTCAGAGCTGATACCTCCCAGCATAGCTGCCATTGTGCTCCCATTCACAATGAGGTGAGATGGGAATCAAAGCAAAATCAAATCAAATCAAATCAAATCAAATAAAAGCAAAATAGAAGCTATTAAATTTTTTATAGAGTCCCTGAGAATACTGTACCTCTACTATGGTGTAAAAAAAAAAAAAAAACAACAACAAAAAAACCCCAAAAAACAACAAAAACAGAGAAATAAGCAAATAACCTTTTACTCAATTTAGAAAATAAAAAACAAAGAGAAAATTACTTGTTCTTATAGAGGTGATGCACCAGGTTATTATGCCCAGTTAATTTGTTTTAAACTTTGCTGTATGTAAAGTCTCTCAACTATTTCTATTTTGATTTGCTGTGAGAGTTTTTTTCATCAGAAAGTAATCATGTGCTATAACAAATTGTAGAATATGAAAGCCAGACGTCTTACATATTGTTATGACTGTTATCGGCTTCCCTCCACCTAAACATTATAGTTTTTCTTTACCCCAAGACAAGAACATTTCCTAATCTTTCTTTTGGCCCCTAAACAAAGACAAAATTTGACTTGAACAATGGAAGATTTATCAATTGCTAGAATCATATAATCAATAATTTTCAAAGAGAAAATGTTGATAACTGGATACTTGCCAAGCACCACTCTCTGGGAAGGAAGAAATTTGTAGACAATCTTTAAGGGGTGGAGTGCACATCTGTCTTTGCACTAAGGACAACTGGTGAATAATAATTCAATCCAATATTTTTATTTTGCCATTAGTAAAAAAAAATAAAATTTTGCTGAGGGTTAAATTCTGATTCTTGTCATGCCAGTGATGAGATTTCTCTAAGCTCTCTTTGGATCAGAGTTTCACCTGCAGGAGCTTATCACAAGAGTGAATTATTTCTCAATCTGTTGTTTCCTGCAAACTGCCCAGATAAAAGGACTTTATTCATTTAATGTATGTTCTTATAGGGATGTCAGAGACTGCAACCTGTAGCCAGAGAATGAAAAGAGGAGGAAAACTTGACTTCAAATTAGACATAAGAAGAGTCAGTTTTGTGGCAGTGAAATAATCCTAAAGAATGTGGAGGAATTGTTAATGCCTGTGCAGCTTTGTTTCAACAGGAGATGCAGCAGAAAAAGAGCAAAGGTAAGTTGCCCAAGTAATATCCGCTTCAAGTTCTGCAGTGGTCATGGTACATTTGTCACTATTATCTCTGTATTCAGAAGAAAAATGTCCTTAGCAGGATCTGATACGAGTTTTGCTTCAATTGAATGACACCAGAAGCCTAGTGTCTATAAATCTGTGGCCAAAAGAGGAACCAACACTGGAAAAAAATTATTAATTTCCAAGTTCTTTACTAACTGTGCAGTGTAACCTGATCACAGAAGGATGAAAAAGTTTATATGATGTGTCATCATCACAGGAAGACATAATTTGTATTGTGTAAGAGATGTTCCCTGACACTAAATAGCTATGTGTGGTTTTTTCCCTGGGCACCACAAAGGGAGAGACATGACTGTCTAAAAAGAAGGCTAAAAGGGATAATGGGGTCAGCCAAAATTCAATTCCCAGAAAAATACTGGAATTATTTACAAGCAGCTACAATAAAAAAAGTGAGATAAATAACAGCTGACAATGATTTGTTAAAAACAAATAGGACCAAAGCAACTAAATTTTTGGTGGGGAGTAAGCCATGTGAATACTGAGAAGGAATATCTCATAGCTTTAGTAAAAACTCCCTAAAAGGGCCAGTTAAGTAAACAAAAGCACAAACAAAACCAAAAAAGCAAACAAACAGAACAAAACAGAGAAATAAAAACCACCAACTAGAAAAAAGACAACAAAAAAAACTCGCCAAAGAGTGGAGACACAATTGTCCAGAAAACTACTCAGGAAGTATTCACTGGTTCTTCAGAGGGTCTTAAGGTGCTTTTCATCATTTTTATTTGTGAGGTGGAAACTGTGCATGAATTAATATTATAGATGGAAGGCTGAAAGGAAGAAGACCCGTAAAGGATCTCAACAAACTAAAGAAATTACCTAGAAATAAGATGGAGTCAAATAACAAGATTTTGCAACTGCAAAATTATTACGGCAATAGTGATTAATTGCAAAGAGAAAAGATAAATATTAACTGGGTAGGGAAGAATTCTGCAGAAAAGGATCTGGGGTTTGTTGTAGATCACAAGTTGAATAGGAGTCGACAAGGACCCACTGTTATGAAAAAGATAAATATTACAGTGGGATGGATAAAGGGAATTATTGTCTGGAAGACATATATTCCACTCTACTCAGCATTAATAAAACTTCAGCTGGAGGTCTGTGTTCAGTTTTAGGAAATGCATTTCAAGAAAGCTGGGTTTGGAGGTCTTAAAATTGGGGATGTTTCACCTAGAGAAAAAAAACCCAAGTAACAAAATTAAGTCATAAAGTATTTTATAGAATACTACTAAAAGGAATGGGATGATCCGTTTCCCATGTCCATGTAGGATGTGACGAGGAATAATGGGCTTAAAATGAAGAAAGAATTGAACTAAATATTAGAAAAAAACTTTTTCTAACTCTAAGGGTAGCTAAGTACTGAGCTGGAAGCTTTTAAGAGTCATTTATGCAAACCACTGAGGCACCGGTATAAGAACTAGATGATTTTCACAGGTCCCTACAAGCCTTATTGTCTGTGATTATGTTCATTTGGAAATGCCTGAGCTATTGAGGTAATAGATATTATCAATACCTTGTAAAAAAAATTCAAATATTTCATATTCAGATGAAAACTGTGTGTTCCAACATCTGGTTTTGTAATAGCTGCCATAATAAATTTCACCTACTAGTGAAGTGATCACGCACATTTCCCTTTGCCATACAAAGCAGCATTTTTTCAATATTATTTTCCAAGCGTTCATTTATGACTGTATCTTCTGAAAGGAGCTCACTTTCTAAAACCTGCAGATGCTTTCATTTGTCTAACAGTTTTGAAGAAACTCCATTGAAACCCATTTAGTTTTAGTATGACAGAAAAAGCGAGAGATCATTGCCAGCTACTTTAAGAAGGAAGTGGTTCATTTTCTGAGGATAAATATACTGTAATACTGTACATATATAAATATATACATTTCATATTTACAGTAATATTGTATACTTACATATGCAATAATACTGCAGCAGGCAGTGAAGAGAAGGACCCTTATATTTTATATTATCTGCGCCATCCCTTGCTAAGGCAAGCCTATCTTTTACAAAGCATTTTATAGCAGATTTTAATGATTGCTACATATAATGAATGGTTGCATATGGCTGGAGGGGAACATTAGCTCGACACACAGGGTGATGTGAGCAGCCCTTTCATGTTTTATGGTTTGCCTGTCATGCTGTTGCTCTTATACAGTTCTTTGAACACAGTATATAAAGTACATATGCCAAAAAGAAGCTGTGTAGTCATTCCAAAAGAGCAAGAGGAAGGGCAGGAAGGAAATACCTGCCTGTTAGATATATCAGATGAGAATCACTTCATTAACAGTGTATTCAAAGGCTAAAGGGGAAGGATGTTTGCAGCCAGCTATCTCTGAACTCTTGAAAAGCAGCACACACAAATGCACCAGCATAAGTGGAAGTGAGATCCTCTCTGCCAGCACTCCTGGTCTTTCCTGTCACCCACATCAGTTTCAAACAGGTGTAAATCAGTGTCCAAAGCTAATCCTGATTTCTATCAGTGTGGAGGAATAATCTGAACATTCTTCTCTTCTAAGTCTTGCAGACCTAGTGGTTGTCTATAGTTATGTCTAGTATTATGAGATACTCAGAAATGTGAGACTGTAGGGTTGTATAAGTAGCTAATTTGTTTTATGTTTCACAGTCTGCAGTGGAAGAAAAGGAGCACTAACAGCACAAGAGACTTTTTCCTCTATGTGTCTGTATACACAGGTACTGAGCCATCTTAGACCGTTACAGCTACTAACACAGTCACCATCACTGCCACAGGAGCCAAGTTCAAGGGAGCAAGGGGTGGTGAAATCCCTAGGTACAACTCCCAGACTTGCCTTCCCTGCTCAGGCTGGCTGAACATGATCTTACATCCTTGCTTTTATCACTAGTTTACCTGATGCATTTTCTCCAGGAGCTGCAGGTCCTTTCTGCTGTGACAGCAGTGTGGGATAACACAGATGTTGCCCAGCAGCAGTGCCAGCTCCTACCTGTCCCTTCACCACTGCCACTCTCTGTGGGTCTTGTGCTGCATCCTCCCCATGGCGCTACAACTGTCCCTAAAACTGGACTGGGGAACTCAGCTGGGTTAAAAATAACCTTTTCTTTAACAGAGTTATTTTTAACTCGGATCAGTTCCCCGATCCAGGTCACCATGTAGCTGCACAAATAGTTGTGCCAAGATTTGCCAGCATATTTGCAGAGTGGAAAAAATTTGATAGAGGAGGGAAGGAGAGTTTGATTGTGGGGAGAAACTACTAAGAGCCTTCTGAGAGCTTTTGAGCAGGCACACTGTGTGTCCTCATCCAGGGTCCCCAGGGAGAATGAGGCCCGAAAGGCTTTGTGCTGCCTGGATGATGAAGACACCTGGACAATATCCATGGCGTAGTGTTTTATGTTGCTGTTGTGGCTTAGGAAAGGTGGATGGCAGGACCTTTAAGGCCATTAAGAATTTGGGCACAGTACCTTTGTCACCAGCTTTATCAGCCACTTTGCTCTTGTGGTACATATGGGCTTCATAAAGAGCTGGTCCTATGCCAGTTTACGGTACGATTTTGTGAACTTTACAGAGCGTGTGTATAACTGATATCCTCTACAGTATCAAATATCATGTGTTAGAAGCTGCAACTCAAGTTTAAATGTATAAGGTAACAGTTTAGATTAGGTGAAAATGGAATAGCCCCGCAGGTGGGTTCGGTATGAGCTGAGCACAGGAGAGCTTGTTCTTCAGATTTCTAGGCTGAAACAAGGCTGCCATGGGTAGGTGCCTGTGTAGTCCAGAGCAGGGCATGTGAACTAGCCCACGTGGCAAGTGGAATATTTTGAGACTGTGCCAGTAGTAAATATGAACCAGGAAGTAGCATGCAAAGTAAATGAGGGAGACAGAAAGAAAAATCAGCTGCTTGTGCAAGTGTGGGAGTTGGTAGATGTAAGTCAGGCCATCCAGGTTTGGTACAGCAGCAGGGAAATTTCTGCCCAGGAGGGGAGAGTCCAAGGTACAGAGGCAACACGAGTGACCATTCCCAGACCAGCCTTCCACAAACCCTCAGAAATCAGGGTGCTGCTGGGAGATAGCAGCCCCAGTTCTGACAGAAAAATACTTCAAGTTACCCAAGTAAACTGGAATAAGCAGCTGCCACGATATCCAGTTTTTACACTTTGACTGGAATCATATTTCACATGTGCCCTATCTACAGCCTTTTGTTTCTGAGCTCATAACTAGAACTCTTGCTGTAATTCTTGCAAAATAAACCATTTCCTTCTTCAGCCTTCTTCTTCATTAAGGTTATTTGGTGTTGCAAAGTGAGATAAAATAAAGATGCTGCTACAGAAGTACCAGAGTCAAATAAAGTGAGATAGCATCACCCCAAGGGGACTGCTTCTCAAGGTATATTCAGGGCCAGGCACTTCCTACCTCATGCTATGTTTTGGAAAGAAGTTATTGCTGCCAAGTATGTCCTTTACCCCACCCCATTTCTTTCTACTGCAGAAAAATGAAATACCAAACATAACTGCAGGCAAATCCCCAAACTTCCAATAAGCAAATGCTGAAATATGTGATCTCAACAGAAACTGGAAATCAGAATGGTATTCAAATGAGGTCATATTGGAAATTTGTCTTCTTGGAAGTGGTTCTGAGGCAATATTGTAAAATAAACTTTGTAAGCTCCCCACCTTTCTGAAAGGTGGCTAGCAAGGACGCAGTAAAGAGATGCATTTTTCATTGATTGCAAATTTTGAAGTGAAATTTTAAAAGTTTAAATTGTGTTGCCAGGTGCTCATAAGGAAGAGCCATCTGAAGATTTAAATAGGATTTAGATGCAATGAAGGTGTGCTTCAGACAGGTCTCAGAAGCCCATGGTTAAGCATGTCTCAAAATGTCACTGCTCAAGAGTGCCAGAATGAACCTCTAGCAAGGTCAGCTGTGTTCCTGACTTCTTTTGCTCCAGAAGCCACTCCAGCATATCAGGACACTGTGATCAGCACAGTGGGGACCATATTGCTAATCTCCCCATTTTGCAGAATACATGTGTTCTGTGGAGTGTTTTTTGCTCTGAATCAGGATGTTTGGGAGTTCAGATCAAATGTTCTTACTGAGAGAGTCAGCCAGCTAATCTCCATGCCAGGAAATGAAGCCATCTGATGTCCTGAGGTGAAGCTATAGGAGGCTGTATGAGTCCAGAACAACTTGAAATCTGTTTTATAAATAAATCCTCATTGGTTTGGAATGTCTATTTTCTACCACAATCAGTATTACCTTATTTTTATTTCCAGGCCTTATCAAGGGGACAAGTGCAGAAACTGCTACTTATAGGTATGATTTTACAGATTTTACAGATTTGTAAGCTGTTTGCAAAATGCTGTTTGCAAAAAATCCAAATGCTATCTGAAAGAGAGAGAGTGACACTATGTACTGGCAAGCTGTAATTTGCTATTCTGCCTCTGAATCTTGTGCATTGCAATACTGCAAATAAAGATCCTGGAGACTGAGAGAAGCATGTACATGTACATGTTTGTTTGGCTCTACTGGCAATGACATTAACCTCAAACAAATGAAAAGTTTCAGCTAAAGAAGTCTTTTAAAATTTTATTTGTGTCATTAGCACAATAGGTCCCTGTCCTCAGATCTTTTGGACAATGTGGGAAGTCCAAAAGTAAAAATACTCTCTTCATTTTGATGATGTTCTGAAAAGAGTATCTCCAGAAGATGAGCGTAGAACCTGCTGGCATAGATAACTTATGCTTCCACTGTCCAAGGGACTTACATTCCCCCACTGACTAGAGAAGGCCCCAGATCTTAGTGTGAAGACACAAAACATTATTAGATCAAATGTGATTGCTGCTGGTGCCAAAATGGGAAGAAGATCTATTTCCCTCTTCTCAGTTTTGCTGCTGGCTCCAAGTTTCCTTGTTCACTTACCTTTGTGCAGGGTCTGGCATCCAGCAGGATCAGCCATAGATCTCAGCTCAAGAGCCCAAGAGAGAATTAAAGCCATCAGAAAACTGGGCATAGGTATCTGCCAGCTTTGTGAGCTGAACTGGTCCAGCTCAGTGAGCTTACTCAGCTCAGAGTAAGTCCTGTGACATCACACCATGACGATATAGATGTATAAGAGCAATAATGTCATAGGAAGCTTGAAAGATTTTGGAGGCATTTGGACCATTTAAAGTAGCAGGATGTAGTTCCCCCCCATCATGTGTAGCTGCCCAGAATCCAATAGGGAATTTCTGTGCTAAGGAGCCAATTGCTCAGGGTAAAGATGCCAAGGAAAGATGCTGAATTCCCAAGCCATGGTTTGTAGAAGGGCTCTGCATGCATGACTTGCACTGGCACAGAGACCAAAAGAGCTAAATTTGTTCAAAGCAGAGCACAAAGCAGGGAGTTCTCGTGATACCAGAATCTTGACTCAGCAATTAAGAGGTCCAGTTAAGGGCCAAGGAAATAGCAAATGTTTTGTTTGCTGACTGAGCAGTCCCCACTACCCAACCTGCAGGGTGAGGAAGAGGCATCTCAGCAACGAGGGGCACTTATGGTAAGGTCAGGTCATCTCTGCCTCCCTCCATACACAGCTCATTGGATTGTGTTCAAAGACTACATGAGTGACAGCAGCACCATTTTGGGGTCTCAACCACCTTTATCCAGAGAAATTGGGAGGATTTATAGACTATACACTAAAAGGCCTGGAAAGGAAGACCTCTGTCTTTTTTGTCTTTGAAGTTAACATTCTTTCTTCCCTTATCACTAGAAGTCTCACCAGAGCAGAGAATGAATTTCACCATCAAAACATTAGACAGCTGTGTAAAATAACAAGTATTTTTCCAAAGAGGAAGCTCAAATGTTTCTGCTCAAGGCAATTCAGGATCAAAAGGAGGGCACATTGATTTCTCAAATAAAAGCATTTTCAAATGAGAGTCCCTTACTCTTTGGAGTTTTTTAGAAAATGATTTGCAGATGGCACATCTCTCCCCGGTGTGACTTTTTCCAGACACATGGAGCATTTAGCACATCCACAGTTTGGAGGCAATGCAGCTCGAACATTTATGTGCCGCCTTAGTAAATGAACATATTACTGTGAGTGCCTCCTAGGTAAATAACAGAAGTTTCCTTATGAAACGATCAAAGGAAATGCTAACAAAACCCTTCCACTGGCCCAATACAAAGTACCCGTTTATCAGCTATCTGCAATTATTTGCACAAGAAGGTCCCACAGAGCCCAAGGAGGCACACGGTGCCAGCTGTGACGCATGACCGCGTGCACCTGGAGCTGAGGGCGAGGAGAGCAGCCTAGCCTTTGGACACAAACCTGCATTAATGGTATTGGTGTTGTTCTGGGAATGCAGCTCAATGGAAAAGTCTTTTTCAAGTGCACCAGTCCATATAGATCAATAGCAAAATGTGTAGAATTGGCAAAATATTCAAAGAAGCATGCCTTTAAAAAATACAGGCAAAATCTTTACATCCAAACTACAGCTTCCAGATGTTTACCAGAACACTTAGAAATTATTACTATGGTGAAAATCATATTTCTTCACTTGGCTCCATGTGCTGTCTTTGTCAGCTGTGTTCTCACCAAGAATTATGTTCATAACTTCTGCTCAGTTTAACCAGTGAGAGATACGCATGTGAAAAGACGAGATACATAATTCTTGAAGTTAACCATGACCAAATCCTCTCAAATATAAAAATAAGTTTGTTTTAATAAGAATTGTTAAATAATAATGTTGTCTCAAAAGACATATCTTTTCCTTAAAGAATGACTTACAAAAAGGCACTCTTAAAATTTTTATTATTTGTGCATGTCTATTAAATGGATACCAATAACACACACATACACACACAGTGCTTGGAGGAGTTCTGTAAATGACTGTGACATAAGGAGACATTTAACAGCAGCAAGTTGAAGATGGCATATCTTAAAAAGTGCTTCTTCACATTTTGGGATGCTGGTCCAGTACTAATGCAGCAGAAGGTGGGGTGTCTGCTGAACCAGCAGCAAGACCTTCTCTGCACAGAAAGTTGGGGTTTCACTGGGGAATATCCCTCTTTGTGTTAACTTTCTGCAGTGCATTTCTCAGAAACGAGGTCGCCGTCTCAAAGGCATCATGACATTCATGTGTATGCGCTTCAGACCGCTCCAGCAAGAACATATGCTGGTGCTTTTGGGAAAGGATGTGTTTTTCATTTCAGTGTGAAAGCCCTTATCAATGTGCCAGCATGTGGGGAAGTTCAGGAGACTGTTTCGCAGGAGAATTATATAGAAAAATTTACACCACAGCCTCTCAAGGAGGTAAATCTATGACAGGTGGGTTAGGTACAAATAGCTGAACAGTACATCACTAAATGATTAAGAAAACCCTAGCAGTGCTGTCTCAGTGCATGGAATTAGTAGGAACCCAATTTAAAGCTCACTATTGTTAGCAGTAAAGTGCCAACTGAGTTTGTAAATTCTGAATCAGGACGACTTTTGGAATGAAAGAGGGGCTGTACCTGGATAAGCCAGAAAAAAAAAAAAGTGTTCGCAGAAAATTCTTTTCAGCATCAGTAATGAATTTGTTGACAGGTATTATGTAGAATCAGATACAGACACTGCCTGTACATGAACGATTTAACCAAAAATTACAACATACATCCTTTCAGAAGATTATATGACAAAAATAAACATATCAGTAAGAATGTCTCTGAACTCCACAGTTTATCATGTTTCAAAGGAGTCTTAAACTAAGAAAATTTAAAGCTGAAAATTTCATGGTTGTGCTCTCATAGGCTTAGTCTTAACCAAGAGTAACATAAGCTGTGTTATATCTGAAAAAACAGCTTTAAGTAGCAAAGTAAAATAATTATCAGGCTAGTTTCTCCACCATGTAAGGCAGTTGCAAAGATTTATAGACCAATCCTGCAGGCTGGTTTCTTTTTAATTTAAACGACAGCTACCAATGAAGGGGAAGTGTTTCAACAAAAGAGAAAGTAATGTGAGATTATATTTGAAAAAACAATTTGAAGTTTACACAAAGAAGAAACTTTGAAAAATGACCTGGGGGTTGTAACTATACACGATTGTTCTTATAGGAGCTTACAGTTGGAAAGTGTCTGGCCTAACCTGTTTCTCTTGAATGCAAATTCTTCACTGGCGCGGTGGAACAGCGTTGTACAACATCCGTGCTGGAAGGGGATGGGCAGCAGCAACCTTAGGGCTGGCTTTGCACGCTGAAGGAACTGGAGTCTAGCAATTGTGTAAGCAAAGATAAAACCCCTGACTGCTCAAGTGCCCCTTTCATATCCAAGGTAGGGAGTAAAGTGCAGAGATCAGGAAAACCAGAAATTGTAGTTTCAGCACTGAAGTAACTCTACATCTGGGGAAATGGGCTGTTCTCTTGTCACTCTTGTCTAATTCTGCTGGGTTTGCTACTTCTGTGGACAAAGTACAGTGAAAGGACAGGAAAGAGGAAGACAATATATCACTTTACCTTTTTTTCTTCTGTTGTTTAATCTTTTCTTATTTAACACATGAAGTGCACTGTACTGGTCCTTCTTGCTCTACTTTGAACCATCTTCTATTTCATCTGACAGGCACCTGGTTTCAGAAGAGTTTGTTCTTCCAATCCTACTCTTGAGATGGGTATGAGCTCACATGCATAGTCTCACACTCCCAGAGTTTGCTTTGAGAGTCAGTTCTGAAATGAAGAACGTCTTTGGACCTGCTTTCCTGATCTCTGTGTGAATCAGTGGTCACTCCCCAATAAAGGTATGTTTGTTTGTCGTTGCAAATGTAAATACTAAAATTCAGGGGCACCTTGTTAGAAAGCCTATCGCCTCTGGGGATGTTTAGTTTACCACAATAAGTAAGATTTTTGCCTGACAATGATGAAGTTAATTTTAGCCTCTTGCTGTTTCCATAAAGCTACAGTTTAGGTTCTAAATCACGGGCTCTGTCTCAGCAGTCTCAATGAAAATCAAGAAGTGCTTTATTTCCAGAGCTGAAGTAAAATTTACCACAATAGAATTCCATACTGCAACTTTGTAGTCTATTATCATCTTTCTTACTCAGAGTGAAGTTAGACATTCCCAGCCTGTATTTATGATCAAGGATGCTTCAGAATA
This sequence comes from Vidua macroura, assembly GCF_024509145.1. NCBI lineage: Eukaryota > Metazoa > Chordata > Aves > Passeriformes > Viduidae > Vidua > Vidua macroura. The sequence goes on from NC_071571.1 coordinate 33,132,338, forward strand.
ATGTATATAAATTGAGTTTTATTGATCATTGAACATCTGCTGGCACTTAAGTATGTGAAAACCTAAGCATGAACAAAAGCTTTGCAAGTTTGCATTTTTTGATGCTTATAAAATTATAATTTATAATCAAGTACACTATGTTATGTTTTCTTTATCACTTTCATAAAGATAAAGTAATGTAAGCAGGGGCTTGGATTACAAGACCATTACAAGATTGCAAAGACTCAGGGTTTTATGATTTATGGAAGAAAAATTCCATTATTTTTCCCTTAAATCTGACACAATTTAATAGCATTTTGCCTGCTGTGGTAGAGGGTCTGTGCCAAACTATGATTACCGCAAACAGAATTGGAAGTGCTATAAAATATTTTTTTTTTTTTTTGCACCCATTGCCAAAGGTGGTGAGCAAATGTCTTTGTCCAGCTTCCTGATCATACTGTTTTCACCCATCCTTTCCAACACTGACTAATAGAGAACATGTGCCAATGCTGATGCAGATCCTTCTTAAAGTACGTGCACTTCACACACAACTCCCGTGGATGCTCAGATCATTCCATGTAAGCTTGAGCAAAGAGTCAGGAAGGGGGAAAATCTTGTACTGGAGAGAAACAAAACAAAAGGGCATGCAACCCTTACAGGTGTGCGTTCAAGAAAAGCCTCAGCCTCAGGTGTGGGTCGGGAAATTACACTCTTTTATGAAAATGTGGGTCATAAGAACTGAAAGCAACTCAGAAGAAAGAGCCTTTGTCTCATTTCCCAGAGTTACCAAGCCTCTTTCATGTGGCCCAACCTTTTTTCTTTATTTCCAAAGTCAAACGTGAGCTAAACCAAACATGCCAGCAGCATGTCCAGACGTGGAAGCAGTAAAGTTGGCCCCTCTTGAGTTCACAGACCTGCTGCTCTGCTGGCATAAGTCTGACCAGCTCCAGGTTTGAGCAAGAGGACTCCCAAAGTTCCTGCTGAACACAAGTTTTGCTAGGTAAGGATTACCTAGAAATTCAGAGCATGCTGCAAGGTGTGACCACAAAGAGAATATCACTAGTTTCATAGGGGTTTTGCAATACCCGAAATGAAGAAAGCTTTATGTTCAAGAGAGATTTTGTAAGAAATGGTGGCCTATAATGAGTATCACACTTAGCTAGCTAAACCAGAATTTAAAACACTTGGATAAGATGATGTTTCATGGATAACAATTAAAAATCATCCATCCTTAAGTCTTAGAATGTAAAATAACTGCAGAAACCTACTACATGCTGTTGCCCATCTTTTTAATGAGAAAATCACCCTTTAATTGTCATCCTGACAATGCCAAGAAATTTCCAGGATAGAACCTCTCTCTTTCCTGCTCCCACATGTGTCCACTGCCTAATCACTACTGCTCAGGAAGGAAATGCTGCAGATCTAAATACTGCAGACCGAGACAAGGAGGTTAAACACGGCATCTTGCCCAGCCAATTCGTACACCGAGATTAGGGACTGTGCCACTGAGAGGTCTCACTAGAGGGCAGCCAATAAAACTTCTAGCAATGAAATTGCACAGGCTAAATACCACTGGGTTTTTTTTTGTTGTGTTTTGTTTTTTTCTTAGACCCTGAAGTGTGATGGGATATGAAATTTGGGCCCTTGCTGCCAGTAACTGTTTGTGTTGTGTTTGATTTTCTTTCCATGTAGACTTGTAGAGGAGGATCTGCCCCCTGCTTTATCTCCATGGGACTCCTCAGGCCTGATGGATGTGGAAGATTTTTGTGAAGTTTTGAAAAATCATGAAGGTGAGACAGCACTTGCTGCAGAGCAGGGTGATTGTGGCTATCCCTGCCCTCACTTCTTTCCCTTACGGGAAACATCACAATTCCTTAAGGGAAACATCACAACTTACAACAAAATATGCATTGTGTGATACATAGTGCACTCTGAGTTGCTTGCCATAAAACTGCTACTGAAGTAGTTATTGAGGTTCAAATGTACCATGACATTTTTTTATTTTGGTAGACCTTGTAACGAACTGCAATCCTCTCTCACCTCTATCTTCATAAATGCTTCCCAGTACCTGCTCTATCCTGTAACACGAAAAAAAAAAAAAAAAAAAAAAAAAAAAAAAAAAAAAAAAAAAAAGTATGCTATATACTTTCCAGAGAAATACAAGAACAAGATCGCAAGAGCCTCCAAGATAAACACATTCTCTGAATTCCACACATTCACCATGTAGTTTTTATTAGGCAAAATTTTTTTTACAAGATTTTGTGTGGTTCTGAGCTGAGATACATTTTCTATCCCTATAGAAACATCTTAAACATCTTTGTTTACTTGAGTATATATTGCACTGCTGTGGAAAAAAAAACCTAAAAAAAAAAAACTAAAAAAAGGCACATTTTCTCTAGTTTTATTGTACCAGGAACAATGACTATCAAAAATAGCCCTTTAAAGCATAAACTGTTTCAGAAATAAATACCACTTGATGTTAATAAAATGCATTCCTCTGGCTGTGACTACTAAGAACTCCATTTGATGCAGGAGTTCATATTTTAAATAATTCTGATTTCCCTTAAGGTGACCAAATGTATATCAGAATCTACTGTAATGTCCTAAATCTGATTCTGTTTTATGCTACGTACTCAAACTCCCCATTTTCCTCAAATGAAAAGATGGGCCAAAAAAATGCTAAGCTGCATGCTAAGTTTGATAAGTAAAGTTCATCAGAAAAATCTTGTTGATGAAATTGAATTAATTGTAGAAGTTTCCATTTCCCATGAACACAGTAAACAGTATTTGTTTTTCAGTGCCAATTAATAAAGCTGAGCAAGCAATTACACACAAATCTGCTTTTCTGGTTGTGTAACAGCTGCACTTAGTTTGAAATTTCACCAGATGTATTAATTACCCAAACATAGTTAACATTTTTTGTTCATGAGGGTAACAACTTGAGTCTTTGTTTCTTAATCAATTAGAATGCTCAGTTTTTTGTTGTGCATGTGTGTGTCGCACACACAATTCATTCAAAATTGATTTTAAGGGTCTTGTAACACTGGCTCTGCTCCCTGTTTGGCTGATCCTATCTCATCCATCAGGAGAATAGCCTGAAGACGCTATCAATCCAGTAGTTTGTGAAGTAGAAACAAATAACACATGATCAGAGATTTTATAAAATATTATATTGTTTTCCTCTTTCTCTTCACCCCACAGACCTTTCACAAACCTTCCCTCTTAGACCAGGAAATGGTAAGATATACTGGCTAGGAGGGGAATTTGATTTGATTCTTACTCATTGCATTCACATAAAATAATTGAATGCACATGCAGGGTCTGGTTTTAAGGGATCCAGTCAGGCCTTTATCTGATTCACCTAAAGGTCTCTTTGATAATAGTGAATTGGCAATGAATTTCAAAAGCCTCTTTGCTACCTCACACCAAGCAGTTTTCCATTCAGATGAAGGACTGAGAGAGAGGCAGAGCTAAGATTGTTCATGGAATGCATAGTGTGATACTTTGGGCACCTTTAAGAGATCTGGAAAAGCTGAGGTCAATACCATGTGGATTTTTGGCATGTATTTGCAAATATTAAGGTTTTTTATCAGCTGCATTATCACGGGGTATATGGGAGACTCTACCATATGTTTAGTGGAAAGCAGAATGTAAAGAACTGCTGCTTTGCATTTGGTTGCTTTTGTTCTTTAAAAGGCAAGGGTAGTGCAGAGCCTACCAAAGTGTCTCCAGCTGTGGCTGTGGCAGCAGCCCGGCAGGGCACCAGTGGGGAGTTGAAAACCCCAGCCGTCTGCCTGGCTCCATCCCTCAGCTGCACAGCCGTGCGCAGCTTACGGCTTGCTCTCAGGATTAGCCGGACCTACAAATCTGGGCATTTAAAAAAAATAATTATTGCCGTAGTAACCTTGCACTCTGCGACTGTAGCAATAACAGTTGTAATTCATCATGTCCAGTTCCTCCTTCTCCCCTTTTCTTGACCTCGCCTCACTAAAGCATGAGAATCCTCTGGGGAATGGCAGTCCAGGCCAAGGGAATCCTCCCCAGTGTCCAAGGGCTGGAGTTAAAAATCAAACACAGTAGCCTTGGCTACACAGCTCCACATCTGGAAACACTGGTATGTGATCTCAGAGGAGGGGCCTTCCTGGCTTGTCTGGAGCTCCAGGTGACGCTACCTCCCAGCTCCCCAGCAGGAGGAGGAATGGCTCTCCGCTAAGCGTGTCATTAAATCAGAACACACGCTTCCCTTTATTTGAACCATATGGATGCATTTCATATTCTTATTATTTTTCATAGGGCTGAGACCACCATAAGTGCTTGCTCTGCATCTTTGCGTGTTTTAGTTTCCTGAAGCAATTTTCTCTTATGTTTCAGTTAAGTACAGGCTCCACCAAACACATTATTAATTACAGACGTGGGTTGCCTTATGCAGTATGATGTGTTCCCTCTGCACATTCACTTAAATGTCTGTTGTGAAACAGTCACACAGATACTGGCATTTTATCTATAAACTGCCTGAAATAGAAGCCTTTATAATTAAACATTGATTAAAGCCTAAATTCTGTGATGAAAATGCTCAGTTTTAGGGACAATGTTTTCCACACCCAGTAGGTGCTTCGTAACATACTAAAGACCTGTTCATTTCATTGGGAATACTTGCAAGCCTTTGTTTAAGCTTGCACTAAAGTACTTTGCTATGTCACAGTAAGCAAATAACTTCTTGAAGAGCTATGGTAGGTGGTAAAATCCCAGTGACTAGGGCCCATCTTTATGTTTATGGAGTAGCCTGCTGAGTCTAACCAAGAACAGTGACATTTGGATTGACATGAACAACTCACTGGTGCAGAAACCTTGGAATCCCTGAAAAATGCTTCTTTTAAGCAAGTTCACCTTCCTGTTGGCTTTAAACAAATAATACACAGATGAAAGGGTGTGCAATTTGTTACTTGTTCATTTATTGCAGTGTTTCAAAACATTGTTTTCAATAGTGGTCTGTATTACTTTTCAAATATCTGTGCTCATCTGAATTGCGAAAGTGATGGAAGAGTGACAATGCAGAATAAAGTCGTAATAAGAGTAGTAATCAAACTCAAAAGCATAATGTTACTTTCAGGGGTGCCTAAGACCTTTCATTTTTGCCAGTCTGCCACAATTACTCACTTATAATTAAGACAGAGTGTGTGTCAGTTGCTAATAATATTATTAACCAGTAATTCTTGAACAGACAGTGAAGAAAGATGTAAGCTGGTGAAGAATAAAGTTGAGGGAGGACTAAAGGCAATTCAGACTCCTGACCACTTCTCACCATGCTAAGTCAGGTACATTGCACAGTGACTGCTCTCATCGGATTGATTTTTTTCTCTGTTGGAATTAATGATATGAGATGCAAAGAAGTAAAGAATTTGGCCCAAGAGACCTTTAAAAGCCTGCCAGTCTAAAGCAATGTGGGAGTCATCCTGTACTGTGACTACATCTTCACGGGCCACTCTACTCCGACACAAACAGAGCTGCCGTCACAAATGCTGTCTGTAACAAAACAGATGTTTATCATTGATACCCATTATAAAGGAATCCCAGATTATTGTTCACTTACTAGCATTAGATTATTGCCACTAGGTTACAGTGCTGTGAGTGTCTCTGATGCAGAACAGCAAGCAAAACCTATGGAGTTGCTTTCCTCGAGTGCCTAAAATAAGTATCGAGTGTGAAGGTTTCTGAGATGTTCAGTGGAGACAGGGGTGAAACGACACATTTAAGCTAGGGTCCTGCCCTTGCTCATCTTGATGGACAATTAAATCCATCAATTAAACTGTGACTAGCCTTTTTACATCAGTGCCCACTCTGAGTGAGGACAGTCCCTCACATGCACATCCTGAACAGCTCTGTCCAAAAACAAGAGTGGGTGTGGATAGAGTTCAACATTACAGTGGAAGCTGGCTTCTGCCAAGGTGGATTTTAGACTTAAAAGAGTGATCTAGACACTGCCTTAATGATGCTCCTCTCCACCAGTATAGTAATTGGCACCACAAAGCTGATGCCCTGGTCTGATCACTCCTACACCAAGAAGAAAAGCAAGCCAGAATCTCCATGAATGCCAGGCACTACTAAAGTTGACCAGGTACCTGCAGTACCCAGCCACACATAGAAATCATGCCTAAAAGGCAGCAGGAAACCCTACTGTAATAAAACACCAGCAGAGAGCAAGCTGCCTGCTGCCAGCAGGCTGTGCCAGCTGCTTCCCTCACCCCACCTCTCACATCTCCTTCTTCCAAGGGACCCTCTTAGCCTTAGCAATGCCATGCCAGTGGCCATGCTGAGGGAGAGTGTTTTCCAAGAGCTGGGTTGTGCCTCTTGCCTCACAGTGCTGCAGGGCTCCCCTGAACGCGCCAGAGGGAGCAGCGTGGTGAGAAGGGAAGTGTCAATGACTGAAAATGGGACGTGGATGTCACACTCCATGTGGATGTCACACTTTCATTGTGTCAAAGACAGGCAAACCATCTGCAGGTGTCCCTGCTAAAGAACACATACCTATCTGGTTTCCTGCTCCCGTGCCCCAGCTGAAGAGCAAGAGAACACATTCCTAATGAAAACCTGTGGCCAAAATCCTCCAGACTCCTTTGGAAGTCCCATCATTTTAAGCAAGTCTGCTATGTTCATCTCAAGATCAAGGTGCTGGCCTAGAGGACAGTGGCTGCAGTGAGGTGACACACATTTGCACAGCAGTAGGCAAATCTCAGAGGTGACTCTGGACTGCAGGGAGAGAATGGAGATGTAGAACACTTTTTCTGGCGTCTTTCCGCCCCACACAGGAGGTGTTGTAGCAGATCTAGGCAGGGTTTTCCCACTGGCAGCCTTTTACAGTGCAGTTTTTCTACTCAGGCAGCTGGCTTACCTACTCTTCTGCTGCCAGGCAAACACCTGGTTTTGTGAGGGCAAACTCCAGGAAAGCCAGGAGAATTACCTCATGATACAAGAGGGTAAAAAACCCTACACAACCACTGTTTGGCTATTTTACCTGGTGAAACTTTGGTCACTGTAAGGTACATTAAGTCAGAACTACAAAAATAGGTGCACCTTGGTACTGGGTATTAACTTGCATGTCTCATTTCTTATCAGGAAAAAATAGCTTTTGGTTCTGGCAAGAAACAAACCAGCGCCCTTTAGGCAGTTCTCACCTCCCTCAGAAAAGTAGACAAACCAGCTTTGAGTGAAGCTAGGTATGCTACATAGCCCACAACCACTGAAGCCAGAAGAGGTTTTAATGTTTTTGGTGCCTCTGCCATACAGGAAGCAAAGCTTTGCATAACTATACTTAACCCAAGTGTTTCAGGGTTATTTTTGTTTCCAGAGTCAGCCCCTGAGATAAGAAGCTGAGATGCTCTGAAGCATGTAAGTGTATTTTAATGGTTGATTAAAACCTACCAGCATTCTAGTGACACCAGCTACTAAATAATGCAACAATTCTCAAAACATTAAAATGGCCCTGATTGTCAGGATGGGGGCAGGGGAGTGGGGAAGAGTACACTCAGCTTTTAATGTATTCAAGGCAGATACCTGGAAGTGAGGTAGCAGAAGTCACAAATTAGGTGGCTAATATAGAAAGCAAAGAAGCATATTTTAAGAATTGTTTCATTTTTCAAGGAGAATTGTAATAAAGGAACATAAAATGGAACAAATACATATTTTTCACAAGTCATTTGTCCTACGGTTTCCCCACCTGGTATACAGAAATAAAGTTGTCAGATTTTAACATACTTCTTTTTGGAGCAGACAGACTTTTCAGGGGTTTGCTTTATATGTTTTAGTTTTGCTTACAAAGCGATCTAAAGAAATTCACCAGCTGGAAGACCAAAAAGGGTAATTTTTTTCCACAAAGCCACACTGATGTTAAGAAAACGTAAGGCCACAAGAGAGATTTCTGATACGATCTCTTTGTTAGACTAAGATGTGATATGTCCAAAGCCTAAAAAGTATTTTTGGGACACAGTGATTTCCTGCTAGGGATAGCAGCATGCCTGTTTGCCATCCATGTACACATGATTGTGCTGGCATATCCAGCATTCTGCAGAGTCTCAACCTGCAGTTAAGGGATTTATTCCAGGCTGGCAGAGAACAAAGCTTCCAAGGATACAGCCTACCTGAGGATATTCTGAGTCTGTTGGTACCAAGTGATAAGAATCATTATATCCAAATTCAATATTCAGCATCGCCAGTGGACTTGGAATTTCTGTGAACAGGTGAAAGATCCTCCATGCACGGGGGTAACATCATCTGAATGTGTCTCAGAAAGGTGGAATAGAGTAGGAAACTATAAAATGTTTGACTATCAGAATGTCAGAGCTCAGTAATATACAGACTACCATTTCTGCATCTGAAAGAAATACAAATTATTTACTACTATTGCTGAGCTGTCACTCCTCCTCCTTCTCAGGCAAATATCTGGCTGTAGAGAAATGGTAGTTTTACAAAAAAACAAAGGAAAAATTAGGGAACTGGGAAAAAAAAATTGTATTTATGAGTGTATAATCTGAGTACAAAAGAAGCAGAAAAAATTCCCCTTCTGAGCTGGCACCATTTTATATCCATTTTGCCAGGGTCTGGATGACTCCACAGTTTTAGGAGCAAAAAATAGCTAGAGCAGAGTCTGGATGCAATGCAGTGATAGGTAGGATGTATAAAGGTAGTTAGTGACACATACAGATCATTTGTGGTAAGAGTCCAGAACGAAAAAGACAAAAGAAAAATAGGATATAAAAAAAGGTAGAAACTGGTAACAAGGGGAAATAAATGAGGCCCAAGGAGTAATTTCCAGTAAAAAATTCAAGAAAACTGTGATCTTGTTATTGACAATTTACAAACAAATAAGGTGAAAGACCTTAAATAAATTATTCATGATCCACCAAGCTTTAATTAGAACACACCCACATATGTGTTGAAGAGTTGAAAGAAGCTTTTTTAGCTAATATAAGCAGTTTTGATCAGCATCCTACAATCCTGCAGTGGATTGCCTCAAGACTTGTCTCGAACTGGAACTTTCTTAGGATTTTTATCTCAACAAACAGTTTGAGGGTATCCCCATATGTCAAAAAAATGTGCAAGTGAGAAATGTTTCCCTAACAAAGGAATATGGCATCCCATAGATTTTATTGCAAATTGTAGCTGTGTATTTCTTGATGATTGATTATGACATCAAAATAATTTTCTAGATGCACACCTTAATAAAGAAAAATAATTTAAAATCACACTTAAAGACCGCAGTTCTTCAGAGCCTGACAGAAGAAATGGATGCTTTGGGATGCATTCAGATAGCACTGATTCAGTATCAGGGCATAAAATCCATCTGTCCATAGACTCTATAAGACAGATTTGTCATTCAAGACCAGCAATTTGAAGATCATATTAAAAAAAAAAACACTACTAGATTAATTGATAGTTCTCTGTGGCAGCAGAGTTATAACAGAGTTAAAACAGACATTGAGTCAAAAAATTACCATGAGATTTGGTCCTCATGGTAATGTTGATGCCTAGTTGATGATGCCTAGTCTTTTTTTTTTTTTTTTTTTTTTTTTTTTTGCACAGAGTGAGGATGTCTTTGAGACCAGGAATCTGATCTTTCTCAGTATTATACCTGCATATGGACAACCACAGGCACAAATATTACAAAAAGATGTGCTAAGCAGTTGTATTTACCTGATTAGTATAGGCAAGCAGAGTAGTTGCAATCAGACTCTTATTTGCTCTCAAAAACATGGCTGAAATTCTTGTAGAAAAAAAACACCAACAAAAAAATTGATTCTAGACAAAAAATGGGATTATGAGACTTAAACATCTGTTATGCTCATGTCATGATCAGGAGTATGGATATGGTGGGTACTCATGAATAATCATGGCTTAACCAAAACACAATGTGTGTCACAGCCTAAGTGCTGTCGGGTGGGAGGTGCCGTGGCTCTGACCCAGGGTGGAGCAGGACAGAGAAGTGCTTGCTCGAGACCCAGGCTTGAACCTCACCCATTCACAAAGAGGTATTTGGTGGTGGAGCTACACAGCCAAAGGTGGCCAGGCCTAGCTGTGGCAAAGTTATTCTTGTGCTTTAACTGTCTTAGTAAGCTCAAAAGACCATTTGAGCTTGACCAGTTTCATATTCAGTTCAAGCTATAAGGCTGCAGGTGAAAATAAAGGATTTATGGCATTAGTAAAGGAAATATCAGTGAAAAGCCTTGTGCAGGGGTGACATGACACTTTGAGAAGCTTTTGAAAGGGACTTTGAGCCTGTGACTTGCATTTTCAGGATTTAGATAATTTTAAAATAAAATTAAAATATGGTTTTACCAAAGATAACCAAGGACAAAGATTTCAGGCATGAGAATCTCTGCACCTACAGAGCTGAATCCAGTGAGGGGAGGCTGTGCCATGGTACGAGGAGAGTTAAAGAAATAGAAATTCTCCATGTAAGCAGGGGAGAGCAGCTCCACAGTTCCATTTTCCCTCAGATCCAATTGTGTGCATTCAGACCTTGCATTAAGAATAATCTATATACTTGCTTTTCCTCAAGAATGAGAATGATCCTCAAAATCTGTAGCCTAAGGCTCCGCTGCCTTTGTTATGCAAGTGAGCTACCCCCACCTTTTACTGTATAAGCCACAAAAAGATGAAGATATATACATTTTTTTTCTTTCATTGCATACCCATATGTTTGTATAATGATTACCTTTGCAGCTAACAGATGCTCTTATTTTAGGGTTCTTAAACAGAAACCCAAAATCATCTTGTATCTGTGTTTTTCTGATACAGACAGATGTGAAAGGGTTTTTTTTTTTTTAAGTTACTGATGGAGAAAGTTATTCTCTGCTTGCCTTCTACATTAACATTTTTTGAATAATTTATTACCTTCTGGGTAAGAGAAGCAGAGCATTTTCCTCTACCTGCTGATCACTTCTGAAGCAAGATGGAAGATCTGATGGACCAAAACTCCTTTTAGGTCAGTATGACAAGTCATGATCCCTTAAATTATTTAATTCCTAGTAACAAATAACAGTCCTTCAGGCACAAAATTTATTGAAATAAACAATTGTTTCATTTTGCCTTGTGGAGGAAGTACAGAAACCTCCTAAGAAGAAAAACCTAAGACATTGATAGAAGATTTTGAAAGATATGCATAATTTAAGGATTACAGTAACTGACATCCCTCCTATTCTTAGATTTCTTTAAAGTCAGGGGTGTGTTTAGTAGATTTGGCTCTTAAATGATAATATGTGTGAATTTAGCTATTCATTCCAGTATCTAGATCTTTGCAAATCATAACATATCTATGGAAAGCAATCTTCTTTCATTTTCTAATTGCTGAGCTCCAGGGGCTGGGTTTTTTTTTTGCTTCTGGAGATTACACTGGCAGATTTTAAATGGTGGTTTAAATAACCTATTCTACTTATCAGCAGAAGCTGATAATTACCCAATAACAAAATTACATTAGAAATTTCAGAATAGAATTTGAAAATATTTTCTTCTTGGCTTGTATTCTCCTAGTTCTGCATTCCTGGACATACATAAGAGCATGGAAAGCAAGGTCTCTGCCCCAAGAAGATGACAATTTAATACAAAGATAGATGATAAGAACAAAAAGATCAAGTGAAGAGATGGTGGCAGATAGTGCTGGGGGGCATGCTGAGTGAAGTCTAAGTGGAAGGAAGATATCTGAAGTGAGTTTTGAAAGAAAAGAAGGAATTATCTTAATGAAGGAGTGGCTGATCCAAGTGCCAAGTGTTGCCTGAGAGCATGTAGGACTCGAGGAGAGGAGGAAACACTAAGAGAGCAGTAGGCAAGCATAATGTACCTCATGCCTGTTAACAGAGGTTTGCTTGTGTTTTTACACCAATAAAAAGCATGTGATGGAAAAAATATTTTTTTCTTCATGAATACATCCGTTCATCAAGTGATGAACAAGCAGTTTTATACATATGTACATCTACACTCTCATATCTACAGAACCTTTCTGTCAAAGAAAGAAGATGATGAAGACAGCATGCAAACCTACTGCAGTTAAAGATACTTCCTGCACAGACTTGGCCAAAATTATGCCAGAGGGCAGTAGAGAGGAGCAGAGACAGTGAGGAGACAGTCAGTCCTCCCAGTACCTGAAAGATCTTTCCTTCCATGCAAAAAAGTAGGCAAAGAATAATGCTGCCTTGAAAAGACTGAGAATTTATTTAAATCCAACATACTAAAAAAAAAGGGAATCACGAATGTGGTGAAGTACATGGTCCTCAGAGGGGCAAGAGAGGAAAGGAAGGTATGAAGCCTGTGATCCAAACCTGCATATATACCAAGTTCAAACTGTCATGAGATGAATATGGGTTCTGATTATTTAATTTATGCTGAAAAAATATTCTGAGTCTGAACAGTGCACAGTTCCAGGTTAAAAAAAAAAAAAAAAAAAAAAAAAAGAGACATATACCTTGAAAGAAGGCCATTAGTTCTTCCATTTGAAGAATGTATGATGGCTTCAGCCCACGGTGTTTACAAGACAAGTGTGGTAACTTTCACACTGAGTCTGGTGCTTTGCTTACTTTTTTGGTATGCCCTAATTACTCATACTTATCCCTGTCCTTACAAAATTCATGTTTTTCAGGTCTCCTCCTCCACCACCTTCTTTACAGTAAAATAATGTAAATTACTTCACTTAGCTTCTGCTGATAATTAGAATAGTGCTATTTATTTGAACCAAAAACCTCACCAGTTACTAACTAATAATACTGGCTAATATTGTAGCCAATTATTTTGTTGGACAATGGGTACCATAGATTTGTATTGCACTTTTATCTACCAGTACTGATCAAGAAGTGCAGCAGTCAGAACAGCTCAGGAATTAAGAGTATTGAAGAATTAGATATCAGACCTAATGTTTTGGACTAGACACTGTAGTGATCTAAATTCAAGAGCTAATCCCTGTCTCAAGTAGTTTGTACTATAGATTATACCATGACAGAGATTGTGAAATGGGAGATTATGACTCACCTCCGTGAAGCCACTTCTCTTCACAAATTACTCTTTTTGGAACACTGTCATAAAATAAGAGCTTTATTTATTTATACAGCTCCCAAAAGTATGTTAAACATTTGAGGGCAGAAACAGGTAGGATGCAGAAGAGAGACATTTTTTAGTCTGACAGAATCAAGACTTTGCACATGAACTGTTAATTTGTGTGTGTGTGTGTTTCTTACGGGGCTTTTGTGCATTTCTTACAGCACAGAACGCGGTGTCTTATCTCTTTGCGATGAAGATTGGAAGGTACTGCTTGATACTGTTTTAAAGGCACAGAGCAGGATATATCTTGTCTATTCAAACATATTAACAACTTCTTCCAGAGTATTTCATTTGAGAGACATTCAACTCCACAGCATTCTCTTTAATGCAAGAAAAAAGCTAAGAAATTATGTTCATAGATCTTGTCCTCTAAACCTGTCTACCAAAGCCTTTTTTTCACTGGCAGACCATTGAGGCATTACCTTGACATGAATTTATTTACCTATTTGTAAATAAAAATGGAGCAACAGATATATTTCATTTTGAAATTGTATCACATGGTTCTATAATTAATTTGGCTCAACTGCTCTATGATTCCATTTGTTCCTTTTAATGTAGAAGCATGTCAGATCGTACAGAAAGTTAATCATTGACACTAAGACATAGATGTTACACAGTGCAGTGCATCATTTCCCTATTTGTGCTGAATGTGAATTATTGTGCTAGGAGAAACTTGAATAAAGCCCCAGATCCCTCATACCTTCAAGCACAGGTGTACATCAGTTTGAGCTGAACTATAAAGCATGAAATCATTTGTATGTGTTATCATTTGTATGAATTTGACCCATTCACCCTTTACAAGCTCCAAAGACAGAAAAGCCAGATGGGCAGGGATGCTGGATGGGACTTGCCAGAGTGTGGAGGCAAGTGTAGATTTTTCCTCAAGACCCTGAACCCCCTCCTGGTAGGTCCCTGTAGAAGTGCCCATACTCATGGCACAGTCTTAACAGGTATGAGATTTCCAGCTCCCTTCTAACATCAGGTGTCTTCACCTTGGTGTCTTTATTTAAGCCTCAACATCCAGATTCTAGAGATGGCTTAGGAAAACTGTGGACAGCAGAAGCTAAAACTCTGTTCCAAAAAGCCATGCAGCTGCTGCTGAACTGTGGGAATGCCTGACCTGCCTAAATCCACCCTTGCCAGTGCCTGTGGTGCTGCTTCCAGAGGTGCCCGGGCAGAACAAGCTGAAGCTCCAGATCAGCTTGCAGGCTCACAGGCAGCCATAATCTCCCAAGCCTGACCTACCTTGTCCATGTACACAGATACATAAGAACAAAGCTGAGCTAGAGCTGTAGCTCTCATCCCTCTTTTGCATGCAGCCTAAATAACCTGGAGATTTCCCTTCTTGGCCCATAGGGGTTCAAATTCCCATCTTTTATGGTATCAGGCTTCTGGCTGGGCTGAGGGGTTTGTTCAGCCTTTCTTTGAATGAAAGGCTGCCACCAGGCAGCACAACAGAGACAGCCCACAGTGATCATGGATTTTCCATTGAATTAAAGTATGAATATAACCAGTACCTACAGCCCAAACACAAAAATCCTCCCTTCCTGTCGAGCACCCATCCAACAGGTGACACCACCTCCATATACTTGTAGTTTCTCTCTGCTGTTGTCGTGGTCATGAAGTTGCCCTGTGAGAGAAAGGAGATGAAACCTCTTTCTTATGTGGAAAAAAGGCCCAAAATTCATGGCTGTTCAGAGGGAATGTTTTGTTCTCTTAAACAAAACATAAACACCTTCACTGTGCTTTTATTAAAAGACAAGGTGGGGGGGGGAAGCAAAAGCAAAAGAAAAACACAATCCTTACAGTTTCCCTAAAAAGCATTAATTATAAGGATATACTCTATGGAGAAGATATCAGGCTCAGAGTGTTGAGTGGGTGGCAGTGCATGACATAGCTCTGAGAAGTGATTTAAGTGACATCCTTGTGTTCAGCAGAATTCCTTGGAGGAGGGAAGAACAGGCAACACCCCTAACCTGGAGCAGACCTTACTCAGAAGATTATGGTTTAAGTGAGCAAGAAAGGAAAAAATAAAGAGGGTTTCATTCCTGAGGCATGGGGCCAAGAGCAGCTCTGGGGTTTAGAGCCTGCTTGAGAAGAATAGAGGAAACTCCTCAGCATTTTGGGACAGAGGTTTGCATTTTGGATTTCCTCCCATGTGCAGAGAAGGTTCTGTATAAACACTGTGCTCTTTCCAGCAGGAATTTTTGCCATATTCCTGCGCTAAAGGCTGGCAGAATCTAGGACTGCAATTCCCAGCAGTCTCTGGTTACATTTTCCCCTCTGGCAGCTGGAGGAAAAGGAGAGGTTAAAGCACTCTGCTCGTAGAGCTGCCACCACCGATTCTTACCAGCATATCTAAATGCAAAACAGGAATTTCCTCCCCCTGCTGCAACTTCCCCCATGCCTGCCCCCCAAAACCACCATTTTTTTTCTCTGACTCCATCATTAAAAAGAAGTTATTACTGAAACTAAGAATATTTGTCCACAAACGTTCCCTCCATTCTGTCATGGTTTAACCACAGCCCCATACTAGGTACTATGGAGAAAATTAACTCCATCCCAGCCAAATCCAGTACATTTCCTTAAAAGGCAGGCATGACCAGCCCAGAACAGGGGCAATGTGATGGATTTTTATTTAAATCTTGTTTGTAGAGAGAAATGAGATCTGACATCCCTAGAGTAGCATCTTTCAATGCGTATGTATTGAATGTACTGAAACAATATGCAGGCGACATGAGGGAATCACGAAGACATTTTTTAGTTAATAACTTGAAGATCTCTGACAGTGAAAAACAGCAACTCAACATGCCCTATTTATTCTTGATAGCTGTTAGCAGTAGCAAAGTCACAGAAAATGTTAAAGTCACAGAAGAGGAAATGAAGGCACACAGCCCTAATATGATTTCCTTCGAGGTCACTTATGAAGCCAGCACTGTCCCATTTGATAGAGAGCAGCAGATGTTCAGTGTATCTGGTTGGTACACACAGATGTGGTTCTGCTTATCAGGTACACTTAAAATCTACAAGGACCTGGCACTCTCCACAGTGACTTGGTATGGAATATTTGCAAGTCCAACATTGCTAATTGGAAGACATATATTCAAAATGTATGAGACTATAGTTACAATTATATGGCTAAAAAGAAAAAAATCAACTATTTAAAGCTGAATTAAAGTAGATGCTTAGCAAATATCTTTATTTGCCTAACAGAAAAGTTGCTCTTTTCTACCTACTAGAAGGTCATGTCTTTACTAAATACCAGATCTCACCAATCTATTCTCCAGTTATCATTAACTTCAATCACTGTTACTAAAAGATGAGAGGTGACTTGTCTCCCAGTAAAAATATGACATTAATTAATAGTGTAAGGGCCCATATTGCTAAAAATTAATTCTTTTACAAAATATATTACAAGGTATCACAACCCACAGTGGTCAGCACAGAAGTGTCCTCTTGGTTTGAATGTGGTTTGAGTTCTGCCACATTTCAGGATTCCCCACATTGCTGTGCCACTGATGAACTCTGCCATGGCCCTGGGGGGTCATGCCAGCTGTCCTCAGGGGGGTGCCTATGCCAAGAGCTGGGGCTGCCCAGGGCTTTCCTGCTCCCAAGCCAGGGTGGCGAGCCAGGCCCTACCTGTGAGATCCTGGTTTGCTGCCCCTAGGATGCTCCCATGCTGCTGGACCCCAGGGAGCACCCAGCCCCCATAATGCCCTGGCAATTACTGCATGTCAGCTATGAAATTTTATTGTTCTATTTGGTTTTATAAACAATAAATAATTATAGCTGGCAAAGTAAATAAGCTTGGAGTGTTTTCCAATGCATTACCTTACATGTCTGTGTCTATGTCTGTGTCTGTGTGTTTGCTTGCTGAATTTTCTGAATTAGATTTTTAAAAAAATGAAGTAATTTTTGGCTACTTGTGTCAATTAGTCTATTTCTAGAAAATCCATGATAATAAAAAAAGGATGCATAAAGGCAATCTGGCTTTATCCTAACAAAGTGCACAGAATTGAAAGAATCGAAGCAATGGTTGCGTCAGGATGCTCAGGCCCCATTAGATGTTCTGCTAAGCCCCATTAAATGTTCTGCTGTCTTGGAAATCAAATGGGAAACAGAGCATCTTTATGCCACTGCATAAAGCACCAGTAAAGGTGTGGAAACAGGCAAGAAGGTGGATCAGAAGGATAGACTAGCTCAGCTGAAGGTTTTGACTGAGAAAAGTCTGTAACATTCCTACAACAAAGAATGTTTGTTTTGCCTTGTTACTGTTTCTCATAAGACAGATCATATGATATAATGCACAATTAATAAAATGACCAGATAACAGGTTACCCCAAGCCGCATATGAGGATATTGTAGAAACCTCCATGTGCAGATATTGTGTAAACCTAAAGTGCAAATGACTTCAAAAGGTGATTGGATGAATTGAAATAGGGCCAGGGACAGCTGAGAAATATTATGTCCCAAAGGCAACCTCTGACTTAGGAAGACCCTGTGCTGTGTATTGCCAGAAGCTGAAAGAGCTCAGTACAGGAATGATCCTACCCTGATCCTCACACTCTTTCCATCAGTGCTGGGAACAAGTAGATGTAATGAGTGATCTTTATATGCTACAGCAATCCAGACACTAAATATCAATTCCACACAAATAACAAGTCCACTTACTATTAAAAATAGCAGTGAAAATGTGAACAGTGTCTTTCTCTCCAGGCTCTGGAGTGAAACTTCCTTGGAGAAGCTGCTGCAGGAAGTTTCATGTAAAGGCAAGCACTGTGACACCCTGGTGACAGCTACAAAGCAAAGCCTCTGAAATCCATCGACCTTGGGAGTGATGCTGAAGATTTTCCAATCCTCCTCTGTGACATACGCTTCCTTTACCACCAAGAAACTCCCCCTTTTCCTTTTGTGTGCAAATTTTCATAGGAATTGTAAGTTGTTTCTCAGACAGATGGGATGCTTGAGTCAGTCCTTCCATTTTGTTTGACAGGAAAATGGGATTTGTTGGGTTTTTCAGGAAGAGGGAGGATCCATCCATCTTATGCTCCGTAAGATCTGCTGTGTTGCTGATTTAAAGGTTCAGAATCACACAATAGAAGACCAGCAAAACTACCCATTCTAAGCCAAGACGTTCATTTCTGGCTCTAGTTGTGAGGACAGTAGTTTAGAATTTTTTTATTGCATTACAGAAATCTGCATAATAGCATTTACAAATGCAGTTTATAAATAGACATTTTTGGGTGAGTGTCTTTACTCCTCATTTGTCCAGGGCATATGGACTAGTGTGATGATAAACTCAGTACATGCACATTCAGGATCTCTGGTTAGGCTAAATGTTTTCCTGATTCAGCATAGCATGCTTTAATAATATAATTCAATTTTTCCTCATTTTTAATGTTATTTCAGCCCGTTAACATAATTTGGTGAGCTATTACAGTTGTTACAGCTGCTAGTTTTGCCCTTAATACTGATTTCACTTATGACCTCAGTCAGAACTAGATTTAAAGTTTGAGATGATGTAAGTGAATAAGGATTATTAGATTTATTCATACGGCAATTTAAATAAGAAACTGCCTGGCTTAGAATAAACGGTAAATGAAAAATGCATGTGATTTATAGACCTGTCCACTTTAAAGATTTATACACACAGTGGGATGATTAAGTAAGAGACAGACCTGATTACATGAAATATGTAATTTTTGTAATGCAATATTGGAAGCAAGCTGCTAAACAGCAGCAGCATAACAATGATTACCCCAACAGCTTTTATTACAATATTACTGCACAGCTGGTATGCAGTCATGTAAACACAAGCAGCAGGCTTATGACCATTTCTTTTCCTTGATGACTGGTAGATGTTGTTATGTTCCCATGAAAAGCATCTTCTCCCCTCAGAGACTGCACTACCATCTCCTGGGAGCAGGCTGTGGGACTGGAGTTGCCTCCAGGCTTTGTCTATCCCTCCCATCTAAGAGCACAATTTTCCTGTGTGTCTCTGCTTTCCTACAAATGTGTGTACAAGCACTCCCAAGGCTGCATGTCAAGATCACGATTAAACTCTTGATTAAACTCTTCTGTATCTGAAATAGGTAGAGATTTCTGAGGTTTGGCAGAAGCAATTGTGCCTCTCTGTCAGAAACTGAGAAGGTCCAGATGCATCATCACAGAAACAACAGGATTGGAAAAAATCCTATCATTTTTCTACTACTTAACAGAAAGAAAAAGCTCTTCCTTTGCTTTCCATCAAGTTTGAAAAGCAAAAAACTAAATGTATTTCCTCTCATGGGTTTTAAGGGTGAAAAAAGGTGCTGTAATTATTTAGCCTTTCTACCACAATATAACACAAGCTGTGGATCTGCATTCAGCAATTCCAGCTGTCTTCCCCTTTAGCTGAGAACTTGGAGAAGCCCTCAACCTCACCACTGCTGCAGTAAAAGGCCCTTATAAATTACACCAGTGAGGTCTAAGCATTGCAACAACCTGTTGTGCCTCCTAAGGCACTATCTTTGCACACAAGAATAAAAGAACAATACAATCTGGGCTTATTGTGTCATATTTTGTGTGTGCATATTCGCTCCATGTGGAGAATTGAAGACTACATGGGAAAAATGGATACATTGTGTACAGAGATATTAGGCTATGCTATTCTATATGAATTAAGACACTTTTTAGGAGAAAGCTTAATAAGTGTGTTTCAAACCAGGGGGTCTTCCATAACATAATTTGCAGAGAGCGAATTGACCCAGAAAATTTTAATCTAAATCCCAATCTGATTTGTATAAAGTAATTTAATTTCCTCCCTAGTACTTATATGGATTTTATCAATTATACCAATTAAATTGTCAAGCAGATTTATTGACCAGTCATCTACAAAACACTTTCTCTGATGTACTATTCTGGTGTCATCAACTGGTCATGAAAGTCCAGCCTTAGTACTTTGGTGTCATTATGTGCAGCTCAAAAGAGAAGGTTCTATTAAATGAGTGTTGCGAACAAATATTGAAACGAGGATGGAAAGCTCCTTGTTTTGAATTGCAGACACAAAATTACAGATGCAATCTGTTTTGATGTTCAGCCATCCTACATGCATGCCACACATTTGATTTCTGACCTCTGAGTTGCACCTCAGTTAGAGATCTCATTGCTAATAGCGATTATCTAAATGTAATAATTCTTGATAAAAATGCATACCCAGTAAATTTCAAATATAAAAACTGAGGCATAAAATTAAGGCTTGGTTTTGAACTTGACAACTCATGCTTTTCTCATGTTGCAATTTCTCTATTGCCTGAGTTCTAGACAAGGGGCAAAACTTTGTTCCTATCCATCCTGAAAAATTTTGTTATTAAAATAAATTTTATTTTGTTAGAACAGATTACTAGAATCAGACATCTTGCTTCCATTGAGTGAGTCACAGTGCAACTTCTTTGTGACCTTTTCCTGTCTTCTACAAGTTTGCCAAATGAGAATACTACTAGAAAAATAATCAAGAAGTTAGAGATCTTTGTCATCAAGGCAAAACCAGAATTTGTAGTTGATAATCAAGGGAGGTTGCTGTGGAGCATATTCAAAAGTCTAAAGACAAAAGTAAATGCAAGTAATGAACCTGACACCCTCTGGAGTGCTTTGGTGCCTATTTGGTCACAAGACTTGGCATATAGATTCCCCTCCCATTAGGGGTTCAGAGAATATACACCACAATCTGCAGCATATTTGGTCTCCTACAATATTCTTCTAGAACTGAGGTTTTTTTTAGAAACTAGACACCCAGCATGAGTAAGAGAAGGTAGACTTGCCCTCCATCAATGAAACTAAGTCCTATGGTATCAGCTGTAAGGAACCACAAATCTGGTGGTTGGTATTATGTCCTATTATAACTAAACTTAAGCTTTCACTTTTCACTGTTGGCATAGAAGTCCAAATTTTGTTTCACGTTACTTGAATTCTAGTCATAAAATATTTGGAGAAGTTCGCAAAATTCAATAAATAAGGTGAGATGGCAAATATATAGAGCTGATATGTGAAAGACACATATTTTTTGGAAAAAAAGTAACTTGTTGAAGCATTGAAGAGCAACCAGGACTATTCCAGAAACACTTGGCTGCATGCCTAATCTTTTTTTTTTTTTTTTTTTTTTTTTTTTTTTTTTTTTTTTTTGTTAAGCCTGACTGTGAATGCAGACTTTAGCCAACAGACTTTAGCTCTAGTGAATGATGTCCTGAAAGACATTTAATTATGAATATAAAAGAAAAATAACAGCTATGTCAGTGCCTAGCTCAGCCTTGAGGAGTAACCTTCAGGGAAGGTTAGCACACCTCCAGGGAGGTGTGCTTGATGTCCTCACCATGAAAATGTAGGACTGGCCTCTTATAGAATATAGTGTTTGACTGTCCATCATATGCGTTATTAGATTATGTGTTGTCGGGTTTACTCAGAAAAATATGCTTTGTTGCTGGAAAGGTGTTATGAGCTCTTTGGTTTCTTCTGCTTGACACTTCTGACTCTCACTTCTGTATCAGGGCCTGCACAGCCTTGCTGATCCCAGCCTCAGTCAGGAAGCACCTGGCTTTCGTATCCTCTAAAAACAGCAGACCCTTTGCTCAACCTTATCAGTGATCAACAGGCCCTCCTTGCTCAATCCATCACTGGTAAGTTGTAAATGTGACAAAGTTCAAGCTGCTGTATCCCTGCTTAGGCAGAGCACCTTGCTATAGAATCTTAGGGAACTGTTTTCTGCTACAGCAATTTAATAGTTTGGGTTTGATTTCTGGGCTCCAGTGCTTATCCTAGCTCTAATTACCCAGGATTGTGATTTAAGGAGACAGTATCTCATTCCTTATTATAATTTGAAATAATAAATTAAAATGTTTAATTTAAAATGTACATACTCGTATCATCTGAGTGACTCAAGGAGCAGTATGGCACAGAAGAAAGAATCATTATTAAATGAACTCATTCATCAGGCAGGTCAGCATCTGACACAATGCGGGGAGCAAAACAAGGTCAGGAGCAAGGTCCTTGTAAGACCCTACTCCAGAAAAAGACTGATGGATCTCAAATGGTCCTGCACAAAGTGAAGGGAAGGACATGAGTTGGCAGCAATTCCCATCTCCTTCTCTGCCAGCTCCTTTTGGCCACTAACATTGGTAATGCTGCTTTGTGAACTGTGCAGCCAGCAGCACCTCGGTGGGTTACCCAGCAGGTGGCTGTACTCCCTGCACCAACTCACAAACCCATAAGGGATGGTTTCTTTTTTAATTGCCTTCTGTAAAGAGCTGTGCCATTAGTGAATTTAAAAACATGCCCTACCAGGTGACCAAATAAAAGCTCTGTGTTTGAAATTATGTCAAGTTTTCACTAACATTTTCTTTCTTTAAAGTATTTAAAGAAGGCAAAGGATTTTTAGAGAGAAACTTGAGAAAGTGGTGGTTCTAATTTGATTATGAGATTTTAAGTCGATTTTATACTTAGGGTAAGTATTAACTCAATTTACTCAATTAATTCCATTTATTCTATTCTATTAATTCTGTGCATTCAATACACACCAAGACAGGAGAGAGTGGTTCAGCCAACATGGAATTTGCACACAAATGCAGGTAGCAGTTTCCACTAGCAGAACTTGTCACTAGCAGAACTCATCACTAGCAGAACCTGTGTTCTTCGTTGGTTCTTCAAATATTATTGTTATTGCTACTGTTATCACCCCTGTTGGCATTTTAGTAATAGGAACCATATTAAGGGATTTAAAATAAATATAAGATGTAGGACCCCAGCAGATAAAAGAGATTTCAGCTTTTTATTTAGGCATGCATAACTGGTGCCTTCCAACATGCTCTTCACTTGGAGAATTGCTGCAAAAGATGTTTTGAAAAAAATTTTCAATTGGGCAATAATGAACTGTTTTGTGTATGTCATCCCAACTGTAAAGGATGCCATGGGAGAACACAAGCAGGTGCCTGAAAGAGACCTATACTGATGCTGAAAATGTAATTTAAAACAAACAAACAAACAAACAAACAAACAAAACCCCCCCCAAACAAACAAAAAACCCCAACCAAACAAACAACCCCCCCCAAAAAAGCACCCACAAAAATACACAGGGTGGGAGGGGGAAAAAAAAAACAACAGAGAAAAAAAGAGATGCTACTCAAAAGGTAAACACCTTGTTAGCAATGCCTCTGTTTGCAATCAGCTTCCAAGAGAAAACGGATTATGAGACACATCTGGTTTCAACATGCATTTGGTCTAACCAAGGTGAAGATGCAGTCTTTACAAAGATAGAAGCTGTTGTAGTAACATAAATAATATGGCACTTTCTACCTTCTTCACCCTTTCTCTGTAAGCATCTCCAAGAGACATAAGCTATATGCAGTGCATTGTTGACACAAAGCAATCCAGTAGGAGAGAATCATAGAATCGTACATAGTTAAGATATCAAAAAGGAAAAGATAGCAAAAAGAGATTCTGGAATATTTAAATGATTTGAAGATAGAGTTACAAAATATGTAAGCACCAATAGGCATGGAGTTTCAAAAATTGCTCAGGCAATTATCAATAACATAAAGGTAGCTTGATTAAGAAAAGTCAGAGCTGAAATATTTTCTTCCAGACATAAAAAAATAATTTAAAAATTTTCTGACAGGTGTGGATTCCTAAATCTTCCTAAATCCTAAGAATAAATCTTTTTACCTGCTGTAGGCCTCAGCTAAAGAGAAAATCTCATGTTCCTGTTGAAATCTCCAGTCTAATAAACTCCTAAAATTTCTAAGTCTTTTAAGACTGAGGTAAACTGCAGCGCTACTTCTGTGAATTCTTTATGTTCCAGCAAATCCTCATGAGTCAAAACACTTCAGCATTTAGCCATGAACTCCATTGCTGGCTGGATGCTATCTTTCCCAATGCTGTGCCTCCAAAATGCAATGCAATCTCCCCTTTCACCTTGCACTACCTTTCCCTTCTATCCTAAGTTACCACAGTCTCAGTGACAAATTGTTCCTGGCATACAGCTGCATCAATTAGGAAAAAAGAAATCAAATATAAAAACATCTTGAAAGCACCAAGTGTTCTGTCTCTACTGTTTTTCTCTACTTTGGCAGTTAGTGGCCAAAAGTAGAACAGTGCTTCAGGCTCTCAAGAGTTAAGGCATTGACTGCCTCCAAAAATCAGGACCTCTTATCACACCATATATCCTTGGATTCCACAGATGCCACTACTATGGAAGTGACAGCTTCAGCTGAAAATGAAATGGAAATGTAGTTCTTTCTACTGACAAGTGCTAACCAAGTCTAGTATGTGATGACTTCTGTCCTCTTCCCAAACAAAGCCAACACATTTCTGCCACATACATCAAATTATTTTATTTTCTGTATTTCAGTATATTTTGTTCTGAGATTGTTTAAAGGATTTCCTTCTTGGATTTTTTTATTCCATCTTCTTTTGTTGTCTTTTTCTTTTCGGTGTTTGGTTCTTTTTTTAATATGGATCAATCACTTCTTACTTATCACTCTCTCCAGGAAGAAGTCAAGTGTTCCTCAGATTACAACTGTTATTTTCACTAGCCTTGTACTCCAAATGTGTTTTTGTACATGAGTGCTGTCTTCTCCTCTGGCACATGCCGTTGTGACTGTGTTGGTAGGAGGAATTCCTGCTGAGCTGCTGCCTCAGCTGGTCCCCAACTTCTGTCTGAAGAAGGAATAAAGCATTAAGGCACAGATTCACAAAAAGCCCATCTATACAGGGGTGCCACCAACTCTTCGAGTATTGAGATTAATTGATGTAACAAAAAGATGCCACAGAGGACCAAAGAGTGAATTTCCCAGATCTAAGCCTACTGGGACAGGACAAATGGCTTCTCTTGTGGAGGATGGAGAGGGAGCTGGATCATACCCAGGCACACCTTAAAAAACACAGTGTTGAAGGTTGGATGTCTGCTATGTTTTGAACTGTCTGTCAACGAGGGAAAATGATGCCTCCCATGGTTTTGAAAGGAATTGACATTTATTTTATATTCTCCAGATGGTATAGAGATAAAACACTAAGTAGGTGGATGGTATGGGTCAAAAGAGAAAACCAGGACCTATCCCTTCCTGTGGAAGACTGCTGTGCATAGGCAGAGTGCCAGCATGGGGGGCAGCTTGGGTAAGCATTTGGAGAAGGAGAGTTAGCAGCTTGAATCTAGGGGATGAGTTGTGAAAAGAAAGTGAGTTTCAGCCTTATACCACTTCTTGTCACACACTTAACTACAGCTAAATCTGTGAATGACTGGCTCAATGTCCAGAGGACAAAGCTTTTTATTCTTTCAATATTTAGAAGTTAAGGTCTTTCTGTGTTGAGGCATAAGTGACCTCCCACTCCTGAGGATAGATAGATAGATAGATAGATAGATAGATAGATAGATAGATAGATAGACAGACAGACGGACAGATTTAGATCTGCATCTGCTTATATCCTTTACAAGGAGGTATAAAGAGAGACAAGACATGAAAGCATGTGTGCATTACAGACCAGCTTAGGAGGACTTCATAAGCCACCCTCCCATGATCTGTGTCCAGCTCTATAAGCCATGGCCTCAGCAGTACTAATGCAGCTATTTCAGAGCCCTTCCAAAGGATTTGTAGTAAGAGCACAGCAAGATACATGATCCAGCCTGGTATTTATACAGTGATTTCACTAGCATTGTATCTGTGCATCTGACATAAAGGAGAGCTGGTTTGAGTGTGTGAAAGTGATAAAAATATGATGTGTAGAGAATGGGTTCCAGGTCCATGCTCAGCTTGTGCCTTTTGACTCAGAAAATGCCAGACCTGGCCACTGCAGATTCATTTGCTATTTTTTCTTACTGCCCATACAAACACCTGTAATGAATTATTTTTTTGCAAAGCACAGAGCAAAGTTTAACCAAAATTAACAAAGGGAGTTTTTTCCTACTTTTTTTATAGCTAACACTGTTAGGTAATAACATAAAAGTGATAACTGAAAGCATTTATGCATAGATTTGTGAGAGAATTCTTAAAACCAGTAC
This sequence comes from Vidua macroura, assembly GCF_024509145.1. NCBI lineage: Eukaryota > Metazoa > Chordata > Aves > Passeriformes > Viduidae > Vidua > Vidua macroura. The sequence continues at coordinate 33,158,421 of NC_071571.1, forward strand.
CAGTTGTATAATCTTCTGTGACACAAAAGTATGAAAGTGAAACTAGAACAAGGGCATCTGTTAGGGAAGTATTAAAACTATTGCTACTTGGTCACAGTCAAGGTGACAAACTTAATGTCATGGTAAGAAATCAGTCAGACAATAAAGTAGGAAAATTATTACAGTCTAAAGCCAGGCAACAAATTCTTGACATTTGTATGTTTGTAACTGACAGTACCTGCCTGCTCTAGGGGTCCAAACTTAACACTTGCATTAGCTGTCACAAGGATTTCTACTCCATCACTTGCCTTCTGCAAATGCTCTGATGGTAAAGAGCCTGTCCCTCCTTTTCAACACTGGCATGAAGCACAAAGGCACAATGGGGACCAAGGCACCAGTCTAGCACAGCAGAATCAACACCAAGCAGTTGAGCAACATACTTATTAAAGCTGATATTAATGCTTCCCTGAGAGAAGATTATCTAAAAGGTTACCTTGATAAAAAGCATGTTTCATGAGAAGTAGGTTTATGAATTGAAAGAATCCAGAATTATGTATGAAATGTCATATGTGAGCAATTTCGCTGATGTGTTATTGAATGAAATAAATTGTTATCAGAGTTGGGCATAAGGAAAAAAAAAACAGTTATTTACTAGATTCACTGAATGTTAGACTGAGTACTTGAAACTACTGAAAGATTTCTCTGGAATTAATGACTACAGATGCACTTAGGAGGCTGTAAACAGCTGGGATGCAATCACCTGCAGCTCCATACATGAACATATATACACTCTTTGTTCTGTAGGAATTCATACCAGGAGTCTTGAAAACCATTGTGGCACTTACCTGGGCTATGTGTCCAGCTTTCGTGTATGCAGGGACAAGTGTAGGGGAGCACATGCCATAGGGATCAACTTCCATTTCCATTTGAGTCACTCGGGAGAAACACTGAGAAGTTACTACATTGCAAACTGAGGTAAAGAAGTGGAAGGCAGCTTTCATTTTTCACATACCCAGGAAGCCAGGAGAGCCAGCCATGTCCTGGGTAACACATCAGGCACAGCATCACCAGCCAGACAAGGGAGAGGGCTGTTCCACTCTGCTCTGCACCTGGGGTGGCCTCACCTCAAGTGCTGGGTCCAGTTTTCAGCACAACAACATAAAAAACCCATTATGCTATCAGAGAGTGTCCAAAGGAGGGCCAAAAGGATGGTGAAGGGTCTGGAGGGGAAGCCTTATGAGGAGATCACTTGGTTTGTTCAGCCTGGAGAAGAAGAGACTGAGGGGAGACCTCACTGTGGTCTTCAACATCTTCACGAAACTGAGGGGAAGCAGAGGAGCAAACACAGATCTCTTCACTCTTGTGACAAGTGACAGGACTTAAGGAAATTACACAAAGCTGAGTCAGGGGTGGTTTAGGTTGGATACCAGGTAAAAGCTTTTCACAGAGGGTGACGGGACACTGGAACAGGCTCCCCAGGGAAATGGTCACAGCACCGAGCCTGTCTGAGTTCAAGTAGCTTTTGGACAATGCTCTCAGGCACATGGTGGGATTCTTGGGGTGTCCAGTACCGGGCCAGGAACTGGACTCAATGATCCTGATGGGTCTCTTCCAACTCAGCATTTTCTATGATTCTGCGATTTTTCACAGGCTCAGATCAAGCTTTTAGCCAGACACAGATTCTTTTCCCTCAGCAATGAGCTGCCAGAGCAGACCAAACTGGTATAAATTGTCACATCTGCTGTTGTGTTGTGTCGCCCTGTTCTTTTGAAAGTTTTAAAGTTCTTCTAAAAGTTTTCTATGCCTTTTAATGTTTACATATTTCTACTGCAGTTTCTCACACACTGTCATGTAAATAATGATTGTTTTGCATTCTTCTTTGTGGGAGGATAGAATTAATGGACTGTTGGTTTGACCAGTGTGGTTGGAGAGGTGGCAATTTCATCTTCCAATCCACTGTGACTTTTGGAATTCTATATATTGCGAGGTCAGAAATAAAACTTCTTCTTTTCACTCTTTTGCATCTAGCGTGGATGCGTGAGTTATTTCGTGTTGTAGTGCGACAGTGCTGAACTTGACTAAGAGGTTGGGGGAGGTGTCTTGTTTAAGGGGTTCATTCTAAAAGGAGCATTCATGCTATGACATTGTAATGGTCTTTGCAATTGATTTCTTAGTAAACATGCACAGAAAGAATACTGACTTTGCAGATCAGGAGGAAGAGCTGATTGTCTATGTAGACAGTGTCTGATGTGCAAAATAGTTACAGCATTTTTTGGGAGAGTGCACACAAGGGCTCTGTGAGACCAATGCCTTCTCTGCAGGACAGTGCTAACTGAGCACATACTTGCTCATCACTGTTTCAGGGCAGGATTTTAAAGTTCTGAATACTGGGAGCCAGAGACCTGAACAGAATCCCTAAATCTGCCACCATGGAATGTCTTCTGAGTGAACGTTGTATCCAGTTTAAGGCATCTGGGCAAGCCAGAGGTTTCAGTCCCTCTCTAGTGGCCCATGTGTGTTGCTGAGTGTCTTAAGGACCATGATTTAAAACTCAGTTGAGACAAAAACCTAGCAGCCAAAAGCAACTGTAACAGTTCAGAGCTTCTATTAAACATTTTGAACACAACTTGTTGAAGACTAAACGACTGAACAGGCCTGTTTCATGTATATCCTTGCAGTGGCCTACAGTGGCCTCAAAGAGGCCTTGGGGAGTGGGATGTGCCAAGTTCCTTCTCTGTCTCTCGCAAGAAATTCTACAGGCAAATTGAAATTCTTCAGTTGTCATATATTTTCTTATCATCAGAAGACTTGATCTACAAACATAAAAATTATGAGAGGAGATTTTGATCATGCTGAACACCGCCCCCCCCCTCCCAAATAAAAGGTTTAACACCAATGTGTAATGTGGAATATAAGAACTTGTGGTGGTTGTCTTGGCTTTTATGCAGTGAATCGTGATTGTAAATATATTTAGCTTAGCACACATATTTATTTTTCCCACAGCAAAATCAACATTACTTCCACTTTAAAAGCCAGACATCTCAGTTAGGCATTAAAAAAACAAAACAAAACAAAGAAAAGAAAAGGGAAAAAAAACCAAAAACAAAACAAAAAACCCCAAGCCAACCGACCAAAAAAATTAAAAAAGGCAATGGAAAACTGTATCCTATTGCAGTACATTTAGATTTTTTAAAGAAAATTGTTACTTCATTAGAATTCAATAAACAAGTTTTGCAATAAAACGTTAGAAATACTGTAATACACTCATTGTGTGGTATCACACTGGACCCCACAAAAAAAAGGGGAAATGTCATCTGTGATAACAGCAAAATTGAGCAACTACACCCGTTACACACAGAGTTATCACTGGAGAAGTGACACTGTCAGGGTCTGCCCGAACAGCCTAACGGTTTGCAAATGCCAAAACAAGTCTGAAGCACTCAGATAAGTAGAAGTGATGAGACGTGGTAAGAGACCTTTTAAGAGGACAGAGAGAACACAACTGGAAAATCTATCTCTAGCATGTGCGAGAGTAAGTTCCTATAGTGCTGAGTAGATGTGCTGAGGAAAATGCAGTTCAGTAGGTGAGAAAGAAAAGGCACTGAAAAGATACTTAAGCAGCAGGTTGATTGTAGTTAAAACCTGTATCTGAATCCTGAAACTTTATTAGGAGATTCTACTGACCGAGGGTTGTGGAGGATCTCTTAGCTTTTTATATATTATTTTTTCATTTCCTTCCGGCTACTGCCCCTTTTAACTCGTATCCTTTATTTCCAGCTTGCTTCAGCAACCGCATGCTGCTCCTGCCCGCGGCACGCAGGAACTCCCAGCACACAGGTGCGATCCCAGGCCCGCGGTGTCCCCGTCCCCGTCTCGCCCCGGCGCCGCCTCCCGTCCGCGGGAAGGGCCGGTGCGGCGGCAGCAGGAGGAGCGGGGGGCAGGTTTGCGGCGGCGGAGCCGCGGAGCTGGGGCTGCGCTCCGCGTCCCGCCGCGCACACGCACCCCCCGAGAGCCTGCGCCGGGCAGCCATGGGGCAGCCATGGGACAGCGGGACACCGCGCCCCGGAGCCGCCGGGCCCGCTCCCCCGGCTCCGCCCGCCCCGCCCGGGTGGAGCCCTGCCCCGCCCCGCCGCGGGAGGAGGATGAGGCGGCGGCGGCGGCCGCGGCCGAGGCGGCTGCCCCATGGCGGAGGTAAGTGAGGCACGGGCGGCTCCGGGCGGGCGGTCCCGCAGCCGCCTCGGCCGAGCGGGGCAGGCGGGCGGTCTGGGGGGGAGGGGGGGAGCGCTGGGGACGCGAAGGAGGACGCTTTTAGGAGCCAGGCACCGTCCCACAAAGAAAATTTAAAAAAGCCAGGAGGGAGACACACCTCCGGCGGTGTGCTGGTTGGCCCGTGCCCTGCCCGTGTCCCGGGCGGCGGGAGCCAAAGCGCCGAGCGGCGGGGCCGGGCTGCCGCGCAGCCCGTGCTGACGGAGCGACCCGCGGAGCCTCCTGCGCCGGAGCGAGCTCAGCCCCGCAGAGCTGCCCTGGCCCGGGCACAGGCCGGGGCCCAGCGCCGCTGTCACCTGCTGGGCAGGGTTGTGAGGCCAGGATGGACAGTTCTGCTTGGAATTTCCTCCGGCATCGCCTCTGTTTTCGTCGTGTGGGCACACAGGCTTCTCAAGAATGTCACGCATCTGCAGAAACGCAGCTTCTCCAGAGTGTTTCATATGGTGCACCCCTCACCTGGGCGCGGGGCACCTGTGCGTCATATTGCGCTAACTACACTTGTCAGGAACATTTCTTAAGTGTAGAGGGTCTTACTGTGCTAGGGCAAACCTCCGGGCTCCTTTCATCTGCCATCCGTTATCGGCGCGGCAGTTTCAAAACTCGCCGTGAAGCAATAAGCGGCCAGCAGCGCTCACCAGTTTCCCTGTTTATTCGCACCTCGTGCAGTCCGTGCTGCGCTTCTGTCGCCTCGTCCCACTCAGGCCCCCGTCCTGCACAGAGCTGAAGAGTTGTGTACAGCTGTAGCTCCAAGATTAGCCGAGCCACTCCGCTGCGAGGCTGGCTCTTCCCAGTTAAATTGCTGTTTGGAATAGAGTTTCATTGTTTCCTGCGTAGTTTGTGATCTGGGATTTTTGTGGTGCACTTCGTGGATACAAAAGGTACGGGAATGCCAAGACGGTGGGCTTGTGACTCAAGTTCAGTACATTTTGAAATACCAAGTTGAACTACCAACATTTTTCAAGTTGATTTTGAACAATTGTGAATAGCTGGTTCTTATTGTGAATTAATAGACCAGCATCAACTGGTAATTGTTTAATTTGTCATGCATGGTACATATTATTTTTCTTTTTAAATTTTCTTTTAATTTTTTCTTTTTTCCTATTTCCCCATTTGTTAACTTGGTTATTTTTGTAAAGTAGTTGCAAAACTAGTTTCAACACCCTGACTGTAAGAGATGACTCTTTTTATGTGGAGAGAAGATGATTCATTACTTTGCTAAGTGTAGCTCTGGGCCTCTCTCTTTACCACAATGCATTTAAGTGAAATAATGATTGGAGCAAGATAAGGCATTGTCCAGTCCTTGAAATAAAATGTAAAGGGATATCTGTCTAGAAACCCCCATGTCATTTCCACTGCACATCTTTTGAAGCACACGACAGGTCCAAAACATGAAACACAGATCAAAAAGTAGATTTTTTTTTTTTAAGGTGACCTTTGGTAGCTTTGACTCAGTCTACTTATGCAGGCAAAGTGTTATTGTAATATTATAATAGATTCCAGAGTGGGTCAACTGATTTATAACCTTACATTTGCCTTTTGTAAAAATAGATTTGAGCTATATTTAGCATTTCTCTTATCCATACTAGATCAGGATGAGAAGTCTATGTAAAGAGATGGAAGCATTTGGGTTTTTTCCTCTTGATATTGTGTGGCATCATGAAAAGTTTGCAGCTGGATTTAGCCATCCCTGGATTGATTTTATTCATTGGACTCCAGTCCCTGCTGAAAACATTTCTGGCAACGCAATGCAAGCTATTGGTCCTCATCTTTTGAGATCTAGTACTTAAAACTACTCTTGAATACAGGTGCAGATGAAAATTAATTCAGTGGCCAAAGCATGCTGTTGAAGCATACTAAACTGCAGGGGTTTAACTGTCCTGTGCTAAGATGAGGTGCAGTGTTAGAACAGCCTGAGCACTTTGGTTTTGACAAGAAGTGAATAGGTGGGTTCCTACACTTAGCTTGCTGCCCAGCAGTCTCAAATCAGCCCTAACCTTTGTATTCCCAGCAAACTATTTCATTCTGTTTGTTTCTGTAATCAAACACAGGCTTGCTGGTGAAATGCAAACCCCACAATATTTTATCACTTTAGTAATAAAAATAGTAAAAGATATTTCATCTGAAGCACACCCTTTAATGGAGAAAATAATCATACTATCTCAGTGTCTTGCTACTCATTTTCTTAGATGGATGTGTGTAACAGGACCAGGGATAAAAGTGTTTGTACTGCTACAGAGACTGCATTTTAAAAAGGGTTTTTTGTTCCAAGTTCTGCACTGTCCATTCTGCCCTGTCCTGCATGCCCTACAGCAGGTCAGAGCAGGTGTTGGTAGATGTGCCCTATGGCTTAGGGTGTTAGTTTAATGCCTCTGCACTGTTCTGATCTGGATCAGCTACAGAATCAAAGCTTGTAGGTTTCGTTCTCAGGGATGTTTAAGATTGAGACTAAGCTCCCTGAGAACCATGAGTTTAGAGGAAAAGAAATTAAAAAGCAATAAACATTTGCTTTGGATAACTGGAAAAACATTCATCGGTTTATGCAAGGGAATGGATTCATTTCTGTAGTAATGAAAGGTGGTGATTCAGGCCCTAGCTCTCCAAGAGTTCGGGCTCCAGCGGGCATGTTTGCTAAGGAAACAGATAAAAAGCCTAAGAGTGAGCCAGGTATTTTCTTTGGGGTGATTATTTCTCATGCTACTTTTTTTTTTTTTTCCCCAGTTCCAACAGTGTGCTGTACCTAGTCTTTCTTCTCACAGTTTGCTGGAAAAAAAGATTACGGTCCTGGTTGTGCTTGGGTTCCTTTTAAGAAAGGGTTTATAATGGGAGCATCACTTGCTCCTTAATATTCAGCACCTGTTTGCATGCTGGCATCCCCTATTGTAAACAGGGTGCCTGACTTTTTTTGTTCTACTCAAACCTACTCACACAAGTAAATCAAATTGAGTAGGCCACATTGAATTACTCACACAGGTAAAGTTGGGCATATCTGCTTATTTTTCCCCAATGTGAAGGAAAGTAAGGTATTGTTGGATTGCTCAAGGAAATTGCTTATTTTAAGGAAAACTAAAACTGAAATTTATAGGCACTGTGTGGCTGTGTACATTTTAAAGTTTTAAGCTCAGAAAGAGCCAAAAAAAAGGGGAGACAGGAGGAAGACACATAGCTGACACAAGGTATAGGTCTTATACTGGTGGGGAAAAGAGAAGCCATTCTACAGGCACATAACTTGGGTTACATTCCATGCCCCACTCTGCCAACTGTATTTTCCTTAGGCTTCTCAATGTAACACTGCCTCAACAACACTTCTGAAAGCTCCTACACTAAGCCCTAAGTCCATGTGAAAAATGAATGCGACACATTTTCCAAAGCATCTTAAAAACTGTGTGGGGAAACGGGATGCCTCAGTGCTACAAGATGCGGCATCAGTCCTATGTGTATGGTAATAGGATTCCCTGCCAAACAGAGAAGGTCTCAAGAAGGTTGTCACACAGCAGTGTCTTAGCTGAAGGTCTTGCAAGGGTTCAGAACTGCACTACTTGATTCAGTGATTTTCTTTTCTCTTTTCTTTTTTTGTATATCAGTATTCCTGTGTGTGCAAGTATGTGTTTATGTATGTACGTAGACATTTGAAGAAAGGGAGTTTAAAAACTCAATGGTTTATTTATCTTCTACAGAATATATGTGGGAGAATATTTGGATTAGCAAGAATGGACTGTGTAGCTCTTCAACTTTTTCTCTGTGTTAGTCTTACAGTAAAAATGTTCGTTCCATATCACGTGAACCCCAGGCAGCGATGCTGCCCATGCCACTAGAAGAGGCAGTACCTGAATGAGAGCAGGAGTTGCTGTTCTAGGTCATTGCACTCCATGTGAAACAAGCTCCAGCTCAGGGTGGGATAGAGAAGGAAGGTTCTGCTCCCACACAAGTCAAGTAGGTTTGTTATAGCTGAATGTATTGCATTCTTTCAACAGATCTTTGAGGCCCTTCCCAAGAGCTGAATTCCTGTACTTGATTAAACAACACCGTCTCTAATTAATAATTAACAGCATAATGTTGCTGTTGTTTATGAAGTACAAATTTTAAGGAAGAAGATGCACAGTGGATAATTTGTATTGTTTGTACTATTGTTTCTATGTTACTTTTTAGAAAGGGCAGTTTGAGTCAAACTAAGAATGAGGTTATGTAAAACCTCATAAAAGCACAGTTCTTTGAACACCATCAGAGGCAGAGTTTTATGGTATTAAAGCACTAGAAGGGGGAATCCATCCCAGACTTTGAACACCATTTGAAGTATTTATATTGAGTGAGAATAATTTGGGTTATGGATTTATTTTTGTTTCCTTGGTGAGTGTCAAAGTAAAGTAAAAGTTTTGGTAAAGTAAAAGTTAAGTAGGAACCAGGTAGGCTTTTCTCTGAAGGTTTTTTCTCCAAAGGCTGTTTCTGTAATCCATTGGAGAGCTTCCCACTGAAGCTGTGTGCTTAACTTGGAAAACATATTTCAAATTATCCTTTTCCTTTTTTCTTTTGGATTCACTGAGCAGTAGGGCATGGCAGTATCACTGTGGAGAGACATCTGGAAGTAGATAAATGGGATGGGTCCCTGCTTGTGAATGGCCCTTACCTGTTAGCCAGAACTCACCTTAAGGAGGTGGGGGAAGGACTTAATGGTGTTTCAGAAAGAGGTGGCATAAGAGAAGAACCTCAAACTTAAGTCTTGCAAGGGTTTGAAAAAGCCTAGTCAAAGGAGTGTTCAGGGAGGGTGTTAAAGGAAGTTGCAGTTGTGGTGTAGGGCTGACTTACAATAACATTTTCCTGCTCTTTGGAGAGTGGCCAAGGTATTGCCAGTGCAGGGGGTGGATGAAAAGTGTCTGTGAGAGTAGATGAGGGGAATATCAGGCATAAAGAAGGAAGAATTAGAGTGTTGTAAATGTGGAAAGTAGAAGAAGAATTACATGTGAGGGTCAGCAGGAAGGTGAAGACACTCAAATCCTAGAGGAGCTGAAGTGTCAGACTGTGACTTTTAATAGTGCTTCTTGTTCAGAGCTGTGAGTTGGCAGGCATTTGGTATTACAGAGAGGCTGGTAGCTTGGAAAAGCTGGGAGCTGGATGCCTGAGAAGGTATGTTTGCCTGAGAGGACTCAAAAGGAAGACATCTGGAACTGAATTGCAGACAAAGTTTTATCTAAAAGGGTGATTTTATCTAAAAGAGTTCCTGGGTAATTTTGTCTTTATTCAGTACTGACTGCATCATGCCAATCAGGGTATACAACCCACTCTGTGGCAAAGGTAGAACAGGAAGGGAGGGAGGTATCTTACGGAACCCTGATGTCAAGTAGTTCACTGACCACAAAAGAAAGCATCTTGGGGCACCAGAGATATAGAAAGAGGTTTTGGGTTTGGTTGTTTGTTTTTTTTTTTTTTGGGGGGGGGGGGTGGCGTGGAGGAGAGAGGGTGCACATTGGGTTTGGTTTGTTTTTTTTTTACTGTGCTCCGTCTGAAAGAGTGTCCGAATAAACTTAATTACACTCATCACATTTACTTTCAGGGATTTTGCATACTTTACTGATACCAAAATTGGACAGAAAACAAACTTCCAAACACAATTTGAAGTATTAGAAAGCAAGCATTCTTTATTCTCAGTGCGCTGAACACACCCAAAGAATATCTCCTCTAAGCAAATGTATTGTGAAACTGTCCAATAAGATACCACCAAGACCATACGTATTCATTACAGTGTACTAGCTAATATATAAACATCCCTTTTCCTAGAACTAATTTGCATGCATGTGCCTCTTACTGGACCTTTTATGGTCCTAGAGGGTTGTCTGAAGGAGTTTCTGGTGGTCATACTCAGTGAGTGCCCCCAGTGTGACAGATGACCTTGCCTTGAACTTGCCTTAGGGCATGTGCTGCTGCTTCTTACTATGTGGCTTTGCCACAAAAGCCAATATATTCCTCATTATCTGCTTATCCACTGGTTCCAGCTGTATTTAGCATCCTGTGTGTCTACTTTTGCATTCTTTTATCTATTTTGCTAGTTAGTCTTTAAGCTGTATTTAGCAACTTTGAGGGAAACCGAAAATTTCTATTCTTTATGTTGTCTGTCATTACAATGAAATCGGTTTCTGGTGAAAAACATCTGCACGGGACCAAATGGCTGGAGTGTGCACCTGTTTGGTGTATTTGTTAGAAGTGGTTTTAAAAGCTCATTTTGAAGGGGTTATTGAGCTATTTTCATCATGAAAACTGATGTTTTAATTGAAGTTAATGACAACATTATTAGTCTCTGTGTCTTCAACGTGTACCTGTCTCTGCCTTCATCTGGGGAGTAGGTTGGTGTTAATTTTGTGTTGGAACAGAGTGCACACAGTGTGTGTGTTTTGTAATAGCTGACACAGCTGGCCCATGCTATCTAAAGCCCTGAAATGCATGTGGTTGGAGAGTTGCTATCATCTCACTGCAGCACACAGGAGGGTTCACACAGGGAGTGTTTGGTTGCAGCCCAGATGGCATTATTAGGATTTAGAGTAGATACTACATAAATGTTTGACAGGTGCCGCATTTGGAGTCACATCTATGAACCATTTGATTTACTCATTTGCATTGCCTACCTAGCATGGTTTGTTGTAATGTTTAAGTCTAGTCATATATAATATGGAAGTTACCTTGATATTTGGTGTGTCCATCCACCATTCCACCCTCCATACATCCGAAACCCTGGCTGCATTTCAAAAAATAAAGTACTCTTCTGTTCTGGTGTTTTCAGGATATTTTAGGGCTTATTATGAATATAGAGAAAAAGCAAGAAATATTTTTCTTATCTATTAAGTAGATACCAGTTTGTAAGATTATTATCACATATTTAAAGTACACAGGCAAAGAGCAAGATCACTAAAATTAGAGCTGAATTATATCAGATACACATAATTATATTTAATTATTAATTGTATTTAATCCTGCCAAGTAGTAAAGTGGAACTACTGGTTATGTTACTAGGAGCTGTTTTGCTTAACTTCTGCTGGTATTGTGCAAACTTAAAGGATAACACAACAAAGTTCCAACACAAACCATTCTATGATTCTATTCTGGAAATGCTACTTAATTATTCAAAACGTGGCAAGGAGCGCCAGGCCTGTGCCACATCTTTTTAGCTAATAATGAGAGGGCTAATTCTACAGAGAAATGCACTTAGTAATGGAGAAGGGACAAAAGTTTGTAGAAAACCATCTCAAAGGTTAATGACATCAATGGAGCAGTTTAAAACTTAACTAAAATAAAGAGAGCGTAATGTAGAGTAATTGGAAGATAGCACTTGAACAGGATACATGAGTAAACAGCACCAGAAAAAAAAAAAAGTTTTTTGCAAATAATTGTGGGTGCACACCTTTGCTCTAGCACTGAGATGTCTGTAGTGATAACTCTGAGTCTGACTGCAGTGAACCAACTTTGCAGGGGCAGGTACTCCCTGCCTCTCAGTGCTGTCTGTGCACCCAGGCAAGCCACCCTGTCTGCTCTGCTCTCTTCCAGCAAGACCTTTCTGTTACTCCAGAGCTAGTTCAAGTATTTCTGTGCACTTTTAGCCCTGGGTTGTGTGGTTCTAGTCCTGTGTGCCAACTGCACACAGATCAATAGCTGAAAACAGATTGATTATGCTTTGTGCTGCTCCTATAGAGGCATCTTCTTACCCATCCAATACACCACAGTAGACCTTTTTTTATTTTGGTGCCATTACAGGTTCTGCTCCCTGTACATTCTTTTAAGGACAGCAGATAAGACATGGGTCTAGGAAGCAAGAGGAGGAGATATGTGAAGGATAGTTTGATGTACAGTACACCCAGTTCATGCTGAGATCAATTCTTTGATTTACTTAATTGGAAACTAAAGGCTCTGTTTTTAACATAGAGTAAGAACCTCTGGAAGCCTGCTGGAGCAGGCAATATGCTTCCAGTTAAGTGTAGGCCAGGCCACCCACAAAACCATACTTTTTCTCACTTCCACATTGATTCTTGGCCCTCCTTAAGTAGCAGATTTGGCATAAACTACTGTTTTTCATATTGCAAAGACTGACAAACTGAAGCCTATAGCTGACCTGTGGTAAGCTGTACCTTAGGGAACAGGCAGGTGCAGGGTTAGAGCCCAGCCCCCCACATACAAGGCTGGTAGATAATTTGGTAAATAATATTCAGTCTCAGACTGTGTTCTTTAATGAAACTGAAAATATTAGGTGGCAGAACAAGATGAAAATTTCAGATACTTGGGATTTTATTTTTTTTTAATGATTATTTTATTATGAGAATTTTAGTGTAGCTCTCTGGCTTTGTGCTTGCACAGAAGTCCTTCCAAATGCAAATCAAAGGTTGCCCTCAGGCAAGGTTCTAGTTTGCCATTTGGAAACAGCTTGCTATTGGAGGCATGAACTTCCACACCCTCCAGCGGTAGAAATGGAAAGGCTCCTGCAGTAGATGGGTGGTATTATTAAGTCTTCTACAATCAGCAATAATTAAGTCTTTCTCTCTATACAGAGACAGCTACATGCTGTCCCGATTTCTTGGGCTCAATGGTATTACTGTAACTCAATTACTGTTTCTTCTGTTACCCTTGTTGCAAAATAAGGATGGGGAGGACAGAAACACTGAATGTGGCAGCACAGTGCTGAGTAAATGGTATCTACACCTAATCCTTCTTGTCATTAGATTAATATCCAGACTCTGTAATAAAGCTTTTGTCATTAGATGTACATCCAGTCTGTAGAATTAAGGTGTCTTTAATGAAATACCTTACTCAAAAACATAGTGTGGCTGTTTCTTGGGGAGACACCCCTCCTATTCTCCCCATAGCAGTAGTCCAGCAGTCAGTCCCAAGTGATACAGCAGGCATGGAAGGAAGCGTTCTGTTGTTGAGCTGTGCTGTTCAGTCATTCTTCATCGCTGAGGAAGACTAGCAAGGTGGTGCAAAGTGTAATAAAGAGCAAAAACCTTTATCAGCATAATCCAGGGGATTTTTGTGAAAAGCCAAAACAGAGAAATGAAGGCAAAAAGGTTCTGGTTGATTGCTGTATAGAGGGTTTTGCTGAAATGATCCCATAGGTGAAAATTTGTGATGTGAAATATTTTATGTGTGCTGTATCTATACCATGACTGTTGTGAAAACCTGGCTATAGGGCCAGGATCCTTCAGCAAGTGCCCTGGTAGTGGTGAAAGCAGTTTTTTCAAAGGATGGAAAACCTATTGTAGTAATAATTGCTGTGAACAGCTATGAGTATATTTTTATATCATCTCCTAGAGGAAGAAATGGTGTTAGTAAGACTCCTCTTCAGAGCCACACAGTGCAGCATTATGAAGCTCACTCAGAAGAGATGACACGTTCCCTTTGGTAAGCTACAGGGAATGGGCATGACTGCAAGTGTGAGACCCTGCATCCCTCCCTTCCCTACCAGCACCTCTGTTCCATTCACATCAGCAGGAGTTCTCTGCAAAGATCAGAGGGAGATTCTGACCTCCCTTCTGTGCTTAAGGCCAAGAGTCTTTTAGGCAAATGGTTTGTGATCCTGTAGTGCAGCTGGTGGCTCTCAGACTGGAAACTAGGGGTACCATGACACCATCTATGGCTGAGTAGAGAAAATAGATATATTTTTCCCTAAATGATACCTAAAAATGAATGTAGACTCTAGATAAATTCCAAAATTTGTAGTCGGAAATATTCTCCATTTCCTTGGCAGCCAGCAGTTTAATATACTGATAAGAAAAGACCTGAAAATTCAGTTATCTTTGACATCTCGAGGAAATTAATACAAGACAGTTTTCACAAATTTCTGTGAGCTTCAAGAGCATTTAGTTTCCCTTCAGAAAGGAGATGTCCCATCAGGTACATCAGAAATTTAGTTGTCCTCACAGTGGTTTGGGAAAGGACCATCTCCATTGTAGACTTTAGCAGACCAGCATCATCTGCAGTTAGATTTCTACCATAAGAAAGTTGAACTGTGAGGATTTTGAACGATCTGTAGGACACATCATGGGCTCTTCCCAAAGCTACCCCAAGTTTTTCTTTTCCCTGGCAGAGGAATAGGTTTATATCCCTGGAAATTTTAAAAGGAGCAATCAAGTTTGTGACTCATATACCTTCTTTATACAAACCCAGTGCTTGCAGTTGGTTTTTAGAGGCATCACATTATAGATACCACATTTCTAACTATTTCCTGCATTTGCCTCTTCTGCAGCCAGTAGAGTAATGAATTTGCTGTGTTATCCAGGAGCTGAAGGCTCTGCCACAGCAGCAGCTTTCCAGGCCACTTGGCTCCAGAGGAGCTGCTTAAGATCTTTAATAGCAGTTGTCCTTGACTTCTTAATCACTTTTGATGATCATGAATTTTATTAATTAGAATATTAACAGGTCACATTAATTTGACAAGTGTTTGGTTGGTTCTCTGTAGAATTAAAGCCTAGCCCTGATCTTGCAAGCATGTAATTATGGGACTAACTTCATGCCTGTGATCTGCTCCATTGGACTCATTCAAGTGTTTGCAAGTAGCTACTTACCATATTCTCAGTGTCTGTGTAGTACATACCCTCTCCTGTTTAACTACATAGAGAAAACTGTTGGTTAGGAGGTTTGTTTTGTTGTTATTGTTGTTTTGCACGTGTGTATGTCTGGTTTTAGGCAAGTAAGTTTGTTTTCTCATATCTGGCAATAAAAAATCATCTGGTCACTTCCAGATGCAGCTGACAAAGAAGACATAATGTATTGGAATATAATTTCTAATGAGTAGAAACTGTGTTAGGCATCACTGGAGGAAACTCTTCACTCTTACATCAGAATGACAGATGAGTGCCCTGTAGATCTATTTGTTTTTACAAATGACTGTTTATAAAGCTAAAGTTCTCTGCTAGTCTTGAAAAGAAAGTACAGAAAAATTGAAAGCCAACAAACAAAATTAATTTAAAAGAAAATCAAGTTTCATATTTTTAAATATTTAAATAGAATGTACAAAATTGAAAATAATGTTAATTTAAGGTTATATTTAATTTTTCTCCAGAGTCCTGTTTTTAAACTTTCTATATTTACTTTTTAATGTGTTTTGTATGAAGGAACAATTTTAAAACTCTTATATGTTTTTGATGACTATTACAATTGCAGGTTTTATGTAGTTCATGCTTTCATAACAAACCTGTAAAGTAAATTGTTTGCTGAGATTTTTAGAACTGAACACTATCTCATTATGTTTGCTGCTGTTGAAAACTTGTCTTTTCTGCTCCTACCATAGCATTTTGCTGGGAATACCTGGAACCAATGCAGTGTGGCCACTTGGCTTCCTGGCTGCTATTCCACTGAGTTTCACATTTTAATAACACAGACTTGCCCTGCAAAAGCTGAAATATGAAAATATTTTTAAATCTAAATACACACTTGAAAAATAGGAATTAGCACTGATTCCTTGTTACTCTAGCAATATTCCAGCCCTATAATAAACAATGAAGAAGTCTGATGATACAAATATAGATAAAATAAAACTTGAAAATTGTTTCTGAGGCCCCTATATTTTAACAATCTCATCACAGGAGATTAAAAATCTCCATCACTTGGATAAATGAAAATGGGTAATGTCTACATGGAAGTGATGGGAAACAGAGTTGCTGTTACAGTATGGGTAAGCAAGGGATTTTGCTAACTGGCCATGTATAATTGCAGGCTTTAAGATTACATCATTGAGTATCTATCTGGCTTGGATATGTTGTTGTGAAATGACCTCCAAAAGACACTGATAGTCCAAACTTTTCATGAAATCACATCGTGGTTCTTTGTCTGGTTTAGAAGAATTTGTTTCCAGTGCCCATTTCTACTGCAGATGGGTTCAGTGCCTGGGCACCAAAACAAGAGGTGGTGGCTGCCCCCCTGAACTGACACTGGTCTTATTCTGCCCCCAAAGTCTACACAGTTCTCAGTTCATCCACATGACCTGTTCAGTGCATATTTTATTTGGAATGCTATCACTGGAGAAAAAAAGTGCCTTTTAAAGATTAATTTTGAGAGCATGCTGTGTAATAGAACCATTTTATTTGTGTCTTCAGGATGTTGACCTGAAAGTATGTCAGGGAGCTTTGGATGACTGCTGTCCACCTCCAGGACAGGATCAACTGGAACTGCAAGAAGAGAAAGTCATAAATCAAGTAAGTGATGAAAAAAAGGGAAGAAGGGAAAACTGAAGATGAAGTGAGGGAGGATACAGAACTTATCACTAAGATAAATAGTAGTGAAAGGTTTTGAAAGGAATAATTTATTTCCTCTTTTTATTTGAAGTGTTCCTTGCCAGGGCAAGAAAGAAATTGTCACTTCAGACAATGCTTTGTGAATGATGCACTTGTACACCTTTTTGAAAATTGACTCCTTCCTTCAATCCCCCACTATTTTTTGAGTAGTTGAAATATTCAGAGGTTTACAGAAAACACTTGCAACTAATTATTTTTTAATCTGGGTTTATTTTCTCTGTTGTGAAGGTGTTGTGCTTCTGGGGAAGGATGTTTTTGCCTACAAACACTAGAGACATGGATGCTAAATTATACTGCTCTCACCATTTATATAAAGCTTGATGCTCAGATGTAGAATTACATTTGGGACACTCAACTCTTCTATTCTCTCTAAGAGCTACAATGAAAAGGGCATTCAATTTTCTTGAGACCTTGTGAGAGCTGAGAACATCTGATCCAGGTGTCTTGCCAGCCTCTCTGTTTGCCACTCCCCTGAGAGCTCCCCACACTGGTGGGGAGGTACAGCTTCAGAGGAAAGCCCATTTCTGCTGTTGTGGGCAGTGTAGGGATGCTCAGGCCATGGAGCTGTTCTGCTCATTCTAGCAACATGTCATCTCCCATCAGGATGAAGACCTGATGGTGGAGTCAGCAGCAGTATTGCACTGCGCTCTATTTCCTCTCAGACTTTGATTTTTACCTCCTTTAGGTAAAATAACTGTGCTTTACACCATGTTTCTCTTTTTGTCACAGAGCAACAGCAACCATGTAGATTCCCTTCTCTCCTTAGAGGGCTATTTACAGCTTCTGTCATCGCAGGTGGAAAACATGCTAGAGGTAAACGAGAAAATACAGGTATTGCCAATAGATTGGAATATAGTCAGCAATTACTGTGTTTTATCAAATAAAACCACCACAGCCTACCCTACCTACTCTGGGAATTTACTGGCAAATCAATGTAGTAAAACTTTCCTGAAACTGCTAAAGATGCTACTATCCACCTTTTACAAAAGCTCTCATTGGCTTTACTTGAAAAAATGTCCCCAGCAGCTTGTCTGGTGTAAGAGCTGTGTCTTCACTGTGATCTGGTGTTCAAAGTTGGATGGAGCCACTGGACAACTGAGTTAGTTCAACTAATAGTTGCCTTTCTGAAACCTAATACCAGTTTGTATTTATGCAGCAGCTCTTGGTGTGTTTCTCTAGAGCAACACTGATTTATTACACATTTATTTATTGGGCATTTGTGGTGAAAGATTACATTTGTCATAAATATTGGGTCAAGCACTTACAGGGTTGCTGCTCTCAAGAACAGATCATCTTCACTGCAAATCAGGTCAATCAGCATTAACAGTAAACCCATTTAGTGTTTTGGGGGTTTTGTGGTTTTTTTTAAATCTTGTGGCCCTCTGATACTATATTTTACTTTCTGTGTGTCCGTCTTCACAAAAACCAGTTGTTATTTTAATTGAAGTCTCCCTCTTCTCCCACAGCTCATAGCTGCAACTATTGACCATGAAGCTACTCCCTACATTCCTTTTTGGCAATACTTCAAGGGTATCTTATATACACTTCCCATCATAGGATCCTCTTCCGGGGTCATAAGTGTTTTCAATATAACTTCATGCTTATTGGTTTTGGGAATTTCTAGCTTGGATAGTACCTTCTAGCCCATAAATTAGCCTCCTCTTCTGTTCAGATCTGGAAATGGATTACACACTAACAAGATGTCTAAGTTCATCAGTTTAGCTTTCTCTGTTCTCAAAATTTGAAAGGAATTTGGCTGTAGACTTCATACAGCTATTACAATACACAGTAACATATTGCATATTTTATTTAACATCATTAATGCAGTGCCATCTTGTGACAATCTATCTCTTGAATATGGATTGATTGTTTCTGCCAATTATCAAGTCTTTACAGTGAGTGGGATTTTTTGATAGATGACTTACTAAGAATCATTCTTTTCATGGGATTAGTTGAAAATAGCATCTCTGTCTCACAGACTGCAGGTGGTCTAGTACAAGGTAACTCCCTAGGAGAAGTAAGGCAAGACCTTCTTCTGTTACCTGAGCTCCCAATAAGCGTAATAGAGAACTTAAGATGTTCTGGTCCTTACAGTACATCATTCCTTCCCTGTGAAAAGTGTTTTTTACATGTTCACTCAATGGCAATCACAAAGTTCTTTCCTGAAAAACAGTAAGGACACTCAGCTATAGAGGAATCCTATACGCTTCCTACTTGATGTAGGTACATTCTGAAGTACTTTGTATTGATCTATTTCATGACTACTCTGCCTGACAGCAAGCACCCGACATAACCTTGGACACTGGCTTTGTGCTTCTAAGGCCCAGCAACTATAACTCAGGTCCACAAAAGGTGGGCCTTAGTGCTACAGCATTACCAGTCCAGTTAATTGTTTGAACATCAGGGCCGAGGCATCATATATCAGCTTTGGTTTTGTAAAAAAACCCCTGAGTAGCAATTTAAAGTCAAGACATCCACAAAAGGTGTGACTTGGTGGGGGGGATGTTACCTCCAAACTGATCAGTATAACAATTCAGCAGAGTTTTGGATGCAATAAACTTCAGTTAAATGGAACTAAACCAAATGTGGCACCTCACAGCCCTGAAAACTTCATAAACTGTGAAATAAGTAGTGAGACTGCAACAGCACAGTCTTAATGTTCCTGGCTTCCACTCCTCTTTTCTTCACCGCTGTCCTTACTGGTTAACTTCTGCAGATGAGCTATTTATCTTCTTTAAAAAGTTTGTTTTCTAACAGTTTAGCACCTTGAACTAGCTCACCCTTTAATCATCAATACCACTACCAGGGAAGGGTCATGACCACTTCTCCTAGCAGGACTTTTTTCTTAGATCAGATCAGACAGAACACATAGGCCATAGTTTGTACACTTGACAATAGTCCCATTTTTACCTCTCAACCCTCATCAGTCCCACACTGTCCTTTGCAAGTTGTCCTCCCATTCCTTCAGTCACTTCTGCACTCTTCCTGCTTCCTTTGCCATATGCCAATATAGATTATGCGTTATACAGATGGGAAACAGCATTCCAAATAGCTAGAAGAGGAGTTTAACATTAAAAAAAAAAAAATTGGCTTTAATAGAATCAAGGAGTGGAATGTTAAAAAGCAAATTGATTGTGACTGTGTAGGGGAGCGATATAGAAGCATTCATTTTATGAAAGATCTCATTTCCCCCCCTCCCCCCCTTCATCTTTTAGGTGAACTTACTGGAAGATACACAAGTTGCTACTTCTAGTAGAGGCCAAGACCCATCATCTTCACACCACAATATAAATTTGACCCAGACATTTCAGAACAGTTTCAGTCCTCCTGATGCCATGCTACTAAGAACAGACTACCCCACTCAATTAAATTCAAAACCAAGACTCTTACAAAGGCAAGAGTTTTTCCCTCAATTAAGCTCTGATAACACAAATTCAGAATCACTGTTTCATGGGTCAAATTTGACAGGGCTGTTTTCAGTTGCTGACCTTAGAAATCTAACAGCCCATGATGATAATTTTGATGAAATTAAGCTCATGTCTTTGGCTTTGGAGGAAGGCTTTAGTCCTGTAGAAGTTTCTCAGATCTTTGAAGAGCCTGGCTCAGATTCGGGACTGTCTTTGAATTCAAATCACAGCACCACCTCTTACTCAGTCTGCTATGAAGATTCTGTTGGGTACAGCAGCAGTGTTAAACCTCCTTCGCACGGCTTAGGAGCTGTTGGTGGCCACTGCCAAGAAAACATTAAGCACAGCCTTGTGGAATATCCAGGTGTTGCAGAGCGTTCTACAGAAGCCACACTTCAGCAGTTTCTTCATAATCACACTTACAATCAGCTGCCAAGTCAAGCAGCATCTGCTCTAGAGCATCATCAACAGATGTGGATGAAGAAATCAAACAAAGTAAAGGATAGGTGCCATAATTCTACTGCTACAAACCGGAGCAGAGATGAATGTCGTGCAAAGGCTCTGAGAATACCATTTTCAGTCGAGGAAATTGTGAGCATGTCCGTTGACTCTTTCAACACCATGCTAGCGCAGAACCAGCTGTCAGAAACTCAAGTATCACTTCTACGTGACATCAGACGAAGAGGAAAAAACAAGGTAGCAGCCCAAAAATGTCGCAAACGCAAACTGAATGCAATTCTTAACTTGGAAGAAGATGTGTGCAATCTCCAAACACAAAAGGAGAGCCTTAAAAAGGAGCACTTCCAGTGTAGCAAGTCAATCAACCAGATAAAGCAAAAATTAAACAACTTGTATCATGACATTTTCAGTAGACTGAGGGATGACCAGGGTAGACCTGTCAACCCACGCCAGTATGTCATTCATTGCAGTAGCAATGGTAGTGTTTGCATAATACCCAAGCACTTGGCCAAATCTGAACAGAACCAAGATAACAGAAAAGAGTAGAAACAAAAGTAAGATGACTGGAGATCACCTCAATCACCTTTATTTTGCCTGAAAGGATGCTAAGAGTACTTGTGTGAAGACTAAAGGTCAGTGATTACAGCAGTTCAAACAGAAACAACTACACTTGAGGAGAAACACTCTATGTTCAAGGGTCTGGCAGACCCAGCTGTGATCTGTTAGAAGGTCCACGAGCTGAGGCTTCCGGATGAGGAAATCCATTTCGTTTTAGTTAGAATTAAAGGAGCTAGACCATCACTGTAGTGTAGCTTTGTAGACCTCTGTTAAAATTAGGAATTTTGTTACTGGTAATGGGGGCAGAGGGGAGAACATCAGTGAGGGATAAAAGTCAACTTTGGATCAATGTTACACATGCAAGAAAATGTTTTAGTCTTGAATACTTGACTGTTTATACAGAAAATGACCTTATTTTATTCTCTAGCACTGAAAGAAAAATTACAGTTCTAGTGCATCTTCAGCTTAAATTCACTGTGGATTTACATAGGCTCAAGAGGTAACTGCACGCTTTGCATTTATTCAGAATGGCTCTGCTTTTCCTTTGAGGAGAGCAGCCCAAGAGGCTACTGCATTTTTCCTCAGTACTTTCAGCATCGTAACTCCAAGCAAAGATAATCTGCCACTTAATTTTACAACTCATACAATTAATCTGCAAACATGCTGAAAAATAGTGTCTGATTGAGTATTTTCTTACCTTCATCCTCTGCAACTAAATCATTCTCAGCTTTTTTCTGCAAAAATGACCAATGGTGAAGGAGTTGTTCTGTTTCCTAGTGACTGTGATATTTATTTGCACACGTTCTCTTTTCCTCCTATTTTGACACCTTCCTCAAGAAGTACTTGAGCTTTTCTCTGTGGCTTTTTTAACTGGTATTTTTTAAGTGTCTTAAATGTTCCAGATTTAATTTTTTAAAATATACATTTTACTTAGTCTTTAATTAAATTGAACCGAATTACTATTTATCTATACTTGTAATTACAAGGTTACATTCTGATAGTGCTCCAAATAAAGAGTTTTTTGGTTTGACATTTATTTGTGCTATTAGAAAGAAGTTTTATTCACTTACATACTTAAAACATCCTATCCTTTACTGTTTTACAGCCTGAAAAAGGTCTGCAAAAGAGATGGCCTAAAAGGCCTGTAATGAATGATAAGGAAGGAATGTTGAGGTATATTATTATGAAAATAGCTACTAATATTAATTTCTAGATAACAACACTTTTTTTTAAATTTTATAATTAAAACACATAAAACTGGTATTTAAAAAGTTCTCATTGGTCATGGCATGATGACAATGGAGCAAACTTACATTCAGGTATGTTAAAAATCACTTGTACCAATCACGTAAGAACTACACATTCAAGCTTAAATGCCAAATTATACCTGCTGAAGAAGCAAACTGCCACTAGCATGGAAGTCACATTGGCTGCTTGCACTTATCTGTGACAAAACTGATACTATCAAGTGACATTTTCTGAAAAGGGAGCCCTAAGATAGTGCCAAGTGCACTGAATTATCAATAATGAAATCAGCCTGCTTGAACAATTTTCTCAGCATTTTCTGTTAAAAGATTTCTTTAAATAAATGTGTATGTGCATTCTTTATTGGTTTCACCACAGTCTCAAGTTGGTAAGTGTAAAGTCATAGCAGAAAGTCTCATTCCTGAGGCTATGCAATTTCTTCCTGTTTACTGGCTAGATCACAAATTCCAGCCAAAACATGCAAGGGGTATCAGATACATATGACGAATTGTCAACTTTTTTTCTAGTTGTAGGGGAAAAAAGAAGTACATATTTAAGTCAGAATGATCATAATCAATTAAATTACATAATAAACATTTTAAAATTCATGCACTTACCCTTTGCAGGACAAGGTCTTTAAACCTACTTCACTGCCCACGTGCATAAATTCTGATAGCTACTACATTAGGCTCACAAGTGAGAAATCCAGAAAGCCAAGTATTTCTGCTTTAGGGCCTCACATGGGGAGGTTAAAAAAAAAAAGCCTAAACTTTCTGCTGCCCACTCCTGCAGTAGCAGTGGCAGGTGGGCTCTCTGGATTTTTTAAGGCCAGCTGCTAATGTAGTCCTGCATATACCCAACTGGGAAATAGCTACACAGTTAAATTTTGGTACATACAAAAAGTAAGGCATACTGTAACCCTTTCAGAACACAATACTAATGGAAAGCAGCTTATTCCAACTGATCCATTTAAGACATTAGCCCCAAGCCCATTCCATTCCCTCTAAATTTGCAGAATGTAAAGGATTATGAACTGCCCTCAGCTAATTGAACTGTCATTATTGCCCAGTAACTGTATTTCTGTTTATGTATGAACCTCAGTTCTTCAGAACCAAACAAGCAACTCTACTACTGAGCCGAAATACTGATTTTGGGTGGACTGCAACAGTACTGGTGATACAATGAACCTTATGTGGATGTGTATTTTTTAAACCATCAGCTGTCTGCACACAGGACAAAACCATAGGTAGAATTCAGACCAATGTCCTGGTTTTAACTGGAGTAGACACTCATTTTAAGTGTCTTCCCTTTCTGCAACTAGCCTGTGTTTAATGAAACATTCCAAACAGACATAACACACACACACAAAATCCACACCAAATAAAAATTCCCAAATACAGCCTGGTCTTGGCTATGCTTTATAGTTCCATATCCTCAAAAGATGCATGGTTAGGCTAGAGAGCTTAAGCTTTTAATACACTTTATGTACTGGCCTTAGACCATATTTACTACAAATAGAGACACTATAGAATTAAGCTTTTCGGGTAAACAGGACTGACCAAAGAAAGTTATTACTGAAAGGGTGGTACAATGTGGGTAACACCTGACTGAAGCCTGTCTTGTCTTTATTGACGGATCAAAATTTTCACAAAATCAAAATCCCAAGTGTACAAACCAGGAGCTTTACTGAGTGAAAAGATACAATATGTTATCAAACCTACTCTGGAGCCAGATGTGACCAAGCCATTAAGCTGTATCCTACCTTACTACTACTGCTCTGTTGAAACACAGGTCTCTGAAGTTAGACTGAAAACACTTTTTAAATATAACTAGGAAATCACTATGTTGATGATTGTAACCATAGCTGTTGACAAAAGCAACAAAAATCAGAAACACCGAAGTGGGAGTGATCATTAGAATACTGTTCCCATGGCAAAGCTTTTAAGTAGTCTGTAACACTTCAGCGGTAAACTGCATTTTTGTTATGTCAGTAAGAGCTTATCTGCAAGAGGTTAAGTAAAAACACTATGTGGACTGTATTCCCATTATTGATGGCAGCAACATGTATTATGAAGCATTACCTGCTGGCTGCTCCAAGATTCACACCTGCTCTGGGGAAACATCCACCAGCAGTAAATGCAAGCAGAGTACTCCATCAAACTGCAACACCCATTGCATGATTGTTGCCTGTAGAGACATCCTCCCAACAGGTGTTCCCAGAACAGACACAGCATTCTGCTGAAACACTACACACACTCTGAATGACCACTACAGTACTGCACTGAAGTGCAGCTTTAAATTCATGGTTTAGGTTTTATTCAATAGATTTGGCTTTTTACAATGCCAAATTTTACAACCTAAGGATGTTCCTGCTCAAGAGCTTACAATCTAGTTTTAGATGGGGGAACCAGAACAAACTTCAATGAGGAAAAGATTGGACAAAGCACTTCATGAGTATCAACTTGTCAATCCTTCTACTGAAACACACAAACACATGTCAGTTCATCCTCTGGGAGTCAGAAGTACAATTCTAACAAGAATCTTGAGGACAGAGGTGGCAGAGACCTATAAATGAGGCAAGAGGACACTCAACACCAGGGTATAGTGAGAAACTTTATTAAGTAAATCAAATAGAGATGGCAGATGTAACCAGGTGAAGTCGTATTACTGTAGTGTATACCTCATGAAGTACTGTAACTTGACACCTGCTGCATTAGAACTCCGTGAAGTCCACCAGCCACCCGTTTTCATACAAGAATGCTCCGAAATGAACCTTACGGGGGGCGGGGAGGAGGAAGAGTGCCAGTAACAGCAATTTTCTAGGACTTTCCCCCAGTCACCCTTTTTCGTACAGTGAAGCAGCATGGGAGGTCACACAAGCTAGTTTGCGACGAGGTGCCCACTGTTGACCTAATGTTCATAGCACTCTGTCAGGCAAGTCACACAGGTATTATTTATACAATGTTAATTTTACTGCTGATAAACAAACCAGTTCTTGCTCTATTAACTGGAATAAGTAACTCCTGACAAAATTTCTGTGCAACACAAATCAACAGCAGCTGCAAAGCAAAAACATGACTATTAAAAGGGACAGTACTTCTGGCAAAATGGATTATTACCCAGGCAAACCTTATCATGTAACACCCCTATGCATTCCTAGACACACAATGTTATGGCTGAATAAACATTCCTCCCTTGGGTGGAAAAGAAGTAACAGCACTACTATGGGGGGGGTTTCACTTGCATCACACACTCTGCTTCAAAAACCAAATGGAACACTAAACCTACAGGGAATGCACAGCCCCAGTATATTCCCAGCAAATTATCCTCTACCAATGAGGCAAAGCTGACAACTGTTTGAAAACTCAGATCCATTTCTGGGGCTTGGGTCTTGGGTTTTCTTCCACAGAAGCAGTATGACTTCATCACCAAGAGATCATGTACATTCATCATCAAACTATAAGAAGACAGCCTTTCCTACACATAACAAACTTCGAGTCCTGTTCATTTTACAGTATTAATAGCAATTGTTCGCATTTTCTTGAGATGTTTTTTAGCACCTGCAGCACAACAGAAGTGAACAAAATTCAACTTTCATTGTAAATAACACGAAGTCTGAGTGGCCAGAACCCTACTACTGACCTCTTTTCACCATCACTTTAAATACAAGTCATACCCGATTTTTGGGTGTTCTTTGGCTCACATACCAGTTAGCAACAAGTTATGATGTTTTTCTTTCTTCCCTCAGTTTGCTGCACAAAGTGTTCGCTGGAGGAAAAGTACTAGTACTGACAACCTGATCCTCAGCTCTTAGTACCTGGAAGCACTGTAATGTTACATTTACTAGTATAGATAAAGTCTGTAGTGACAAAATCCCACTTGACAGAAAGTAAGCATCCATTGTCTACAAATTGTTGACCACACAATACTGCTTTTATTTCGAAGTTGCTAACTTCCAGTATCACGCTGACTCAAAACTGTGACTTGTCTCACCACATCTGCTGGTGACCATTGCTGACTGTCACGTGCCATAACTTTTAAGACCATACCAAGAGAAAAGTTAGGGAAGTTCAACAGCAGGACACCAGGAAACTTAAAGACACCAGGTTTCCAAGACTTGAAATACCCAGTAATTCCATTCTTGCACAGTGCTGTCCCCCCTATACAATCCCTTCCCCCACTGCCATCAGATCAAAATGAGAATATCCTCCTTATTGAAAACATACTCAATTCAAGTAAATTTTAAACCTTGTTGCTACACTACTGAAATTAGTATTTTAAACAAACAAAAAAAAATTACTGCCCTTTGAAGTGGTTTTGTTAGTTTTTTAAAATGGTGTACGAATGTGGACGTGGCAACTGTGAAGAAAAAACTTCCATTGACTAAATCTAAGTTATAGGAAAGAAGGCAAATTCTTTACGATCTGGTCATTCTGTTGGGAAAGAAGAAAGTAAAGCAGATTTGTGTGTCTTCATTTTCTGCTTCCACTGCAGCCCATCGGTTACCTATTCAAGTATTTCAAAGTTCAACTTAAGAAACAGAAAAAAAATTTTACATGAACCCTTAAACAGTATTATAAAGGTTAAAGACATGATGATTCTGCCAAAGCATATAAATTTCAAGTTTTGAATAAACCATGCATGAAGATAAGTGGTTAAAATAGTATAACCTCAAGATATCTTCCCTTAAATACACTCCCAACTGAAGCTTTCTCAAGCTCATACTTGGTGTTTGTTTTAATGGTTTTGTTTGGTTTGGCTGTTTTTGTTTTGGTATTTTCCTTCCGCCCCCAGATGCAGCTATGGGTAATACAGTTTTGTACAGCAGGAATTCTACATTCCAGTCAGTCTGTCTGTCATCATGCTAAAAACTCTTTTAAAAGTGAAAAAGATAAAGCTCTTGTCCTATTGCAATCTGAGAAACTGAATTAGGTCATAGTTTTGTTAACAGGAAAGTATGAGGTAATATAAAACACAACCAAAACATAGCTACTTTTAAGCACTTGTGTCCAACAGCAAAGACATCAGCACTTTTAAATTTGCAGCAGTGTTTCTCCCAAAAGAGAACAGATGTCCATGGTCAGAGAAGCAAGTTCCATGAACACACTTGTCAAACTGATTCTGTTTTAAATTCACCTCAAAATGGAATGTTTCAAATCATGAAAGGGTCTAAACATAAACATTATTTAATGTTAGATACACACTAAGTCTTTATTAAGCATTACACTAAAACTACTTTGGTATAAAAATACTTTTATTTTAAAGCTATGAAAGTTATAAATATATGTAGTTAAACTTTCTACTCACAGAATGTTTGCTATTTTAACATTAGTGATTTGTTTCTCCTAACGAATCTGAATTTTATTCGAAAGGCTTACAAGACATTATTACTGTAATTTAAAAACCCATCATGACAGGGAGCTGTACTAATTGTGATGTTCTATCAGTATTCGTTTAACCTCTAGATTTTTAATGAAGGCAGCAAAACCAACTATTTTCTGATGATACAGAATTTCTTATTTCTTGAAGCGTTTCTGTGGTTGACCACTTCTTCATTAGTTACCTGCAGCATGGCACCTTCCTGCCAAAGAAAAAAAAAGTGTATCTGAAGATGTTTATCACATATGTCTAAACCAAATTACCAATAGGGGAACTTCAGCCATTTTAAAAAAAAAGTATAAGCAGTTCACTGGTGTGTCTAACACAAAAGGAACAGGACTTTTGTTAGCTGAGTCCACGTTCTTCAATGGGTAGCCTTTTAGAGGCAATGAACTTTGAAATTAAGGCATTTTTGGTTGCCTTTCTTTTTTGGATAGGTTTTGTTGATTTTTATTTAAAACCAAATCTAGTAGAGTATGCCACCCTTACTCTGAATAACTCATTCATTACTTGATAAATTTCCATCAATTTGAGATGCAAACATTCAATGCAGTGAGAGTAAGGCTGACTAAATTTGGCACTAAGGTTTGTTAGCTGCAAGAACTATAAAAAATGGTGGAAACCTCAACATTCTAGCCAAATTCCAATTTACATAAATACATTGTACACTTATGAAATACCACCTGCAGTTTCATTTGAAGGTTTTACTTGCCCTCCTAAAGAACTGCTTATGCAGCTGTTAAAAGAATGGACGACACATTCCTTCACAGAGGCAGATGTATTCTGTGGTGAAATTTTTCCTTACACGTAAACAGTCTACAGTTACTTGGGAACCTTCAGGATGAAATGTGTTATATAGAATAGATTACAGCAGACAAGACACATAACAACATAGTTCATTTTCAACAGCACAGAACTACCTTCGTTGCATTACCTTGCAACCACCATAATGCATAGACTCCCAAGAAAAAAGAAAATGTTGCAGGATGCAAAAATAAAGTTGTATGATTTAACTTGTGACCTACCATTTTAACTACCAACACCAGGGATGGAACCCTTGCAAAGCTTTACTAATGGACACTTGCAGGTCTCATTTGTTCAACTGTAGCAGTGTACAGTGGCAGCAGTCTATGCTTGTCCAGGGTTCATATCATAGCTAGATTCCAGTAGGAAAAAAATATGTTAAGTAGCTGAAATTAACATTTTTTTTGGTAAAATAATTTAATAATACAAGAAAACAGGATTTATAAGTTTCTTTTCAATTTGTAATTGTTAACTCAATTCATTGCTATATGTTAAACTACATAATGATAATCACTATACTGAAAGAATACTGTCATACATTATTAATTTCTCAGTTTTGAAACATTAAGAAAGGAAAAGTAAACAAGATCTTACCTAAAGAAGTTTAACTGAAGCTTAGAACTATTTTGCTCTACACCCTCAGCCTTCGTTGCCATCCTTATAAACAATCTACCGTAGTTAAAGCTTTGCAGAGATACAGCACAGCTTTTTAAGACTGGCTGAACTTTTAGTGACGTTTTCAAGAGTTCTCTTGTACTAGACCTGCGTCCCTGGAAGAGTACCTTGCTGGGGCTTTTTCCTTTCCTTGCCATTGAAGAAGCAGCATCTAAAAAATCTAAAAAGGTGTTTCTCCTTGCAGAGATACCCCTTAAGTTACCTAGATATTTTAAACCTGGTAATTTACAGACAACATACTTTTTCTCACCAGCATTAAATTTTACACGTACAACAATAGCTTTGTATTATTTGTGGGACCTTATACTACCCACTCCTTGCCTTATTTTACAGTATTAAAAAAAAAATCTAAAATTACACAATATTTCCTTTAGAATTATTTTATTAAAATCATAAATGTACAACAGCTTCTTAACTCTACACACGCACTTAAATTTTTAAAAGGAAAACGTTATGTCTTATTACACCATGATCCTGGCTAAAAGCTTTTCAAAACTTTGAGAAAAATCTTAAAAAAGGTTTCACATGTCACCTGAAACTTACAAATTTAACATTATCAAAGGAATGCTTCTACACTTACAAAGACCACTAGAAAGAAACAACAATTAAAAAGCTAAGAAACTGTCTCAAAGGCATTTTTACAATCCTTCCTCCACAGTAAGGTAATGTTATTAAATAATCCAAATCCATTCACAAAATGGCTCTCTGCATCTGCTCTGGTGTCTTCTGCCATATCACTGCATATTTATGCATGACTGAGATAAGTGTTTCCTTAACATTGTTATTTCGATAACCTGAAGCTGTTCTGTTACCTCTGGGCTCTCATCCTCTCCTATTTATACAGTGAAGCCTGTTTCAACAGAAGTAAAGAGTAAAAAAATAGGTTATGAAATTATTCATCTAACCATTTTTAAAAGGAAAGATAATATCCTAAAAAGTTTTTAACTCCTGCAGCTACTCTCAAGAATCACTGCAATTTCAACACTTAAAAACATACTTACCCATGGCATGCTTGAAGAAACTCAGTAACGGCTCCTCCCTCCATAGCCACCACTTCCTCCACTGCCCCCGGGACCATAGTTTCCTGCAGTTGCAGAACAAGAAACAGAATGGTCCCATCAGTACATTTTTTAACCTAGGAAAGGTTTTGACTGAAGCAATCAAAGCTTGACTAAATGAAGAGTAACATCTGCTTTACTTCCAGTGACAGCATTTGCAACACAGACTTGTAACATTTCACTGTCTTCCTCTAAAGAACCTCCAAAGACTGCCACAGGAAGCAACTATATGCTGAAATCTTAGAAGATTCAACAGTGCCACATGCAATTTGATGCACTGTGCTGTCTTGAGCCTGTGAGGGCTGAAATTGCTTGCAGGCTAAACCTTACAAGAAAGGGCTTCATGTTTCAGTTTCCATTTCACAAGCCTGATACTCCATATTAAGTAACTTATAGACAACAAAAAGCAGGACATCTCAAGAAAAAAAGACACAAGAGGAGGATAAAAAGAAATCACAGCAAATATGCTGGAAATTAAGCAACTAGACTCTCCACAAATAGTGTGAGCTGACAGCAAAGAACATGAAACAGAATCTTTAAACTCGAAATTCCACAACACTGTGGAAAAAGTTAGTATGCTTTAGGTTTCAAAATAGTAAAATTAATTTTCCTGAGACAAGCTTTACAATCTCAAGATGAGACACTGAAACAAACTTGCAGAAAGAACACAGGCACTGCAGTCCGTCTATTGCAGAAGTTATCCGACTTCTACATATCCGCCTTGGAATCACCCAGAATAACCTGGGTTGGAAGGGACCTCTCAAGGTAATCTCATTCCAACCCCTCCGCCATGGGAAGGGATATCTGTCACTGGACCAGGATGCTCAAAGTCCCACCTAACCTTGCCTTAAACACTGCAAGCAATGGGGCACACACACCACCTCTGAGCAACCTGTTCCAGTGCCTCATCACCCTCAGAGTAAATTTTCCTAGTATCTAAGCTCAGTCTACCATTTTTTAGTTCAACAGTTACCCCATGTCATCTCTTCTATTTCCCCTGAAGTCCTAGAAGTCCACCCAACTCCAGCTAAAAGGAAATACACAGGACATATACAATACCTCCACCATATGGTCCCCCCATGTTCCTGCTGCCACCAAAATTTCCACTCTTCATCGGACCATAATTTGAAGGTTGTTGGTTGTAGTTGCCAAAATCATTGTAGTTTCCGCTTCCATAATTGCCTGTATAATCAACACGAAAGTGAAGAAATACCTACATGAGCTAAAATGGATGCAACATTCAAAGACACTCCATTATAAAAATTCTAAATAAAGTACAAAATCACACATGTATTCCAGCAGTGCATTCACCAATGTTTTCCATCTATGTCATACTACTTGAAAAACAGCTTCCTTACACAACATTTCCAAACTACCCTCCCCCCCAGCCTCAAATGACTTGCAGTAATTTATAACTGAAATGCTTGAACACTAAGCCTAAACGTTACCTCCTCCATAGTTGTCATAACCACCTCCATAGCCCCCACCCTGGTTGCCATAACCAGGTCCTCCTCCACCATAGCCTCCTCTTCCTCCTCCATAACCAGGACTGCCACCAAAGTTGCCACCTGTGAGAACATAATCCTTTTAAATGAGCCTTTCAATATAAAATGCACTAAAATTATACACAAAGAATGTTTTACTGTTTGGAAGAACAAAGAGAAAGAAAAAGGTAGTTTTGTAAAGAAATTTCTATGGACAGTATTTTTTAAAGCACATACCAAGTCCCACCCTAACTGAACTATGACCAAACCCCAACAGTCAGACTGCCTGAAGACATCAACTGAAAGATTTAATTAAAATCTTCATTTTCCAGGAAATTTAAGACCCACTCTTATCCTAAAGAAAAGAATATTTGTCCAAGAAATAACCATACAATTTGCCATATGGAAATTTGACATAAGCCAACAACCATGTGCATTTTTTAAGCCAACAAAATGGCTCAGGTAATTCAGATAAATTTTATACATATGGATATAAATATGGAAGCGTTTCTTAATGAGAGAAAAATAAACCACCACCACAACAGCAAACTAACCTCCAGGTCCTCCGCCATATCCATTATATCCATCACCAAATCCACGGCCGCTTCCATATCCATCTATTGGGAGAAAAAAACCCAAAAGTTTTCAATTTACCTGTAGCAAGAGAGTCGAATTCTCAAACTCTTATGACCGTAAGAGCTAAATCTCAGAAATTATGAATTTCTGTACAATTAACATGTACAATTAACTTCAGAAAAATAAAGCAAAACACCCAGTCATTGCTCTACATTTTTCCTTTTCTTGCATTTGTACAGTACCCAGTTTTAAAATGTCAGGCAAGCACTGCAGAGAACCAGAGAGATCTCTGACCTTCTTAGCAAATAATTTA
This sequence comes from Vidua macroura, assembly GCF_024509145.1. Classification (NCBI taxonomy): domain Eukaryota; kingdom Metazoa; phylum Chordata; class Aves; order Passeriformes; family Viduidae; genus Vidua; species Vidua macroura. The sequence goes on from NC_071571.1 coordinate 33,190,887, forward strand.
GATTACTTTTGGCTTTCAATAAAAGCTAAAAAAAAAACCCCAACCAAAAAAATACAAACAAAACAAAACAGAAAAACCAAAACACAACTTCACTTACAGGTTCCTTTTCCCAAAAATTCTCTCAACTGCTACAGGTGCATTTAAGTTAAACAGTGCCACAGCATACAAAGTTATCCAGAACTAGAAATACATTAATAAGGTAAAAAATGTAAATGCTACAAACATGCCTGTCTTACCGGCTCCCCCTCTGAAATTGCTGCCAGGTCCTGGACCGAAGTTGCCACCACCTCCACGAGCATCACCAAAACCAAAGTTCCCTGTATCAGTTTAACGTTTATAAGCAGTGAGATTGTGGAAAGTAAAAACAAGAATCAACCACAAACTATTAACCATTACTTATACATACCTCCTCTCCCACTCCTAGAATTTTGAACCTCCTGCATTTCCTGTCTAGAGAGAGCTTTCCTTACTTCTGCGTTATGTCCATTGATGGTGTGGTACTTCTGCACTGTAACCGTATCAAATAACAGGCTATCAGCATTTAACTGGCAACAAGTCAGAATATCAGACTTCCAATCCAAACACATTTGGAATCATATGAAACAACACAAAATACCATACAATTTTTTTAACAAGGATGATAACCCTTACTTAAAATACATGTTCCCACACAATTCAGCAACCTGTGATGTAGCAAATAATACAGGCGTGTAACTAATCCCATTATGTCTAAGTTTAGCCTTACACCAAGGCTGTAAGAATTAATACTATCCAAAGAAAGAGTGGAATTACTTACATACAATTTTATCCACAGGATCATGGTCATCAAATGTAACAAATCCAAACCCTCTCTTTTTACCAGACTGTCTGTCAGTAATAATTTCAATAGTGTCGATTTTTCCATACTCTTCAAAGTAGTCACGAAGGTGGTGCTCTTCAGTGTCCTCTTTAATACCACCAACAAATAGTTTTTTCACAGTAACATGAGCACCAGGTTTTCCAGATTCCTGTTAAAAGAACTTTCTAAATTAGCACCAAAAAAACCAATTTCATAAAGCACTATTTTACCTGGATTTTAGGAATAGAATTCAGATAAACTACGACTTTTCAAGCACTTTTATGAGTGCTTGCAAGCTAATTTAGGGGGCTTTCTGAGAGGAAAGTAACACAGGGTTACGTGGAGGTCTCTCCTCCCCCTTTTTAAGCTTTAAAAGCACTGAAGAACTATACACATCAACTGTTTTAAAGACCTTCAAGTATTTAATAAGTTAGAGCATGACTTTTGTAATTGTTTAAACAGAGATTCATCAGCTTTTTCTGCCCAATTCCCCAACACCAGTGAACCCACATTCCATTTTTATCAAGGTCCTTCAACCTCAGCAAATTCACAACTATACGTTTTAACCTCATTTATAGTATGTACACATGCTGCTGTAATTACCTTTTTCCAAAGCTTCTGCAGAGAATGTAAAGAAAATTGGGATAGATAACAGAGGTACCACTGATTACAATTTCCATTTCCCCATACTTTTGGGACAGCTCATCAGTCCAAATGTATTAAACACCTCAGTCCAACCTCAATCTGGTAAATCCTCCCAGAGCTTCTGTGTGGTGAACAGAACTTGCCTTATAATCCTCTCTTGCTCTAGTACCTCTGCCACAGTAACCTGGCTTACATGTTCACCTCACTCCTGTACACACACCCCTAATTTGTACCCTGAAGTGGAAATCAAGTATGTCTGTGGCTAAAACCAGCACAAGCCCACAGATGATTCTGTACATGAGCACTGGAAAAATTTCCCTGCTACATTCTCCGGTTTTATGTACCTTTTAGAAATACCCTAGAAAGATCTTGGAATAGTCAGAAAGACTGATGGGAGTTTATTAATTTGAGGCTTCTGGAACAGGAACTATTCCAGAGAAGAGTTACTTTGGAATTTGGATAACTAGATATTTAACATAACGTGTTTGCTACAACAGTTTTCAGACCCCAGATGTGTTCCTTGCAGATAGGACTCTACAACCAGAAAAAATAATACTTCACTGTAATAATACACATTTATATAAGAGACCAAAAGTGTGGGAAATAGTGCCCCAACTATGGGCTTTCAACCAGGTAATTTAAACCCAGGCAATTTCAAACAAGAACAAAGCCTAACAGTCTGACCAAAACAGCTATTTTTCAAAGCATGAGAAGCATCTGCTTTCAAAGCCATACTTACCTCTCTAGCCACAGCTCTCTTAGGCTCAACCACCCTTCCATCAATCGTGTGAGGTCTTGCAGCCATAGCTGCATCAACTTCAGCCATGGAAGAGAATGTTACAAAACCAAACCCCCTTGATCTTTTGCTTGCAGGATCCCTCATTACCTAAAATCAATAAAGACATTTAAACTATTTATACCTGTCTCATGTTAAGCTTTTTGCTAACAATATTAAGTGTGTAAGCTTAATTTACTTTTTCTTTGGTTTGATTTCAAAACACAATTATAGTAAAGTAGCAGACTCTGTTGATTTAATGAGTGACACTGCTTGGGATCAAATAAATTCAAACCACTGTTGTCCTCCAAGACTCAAGTTAACTCAGAAATGCTGCTAGATCAGTGAGGTGCATTTATATGTATGTTCGTTTTTGCAAAAAAAAAAAAAAATCACACAATTTCTTTTAAGCTTCATGAAGACCACAGACTTTAAACCTGTGTTATTATTTACTACTCCCAAGAGTAGTACTTCTACCAGAGACACCATCCCTGTCGGTATTTAGAAGATACACAAATGCGGTGCTTACGGACATGGTTTAGTGATAAACTTGTTAGTGCTTGGTTAAACAGTCAATGGACCTAAATGGTTTCTTTCAACCCTAATAACTCTATCAAAACATCACACAGAAGGACATTCTTTTCCAGCTTTACTGAGGCTCCTTACTATGATACCGGCTTTTTGCCAAATGTTACCAACCACACAGATGTAATAGTGCTCTCTGTAAGCACTCCCTAATGCACTTCAGACAATGATACTGAAGTTGAACTGCTGAAATCAGTGGTTAGATCATCTGGGAGAATTTGACAAAAAACAGACTGTGAATGTTCCCCAACTCTATTTTACAAGAGTAAAATTTATGCATTGCTACAATGAACTGAACTGTTTATAAACTGTGTACCATTAAAAGCTAATATTCCATCTTCTCTAAGCTATCTAGAAATTCAAACATTTAAAATGCCTACACAGCCCATGCCATTACTACGTATTGGTATGCTAAACTTACCACACAGTCTGTAAGCTTTCCCCATTGCTCATAGTAACTCCTCAAGCTTTCTTCTGTGGTTTCAAAGCTTAAGCCGCCAATAAACAGTTTGCGGAACTGCTCCTTTTCCCTCTGCCACAGGAAAAAAAAAAAGATTATATGAATATAATTTGAAACACCTCTTCTGCATTAGCAAATCAGACACTAACCAAGATTTTCTTAAGTGTCAAAGACTTTCAGTAAGACTTATTCTCAAAATGAGACCTGGCTCTTCTAAAGGTTCTACCCCTATTAAAGAAATTAAGCAATTTATGCAATTCTACAGATCCACTTTTACAATACATATTTTTTTTAGTCCTTACTCCTGTGTCTCCCTCTAGATATCCAGAACAAGGGACCACACTTGAAGACTTTCAAAATATTCCTCTGTAAGACCCATACGAGATGCTTTTTAAAGAAAATGAGAACTTTGGGATTTGTTTTTATTACAGAAAATATGAATTAATTTATACTGTCTGATTCTATCCCGGGTAACATTCATTTCTGAAAACCATTCTGGCTTAAATTGTTTTACATTAATACTACTATACTATTCATCCAAGGCATTGTAAGTAAAAATCAACTAAAGACATCTAAGTATGTACTATAACAGGTTAACAATTCATGTTTTCTCCATAATTACTAAAACAAATGAAACTCGAGCATCTGTAAAATTAATCTGGGATCCCACACCACTGGAATTATCAACAAACCCTCACCAGGAGCATCATTAAAATAATTCCCTTCAAAGTAGCAATGTGAATAACGGATATTCATATCCACTAGTATCATACTTTCAGTAACACTTTAATTTCTTGCAGAGAAATGATCACTGCACCTGTTAAGCAGAGAGCTTTTATGCAATGACAAGAGCATCATGAAAAACCCCACACAAACAGGACCAGTAATAAGGTACTGCATTTACTTTTTTGTATTTACTGGTAAACTAAAGCAGAAAGGAGAACCTTCCGACTTCTACCGGTTCAAAGCACTTTTATGGAAACGTTTTGTACAAAGCAGGCCTTTTAATTGCCAGTTTTTACATTAAAAAGTATCACTAGCTCATACATGTGAAAATTTCATGCCAAACACTTAATGCACTAACATGTAGTCCCCTTCCATACATTTATTATTTTGGAATGTTGTTTTGAAGAGAACTGTTCTGCTAGGGACAAGAGAACTCAAACCAAATCACTTCAGCTTTATACTGTTAACTAACTTTAATAATCAAGAAAATCTGCTTGGGTGTTTGGTTGTGGGCTTTCTTCAGTGCGGCAGTTGTTTTTTATACAACTCAAACATTGCAGCAGGAGGTGTAATTGACAAACAGAACATGATTAACTGTGCAATGGGGATTAAGATAAATTTAAAAAGGAAACTAGAAAAACACTGAGACTAAGAAAACAAGCAAAATACTTCAGTGCACACATGCTTTTACAAGTATTAAGTCAATTTGCATGCAGACCTACATATTTTCTGAGGTTGTCCAAGGCAGGCCTGGATCAAGATGCATGTAACAGAACACAATTTCTGTAGGCAGTGACAACCCAGGTTTTTTTTCAAAACACACATCTGTATTAGCAGCCTCCATACTGCAGTCTGACAAGGAAATCAACTTTCTCCCTTCCTTCTTCCAAATACATACTCTATTTAAGACTGACCAGTTCAAATTTCTCTTGAAAAAATATCTGCTTGTTGATCTAGTTACTTTTTTTCTAGGAACACAAAGAAAGCTAGTACTGTCTCCTCCTAACACAAAAGGACAGGCAAAATAAGACACATGTTCACAAGCAGCAGACACATGTTTTAACTAACTTCTTTTCACCTCATCGCATAAAATGAACGAACAAAAGAACACCGCACACCAGACCAGTATAAAAAAAATCATATTCATCATATGTCATACTATTATTTATTAATTTTGAGTAGGAGGGCAAAGAAAAAATTTTAATCAACAATACTGCAAAAATACAAATCCTCCATTCAGTTCTGCTGCTTGAGAATTAGCGACCACTTGCTTACAGTTTCATAGATCTACAAAAAAAACCTTTTTTCTATATAATCTATTACCATGCACTTAATAAAGGACATTATTATAAAAATATGAGAATTAAGAAAGTTTAGTAGGCAGGTAGGATATTTCCAATGTTTACCCCTGAAAACAGCTATAAACCTGTAAATGGAACTCAAGGAAAGATTCAATCAATCAGCTGTAGCAATTATAAAAATATACTACATACAACCAGCAGACATTACACAGAATAATAATGCATTTTACAGATGCAGAGTCATGATCTACCTAGAACATCTAAGCACCACACGTCAGAAAAGAGCAATAACGAAATTCATTACCAGTTCTTTAATGAAAACCACTGTGCAAAAACAGCACACACATGCTGCTCCACTAACACGAAATCTCTAGATGCGGAGAAACTATTTGTCTTAAATGAGGCAGTTTCAAGAAGCTCTGGTTAGCCTAACACTAACTTTCTACCAAAGTTCAGAGAGTTCTGCACGTCTAAAGTTTGTGCTGAAAGTATATAATGTACAACAATAACTATCATCACGCCAGTACCTCTCAAAATCCTAAGAAAAATACTGTTTTGGTAAAGACAGAGACACCTCATATCTAGGAAAGGCCACAATATAAAAGCTGGAGGTAACACACCTCTTTCAAGATTTCCACAGTATGCCCCGTGGCAGGAACCAAGCGCCAGAGAAAATTCTTACCTCCGTAGGATCTTCATGTGTGTGTATTTTAAGCTTTACTCCACAGGCTTAAAGCAACTTGAAAGCACTGGAAAACGCATAGCCTTTACTGAGAAATTAATCACCAGAGCAAGGAAAGGTGTTTCACATAGCTGTAACGTGCGCACACACAATCCACATTGACAGCGGAATTAAGAATTCAGGTAACAAAAATGTTTACCGGAGACAGGCGAGGGGGAATCCCTGAACTCCAGAGCCCTGCAGTCCCTCAGCGGCTGCTCGCCCGCCGCCTGCGGCGGCCGGGACGCAGCGGCCGCGCCGGCTCCGCCATGTGGCGGCAGCGGGAACACCGCGGCCCCGAGCCGGGCGGGGAAAATGGCGCCCGGGAGCAGCCGCCGCCTCCAGGGACAGCGCTGCAAATTGCTTCTAGTGTACAGCTACACACAAGGTACTACGGCGTCTCCGGCGCTCTTTCTCGCCCCCGTGCATACCAAACGACTACAGCTGGCCCCCGCCTTGCCCGTTCTGCCGGAGGGATCCCCACTGCCCCTCGCAGACGCGAGTCTCGGTCAGGCCGCCATTTTACCCCTCCCCCTCGCCACCGCCATTACCCGCAGCGCCGCCTCGGCCGCTCCGCGCCTCGCGAGGCCAAGACGGCCCCCCAGCCCGCAGAGCTCTGACTCCCCCCGCTCATCCGACACCTCAGCAGCAGCGCAGCTAACAGCCATGGCCAAGGGCTCAAGAACGCGCTGTCCGCCATGCGCGGTAACCGCGGCTCCCGCCGCCTCGCCCGGCTGCGCGCCAGCCCCCAGTCACCACTTCCAGAACCTTCCTCTGCGCAAAGACATCCAGCATCCGCCCCGCGTTGCGACCCGGCAGGAGGGCCTGGACTTGCGCGGACGACCCAAGCTTGCTTGTAATTCTCAGCCGCGAAAAAATTCACTCTGTCTGCACAAGCAAACCGTCTCCCTTCTTAATGCAAGCTCTAAATCCTCCCATTCCACGTACCATGTTCTTCATGGTTTATGTATTCCCGCTCGAGAGTACCGTACAACCGGTCGGTAATGGCTGCCTAAGCTGTTACGTAATTTGAAATTCAGCTCCGCGTAGTGTTAGCGCCCTCCTACTCCGGCTTGCTTCCGAGGTTTAATTAATTTTAAAAAAAGGCAAAAAAAAAAAAAAAAAAAAAAAAGCGCCAGGATCAGGAGCTTATATATCTCCAAAGGGGCTGCAATTCTGAATAACGCCCCTACGTGTTTTTATCGTGTAATGAAAAGTCATCGACTCCGTTAGTAATGGCCGTCTCCGAAATGAGCCGAAGGAGCTGTCGTCGTCGAGCTTATCCGCTTCGACAGCCGCCGGAAAAAGCCGAACTAGGAATGGAAGCCCATTCGACTCGCTTCGGTAATTTCCGGAATCTGCCGCAGCACACGAAAATGGCGCTCGGCGCCAGCTCGGCAATTTCCGGACAGAAAGACGCAGCAAGTCATCGACTACTTCAGCCAGCTCGGCAGTTTCCGACAATCGACAGGCTCGCGAGACGTGCCCGAGCGCAACCGAAGCGGCCTCGTACGCTGCTGGAACCGTGTCACTTGTTTTTGTGTTTTTTCCGGAAACTGACAAAAGACCCCGAAGGCTCAAACCTCGGCGTTAGTATTAGTCAGGGGCGGCCGCGCATCGCTCCCCGAAACCTCGCCCTGGCCCTCTTCCCCCTCCACCCAGGAGGCAGGAGGAAGTGAGAACTACACAGATTTTGGCACCAAGTGCGGCATACCGCGGGGCCCCGGCGGAGGGAGGCGGACTTCGCCGCAGCCTGCTCCGCTCTATCCCGCACCGTCGGCATCGGGCGTGCTGCCCGCTCCGCCGCTCTGTTCTCCTTCCCTCCTTCATCCCCTCGCTTTTTCCCTCTCCGGCGGCCCTACACGCACCGCGACAAAGGGTGAGTGCTGCCGCCCCGCGCGCCAAAGAAATGGCGCTGGAGCAGCTCCTTTCTTCCCGCCCCCTCTGCTCCCCCTCCCTTTCAGCTTCACCGCGGGTCCACCCGCAGATCTCCCGGCCGCAGCGAAGCCTCCCCAGCCGACTCTCCCGACCCCTTTTCCCACTTATGAATGAGTTCTCGGGCCCCAGAGCCCCGCTGCTTTCCGAGCCCACTTCCCTCCCCCCGCCCCATGCTCACGCCCAGGCCTCCCCGCCGCAACGCGGGAAATGGCCGCGCTCCAAAGGGAGCCCCTCCAAATGAGCTTCAAACCCACGCCAGCGTTCCTGGCCTGCCCTCCCCACGCCCGGGGCCCTCCCGGCCGCACCGATCGAGGGCCTCGCTCCGCGGCGGCGGGCAGCATCGGCCCGGCGCGCATTCGCAACGGCGGCCATGATGGCGGCCGTGGCTGCCGGGGTCCGCCAACCCTGTCCGCTCCCCCAGGCTTACCCAGTCGCTTTCCCTGTCGCCGCGAGGCATCTTCCTTCTTTTGGACGCCTGGCGCGGTCCTGCGCTCGCCCCGCGTTGGAGAGACGTCTTGGCCCCCCTCCTGTGCCGGCGGCGACGACGGTCGGAGGTTGTAGCGGCTCGCGCGTAGGCGGCGGCGGCGTCGTGCGCTCTGCCCCGTCACAGCCGCCGGCGCGCAGTGCTCGCCCAGCCCAGCCCAGCCCCGCCAGCCACCGCCGCGCCGTTCCCCGCCCTCCGCCTCCCGCCCTCCCTCTCTCTCTCCCTCCCTGCCCCCACCCCCCGCCTCAGCCCCCCGCGGATGTCGCTGTTGCTGCTGCCGCCGCCGCTCAGTGCGCGCAGGGCGGGAGCCAGGAGGAGACGGGAGACCCAAGCGGCTGGGCACCATTGAAGTCTGTATCCTTCTCTCTCTCTCTCTCTTTTCTCTCGCTGCAGCCGCCGCCTTTCACCCCGTTCACCCTCGAGTCCCCTTCCCTGACTCCCCTTTTCTCTGCGGGCCGCTGCGGGGAGATGCGGAGCGCAACCCGCCCGCTCCCCCCACCGCCGCTTCTTCCCCACCCCCGCTTCCTTGGCGGTGGGGGGTGGCGGGCGGAGCGGAGCTGTCGGGGAATCGGGGCTTCGGCACCCGCTCGGGGAGGGAGGGAGGCCGGACCCCGGACCCGCGGGCGCTGTCGCCCCGGGGAAGGAGAGCAGTGCCGGGGGCGGGGGCAGCGGCAGACAAAGCCGGCCCGCCAGCGGTCCCTGCGTGTGCTCGGCCCGGGGAAAACGTGAAGGGGCGGGGGGAAGATGGCGTGGAAGGGGCCCTGTCAGCGGCGGCGGAAGCGGCCCGGGGCCTGCGTCCCCGTTACCTCTCCCGGGGCAGCCCCGCCGGCCTCATGTGCGCCCGCCGCAGGCCCGAGGCGCGGCTCCCCCAGCAGGCCTCCGCAGGGCTGCCTCTGTTTTGGGGGGGGGAGGGATTGTTATTGGGTTTTGGGGATTTTTTTTTTTACCCCTTTTTACTACCTCTCCGGGGAACACAAGGCAAGACCTTCGGCACTGGCGCTCTGGCCCCGGCCCTTTTCCCACCTCGCCTACCCCACCGCCCATGGGGCTGCCAAAATCCACCTCCCGTGTCAGGGGAGGATTGGGCGGGATTGCTGAGTCCGGGAGGCTTTCTGGCCTTAAAGGACTTTTCTGCTTTACCCAGGCATATGGGGAATTCTAGCATTTCTATAGCTCGCTGCGGGGCGGTGACAATACATGCCTATGGAGCTGGTCGGTATGAGAAATGACATGGAAAAGGGGATGGATTGTGTTCAACGTAATTTGCATAGGTTAAATATGTGGTATGTACATCTTAGCTGAGTTAATATTGTTCTAGGACCTTAGCTCTTGCCAACTTGAGAATCAGAAGGCAACATTATAGTTGCATTAAGATAAATATTTGCTGTTTATAAGAATTTGCTGTAAGAATAATGGGCGATTTCATTGCACCACAAATATATATCTGTTCCCCATCAGATAATTACAGTTAATATACCTTAGGTATAGCTTCAATTGCTAGAATCTGAACTCTTGTTCTCTTTGGTTTAAGGAAATGAGCATCCCTGATGGTCCTCCCCCTTTTCCCTAGAAACATGTCTTTGCTTTTGAAGGCCTTGGGAAAAATCTTTTTTCAACCCTATATACCACCTTGTCAGTATCATTTATCCTGGCTAGCTTAATGGTGCATTACTGGGTTATGCCGGACAAAGTAGTAACCTACTTTTTGTTCTGGATTTTAATCCGTGTAAGAAATGTTGTATGCAGTGAATACATGGGGGTTGGAACAAGGACCATGCTTGTCTTGGGATGCCTTTCTTTGAGTAATGCAAACTTCCTTTTAATTGTCATGCATTTTTCTAGTAAAAGCTCTGCAAGTCTGCAATAAAAATGGCCTCCAATAAAACTACATTGGTAAGTTCATGCACACCTAAAGTATATAAGGATTTAATCGACATATTTTTCTTCAAACTTATAACTTGGCATCTCCATTTAAAAGATACATCCACATCTCCCCTCCCCAGCATTATTCTGACCAAAATTTCAGATCCAGAAAGTAAGGCTACTAGAAAGGACATTGTCTTTGGTTGTAATAAATCTGCCATTTCTAAAGAGAAATTTGTTGGGAAAAAACTGTGAAAGGACTCTGCACTATTTCATCTATTCTACAATAGAAAACACTGAGGATTTTTTTTAGCCTCCTTTCAGCATACCATGTAATTCATCATACATGTAAAAAATAAAGTCCAAATCATGTATTCATTTAATTTCTCCCGCTGTATTTGGAGAAAAATATTTGCCTGACAAAAGGCAGTCTTTACAGATGAAAAGTAACATTATTGAGAAATGATGTGGCATAATTAAGATGCCTTTTGAAATGCTTTTTAACAAATAACAGTTTCTTTGAATTTCATAGGAGCAGAGATTATCAGATGTCAACCCCTCCTGGACCATTTTAATGATGCATTCATGGATCTCAAGTCCTCTAAAGCTTTGCTTGACATTAAAATATGGACTCCTAATGGCAGTTGGTTGCTGGTTATAGTTCAACTAATACTGATACATAGTTTCATGAAAGACAGACCTGTAGAAGTATAATGTGAGATGTATCTGAGGTTGAGATGGGAAAGTAAGCAAAAATACATGTGCACGATTCAAAACTCCAACAGCAGAACAGCTGGTTTATAATACACTCAAAAGGCCTGCTCTTAAATTTACAGAAATGTTTACTCAGTTCAAAATATATTCAAAACTTGTATTAACTCCTGGCTTAGAAGTGCAATGGAGTGCTTCCTCTGTGTTGTACTGGTTTAAAATATTTCACCGAGGTGAATGTCTAAACTTTCTGTTAGTAATTGATTGTCCACTTATCCCTAATTTGAAGAAGAGAAGAAGTTAGCTAGCCTGGGGAGGGGTGCTTTGGAGAGAGGAAATCTTTTGAATGCAGTATTTTTAATCTTTTGATGTTATTGAGAATTTTGCTGTACAGGTCAGGAAAATCAGTTATGGTTCCCATGGGAACCATAACTAACTCTGCTTCGTTATATATTTGCATGCAAAACCTAAATATGTTAAGGGGTAGGGTAGCTCTAGAGCTGTAATTCCAATTTTCTTACATCTTGTATGTTAAAATTTTACACCACAGTGTCACATCAGTGTTTTAACCTTGCCCCTCAACGAAAGAGTGATTTTCTATAGATCTACATCTGTGTAGTCATATGACTTCTGAATGCAGAAAGAGAAACGAGCTCTACATGAGCCTTCAATGGTCAAATGTCCAATTTACAGTTTACAACATGCAGCCCTAGAGAGCAGAGCTTCAGGGGGTCAAGTGGACATTTAGTATGCTTTAAGTTCAGACAGGTATCACAATTCACTTGTGGGCTGAGATTTGCATGGGCTTGTATAATCCCAGAATGTACAGGTTTTTAACATGTTCAGTATTTCTGCAGGCTCTGCAATCAAGTGCTATTTTAATAGGCTCAAGAGTTTGAAGAGCAGTGCTGATGCACAAGACCTAATAAATCTCTAACATTTAAAACAGAAGCAGCATACTCTTTATTTTGCTATTTCTTACTGCACTTCAAGAAAAAAATACAGACCCCCATGATACTCATTTTCCTCTCTGGAAGATACTTAAGATACTTAAGTTTTAGAAAGTAAAAAAAAAAAAATTGTTGCTTTGATACAGAAATCCAAAACATTGATCTTTAAGTGACAAGAATTAGTGAAGCCGAAAAGAGTACCAGAAAACAGTCTTCCATTGAATCAAAGAATTTTAGTCCAACGGAGAATACAGATGGAGATGTTCCCCACTTGTAGCCTGCTTGCCTCATCACCAGTAATTATAATGTTATTACTATGGTATAGTGAGTCTGTCTTTTTCTGTGTTGTCGTTTTTCCCTCTGCTACTTTTACTGTTTATTTTCCTCATATCTACCCCTTTCTATTTCACACTTCCATTTTTCTGAAAGAAGCTGCCCCCATAGAAGCCTTGGACATCTTCATGTTGTATTTCCCTTCAATATCAGTCTTGCATTCTTTTTCCTATGGAGGCAGAAAAAGCCAATATGCTTAAGTTAACGCTTTTCAAACATGAATGCTGTGGTCAAAATATACCTGGGATATGCAGGCACTTAAAATCTAATTGGAAATACATGCTCTGTTCTCTCTTCTATGCTCTCAAATCAAAATGATGGCCATGTGAGATATATACAGAAACTTGCTATTTAAATGAGAAACTAGACACTTTTTATCATATGTGTTGTTTGAACCTTCAATTTATGGGTTGCTAACCATAAAGAGTAAAGTATTTTGGGGAGGGAGGAAAAAATTAATTATGCAAAATAAGGGGTACAAAGACAGGGCTTTGGCAAGAGAATCATCTTCCAGTCTTCACTAAAAGAAGACAGTTTTTGTTCTAACATACTTTTTTTTTTACCTTTCACCACATCAAGACAAAATTCTACTAAGCCTGAAAGTTTGAAAATTTCAAAATTGCAGCGTTGTCAAACTAACCCACATTAGAGAGGACTAGAGAATGGCTATCAAGCAAATAGAGGTGCTTTGTGGTATATGCTTGTCTGTGCTCTGTTGTAGAGGAAGCACTTTAGTGAGGAATTAGTTCTGTCCACTTTGATTTAGGGTGCTGCATAACTATGTTTTTGGAGCTTAATACTTAGTTTATGGCTGCCACTTGACAATTTCTTTATGAGATGCAGTCCAAAATGGCAAGCAAACTGCTTTTGCTCTGCTAGTCCTCCAGAACGATGATACAGCATGATAGGTTAAGATTACAAACAAGGAAATTCTGAAATGTGTCCTTCTACTGCTATTTAATTGTGCCTTATTAAACTGGGAATGCCTTGAGGATGATGTGGATGTAATATTTGTTTTAAGAACTTAAAGAATATTACCTGAACTATCAAATTTAAAAAGTTTCGTAAGTTAGCAAAATACCATTTATGTGTTAAGTGCTGTACTTAAGTGTAGCAGTCTTAAATTTATGCACCTTTGTGACATCTCTTTGTAAGTTACATGGGTGCATGGCTAAGAATGAGAAGGGACTGCAGTAATGGAATGCTCCTAGCATGTGTCCTGTTCAATAGTTGCGGGTTATTATTGAGTATTTTGCTTATTGTAGCAATACATCATAAACTTTACTGCCATCAGTTTCTCCTTGTTTGTTTTTCTTTTTTTTTTTTTTTTTTTTTTTTTTTTTTTGGGAAAGGTAGAAACCACCTTTTTTCAGTACCATCCCTTTTCTATTTTATGCATTTTCACAGTTTCCTTATTACTTCTCTTTACTTCTGCCTTGCCCTCTGCCTTTTCACAGGCATAGAGTTAACTTTTAGAAGCTTCCTGATGTTTTGAGCATGTAGCACTGAGAATTAAATTTTTAAGGGGAGTATAGTCACTGAGTATGTGGACAAAAAAATTTTCACCTTTTTAAAAGCTGGTGGTGTTGGGTATCTCATTAAGCAACTGAAAAAAACCCAAAAGATTAACATGTCTTGCTCAGGTTACCTGACCACATGCACTAACATGAAAGGAGTCTGAGCTTCTGGCTTTAGTGTTAATAAGCCACTGAAGTAACTGTGTAAAGCAAAGGAAAAAAAGAAAAATGTCATTCTGAATTTCTTTTGTAGCACAAAATGGGAAAGAAACAGAATGGCAAAGGTAAAAAAGTTGAAGAGGCAGAGCCTGAAGAATTTGTTGTGGAGAAAGTCCTGGACAGACGTGTTGTAAATGGAAAGGTGGAATACTACTTGAAGTGGAAAGGATTTACAGAGTAAGGCATTCCTTTTTTTTTCTTTTTCTGATAGAATAATAAACACCATTGATTTGAAACTGTCTAAAGAGGAGCTTGGATGATGGGCATCCACTTTAAAGAACCTTTAGGGAAGGATATCCCTAAATGCATAGTCAAGTGGGACAGTCAAGTATGAAAATAAAATAGAAGATAATGTAGTTCATTGTTTACACTATATAAAATATTTGAGGACATTTACCAAGTTCTTACTGATTGTTCTTTTACCACTCTGATAGAGCTTGTGTCCATAGCTATCAAGGTAAGATAGACTGACAGTTATCATATATGAAGCAGAATGAATGGTACTTCTGAGTTACAAATCATGCAGGATTGTAAACTGCAGGCAGATCTGAAGCAGATAGTTTGCTTATTAATAATTTTAGTGAACTGTTCTCAACTGAATTTGCCTCTGGAATGGTTGCCTTCATTAGGCATACTTGAAAGGAATTTTTGAGTGTCTTTCCCAGGACTTACATATGTATGTGAAAACTTTGCGGTAGACTTAAGAAGCTGGTTGTTTAAGAAGGAATGTAGTTGTGCCTCCTTCCAGTGATGCTCTGTGGCAGCTTGCTTTACCAGCTGAAAGAAGAATTTGTGCATAAATGATTATGTATGCTGTGATATTATATCTTGCATACCTCCCAAAGTGAGTGCAATGCAACATTGTGCGCTCTGGCATCCTGAAATGTGTGTAGTGATGTGTGCATAAATGTAAAGCATAATGTGTTTAGTATTTGAGGGTCTGATTTGAACTTGGAATAATATGTTACTGTAATGGAAAATAATTTGTAGGTATCCTGCTGGTGCGGTAGTGCTGTGCCAGTATTTGCACGTGGGATGCATAGTGGTTGCGGGGAGCGTTCTTAAAATTTTAGTTAGCAAAATGCATACTCACTGAAACATATGCAGTGCCCAGCTCTGCCCACCTTTGTTCCCTCCTGCAGTCAACTGAAGGAAGCAGATAGTTCTAGGTATAGTTGTGTTCAGTGCTCAGAGACAACTTTAGAGTGTTCCTCATGTCTGAAAGCTTACATATATATATGTATATGTCTGTATTTATACTTAGGCTGTTTGTAATGACTGCTGTGTACACTCTGTTGTCTGTTAGTCTTAGTACTCATATTGTTTATTTTCATGGACAGTCTTTAGAGGAGCCCGGGAAGTGAGTCAGTTTAAATGGACAGTTAAGTTTTGGTAGGGTGCAGATTGCTCATACCCCACTGAGAACACAGGTTAATAGAGCTGCTTTTTGTGTTACCTTCAGGTTAAGAACGTTGTTTTTCAATGCTAGTGGAGCATCCTTTCAGTCATCAAATGCAGTACATGGAGGCTACTAAAGGTGGCAAGATAAATGTCCTTAGGGTTTTACAGACCTACCTTATATAGTGAGACAAAAATTAAGTTGCTTCTTGTAAGGGGAGCCATGGGGCTAGTTTTACATTTTTCTTCTTTAACTAGTTTTACATGTGTGTATGTTTCAGTGCTGACAACACTTGGGAACCTGAAGAGAACTTAGATTGTCCAGAGCTAATTGAAGCTTTTCTGAACTCTCAGAAAGCTGGTAAAGAAAAAACAGATGGTGCCAAAAGAAAATCTTTGTCAGATAGCGAATCTGATGATAGTAAATCAAAGAAAAAACGTGATTCTGTAAGTATATGTTCATGTGTTAAGCTTTTGTTTCCTCCATTTCTCCCCTACGTCTCCATCCCCGAAAAATCATATTGTGGCTTTGAGAATGAGACTGAACACTCATTTAAAACTGTAAAAATTTCATAGCATCTGGGTCTGTGGTTTGAAAAGGGTATATATTCATTATGGTTAATGAGACTGTCCAAATGGTTAGTAAAGGATGATTGACATGGATGATTAAAAGTTCTTACATTGTCCCATAACATTTACTGAATAATTGAAATTAAGACTGGTTAAGAGTTAATAATTAATGGTATTAAGTGATAGGTTTATATTAGAGCAAAAGGTCCATGAATGGAGCAAAGATGAAGTTCTGGTTTGCTGCTATATTTAATATATGATTTTGAATGGGTGAGTGGCAAGATGGCCAAACGTGAAAACCAATCAGTTACTTAGATTAGGAGCAGACATAATGGTGGAAAAGGAGTAGAAGGGGTGAGTGAAAAAAGCTTACCTTTCCTGAGAAGTCTGGATTTCTCCTTCAGTTTAAGTGAGTTGGCAACTTGACACATTCAGTGCTGATAACTACAGAATAATGCACACGTAGTAATGTGTTCAACAGTTCACATTTTCTTCCATAAACTTTTGAACTAGTGGTTTGAAAGCTGACACTGCCAATCATTTTCATGTACTGAAGACAGCAGGCAGTTGGACATGTGGTTACTGTCAGAAAGGTTGGAAGGCATCAGAAAGAATAGTTCATGAATAATACAAAGAGTATTTTGCTTTCTGTATAGAGTCAGTTGTTTGGCATCATCTGGTACAATAGTGGCCACTGTCTCTAAAAGGATATTGTGAACCTATACAGGAGCTAATACAGGAAATAGTTGTGATATTTTTTGTCACCAATGTGATGTCAGTGAGCCAAGAAGAGTTGAGGTGTTCCCCAAGGGTGCAGTTTCATTGTTGGTTTAGCCAACCCAAGCCTGTTGTTTTGCTGAAAAGGATGTGTTTTTTCTACTTCCAGGTATGCATTTTTACTGTGCTGTTTTTATTTTTACTGACCATGCTTGTTTGTTTATCTACTGAAATTACTTTAGACCATTTGTTTCATCTGTTATATTTTCAGAAATAAATGCTGGAAACATGGATATAAAATCCTTTATTATTACTCTACCTCTAAGTTACTTGGCCTGAATATTGGTCATGAAAAAATACTGTGTAATTATAGATTTGATGGGTTTTTAAGGCTGTACTTTTTCATTCTGATACACAAACATACACATGTTTGTGTATGAATGAAAAATACACAAAAATTTGTGTATCTAGTACTAAAATAGAATTTTAGATAACCATCTTCTGATTTACTAGGTTGATAAACCAAGAGGGTTTGCAAGGGGTCTTGATCCTGAGCGGATAATTGGGGCTACGGATAGCAGTGGAGAGCTTATGTTCCTCATGAAATGGTAAGTTTTATATCCACAGTTCTTGTCCATAAAGGGAGGGCAGGCAGCTGCACTTAGCCCAAAGAGACAACTTCATCTCAGGAATAAGACACAGAAGCTGGTGGTCTCCTTATTGACCTTGTATTCTTAGAAAAACAAGCTTTCTATATTCAGTTAGGACTTAATCCCTCTTCCTTCAAAACACAAAATATCTTTCATTTCTGTTCATTCAATTTTACTTTGAAAAGTAATTTCTGATAAAATAGGGAGAAATTGGCATTTGTATGGAAAAAAGTGGATCTTGGTAATGCTCTTGCAGACGGAATGGCAGGCAGAAATTCAGCTTTACATGTTTCAATAAGCAGAACCCAGCTGCTGGATAGCCAGCTGTTTAACCAAGCATAGTGCCAGCTGTTCTGCATGCATCAGAGTGGAATTGGAAGCAACTAGGGGAGAAAGCAGACGTGGAGATGAAGAATAAACAATATGGAGAGGCTTGACATTATGGGCTAGTAAGAGGGGAGAGTGATGTGGGGAGTTCGTGTTGTTGGGAGGGTAGGTGGGAACCAGCTTCATTAGCTACACTGTTGGGAGAAGGATTTCTTGCTTTGTGAACAAATGGGTTAAAATTAATGCTTCTTCCCAGTGTTGAGAAATCAAGAGATTGAGTTGACATTTGCTGAGAGTCAGATTTCTTAAGGTGATGGGATAAGAAGGATGGCTTTCCACAGCCTTTGAGAAGGGCAGATTTTCAGAATGGAGTCAAACTGAGTGATCTGAGACATGATTTGTCTTGGGATTTACCTAGACTGCTGAAGATTAGTGCTGTGGGAGATTGTCTCCCTTCTGCATTCTCAAATTCTCTATAAATTTTATGTGAAACTTAGAAAAGTTGCAAAACAAAGATCAAGAATGTTTGAATTTCTGTAGTGATAATTGGCAATATCAAACACAGAGGACTTTTAATTTGTTTAGTTTAGTTGCCGTTGATTAGTTTTTCATAATTGGTCTTAGGTAACAAACATATATAAGAGTTTGTATGCATGAAGTTGGCTTCTAAAAGCAGCATACACTTCAAAATGGAATCTGAAGCATGTCAGACTAGCAAGCTTGGTTTGTTACCCCAAGACAGCATCAAGAATAATAGTACGAAATACAGGAATTTACTTGCATAAACAGTAAATGTAATTTGCATGTAAGTACCAACTCTTAAGATTGGTTGGTCCTATTGATTTTTAAGTCTTACTTTGAAGCTTTGATTAGTCTTTAAAAGATAAAATTAACCGAGTTTTACTTCTTTCATTACATACTCCAGTATGTAACCTTATAACTGATTCTCTTTGAATAGTATTTTCCTTTCAAACAGAGAAAAAATATGGGAAGGAAAGAACAATGGACCTATGAAGCCTCGTCATTACCATTAGCATGGAAAGTCTTGGTAGCTTTAGTGAACTGGAAACTGATTTCTAGCTGACATTCTTCTCAGAACTTAGGACTTAAGAAGAGCTGCTTAATGGTTTGAAATACTGATTATTAATTTTCTTAAATCCTACTCTCTTCTACATCAGGAAAGACTCTGATGAGGCAGATCTGGTGCTGGCCAAAGAAGCTAATGTGAAGTGTCCTCAGATCGTAATCGCTTTTTATGAAGAACGGCTAACTTGGCATTCATGCCCAGAAGATGAAGCACAATAATTGTTTGCATTGCTTTTTTTATATATAAGAATATTAAAACCCAAAATTTGATTTATTAGCAATGTGAGAAGCATACATTCTAACAAGTTTCAAATTTGATATTTTTTTGAAGTAGTATGTTTTGCATCAACATCAAGTAAATAAAAGCTTTCTGCAACTTATTTCATTTACCACAAGAGAGCATTTGATACTACTACTTCCTCCATATTAGGTAAAAGCTTTTATAAAACATTGACGAACTTCCTTAGTTATTACAGAATCATAATGAATGTCTAAACAAACTCACAGATGTTTTGTAGTCTTCTATACTATTGATGTGCATGTATCTTCTTTACCCAAACCTAGCCCTTTAAACCTGTAAGGTCATTCTTTTTAGTATTTGGGATCGCTTGGTCTTAAGACCAGGTGAAAACTAACTTTGTAGTAATTTGAATGTTATCAGACTGTATATTGTTTACTTTATTGTAAATACTGGTGAGCAGTGGTCAATAAAATAGTTTTATATTCTTCCTTTATACTGATAGGCTGTGACTCTTTTGAAGCGGGGTATTTCTCAACTTTTGATATGTTAAACTCCGTTTGTAATATATTTAACTGTAAGTTGTTCTCTTGGGGGGTAGGTTGATTATTAATATTACCCCACTGCTACTCTTATCACAATACCAGACAAGTACCAGGCTTTGAATATTAGTTGGGGGGTTTTGTGAATGCTGCCTGAGACACGGGTTTTTTTAGTCAGGAAGGGCCTGTAACATTAATGTGCTTTGCATACTCCTGTAAGTACACAACTTAGGTAAAGCAGTTGGTCACAAGGCCAAGTAGCCTCTGCAGGCATACTAGGAAATATTTGACATGTATTGACAGTATTAGCCCTTGCTTTATTTTCAGTTATTAATAAGAGGCTATAGTGTACTCTAGGGCTGGTTCAGATGGAATTATTCTTCAGGCCATCACCTCAAGAATACTTACATAGCTCAGCTTTTAAAGTGGAATATTTAAATGAAGATACTTAAGTCATATACTTGGAGCAAAAGACTTTCTTTCTATTTCAGATTGAATTTTGAAATCAGTCCTGTAATCAGCTGCTTGGATAATACCTTCAGAATGGCAGAAGTAAAGGGTGGGGAACTCAGGAAGAGTAAAGTTGCCATTCATCTTTTCACTTGCTTTTATCTAAACACCATCTTTGTGTTTTGACTACCATAGTATAATTTGCCTTAAGCTGTGCTTGTATGTCAATGGCCAAGATTATTTCAGAATTATCCTTAATTTAAAGTTTTGACTAAAAAATATAATCCTGTAGTACACTGTTGGTGAACTCATAGAATGGTTTTGGGTTGAAAGGGACCGTGAACATCATCTAGTTCCAACCTGCTGCAGTAGGGAGGAGCACCTTTCACTAGACCAGGTTGCTCAGAGCCCCATCAACCTGGCCTTGAACACGTCCAGGGATGGGTTGTCAACAACTTCTCTGGCCAACCTGTTCCAGTGCCTCACCAGCCTCAGAGTAAAACATTTCTTCCCATAATATCTAACCTAACCCTACTCGCAGTTTATAAGCCATTTCCCCTTGTCCTGTCACTACATGCCTTTGTAATTCCTCTCCAGCCTTGATGTAAGCCTCCTTTAGGTCCTGGAAGGTTCTTCTAAGTCTCATTGGAGCCTTCTCTTCTCCAGGCTTAACAATCCCAACTTTCTCAGCCTTTCTTCACAGGACAGGTGCTACAACCCTCTGATATCTTTGTGGCCCTTCTCAAAGGTGAGACAGTTGGGATTGCCTGGGTAAGTTTTTTCAGAAGATTAGAAAAAGATAGCTATTCTTGGAAAGCCTCATATAGTGTGCATAGCCTGAAGAGTGAAGGAATCCAGTCTGTGCTTGATGTTCTTTTGATACTGTTGCACAAATCATTACTATATTTGTCCTTTCAATAGTTTCAAAAGCCATTTATATTGTGATACAAAGCCTGCCACCATAGAACACTTACTTACAGTTAAACAGCAATGGCTAAACTTGCCATGTGAACTTTTTCCTAAAGATTTTTTATTACTGGTTTTGGGTGGAATTCAGTCTCTTATTTGTGGCTCTAGGAAAAATCTGATATCCCTGTTAACATGGGGCTCCCTCGCACCAGGTAATGATAATTTCAGCACTTATCTAACCTCTCTTGCCTATTCCTTCGACAAATCACCCTGACTTTATCACATTTAAGACTTCTACAGAGTTCATGGCTTAGTTTTCGGGAGGCCTCTAATCGGAATATTTATACACCTAGTATATAGGATTCTGAAATCCTTGCTTTTTTATCCAGTAGCTTGATAAACACATGGGCTAAAGAGGAATTTCAAAGCAGCTTGTATTCTCCTGCCAGTTTCTTCAGTATGGAGTACTTTGTAAAGAGTCTTAAAGCTGTTACTGTACAAGTTGCATTTTACTGCCTGAAACTTTGCAGTTTCTGTAACACATTTCAAGTGTGAATATCAAGTCTGTGTAAAGTTGCTGATTTTAAGCAATACAGGTTAAACAGTTGTTTTTAATTATTGGTTATTGTTAGTGGTAGACAAAGATTTTTGTTGAGAGGTTGGTTCTCCTCAATTTGTAACCCTTAAAATACAGATTTGTAACTAGATACAGCTTTTTACATTATATTTGGTTCTTCCTTCTGACTTAATAAAAATACACTGAATTCATTTTTAAACAACTTTGCAGCTTGTTAGACAGTTCTTTAGATTGCTGATTTTTTTATGTTATGATGGTAAATATGCTGACTGGTATTTGTTTCCTTTTTTTTTTCCTCACTTTGTGTCAAGCTGAGTTTTGCTAGTAATGAAATGCAACACTTTAAAGTTACAAGTTATGTAAAGTTATGCTGAATGTGCTGCATACATAGGCAAAAAGTTAACAAATGTTATTAATTTAAAATTAACTGATTCAATAAATGAGATATCTTCTGTAGTTAGTTGAGTTGTGTGGAGGTTTCTCATCATTGTCTCCTTTCTTATACCAAACCAAATGGGTTTCAGGCTGTCATTTTGTGATTGCTCCGTGTTAATGGTGCTGTCTTGAAAAAAAAAAACAAACACACAAACCACAAAAATCCCAGTTGTGCTTGCTCCAATGCCTCTCACTCTGGCTGAAAAAAATGCGCAGGTTAAACATAACCGTGTAGTGCTAGATTGTGTAAAATTGAGATCATGATCAGTTACGATATCATCCTCATAGCCTGGTTCCTACTTCTTTGCTAGGAAAGAATAAAACTCATACTTTGTTAATTAGTATTGTATTACTTGCAAATTAATCAGAGTAATTGCTGTTAAATTGAATAAAACAAGTATGTTACCTGCAAAAAACTATTAGCATAGCAAGTGATTTTTATCAGTTCAGCACAAATGGATTCTGCATGCTTTGTGGTAATTCTTCTAGATTTATGGTGCAGTTCTCCTTAAAACTATGTGACAGTTTCTTAGCAATAGATTATAGTACATTTAGGACTCAACATATGTTATCATAACTTGAAATGTAACTAGAACTACATTTTTCCTTTAACTGCAAATTATCTTACTTGCTTACCTGAATTGGGCTCTTGCAACATAAAAGATTCTACTCTTTTCCTATTCTAAGACCTTTCTCCAATATTCTCAGCATTCTCCTTGCCATTGGTGTCCCTCTCTTTCTGTTTAATATGTCTTCTCAAAATGCCACCTTTTATTCAACTCCTGAATTCAGCTGCTTATATTAAGACATGTCTACTCTGCTGACAGAGGCTTCTAAACTTCGGCTAGTAGCCAAGCCAGATGTCCCCAGATTTGTTTCTGAGGTGCCTCTCTTGAAGTGAAAAGTTGCTGCACAGACCTACTGCACCTTAGAAGCTGAAGTGCAGTATCATGGAAGCAGGGCTGTGTGGTTCCTGGAACAAAATGTCACAGGATCAAACAACCATGTTTTTCCCTCTAGGTTTATAAAGCTATGGACTCTACCAGCTCAAGGAGTTACACTTTTTTTGCAGAGTGAATATCCAGACTAGCTCTTGTGAGGTTTACCTGACTGATGTATACTTTCACAAGCAGTTTCCATCTGACAGTGTTTTCCTATTCTCCTAAGCTTTAGTTGTGACAACGCTTGAGGGCATGCAGCAGTGGAGCCAAAAGTGGTAGTACCTTCATCTCAGCAGGACCAGGAAAGAGTTGCAAAGGCTTTGTGCTTCACTCCTGCTCCCTCTTGGCGCAATCCCAGCCATCACTTTGGGTAATACCACATCCTTTTGAAGTTTAAACAGAAAACTTCCACATCCCAAAATGCCTGTCAGGAACTCATATGAAGGCAGTCTGGGCTCTGATTTCAAATAAATGATAGATGGTTTAAGCTAGAAAAAGTAGTAAGTTATGCCAAGTAAAATCAAAACACTTGTCCCCCCCAAAAAACCTGCAATTGTTCCAGTCTGATGCAAGTAGAAATTGTGCTTTTCTTCCTTGTAGAGTGCTGTAGCATGTTTTTAACTTGGTGAGAGAATTGGATATGATTCCCAGGGCTCCAGATGGCACCTGCCAGATGGGAGCTCATATTGTCTTAAGACACTGGCGTTGATGGCATGGTGTTTGAGAATGCAATAACATTTTGTGATGGATTTTCTTACTAGATAAAGTAAGTGGTCAAGTACTTGCATGCATTGCAGTGTCTGCCCAAATACTTTGATCTGGTGAAAAGGTCACCCTTATGAGGATAGGATGGCAGAGTTTAGTTTCTTTTTTTTTTCCTTGACTGAATGTGTAAATCCCTCAGATTTCCTTAGACCAGATCATTGGCTTCTATATACAATTTCTCCTTCCCAGAAATGTTATCCAGGTGCATTGCTCTGCACAGTTACAATTTGAAATGTGTATGTAGTTTTGCTCCAGAATCTTTGTTGAAAAGCATTGGGCCTTGTTGCCTGAGTTTCTATAAGCAGGATCAACAATCAGGAAGTTCTGTCTTTAAAAAGAAAATAGATACTAAAGAAACTTAGAATCAAATAATCATTTCGGTTGGAAAAGACATTTAACAAATGTTAAAGGTCATTGAGTGTTTAAGGTCATTGAGTCCAAACATTAACCCAGTACTGCCAAGTCCATTGCTAAACCATGTCCCTAAGTGTCACATACACACATATTTTAAATACCTCTAGGGATGGTGAATCTACTACTTCCCATGGGCAACCTGTTCCAATGAATGACAAACCTTTCAGAAAAAAAAAACTTTCCTAATGTTCAATCTAAACCTCCTCTGGTACAACCTGAGGCCCTTTCCTCACATTATGTAGCTTGTTTGGGAAAAGAGACTGACTTCAACCTAGCTGTAAGCTCCTTTCAGGCAGCTGTAGAGTGACAAGACCCCTCTGAACCTCCTCTTCTCCAGGCTAAGCAACCCCAGCTCCCTCAGACATTCCACACAGCACTCACTCTCCAGACCCTTCCTCAGCTCCGTTGCTCTTCTCTGGAGTCGCTTCAGGCCCCTCAATATCTTTCTTGTCATGAGGGGCCCAAAACTGGACACAAGATTCGAGGTGTGGCCTCGCCAGTGCTCAGTACAGAGTGACAATCACTGGCCCGGTCCTGCTGGCCACACTATCCTTGATTCAAGCCAGGCTGCCATTGGCCTTCTTGACCACCTGGGCACATGCGGGGCCCACATTCACCTGCTGTCCCCAGGTCCTTTTCTGATGGGCCACTTTTCAGCCACTCTGCCCCAGCCTGTAGTGCTGCGTGGGATTGTTGTGACCCAAATAAATGTAGGACCCAACATTTTGCCTTGTTGAACCTCAGACCATGGGCCTTGGCCCATCGATCCAGCCTGTTCAGATTCCCCTGCAGAGCCTTCCTACCCTCCTGCAGTTCAACACTCCTGCTCACCTTAGTGTTCTCCATGAACTGACTGAGGATGCACTCAATCCCCTCATCTGCATCATCCATAAAGCTATATAACAGGACTGGTTCCAGTTCTGGGCCCTTTGGAACCTCTTGTGACTTACCAACAACTGGATGTAGCACTGTTTGGATGGGATTAGCCATCCAAACAGTTTTTTACCCAGTGAACAGTGCACCTGTCCAAGCCAAGAGCAGCTGTTTTCTCTGGGAGAATGCTGTGAGAAGCGTGTCAAAGACTTTGCTGCAGTGCAGATGACAAAATCCACAGCCTTTCCTTCTTCACAAGTTCACAGGTGGTCAGGTTGGTTAACCCATGCTGGCTGGGCCTAATCCCCTGATTATCCTGCACATGCTGGCACTCAAGATGAGCTGCTCACTAACCTTCCCCAGCACCAAGGTTAGACTGACAATCCTGTAGTTCCCCAAATCCTTCCAGCCCCTCATACAGATGGGTGTCACATTTGCTGACTTCCAGTCAACTCAGACCTCCCTGGTTAGCAGGGGCTGCTGGCTGCTGCTAAATTATGGATAGTGGCTTGCTGAGCATTTTCATCAGCTCCCTCTGTACCCTTAGATGGATCTCATCTGGCCCCACAGACTCGTGTTTGTCTAAGTGGTGTAGCAGGTTGATGACCATTTCCCCTTGGATTATGGGAGCTTCATTCTGCTACCTGTCCCTGTCTTCCAGCTCAAGAGGCCATATACTACAAGAACAACTGGACTTGCTATTGAAGACTGCAGCAAAGAAGGCATTATTAATATCACAGACTGAGCTCTAGCCAAAGCTATCTGATTTTCCCCTCTGGTTCATCTTTTGCATGGGGGGACAGCCTGCTCCTCTGCCTTTAACATTTCCCTGTTGAAGAATGACCAGCCTTCCTGAACCCCTTTGCCCCTCAGGACTCCCAAGGGACAGTGTTAATCAGTCTCCTAAAAAGGCCCTCCAGAAGTCCAAGGTGCAGCTCTGCTGACCCTCTTTCTTACTTATCTGGGAATTAAAAACTCTATCAGTGATTGCTGTATCACAAGATAGGATGTGGAGACTGAATGCAATGTAGTATTACACAACTATAAGTGGAGCACCATCACCCATCCAGAGCAAAGATGAATTATGTCTCTTTGGATGGAAGATGAGTAAATTGCCTTACTCTCAGCTTGAAGGTATTTTAAATTCTAGAACTGAGAACAATTTTTCACACATTTAAAGGCACACATCAGCTCTGGGAAATCATAATGAAAAGAAGATGGTGGCAATTTTTTTTTTTTTTTCTTCTCAATAATTTCTAGACTAAATTATCTCAATCAAGAGAAGTCTCTTTCTTTTTTTTAAGAAAGTCAGTATTTCTTATTATATTCTTCTAGAGCCCACTTTTCCCCTTCTGTGTCCATCTCTGCCCCTGTGTGCTGGATGGGCGTGGGATGTGCAAAGCAGAGAGATGCTGTCCTGGATGGACCCCTCACTTCTACATCAGTGTTTGTCATGAATAATGCTGGGCCTAACACTGCATAACTATTCTATTTTATTAATAGAATCATAGAATGGCCTGGGTTGGAAACCTTAAACATGACCTAGTTTCAATTCCCCCACTGTAGACAGGGGAATTTGTCTTGCTTTCTCTAGACCAAGTTGCTCAGAGCTTCATCCAACCTGGCCTTAAATGCTTCCAGGGATGGAGCATCCACAACTTCTTGGAGCATTCTATTCCAGTGCCTCGCCACCCTCACAGTTAAGATTTCTTCTGTTCTCTTCCCTGAATTCACAATTAGTTAAATAAAAATGACACCATTATTTGCATGAAATGCCAGGGTTTTTCAGCTACAAAAACCACTTTCAAGAAGGCAAATCAAAAAGGTTACAAGTGGAAACAGGATTTTATTTTTCTGAATCTGTTTCAGCGTTGATGCTTACAACTATTAAAATAATGTGCATGTGTGTTCAGGCAGGCTTGTAGCATTTCAGAAATCTATTGCATTTGTTGCAGGGAGTGTTTATATTGCTGGTGTTAATTAACATTAATGTGTCTAGTCTGAGGGTTTATTTGTTGCATTACTGCTTGAATGCAACACTTAACTGATTTCTGCTTAATTCCATATTGTTGACAGATCAGTAAAGCATTTTGATCCCAATTTGGTTTAAAGCTCTGTGGACTGAGCAGGTTTTCCCTGCAAAACTCAGGAAAAACAAGAGTTTAAAAAACCTCAGCGAAGTATCACTTAAGAGTCCTGTACAGAAGGCCGATATTTAGAGACTGATAATAAATCACTCTGGAAATGTTGTTCACATCCTTGAAATGCAGAATGACTCATCTCTCCCCCAATAAGGTTAATTTCTTGAGTGGTCTTCAGAGGAAAAGTGAGGAAAAGGGAGACTCACTGTGTGTGTTGTTGAAGATGTTGCTGTAGGCTACAGAAGACAGCCCCAGCTGGGCTCCTATCTGAAATTAGAAATTTTTTGTGCTTGTTTGAACAAACTGTTCTTTTAGGCACAACACCGTTATTCACATTCAAAACAACAGTAGAAAATGCTACTTCTCTGCCCACTCCTGGAACAAAATGAGCAAAATCACCTTTCAGAAATCACTGGGGAAAAAGTACCTACACACCACTACACACATCTATATGTATCTATATATCTCTATCTACCTATGAATCTATATCTGTGTGTGTGTGTGTGTATGTATATACATGTGTATATATATATATATATATATATATATATATGTATATGTATCTATCTATACCCATCTGCTGGGTTAGTGCAAATAAACCCTGACATTACAGCAGTACTGGTAAGTCCAGTTGAAGAAGTGTGCTCAGGACACCAGTTCAACACACCAGCACTGCAGCCAAGGCAGAAGGAGACAAGCTGGATGGAACTGCAGCAGCAATGCTATTGCAAAAGAGGAACATAATTAAAAGCATGAAACAGGAGAGGCCATGAAAGGACATGTTGCTGATTCATACTATATCCTGATTTGGTTCTCAGGGAAAAGGCATGACCTTCTCCATAATTTTTGCAGGTACTGAATCAGTTTTGCACATAGAGTTGTGCACCAGTTCTCCATTGCCCCAGGAAAGGAGCTGTTACAGAAAATTGGGTGAGGTCTAATGATTCTACCACACCCTACTGTAATTCAAGATTTTGTGTTCAGTGGATTGTTTACCATCATTTGAAATTATTGACCTGAAACCAAAAACCCTGTAAAAAAGCATGTCTTAATGTTTCAGAAAAGCTGAAATCATAGATACATAAAGGAATCTTATTTGTGTAACAAAGAAATGATAGTTTTATTAATTAATTTTTAATCATATGAACAGAGTTGCAGTTTGGTTTTTCAATTAATTTTCATTTATTTGATTAATTGAAAAAAAAAAAACAAACCAGACACAGACATACACCTGTAAAACTAGAAAGGAGACATTTTTCACCAGGGCATGGAAGGCAATCCCCTATATGTTGAATATACTCCAACAGTTGTACTAAACCATATATCCTGTGAAGGCAGCAAAATCTGATTCAAGGGAGAAACAGCATCTCACATTGTCGTCACAGACATTCTGCAGTTGTTGCAGGAGCATCACTGTCTGTTACTGAGCTGCATTTCTGATTATTCTCTATGATTCCATCTACTGCAGCGGATTACTCTGCAGTCTTGGATGTTGTTGCTAAATATTTCTTGATTTCGACAAGTCATATGGTCGATTTTCTAGTAAACGTATTTTTCTGAATTCAGGATTTTATATTTGGCAACTCCCTCATTTCTCTCACTGCAGTGTAAAATTTGACAAAGAAATAGGTCAGTGCAGCTCTCTGGATGAGGAAATTTAAGGCAAGAGATACTACAAAGATACATCTGAGATGAATGTAAAGGTGAATAAACAGTACTTTTAAGTACTTTTAAGTACTCTTCCTTAAGAAATTAGGAATTACAAATTTTGATTTTCAATATAATTCTCACTGATGTTGGCCCTAATAGACTAAGTTGCAAATTTTCAAGTATTCCATAAATTATGTTAGAAAGTCAGACCTTCTTTTCCTTTAATGACAACCAAAAGCTAGTTTAAACTAGATAACTGCAGTTAAGCACAAATAAAACAGGAAAATACTGAGAAATACATAAAAGCAGTTCTCAGCTACAGAGAACAATAGTACTTACTACTACAATACTGATTTGTATTGTCTTTTGCTGCTCCATAGGCAATAAAAATTTCTTCTTAGTGTGCACATGCTATGGTCAGCAAACTAAAAATATCTCTCATTTTTGTGGACAATCTGTTTCAAAAGAAGCCAAGAGAATGTCACCAATCAAGACAAATATAGTTATGGAGGCTACTATACAGGAGCCAATATGTTCACACAAGTTGGACAACAGAAGGCTGCTAAATGCATTTTATTCTTCCACTGTCTGCCATTCAAAGGCTGCTTGAATTTCTTTACTCCACCTTTTAAATTACCAATCAAAAAGCAGGCAGACTTTGGTTTTCCAGAACCACCAAATGCTCTTTGTACTAAATGTATTGGGAAGATGAAGAACTGAAAACCAATTTACTCCTTCAATCACCAAGCACCACAAGAAGCCTGGACAGGACACAACATTTCTGTTGAACAAAAGCCAGGTGAAACAGTGGGCAGGCAGCATGCTTCCAGTCACCTGGAAATGCGTGTGTCCTGACAGTGATAATAACCACTGTATTAATGACTCAGGTGGAGGTGCTTAAAACTTTTGCTTTTACGGAATAATACCTGGTAGTTCTTAGATAAATAGCAGAATTCATGTGCTTCCCATTGAAATTCTACTGTTTCTCTAAACTGTCACAGATGTACAACTGGCGTGTCTCAGTATTTTGCACATCACTGCTTAGAAAATGTATGCTATCCCCTCAATTTAGAAAAGAACCAAGTTAAATCTATCTCTTTTAATGAATGGGTTGTTGACTTACAGATGACTTTACCCTTTCAGGGGCAACAGAGAACACAATTGCTAGGTTTACACATTTAAACATGTGGTTAGATAGAAGACATAATTTAAATATCTCAGGTGTTGCTGCTTTTATTTCAGCTCCTGTGGCTGAATCACCAGACTGCCATGGGCAGCAGTGGTGGTGATTCAGTAGATGGCACTCCAGCCTGGGAGTCACGTTGTTGCCTGCACCCAGCCGCGTCAGTGCCCAGCAGGTGGAGTGGCCGTGCCGCACTGCCTGGGCGGGCACCTAGGAGGAGATGATGGGGAGCCACAGGGGACCTCTGGAAACACCCGGTTGTGCATGGTGTGAACGGCGGCGTGGTCTTGCAGGGAGTCAGTCATCCTTGTGCCATCCTGATGTTGACTCCTCCACGAGTTTCATGGCTAAAGGGACCCTAAGCTGTTGTGTTTTAACAGCAGATTGCTGCAGTCTGTTCCTCCCCTTTCAGAAAGGTGCTGCTGGGGGGTGATGTTCAGGTTTCCCCACGTAACTGCAAAGAATTTATAGTCTGCGTGCTATTCTGCAGAGAAATACCTTTTGCCTGCCCTATGCAATGTGTTTTACAACCTACCAGAATACTAAGGATTGGGGTCAAACTAACCATGTACCCCCTTTTCCATGTTCAGTGCTCCAGACTAAATTTGCTGCTAACGTTCTGGGTGCCATATTCAAAATACCGTGCGTTATCTTTCTGACAGACACTAATACTGAACTGTTCTTCACCATATTGGCCCTTATCCTCGTGGATGACTTCAAAAAGTTGGAAGATGGGGCTTTGAGCAACGTGGTCATATGGAAAGTGTCCCTGCCCATGGCAGCAGGGGGGTGAATTAGCTGATCCTTAAGGTCCCTTCCAGACCAAACCATTCTGTGATTTTATGATTCTATGCCACTGTGACATGACATATGGAGAAGGGGGACCATGAAAGCAGCTGTTTCTGTATGGCCATCTCCTTGTGAAGGTCCACTCAGGATGGGCTAGTCCCAAGAATGGAATGGCAAGTAGTGGCCAAAGAATTTCAGAGATGAATGGTGACTTCCCTCAAGATGGTTCCAGATATTGACATCTCGTCCAGGAATCTAATTATGCTCATTGCTTTCTAGTGACTGATCTATTTGCTGCCAGTAGATCAGCAGTCAGAGCTCCTGTCATGAAGATTAGTGCCTCCATTAAGAGGATGTTGTGATCGTTTAGAGGGAAGTAAGTAAACCAGGGGAATAAAGATGGTAACGTAAATCTTCAATATTAACTGCTTAAGTATGGATCAAGGCTTGAAAAATGCGATTTTGATTTTCTTTATCTCATGGCAGATATGCAAGACTCATGCTGAAGTTTGTAAATGCATTTTTAGGATGAATGACAAATCTTAAATTCAATAGATATGTAAAATGACATGGATTAGAATTTTAAATCCCTTACCAAAGACATTGTAAAGGACTATTTTAAACTACCAACAATTCTGCTGAAAAAGAACAGCTTCTAAAGCTGATTTTGGGGGAGTCATGGTTGCCTTCCTGCTTGTGATTTCATGGCTGCATGTCACACTGGTAGTGGTGTGATGTCCTAAATATACGACTTACTATTTGCTTCATTAGCTTACAAATGGCCTCATTGAACATTTAGGCAAGAGGCAGAATTTGTTTAACTTCATGCAGGACAGAGCAGATATGGAGGAATGCAGACCAGCTGTACACAGTGATGTGCAGTTTGCCTGCTGTGCATATGTGCAAGAGCAACAGAAGAACCAGAGCAAATGGTGATAAACAGAGATTTGGGACACGTCTCAACAGTTGAAGTGTTGCCTTTGCAAAATGCGAATATTTCAAATTGGTTAAAAGACTATGCATTGATAAATCACTGTCTTTCCAAGAAAGCTGGAGTGCTAAAACAGCCCTTGAAACAGCACCTACTGAAACATTCCTGTTCCTTTGCAGTAACACCACTCACACACTACAACACGTAAATGCTGGACCAGACTCACAGAGCTGACCTGCCAATGCAAGGCTGAGGATGCAGCAAAGCACATGCAGAAGGACAGTGAAAATAAATGAGACCACTTTACCCATATAGATAGAATGATTGAGTATATACCAGGGTGTTATGTGAAAACAAAGGACACAGAGCATTTTGTTTTTTACACAGTTGCAAGAAACCTATAACACCAATGCCATCACAGGCTTGATTCCTTATCTTTCACTCCTTCCCATGATGAATATAAACTTTTCTCAAAATAAGCAATGCTGTATTTTTAAAAAGAGGTAAATCTATTTGATAGTGCTTTGAAACAGCAAATTAAAGTTTAAGGCAATACTAAAGCTTGAATTAGCAGAGGATGATGTATGTACCTAAAGACATCAGCACTGAAGTAGTAGTATTTCAAAGACAGTTACAATCTTAAGAGAATCTCTGTCTAAGTGGAGAAATGAGGTTCAAACATGAGGTTCAAACATTTGAACTGAAACTGAGGTTCAAACTTCCTTCTCTTGCTTATGATCTTTCATATTCCTTGCCATCTGAAGCTGCTCAATTAGAATGGCTACAGACAGCCCACTGCTTGTATCTGTTTTGAATAAGCACAAAACCAGATCCAAGTTCATCTTTTTGTGTCTGACCCAGGCACATGTCATTATTAAGACAGTTTGGCCGGGTCTCACTTGAAATTTGCATGTCTCTTTCCTGTACTTAGTAAGAAATTAATTCTGTAGTTGCTAAGGCTGGCCTGAATGGACGTGAGTATATCAAGGCCTGGACATTGCACATATGAATGAATACATGCTCTGCAAAAGCAGGTGAGTGCTACAGGTAAAAAAGAGTTGCTTACGTAGCCCCTTGAAATCTCAGATTTCCCTGTTCCCCAGATACTACACAATGTTTCTGTAATCAGAGTATAATCACTGTAAAGGCAACAGCAAGCCCAGCTACCATGCTCTCCATTCACACTGGCAAAATGCTTCTTTATTATTTCGTTTTGGTTTGGCTTAGTAATACAAAAACTTTCTGGGAAAAGAAATAAATAATTGCAAAAATGCTTCTGGTTTCTTGCTTAACTGTGCTAATGAAGTGAGAACACAGCACAGTACAACATGGAAATAATTACATGAAATCACAGCAAGTGCATAATAGAGTCGCACATCCCAAACTGAGATGAGACGGGAGGCATTACAAATCTCCCTAGGAGTATTGCAATGTCAACAAATCTGATGGTCAGGCCAAGGAGTTTTTTAAAAATTTAACTAAGGAATTCTTACCACTCTTCCCACATTATGTTATTATCCAACATTGGTAATTTACAAGGTAATTAAATATCAACCCATATGTTTTAAAATTTGGAGTCAGAAAGAGGAAATCAAGCCACAGGTGGAAACTAGAGTCAATCAAAATCCTAAAGCCATGTCTAATTAAGTAACACATTTCAGATAGATCTTGGCATTAGCTCTTTTTAGGTATGTAATATAATTTAGAAACCTCGCATGAGGACATTAAGAGCAGAGAAAGCAATGATCTACATCACAGGACTTGTCTACACAGGAAAGAGCTAATAACCACTGCAGAGTATCTGTTCTGCAACAGCTTTCCATGGGGACAATTTTTTTTTTTTTTTTTTTTTTTTGCATTAAGTAAGCATTTGTGTGGTTTAGCTGACCATGAGAAGTGAGCTATGTTAAAAGCAAACAGAAGCATCCATCATGGAAAATAAGAGCATCTTCTTTAGGGACTAGTGCACCACAGCTTCTGCGCTCTCAATTCTGCACTTCAGATTGTTTCCCAGTAACCACCTTACACAGATCAATCCAAAGTGCACTAGTCCTTCACTGTGAACGTACAAAATGAAGGAAATGGAACAACAAATAATATTCCACATGGATTCATTATGAGGTAATAGTCAGAAGCTGCTTGTGATGCTGAGCTACTCCTGCAACTCCCATATGTAGTCTCACAAAGCCCAGCTGCCAACTGCAAAGCACTCACAGCACCACTCACACCCTACAACAGGTTTCTTTGGCTGTAAATGACATTGTAGAAGTTTCTCAGACAATCAAGAAGCTGTTACAAATATGCTAGTGCATATAGTGTAATTAATATTGTAAGCTCAAATATTACACAGATGTGACTGCTTATTCTACGTTCATTTTAGACTGAGTCTGAAAAACACAGCAGCTTTTTTTCACTGTAATAACTTTAAGACAATGGATACACTCTTCTGAAAGGAACAGAATATGTGGGAAACAGGGAGGGTAAAACCTGTCTCATGTGGCTGCGCCAGGCAGCAGGAGGCATCTGATACATCTGACTTACTATTAAAAGAACTAAGCAAAACATCCTAAAATACAACAGGTGATTCTGAACAATTGATAGTTTTGCCCATCTCCTTTGCTGAACAAACCAGTTGGTTCAGTAAATTTCAACCACATGTACTTGTAAAATTTATTCGCAGCGATGAGGTTTTGATACAACTAAAAGTGACAGCCATTGACATGTTAAATGCTGGAGGTACAGGTTGCCTATGGGAATCTTATACCACATGAGAGTAGTCTCAGTCTAACTATGCAGGTTTGCCTAAAATAATGAAGCCTTGTTGAAGAGTTCACTAAACTGGCATTTGGAGGGTATATGCTTATGCCTGGGCTGAGGAAGAGACTAAGTTACAATGAGGTAACAGCTTTAAATCAACTTAATACATCAATACTAGGAATTATACCAGTGTATTTATTCTGGCAAAAAATTACCACCCTAAATGGCTTCTACACCAGCACAAACCCTGCATGTAACCAGGCTATGCAGCCAAGGCAGGAGGAGTCGGCCACAGGAGCAAGCTCCCATCGCTCCTCAGCCTGGTGAGATCCATCCACAGGCAGCATCTCAGAGCACTGGGAAAGCAAGGTCACAGCCTTTAGCTTAAACCTCTCTTGTTTCCTGCTAAATGAGATGGTATGATGTGGCATTTACATGACCCAACAGCAGAGTCACTGAAACTCAGCTGGTGCACAGTAACTTGTTCGGCTGCCATATCTTCTGCAGCTGTGTTAGCCCTGAGACTTTGCTGACGAAGTACCAAAGGGAGAGGTTTGTTCTGGGTGTGACTAGGATGTTAGGAAAAGGGGTCCATTCCCCAGTACCCTAACCACTGTCAGTAATGACAGACCCAGTAAACCTCCTTGTTTCCAAGCCTGCTTCTCTTAATTGCATCTCTGATGTTCTGGATCTTCTAACTCCATTGGTAGCCACATGGCTGCAGTTGTCTTAAAATATTCACCACTAATTCGACCCCTCCCATCCATGCTCAGCTCAGACAAAAACTATCAATCCAGATACCTTTCAAAATTACTAATTCCTCCCAGCCTCTTTATTGTCACACCTGGTTCCCATTGCTGGTACTCCAACTTCCTTCTTTCTGAGGGGAACAGAAAGTTACCTTATCAAGCCATTGCAGACACTGTCTAGAAATCAACTACAGAAGTCTCACTCACCTCACCAGGTGAGACCCACCTGCCCCTCAGGTTTGGGGTCTCATCAGCAGAAGAAGCAAGTTTCCAAGGATTCAGGAGTGTGGTGAGAACAGTGGCATAATCTGCCAAAGGAAAGAGATGCTCATTTGGAAATATACATATGCAACCTGCTTAAAGCAGGGCTCCATCTAAAGTTTATGAAGAATGGCTAATTTTTAAATTTTTATTTTATTTTTTCCAGATGTGGAATAAATTGCACATGACAGTTCATTATCGGTTTTTTCTTGTCAAAAGAAAAACCAGAAAGGATTGTACCTACTGAGAGTATTTGGACTGAAAATATCACAAACCTCTTCTTATTCTACCTCTTTTTATTAATCTATCAGGACAACAGTGGGCAGTACACAGACATCCACATAGGCACTGCCTTTCATAAGACATGAACATTTTCTGTGTTAACCAAATGGCAGCTCACAGCCAAGCCTCTGGAAACTTAAAGAAAAAGCTACCATTTTATAGCCAGTCTGACCCAGACATCTCCCACTTGAGGTACAGAATTGCCATCGGCTGCTGCTCTGGACCCTGGGAGCACAGATGTTTTCAGAGGACCAATTAAATCCTGGGCAAACTGAATTGTCTGAAGGAGATGTTTGTATCTGCCTTGACTACAAACATCTCAGTACGCTGTAAAAGCAGGGAAAATAGGGCAGCCAGCTGCTTGGCTTTTGTGCCTTGCATCCCAGTAGAAAGGAACACAAATAGAAAGGGAAGATGGGAAAGATGGAAGAAAACCACTTATCTGGAGTGCCCTTTAAGATTGTTCTGGTCTCACATTCTGCAAGAAACCAGCACACAACCAATAAGAAATTGCAGATTGAAAACCAGTGTATAAGGCTCTTCCAGTCAATCACTGATTTATACTATTATAACCTTCTCTGAAATAATCATAAATACCAAGCCAAGTTTTAGAGCGGTATCTTTTGTTACTTTAGAATTTGCCCTGGATGTTGATTTTAGTTGGTGAGTCTGGTATATTCATGCAAATAAACAGTGGCTCTATGCTATTTTATTTAACCTGACTTTGAGAAACAAAACTAAGCAGAAAAAAAATTGCCTAGAAAGAAAGGGAGGGAACAATAAAACCTTGCAAGAAGCAAATTTAGGGGAGAAAAAGGAAAAGAAATTCTGTATTACTTTGCTTCTATCAAATATGTAAAGGAGGAGTTCCTTTAAAAATATTAATGCTTCTTTCATCCTTGTTTATTTTTTTCTTGCAGAGTATCATGCAAGTCCAGCAGGTTGACTAGACAACACTATGAAAAAACAAGTGTGTGGCAACAAACCATAGCTCTTTCTGATGGTTTTCAGTTTTTAATAAGGCTCTTGGCTTCAGCTCAAGTTGAAAAGATGGCAAAGGGATTTCATTAATAATCCTTTTCTTGTCAGTTGATAATTTTCTTCTTCTTCACACTAAAACCATCAAGGTCTTCCATATAACCTTGTCTTCAGATCAGATATAATATGGAAAACTGGAAATACTTATTGTTAAAAAAAATTAAGCAAAATAAGTAGTCCTTTTTCATATTACATGCAAATCCAAATAATCCTCTCCCTCCCACAGTCTGACCCAATTTTGCTTGGGCAGACTTTGTGCTTCTAAGCTTGGCACTTTTGAGATGGCAATTTAGCAGATACTACTGAATGTGAGAGCACAGCACTTGCAAAACCAAGTCTAAAGCTACTGCACTCATTGCGTAAAAATGTCCAGGGTCCTGGCAATTTGCTTGTTCTAACCAAAAGTCCTCTTTTAGCCATGGTCACCTAAATGGACAAATTAAAGCCAAGAGTTTCATTCCTTCAGCAGTTTTAGATAGGAGAACATTTGGCCATCCTATTTGCAGGTGGGAGTATTTAAATATGTTCACTTGCTTATTGCCATACATACTTGGAACATAGATGCAAATTAGTAGCAATACACTGGAAAAGTGTTGATTTTGTGCTTTATTGCAAATAAGCTACAAAGAAATCCCTCCTTGCCAAACATGACATCATAGTTGAGGGAAAATTGTTGTTTTCCACCACAGAACACAAACCAGTAAGTGGAAACATTTGCACAGTTCCTTCTTCTTTTGTTCATCTCTTTTCTCTATCCTTATACCTTGGACAAGATGAAAACACCAGGCATCTTTATCAAGCATTTGTCAGAACTGCAATCATTGACACAACTCCTCTCATTTTTTATTAATGCTTTCTAAGAGTAATGCCTAAGCATCCCACTGCAGCCTACAGCTGCATGATTTCCTCCTCTTCAGCCATGAAAAGGAAAATATGGGAAAGTCTTAAAAATAATGTTTTAATTTGTGCCCATAATATCCCATATTTCTTTGTTCTTTAACTCCAATTATTTAGTTTGAAGTAGTGTATTTTGCAAATTTAAGAATCTTTCTTTTTATCTGGATTTTTTCATTATATGATCAAGCAGTCAGGATCCAGTCCTGTAATATTCTCTGGACGTGGAAATATATTCAACCTGAACGAAATAATTGAGGGATTATAAACATGGGGTAACAAAACCAGCATTGTAATCACTCTATGACTTAGGCTAGGTCTATGTTAGCAAGCAGCAGGATTCCAAGAGGAAAAGCTCTGCAGTGCAACCAGCTTATGTGAAGGACATAACCTTCTCCCTCGGTGTGCTCTGGAAGATTCGTTCCAGGCTGGCTCCATCTGTGGTTGGAATGCAGCTTTTTGTTATGTTTCAGGTGGAACATTTCTTACTGTCTCTTTTGGGGCTGCTCCACAAAATGAACCAAAGAGGAGGAAGGAAGGGCAACCAGAGATTTGCTTCAAAAAATACATACCTCACCTAAAATAAAATGTCAATGTAGATGAATACACACTTAAGTTTACCTTTATGAATAAATGGATGGTCATACCTGTGGCAGATTTAATCTGAAATAAACCAAACTGATGGAAAGATAGCAGAATAAAATCTTTTTACTGTAGAAATTTTAAGAAAGAGCTGTTGTGGAATAAAGTTCCCTCTTCTTTTTGTTGTTGAAACATGGAAAAAATACTTTACAGAGATTTGATAATTCCCTGAAGCTCAATTAGTTTATCATAGCACTGAGAGACAAGTTCTTGGTGTAGGGAAATAAGGCCCCTGAGACCAGCAGGTCTCAGCCAATGCCAGCAGCAGGCCCCATCACCCATCCCAGCAGTACAACTGCACTCTGAGAAACACTTGGCCATCATGTCAGGACACAATGCCACTGGCAGAAGAAAACTAGACAAAAAAACCATGAGGACTTCACAGAAAATGCACAGGAATTTCCTTTATGCAAATTTTCATCTGTCAACAGAACTAAATTGGCAGCACCAGTTTTCTAAACCTCGCCCTTGCTCTGATTTCTATCCCTTTCCTTGGGCAATCAATCTCCTTTTTCCAGTCCTTTTGTCTTTTTCTCCTTCATCTTTCCTGTTTTTTTTTTTTTTTCCTAGCATGTTATACTTTTTATTTATTGACCAGCTGTAATAATCTTGAAGTTTGCTGTTGAGCTGAAAGCGGTTTCCACTTCAGTAGGTCTGGTGGTAGATGCTCTGAGCAGTAACCAACTGGTCCTTCTGAATCTTTCACCAGACAGTTTTGTATAGATCAAGGCAAACTGAGAGCCTGTTTCCTGGCAAAAACAAGGAGGAAGAGCAGTTGGGAGTATACAGCCCTCATCATACATTAATAAATGGAGAGAAAAACATAAAATAAGAAACATCATGAAAGTCACTTAGATTAGGAAAATTTTGACCATGGTAACAACACCTGCGTACATTGACCAAACTAGGTTATGGAAAGAGAAGCCCACCCTCGTGAGGAAATACATCAAGAACGGCTTGGACAGATCTTCCACTTCAGAACCAGAAAATATGAATATTATGATGACTGGCATCTGGTCCTCCTGATGCAAGCTTTCCTATAAAAATAGGAAGGAAGAAAAATTCTGTAGGGGCATCATTCAGATCTGCTGCTTGTCACAGTCATCTTAGTAACGTCTTTCATTTTCCATTCTTTCCTGGAGCATATCTGCACACCATAGCCTCACAAAAGGTGATTATTCAGTACAGCAATGAAGTGGGACAGAAAAAAAAAATCTGGAAAATGAATGAAGGATTGAAATCCTACAAATAAGCAGTTTGAAAGTTTGAACAGGCTTTCTCCAAAAGAAAAAACTATTCCCTGTCATAATTGTTCTTTATTCCATTAAGAACACTTGCCTGTATAGTCCCTTTTTGCTAAATTTAACTATAGTTAATTATGATTTTTCTTGGGGGGTGGCAAAATTGTGTGGCTGACAGGTAGCACTATTTCACATATATGCACAGATAACCAAGGTTTAAAAATCTCACTGATATTAATTTTTGAATGCTAGAATGTAAGAAAAAAATTTTCCCATAAAAAATTTCTGAAAATAAGTTTATACTGGCAATCACACAAAGAACTATTTAATTATGTTAGTCTTATTCTTTCCTTTAATTTCAGCCTTTTCCTATTCTGGCCATCCTTTGTGAATCCTTTCTTGGACAGGGTGATTGTTCAGAGCAACATCTGACAGCAATGGCAAAAAAGGCGATGTTCAGCCTTCAGGTGCTTTCACCATCCTACCACAAAATTTGCCACTACAGGATAAGTGACACTTGGAGCCCTGTTTACACCCACATGGAGTGGAAAAGATTGATGAAGACACTTCATGTAACATCCCTGTAATTCTCTGTTCCAGTAGTTGTTCATCTTGATCTCTACCTGTCTCTGCAGTGTTTTGCTTAAGAGCTCTCATCGGATAAAAGTTCTGGAGTACTCCAGACAAATTAATAATTATTTTCTTTGAGAATTTTTATCCCAGAACTTGCTTCGTATTTTGAAGTATTATGGGAAAAATTAGTCCACAGTTAACAGAAAAAAAGCTAAGAAAAGAAATTATAGCCTTTTCAGTATTTAGAAATTGAGTAAATATGTGTAATTGTACTAAAATTATTTCTCTTTTTCAAAATAGGAGAGGTTCCTCAGATCCTCTGAGGATTCTTATCAGCACTGAGATAAGTAAAGATCATTCAAGCTATTCAGAAGCAGAAACCCTTACCCCTTTTTTTTGCATTTAATTAACTCTTTTCCTTCCACTCTCATCTGCGGATATTTTCCAAGGTGCTTTCATTTATTACTCTTAAACAAATTTCAGCACAAAAGAAAAGCCTCAACAGCAAGAGACAAGCACTGTCACAGATAAATTATTTCCCCCAGCTTGCAAAGCTCTTTTTCAGAAGACAGATTCCAAAACCCAGGAATCCAAGGTTTCAGAGTTGTGGCATAAACACTATTACGAAGAAAATCTCCAAGTGATGGCACACAACATTAATCACGTATTTCAAATTCCTCTTGGAATTTTAACACCTAGCCAGTGAAGAAACAAAATTACTAGAACATTGATTTCTTGAGAAACCAAGTAAAGCCAAAAATAAACCTTCAGGAGATATTTAATTCATTAAAAAATAGTTCATTTGACTTATCATTCACAGAACAACAGAATCATTTAGGTGGGAAAATACCACCAAGATAATCAAATTCAGCCTTTGACCTATCACCACCTTGTCAACTAGACCATAGCGTTAACCTGTTTGTCCAGTCATTTCTTGTAAAATCCAGAGATAATTTTAATTTCTTTATTTTTTCCCCCTTCTTAATTAAAAGGCTTCTATAAAACTCCCAGTAAACCTGTACTTTTTCAATCTGAGCGAGATGCCTACATAGGGTGCAATCTCACAAAGCACATGGGGTGCGTACAACTGAGGTGTTACAAGTCGTAAACACCAAAGAGCCCAGCTCAATCAAGGTGACTCGATCACGGGACGCAGATCTGATCAGGATGCAGGTCACAGGACACCTCCATGCCCGCTCAGCTCCACAGGCGCGGCCCCAGGGCTCAGCCTCCTCCCCGTCCCAGGTGGCTGGGACAGACAAACCAACACTCCGCTGGGGGAAAGCCCCCCTGCACCCCGGGCTCTCCGGGGCCCGGGCGGGGCGGGGAGCGCGGCTCCGCCCGCTGTCGGTGACGCGCCGGCTGCTCCCGGCTCTGGGCGGCAGCGGGCGGGAGCGGCGGCGGCAGTGGGTGAGCCGTGCGGGACCGGGATCGGGATCGGGATCGGGATCGGGATCGGGATCGGGGGGTGTCAGACCCTCCGGACAACTGGGGGCCACCGGAGCGGCCGCGGCGGGGCGGGTGGCTGGGGCTGTGGTGTGGGGCTGGGAGCGCCGGGGCTCGGGGTGCGGGCCGTGTCCCGGGCTGTGGGTGACGGCGGGCGCTGCCGGGCTCGGTGGCACCGGCCGCGCTTTAGGGGCGGCTCGCCAAGCCCTGGCCCGGCAGCCAGCCCTGTGGCCCGGCTGCCCCGGCGGCGGCGCTCGGCTCCTCCCGGCCCTTTGGAGTGTGTTTCCCCCCCCGATCTCTGATAGAGGGCTCCGCCGCGGCTTACGGCGCGGTAAATGACTGCCCTTGGCAATGATTAACGCCGGGCAGCGAGAAGATTTGGTTTAAGCAACTGTAATCTTGTTTTGGTCCACTCCTCTTTGTTTTGCTTTAGCAAATCCATCGCCTTTGGCAACTGTGATCTAAAGATCACAGAGATGTGCAAAAGCTTTGTGTGTATATATACATATTGTTATTGTTGTGTATATACATTATATAACATGCAATATACGTATACAAATATATATCATAGCATGCTTTTGTATTAAGTGCAGTATATTCGATGTACTATTCTGTTAGTCAGGAGACTGCCTTATGTTATTTTTAAATTCTGTGTTATCTAAGTTAAGCAGCATGAGAAATTTTTAGGTACATATGAGGACAACCTATGAAAACACAGTAAGCAATTAAAACAAACTGATTTTATAAAGCAAAGGAAGTTCCAGTGACTGAGGGTTGCTGGGTTAGCCTTGGGTCATGTTCTGGAGCTGGGCACAAAGGCACGGGGGCAGCTGCCAGTGCTTTTCCTTGAGGCACCTGTGTTTGCTGCTCGTCTCACACTTGGGGTCACACTGCTGGAGACACAGTCGCCATCAGATCAGGACAACTGGCTGGGTGTTCTCACAGCCCCTTCAAGGATGTGGCAGCTCTGAGTATAAATATTGCCTAATTCTGCTAGCAGTGTCCAGGGAATAAAGGCAGGCGGAAATGTGGATCCAAGCTCTTGAGGATCAGAGTCTGGCCCACTCAGGTGTGTTTGAGGCACCCTCCTGGCATGTGCCCATGTCACCCATGACCCAAGGGAAACTGCAGCTGGGGTTTTCATTGCCCACTCTGCTTCTCACATTGATGGAAACAGCTTAAGTGAAGGGAGAGGTTTTCCTGTTTGTGCTAGGGACAACTGAAACTGAAAGTAATGCAAGGCAGGGCTTTCCTGAATGGCACAATACTGGACTTTCTTTAGAAAAGTGGAAATACTAACTTTTTTTTTTTTGTGTGTAGAAGATGCAAATAATAATTATGCCTGACTCAGCCTAGGATATTATTTATGATGCTTGACTTGAAATCCAGAAACCTCTTGTTTATAATATATATTTTGTGTTTAATCTAAGGAGTATTTGCTATGGTTGTATTCATAGAAATACTTGTACCTTTATTATAGATTATGATTATTATTGTTTTAAATTTTATTAGGAAAATAATTATACTTAATTTTTTTTTAAGGAGGGAAATATTTTGAAAATATTACTACTAAGGATTTGTGCTCTTCTACCATTGCAAAACAGCTGTAGTTTTCCACATTTAATCCTGAAGAACAGCTGTTCTGGAGGTTAGCCAGCCCTGGTGTAGCTGCTTGAGCTAATTCTGTGATCTCTGCATGCCCACAGTGATGAGATGCTTTTAGCATAGGTGCAGCGTACAGGTCGCACATGAGCGGTGCTCTGCTGTGCCGAGGCTCCAGGTGTCCTGAGAATTCCCTTCCCAAGCACTAATCCATACTGAGCAAAAACTACTGAGGATTTGGGTCAAACTGAGCAATTCTCAGGCGTAAGAATAAGTGGAGCATTGAATCAAACCATCAGTTGGCAAACATGGGGTGACCTCTTGGTGGATTGTCACCATTGAGCCAGAACTGGTGATGTGACTGATGCAAGGCAGTTGAGTGCTACCACTGAACAGATGAGGAGCAGAACATAATGAGGGTGAAGGCTCTGTTCACAGAAATTTTAGATCCATTGTGCTGCAGCACAGGCCATGGCAGTCATGAGTTTGAACATAGCTAGCTAAGAAACCCTAGAGCACCTTTCCTTGATGCTTCCCTCCTTCCTTCCCCTGGCAGCTTATTGCCTCTGCCACAGAGCAGCGTTACCTTTGGCCTGCTGGGCTGAGCCTGCAGATCAGGCACTTGCTTCAGTGTGGTGTTCCCCTCCACCCACCCTTCTCCTGGGGAATGAGAGATACTGTCAAGGGTACCAATGCAGAAGTTGGGGCCTTTCTGACCATAAAGGGCTGAATCAGTCTTGTGGCCTCATTTTAGTCAATTTTTGCTCAATTTCCTAATTGCCATCATTTCAGGCAACTGCAGCCTTCTCTGCTTTTATCACACAATTTTGTAACTTCTGCCTGTGCAAGAAGGAAGCACTCCTCTGGCAGATTGATTTTAAAAGAAAATGAAAACAAAAAAAATCCAAAAAACCAAAAAACCCCAAAGAACAAAACCCACACTATGATAAATCACAAAGCAAAAAAGTTGCGAACATTTACTCAGGACTGCTGGGGCTGTTTCTTGCTTCCTGGAAGTAGGTAGGTAGCATGAGACAGGTGACAACTTTGGTGTATCAGATCTCTGCAATGTGTCACACGGATCTTGTTTCAATGCATGTGGTGTCTAGTATGCATAAGGTTTTGGCTTTTATAAACAGAGGAGTAAAAGAGATCTCGATAATTTTAGGGTATTGTCATTTATCTTTCTTCTCATTAAACATTTCGCATATTTTTATTGTCTAAAAAAACCAAACCCTCAGCAACTTTTTTGTTCTTCTGATAAAAATACAAAGAGAAAAGCACAGCTATGTGTCCTACAGGAATTTCCAACTTCTTGGCAAGCTAAGTCTT
Organism: Vidua macroura; assembly: GCF_024509145.1. Taxonomy (NCBI): domain Eukaryota; kingdom Metazoa; phylum Chordata; class Aves; order Passeriformes; family Viduidae; genus Vidua; species Vidua macroura. The sequence continues at coordinate 33,235,356 of NC_071571.1, forward strand.
GGAAAAGAGAAGCAAATCATGCTTCATGTCTACAGGGAGCTACATGCACGAGTTTGCTGCTTAGTGTTTGGCTCTAGATCTTCGTATCATTGCTTGCTAAATCTCTACACAGAAATTAAGAGTAGAAACATCTTTCGTAAGCATTCTTTTTCTCCAGCTTGGAGGGGAAAAAAAGAAAGCCAGAAGAATCCTTGATTAATATATTTACAAAACATTAATGTTTTGTATATAGACATTGAAAGACAGGAAGGCAAAAATAAAAAGCTTGTCATGCCACTTCATTGGTGGCTGCAGGTGTGACCTCTCCACCCACAGAAAGTGGACTGCCATCACGATTTCCTGGTTGGCAGAAGCTCCAACTGAATCACTGAGAGCTTGGTCAACAGCTGTCTGTGCTGTTAAGATCAAGCATCTGTGGGAGGGAAGGAAGAAGCAGAGAGACTGCAAAGGCAGCTTGGAGCTGAAACCACTTGCAGCAGTCCTGGCACACACAAGCTCTCATGGTGGGAGATGCTGCAGAAGGAGCAGGGTCTCCTGAGGGATCCACCTACACTGCACATAGCGCCAAAGTGCTGCCTGTGCAGCACCTGGAGGTTTGGGCATGGGTCAATGGCCTGATGTGTGTGACTGGTGCCTTTCAAGGTGACTGTCCAGAGGGATCCAAAACACTTGTTTGAGGCTGGCATATGACTTGCAGTTGGTTAACTCTCTTCTTGAGCAGCAGCTGAAGAGTAAGTAGGACAGCTTATGAGCATTCACAAAGACACAAGCATCACAAAGACAGTTTAGCTGTCTGAATCCTACTTGTCCAGATTTCTGTAGGCCAGGCGGAACAGTGGAAGTTCTAATGGAACATAATCCAGTGATGAAATCACAAATGGTTCTGCAATTCCCACAGTGTTCCTCCAGGGATCCTCTTTCAACTTGGAGAAATTCAAACCAGTATTTTTCTTCTTGAGGCCTAATTAGTGAAATGTCTTCACAGAATCCTTAAATATCCTCAGGGCTCCTGTTTTCAGTTTCCTTTCTGATTTTGTTGGGCCTGTTCTCCACAGAGAAAGGAGCCCACACTGTCTGCTAGCCTTTGTGCTGGCCCTTGACTTGCTCTCTGGTGTGCTTACTCCTTTAGTACTTAGGGGATAGACATAAATAACATACATGCTATGTATGTTTCTTGCTTGTTCTCTTCTGCTTTGCTGAAAGTCTGCAGTTAATCAGGGTATGTCTCTGGATTGATGCTGTGCAGGTGTTGCTCAAAGTGCCCACAGTACACCAGCACTGCACGTTGTCCCATTGGAACCTCAGCGTGACTTACGTCAAACTGTGTCCCAGTATGGCAGGTGAATTCATCAATAGATATGAATCTTGAAAAAATTATTACAAAAAGCATCATGCTGTGGGCCTGGCCCAAAAGGAAGTTCTTGAAGGATTGAAGGGAGTTTCTCTTTGCTCCAGCATTTTTGTGTGCCTGGTGTTACAGACTGTCACAGAGCTGAGGGGCAGGATGCACACCAGCAAGTTCCATTTGTTTGAGAACAAATAAACCAGCAATGATTTCATTATAGATCTTCTCTCTTGTGCATAAAAAGAGGAAGCAATTTACCCTCCATGCCTGCTTTTTTGTGGTGTGAAGGAATTCCTGTTTCCTGATATTGAAAGGCTTAAGAAAATTACTTCTTCCTTTCCCACTCTTCTCTACCAGAGATGTCTAGGAAGATGCACTCACTTACAGCTAAAACTATGTTTCAAAGCCAAATATTCTACTCCTGTAATAAAGCATCTATTTTACTGTAGAATTGACAATGAGTAATTTACTCTGACCTCTGTTTGTGTGCTGCCCACACATCCTTCAAGTTCCTGCTCCTCCTTTCCCTCAGGGAGGCCCTAGCTGCTCACCTACCTTGCTTGTGTACAGCAGCAGTCACCAGGTTATAAGTTTTGCCTTCTATTAGTCTCATTGTTTTAATTGTGTAATGGTGATGTGTGCTTTTAAATTAGTCATAACTTTAGCTTCTGTTTTAATGAGATCTTCAGTTGTCTTCCCAGAGGGGAAGTCTTCGTTTTCTCGAGAGTGCGTCTTTTCCCAGAAGAAATTAATTTCTACTATGACCTATGAAAAGGTGAGGTGGCAGTGGAGGTGTTGGGGAGTGATTATGGGGAGAAGGGACATATCTGCAAGTCTCAGGCACTCAGACTTGAAGAACATCTTGATAATGCCAGAGCCTATGACATGCCAGGCACTCATGTATAAATAGTCACGTTGGCACGTAGTGTCATTGCAATCATGCTTTGAGAACAGCTGAGTCTAACAGCCTTGTCTCTCATGCACAGCCCAAAGACACCCTCACATGTCTTCAGACATGTGAAATAATAAAACTGATGTTTAATGGCTGAGACGCGAGTTGTTGTGCTCCCCAAGGATTTAGGACTACGTGGCATTTGTTAGATCTGTCTGGCCACTGGTTGCAGGTATGACTGTTTGGACTTGTGTTAGATCTGTCTGGCCACTGGTTGCAGGTATGACTGTTTGGACTTGTGTTAGATCTGTCTGGCCACTGGTTGCAGGTATGACTGTTTGGAGTTGGGGAGGCAGGAAGGCAAATGACTCATTCCAGATGAGAGAAAGCCCCTTGTCTCCCCCTCTCTGCGTGGATGAAGGTGAATCACAGAATCTGCCGAGTTGGAAGATCTGTTTGACGTGCTGGCTGGGAAAAAGTTGTCAACAGTATGTATGTAATCCAGTGCTAAACCTAAGAGTAGAAATGCAAGATCCTCTCCCAGCTGAGATCTTTCTTTTTTTTTTTGTGAGTTTTCCACAGCTGAATTGCGGGGGTTTAATGCAAACCGTGGTAGGTTGGTGTTAATAATCCAGGTCAGCTTGCAAAGAAAGCATCTTGATTTTCTCAGGAAAACTATCCATCAGTATTTGCACCAAACCTCGTAACTAATGCAAGATAACCCTAAAGATAATTTGAAGTCCTGTGGGCTGTCTTTAAGAAAACATAAGGTAATCTTTAGGCTTCAGTCAGACTGGGAAAATAATATCCTGTACTATGGCATGTGTGCATAAGCAATTATTTTCTCTTTCATTTTCTCTAGGGTTTCCAGAATCACAGATCCTTTGGACCAAGGTGAGTTGTACATATTAAATATATTTTCTTAGAGTAATAGGTTTGCTTGAAAAAATAAGGCTTTGGGACTTAGAGCATCTGAATAACACTGTGTAAACACTGGTCGACACTCCAGAATTATTTTGACCACCTGAGGATCACTAGAGCTTCTGTCATTCCAACCTTGGGTTGTAACTGAGTTGTCCTAGACCATCTGAAATAGAAGTTTGTTAGCCATATGGAAAAATCATGTGGGTTCATGTGTATGATTGCCCTTTCACTGGATTTCTAGCAAAGCTTAATTCTAAGAAATGCTGCCTTTTCTCCATAGGCTTGGGTAAGCTAGATAACTTTCCAACCTTTAATAGCTTTATTCTCTCTTTAATGTAGATGAAATTCTGGATTTCAGTGGTCAGTTAATAAGGAGCTTTTATAATTACAAAAGTTGTATTGTTTTTAGTCTAGATGACTAAAACCTCTAACCTTTCTCCTTCCTGTTCTCCTGCTAGAACAGTAATACAGACCCTGTCAAGGACAGTACTATCTTTACAGAGTGCTTTCCAAGTATGTAGAACATTTGCTGTGCATAATGTGGTGCAGGATTTGAAACTCACCTATAAAGGGGAAATGCATCCTCAGTAATGGTTGTTTACATCTCCAGTGGCACCGAGTGACCTATTTGTGTCAGTTCTGCAGAAAATTTACAGGCAGTGAGGCATAGGCTGGATACCTGCAGTAGGGCTTTTCTCTATGGGCTTCCAGCTGCAGGGGGTGTGTGGTAGCTGGTACCTTCTGCTCCTGCTTGGTCTGGGCCTTTGGTTTCATTGAGGTGCCGTGACTGTGGTTTTGTTCTGAGATCTGCGCGTAGCCCCAGGCCAGAAAGCCATTGTGCCTGCAACATCACTGTGTTTCTACAAACTAGTAGGACTGGAGAGGATCTCTTGATGGTTATCAGATCCCACCAGCCATGTGATGGACATTTGGTGTGGGTTTAACTGTAGTACCACAAAGTAGTACTTCTAATACGTTCACTCATCGTGTATAGGTTTCAGCTGGTTTAGTTAAAGGTGCCGTTATATGAATTGATACTTGTTTGGCTTTAAGACTGGATTGTGCTTTTTTTGGCCTGAAGTAAATTAAACCTAACAGGTATTTTCCTACCAAAAAGAATGGAACTGGGCCTGTTGCAAAAGAAAAGGACTTCTGGGACATTGTTTATGACTATAAATTATTTCAACTGGTGACTTTGTATGCATTTTCTCATAGTATTTGCCTCTGAAGTGCTTACAAGCAGAAAACAGTCTGGGACTTCCAAAACTTTAGTGTATATATTGTATGTTTAAAGACAGTGACTAATAAATGAACTTGGAATAAGTGTTATTTAACACAAACCAGTTTCCTCTCAATCCACTGTTTTCCCATAGGTTTGCCATACAGATCTGTGCATTCTGCTCATTTCAGCAGCACCTGCTCTATGAGTGTGAAATCTTTCTCCTACTGAAGGCAGAAGTTATTGTTCAGACTACTTAGTGGTATACTTGAATTCATTGTTGGAAAAATATCACATGGGTTTGGGCACTGTGAAAGCAAGCTGTGAGCCTTACTTGTCCTGCAAGCACTGTCTTCTGTGTTTACTTATTTTATCACTTTATCCTGAACAGTGTTTGTTCTAGTCTGACCAGCAACTTCTTTGACTTCGTTGGGATGGCAGAGCAGTCAAACCCAAGTGCTGCTTTTCTTCTCTCCCTCCCACTTTTGTGTATTTGCTATGCCTCCTGCTCTTCTCTCACAACTTCATAAAGAAGTTTGCCACATCACAGGTGAGCCTCTTGTGCCGGGAGCTGGCCAAGAGCTGATACCAATCTTATAAAGTCAGGCTGCAGCGGTGGGGTGAAAGCAACAAAAATCACATCTTAATGTTTAGTAGGCACAAAATAAATGAGAAGGAGAAAATCCAGGTATAAGGATGAATCACTGATTTTTGGCTTGTTTTTCTTACTGGTCAGTCTCAATGAAAAGTTTCTCCTGACAAATGATGTTTTCTCAGAATTGCCCCCTTAAGTAATAAGTAATACTATTTAGAAGCTCTTTGTTTCCAAAATACTGTTTTCATGCCAGTGGCACAGTCTAGCATCTAGAAAGGTAACAAAGCCTGTTGAACAAGTGAACTGCCAGTCAAATTCACTGTTAATACATTCTTTAATGATTAATTCGATGGCTGATAGATTCAGCCCACAAACTAGTGCAATATGTGGATGCAGCTACACAGATCTGTTGTCACAGATGTGACAACAGTAAGGTTTTGTGTCAATGATGGGCTGTCTGATGCTTTCTTCAGGGGAAGGGAGCCTGAAGAGTAAATCGTCATAGTGTGAAAGACTGGATGTGTGATCCAGCTGCGCTGTTGTAATGATCTGTCATGGGCTTGGTCAACTTAAAAGACACAAGAGACACAAGTTTGAAGAGAGTTGATTAGAATGTTTTGTGGGCACACTGTATTGACCGCAGTATTTCCTGTCTTACTCACTGTTTTGAGCTGCAGTTATAGACTACTTAGGATCAGTCTATCTCAGGATGTTACTGCTTAGCTGTTAATTTCATTTTTTGCTATATCTGTGCTGGGTCTTTCCCAGCTATCTCCCCAGACCCATGTCATGAGACTGGGACTTCTAATTCTGTGGTTGTGGCCAAAACTATAACTTTTGCTTTACTTTCCTCTCTGGGCATAAGACCAAACACTAACACTTCCTGGATTGGAGCAGGTAACACATCACGAAAATAGATGCTTTGATAGCATAAGAAAATCCACAGCAGGAAAAAAGCCAAGCTAAAACATGTAGTGCTAAGTAACAGCAATTCAAGCAGCAGACAAAAATTGTACTGTAAATTAAAAGAGTTTGAAATAAGCAAAAAATGAGGACTTTTTGGCACATGAGATTCAAAGGGTTGCAGCGGGTAAGTCAGGAAGGAAAGGGTCAGGTGATGGCAGCCTGTGTATATGAGAGACAGAGAAGGAAATGTAGTGATAAGACTGCATAGTATTTGCTGACTTTTGCTCTGCTTACTCAGCTGCAAAGATACAGCTTCCATCAGCCCTTCTTCTGTGATAAGTAAAAATTAATTATTACACAGACATCTTGAGAAAGATACTATTTTTAAGGCAACTTAATTTGATTTAATGCAATGAAATACTTAATTTATGAGAAAAACATGATTTTCCAAAGAAAGTCATATACATTCTCTGAACCTTCCTTCAGAAGCAGCATTTAATATTGTTCTTAGGAATTTAATCTGTGTTCTGAAATGCTGATACATTAGTCTCTTTACAACCCCCACCTTGTTGATTTCTAAAAGTAACAGCTGTCTGATGTGTTGTTTGTGACTTGAATCATGTAAAAAATCCCTAAGGGTGGCTTATCTGTCTGTGTTGGTGTACCTCATAAGATCTGTGTCTGGTTTATGAGTGCACAATGTGTACGTCCTCACTCATCACTTCTGCAACTGAACAGAACTGTCGCTTGCAAAGTACACAGTGCTATTCAGCAAGTGGTTTAGTCTGGAAATTACTTGTTTCTTTCTCTTCTCAGAGGTAGTTTCAGTGCCAGTGGTATGCCTGTTCTGTGTAAGTATCAGTAAGAAGCCTTGATCCAGTGTTTTCCATGTTGAGTACAGCTGAAAAGATGGTTGAATTTGCCAGCTTGCCAACGTTGCTGTTTCTTCTGAAATTGATTTCTCCTAGCTCAAGGAATCTCAAAAGCTCCCTGGAGCAAGCACACTTCCTGAAACTTTACCTTGAAGGTCACCAATGCTTCCTTCAAAGACTGCCTTATCTCTTTGTCAGCCTTCTGAAAATGTCCTAGCAACAAAACCTGTGATTATGTATGCCACAAAAATAATTTTGCGTTGTTTATTCTACTTCTTATGCACCGTTAGAATTGGAAAGAGTAGCAAAGGCAGGCTCACATGGCAGACCAGCTTGACAAGCTGCCTGGAAAGCACAGGAGTTGGAGCTGCAGGAAAGTTCTGAGTGATCCCCTGGTTGTCTGCAGAAGCAGTGGCAAGCATTAGCCGTGAGGAATAAATAATTACTATGACCAGCCCTGGCATGTACTGTTCTTTCAGTGTCTTGACCTACAATTACTGTTCTGTAGTTGTTATCTAAAATCCCAAGATGCCAGTGTTAACCTTATCAGTAATTTCTATTAAGAGAAAACCAAAGCAATAGTTTCTCTGAGATCAGCAACCCACTGAAATTGCAGAATATCCTTGAAGTCCTTTGGTGGTGTGTATGTCTGCAATTTGAGCCTGAAAAACAAAAAAAACCAAAACAAACAAAACCCCCTTCCCCCCAGAAACCAAACCAACCCAGCAACAAAAACAAAAAGAGGAGAATGGGGAAACATCTGAACAGCTCTCTCCTACTGTGAACAGATTTCTTAGTACTTCTTCTTGTTTGTCTTCAGGCTTTTAGAGGTTTCAGAAAGGCTTGGCATGTAAGTCATGCTGCTGTCCAGTAGTATGGTATTAATTTGAAGCAATTCAAAGCATGGTATAATACCACTGCAATTGGAAATCTGTGACCCACACCTGACACTGTAATCCTTGTGATGTATTTATTTTGGAGGGCAGAAGGAAATTAGTATTTTTCATTAGCTCTTTGATTCTCAAGTTCCTCTGAAACAAATGAAAATTTCTTGTATATTGTCTTTTTTTTTTTTTTTTTCTTTTTTAATGATCCAGATTCATTCTTCTGGTAAAACATGTCTTAATAGCCAGGAAGATTGCAGGCCAAGGGAATGGCTGACTTGGGAGAAATGCTAATGTAATGGTTAAGGAAAAGCTTTCTTATACCTTGTGGCCATAAAAAAATGTTTAGAAACCAAATGGAGTGAAATTCCATAGGAAGGAGTAGTTAACTAAGTATCTTGGCAACAGTGCCTGGGAATTTCAAGTGCAGCCACAAAGGCATGATATTTGGCATTGCCTTTCTACATTACATTGTGGTGGGAAGGAAGGTGTATGAATTGTGTCAGCGGTTTGGAAAGCTCTCGTTCTTTTAAAAGCAGTTTAGACAGTGTGCTTGTTTTTTTCTCAGCAGTGAAGTGATTGTGCTCCTACTGTGATACAACACTGATGAAACTGGTACCTTGATCCTGGGAAGTTAGAATTTGCTCAAGAGTTACTTTGTTTTGTTGCCTTCACTAAGCAGGCTGCAGACCCCTGACTGTTCATGTCTTTCATACTCTTTTCACTTTTGACCAACACGTCCTTACAGTAATTTGCTGAGGGCAAAGCAAATAACCATCAGGATAGATGAAAGGAGGAAACGTGCTCTGTGACCTGCACAGTCTGGAGTTTCAGTCCTCACCATCTGGTTCATGGACAATGAGGAACAGAAGTGAACTCATGAATCTGATCAATGCAGTAGGGTTGACCCCAGGTGTTAAGTGGAACAGGTGAAGTAGAAAGCATTAGCTTATGCTGAGTTTGAGTTATTCTGGATTGACTGAAAGTCCCTGCTTGAGGAACAGCATTTGAATAAGATTTTTCCCATCAACAAGAGCAGTAGTTCTGTGATAGCAATGTACCCGATTGCTGTAAATGCCAAGCTGTGTTAGGATGTGGTCAATTTGGCAACACAGAATGGTGTTTTTTATAGGTTTAGGGGTTTTTTGAGCTCTCCAGAGCTTCTCTTATTTATTCTTCCTGATCCTCCCCCTTCCATCATCACCCCTGCATGTGTATTTGCCTTACAAATCCACACAGATCACTTGCCTTTCAGGAACATAGCGTGGCCACGTGCACGTGAGCATGTTCTTTGACATGAACTTGAACTCCATGTACGGACGCAGCTGAACTTTCTACAGGACGCAAATGAAAATTATTTTGACTTTGTTTGAGCCTTAAGGTGAGCAAAACACAAAATGCAGGAAAGACTTGTAAGCATTTAGAGATTCAATTTTTTTCTCTCTCTCAGTCATATTGAAGCCTTCAGTGAAAGTTTCATTTGATGAAACTGTTGGTGGGAACAACCTTGAAAGCACAGCTGAGGAGGTCTAAAGACCAAGGTCTAAAACTAAATCACACTTCCCCATTCAATCCTGAAGGTGGTCATTTAGTTGTATGATTAGAAATAACCAAAGATGGATGGATGGATGGATGGATGGATGGATGGATGGATGGATGGATGGATGGATGGATGGATGAGCTGACTACCAGCATTTATCCTTGAGAGGAAACACTGACCACGTGGAATGCATAGGCACTCCCAGAGCAGATAATACTGCCCAGTAATGAGTGAAATAATAAAATTTCAGTGCAGCTAAATACAGCTACTGGTGAGGCAGCCAGGAGGGCTTGCATTTGTTCATGCTGTTCTTAGAGCAAGTTGATGTGGTTTTTGTCTACACTACTGCTTGAGTTTTCATCATTCAGTATGAGAACACTGGGGAGAAATTACTTCCTCCTTTAGGAGCAGTCCATCTACATGATAAAAGGATATATCCCTAGTAATGTTAGATTATCTGTTTTAATTTAGATTTTAAAATAGAAACTAATCTCTAAAATATGAAATAAAATCTAATACTTGATAGTATTTATCTATTACCCTTAAGAAGAGCAGTGCAGTTTATCAGTTTTCCCTAAGAAAAGTACTGCAGTACTTGTGTTTTTTCCTCCCTCTTCTTCCTGGTTCTTTTTCAGGCACAGGAAGTATGGCAGTTCATCCTACGTAATCTTTTTCCTTTTGAGTGGTTGTTGTTAGCAGCTGTGGAGCTGTTCCCTGTCAGTTTTGTTGGTTATGCAATTAAGAACCATAAAAAATACGTACTGCAAGAAGCAGTTGATATAGTAAGTATATGAAAATAAATAATAATAAAGGAAAAAAGAAGTCTTCAGACTGATAATGGATCAGAAGCAGAACAAAAACTTACTCAAAGCAATGTCGGGGGGTTTTCCCAGTTTCAACAGAAAGTGTTTAATCAAAACTACAGCCTGACCACTGGCTTTTTTGATTCTGTTTCCCAGCACTTGTTCATTTCCGTGTCAGAGGAAATTTTGTTTAGAGTAAAAAGACCAAAAGCCTTCTGTTTGTCTTCTGATGGCTGCTTTTCTCCATCACTGGTATTTTGGGTAATTTTTTCTCAAGATAAAAAGATAACTTCTTAAGCAGAAGTTTCATTAGCTTCACTGTGCGTTCTGCTTCACTGGCTTCTCTACGTGTTACAGAAGTCCCCAAATACATATCTTGCTACCAGACAGAATACTGCATTCAGTATATTTGCAAGTGGCTGCAGCATGACTGGGCAATCTCACTGAAATCAGTGAAAAAAGGCAGCCTTGGAGGACTTGCATTTCCATTAATTGATTTTTTTTTCTGAATTACTTGATGAAAAACTGATGTATTTTAAATATTTTAGGAAGCTTTTTGGTGTTGAAATATTAATTTTTTTGCCATGAAATATGTAAAATTGTGGTGGCTGTTTGGAGTTTAAGCTGTTCTTGCTAACCTGCACCAACACATAACTCTGTCATTAGAAAGATGACAAAACGAAACATGCTATTTCAGCCTTGTTCGTTAACAGTGTTAGGAATGAGATATTTTGAGCTTGCATAATTTCTCATTTAAATCAGTTTAGAGACAGGAGAGAAACACACTGCAGGATTTGATAGAATAAAGATACATAACTGGAAAAAAATTTTTGAATTGCCATTTTAAAAATAACACAGGACATTCAACCTGATCAGAAAGGGGAGAAAATAACATCAAACTATATAGGTTTACAGCTATACTCAGTGGGGAGAGATAGCAGAACGAGTCTTCTTCAAACTACCCGAGCCCAACATAGTGTTTTTTTGTCTGTATTCAGCACTTGTGAGGCTGCACCTCAAGTCCTGTGTCCAGTTCTGTGTCCCTCCCTTGTGAAGGGCATTGAGGTGCTGGAGCCAGTCCAGAGAAGGGCAGTGGAGCTAGGGAAGGGTCTGGAGATTGAGTCCTATGAGGGGCAGCTCAGGAAGCTGTGGGTGTTCAGCCTGGAGAAAAGGAGGCTCAGGGGAGGCCTTATTGCCCTCTACAACTACCTGAAAGGAGGCTGTAGCTGGCTGGGGATCATCCTGTTCTCCAGGCAGCCAGTGACAGGGGAAGAGGACATGGCCTCAAGCTGCTCCAAGGGAGGTTCAGGTTGGACCTCAGGAAGAATTTCTTCACAGAAAGGCTTGTTAAGAATTGGAATGGACTTCCCAGGGTGGCGGTGGAGTCAGTTGTTCAGGAAACAACTATACATGGGCCATGGTCTAGTGGACAAGGTGCTGGTCAGCCAAAGGTTGGACTTGATGATCATTTACGATTGGCTACGTAAATGATTATGCAATTCCATGAAAGGTCTGTGATGTGTGCTGGTGCCCTCCTGTGAGGTAAAAAGCCAATTATCTCCCTAAAAGGAAAGTTTCTAATACACTTTTGCATTAACAGCAGTTAGCATCAGTGAGCCAAATTTTTACCCCCACCTTGCAGAGATGCTTGACACTGCTGAGCCTGTGCAGCAAGAAGTGTTTGAGTGCTCTTCTCTAACTTCAACTCAGAACATACATGTTAGTTAAGCATATGTAAATGGAGTTTTTAAAAAAAAATTTAGTGTGTTTTTTATATTCCTACTTTATCAGTACCATTCTAGCTATAGAAGTGAAATGATGCCCTTGTCTTTATGCAGATGGGAACCATGCAATGGCACCCTTTAGGATGAAGTCTTATGTATGGTCATTTTTATTTGGAAACAGAGTATCCTATTTTGGTATGACTGACCCTATAGAAATTTAACAACAAAGCATTTGTTCCAGAATAATTTCCAGGTCAAAGAAATGTATGTGTGCTTATCTTTGTGCCTGGTTTTATTAAAATGGGTGGTGTTTGTAATTTGAAAGTGTTCATAAGAGGCATTGGGCAGGGGTGGGGTGTTCAGCACTCCTTGGCTGGGCTTGACAAAAATATGTAGTTGTATAATAACAAGATCAGCTTCAAACTCTGTATCACTAAACAGGAGGTGGTGTCTATATAACCTGGCAAGTAAATAAAGCTGTCCTGCTCTTCCCATGTGGGTACCTGTCCTGAGCAAACTTTCCAGTTTATTGGACTGCAGACACAGTTAAAAATTTATTGGGATTTTCATTGAGAGAGTAGATTTAAAATGTAAGTTAATGACAGGATGTTTTGATTTGGTCTAATTATACCCTTCCCCTATGTGGAGGTTTGAAAACACCAATGCTGTGAAATTTAGCCTGAGTTTTAGCTCTCCTGAAGGATCCAAGCAGTTTGTGTCTCCAGTTCTCTGAGTTGGGAGGAAGATGGTTGAGACGGGCATTTGATTCTTTTGACTCAGATGTTTTAGAGTCTCTGGACCTCAGTTGCAGTCACACAAACCTGTTCTTGGGCACCTGGGAGTGAGGCACAGGCAGCACTGCCTTGGCTGTGTTTTGCTCTGGGAATGCTGGCTGAGCAGAGCTATTGGGAGGTGGGTGCAAGGATGATCCCTGAGATGGCTCTTGGAGCAGAGAAGAAAAGCACTGGCTTCCAGAGTTGAACTGGACTGTCAAGTATGACAAATATATAGAGAAGGGGACAAGCCCAATGCTTCTAAAAAGGCATTTTTTCTAAAATGAATAAATTCTGAGATACAGACATGCAAACATGTTTTCTGCCATATATGGCACTAAGCCTGGCTTTTTCCACTGTCTACTAATAAAGAGCAAAAGTGATAATGACCTTTAAATATCTACTAAATAACAATCTGATGTCTGTTCTGTTTTTTTTTTTTTCAGGTTGATTTTTTTTTACTGCAAACCAGTGAAGATGACGCCAAAACATGAAAAACAGGTAAGTGGTATCTAAGCTGTAATAAAAAAGGATTTAAGTCGTGGATTGAATTTCATTAAGATTCGCATGGATCAGGGAAGATTGGTTGTATTCTTCATACTTCTAGTTGCCAGGATACAGAATATTCTGGAATGATGCAGTGCCAGTTCCTTCTGTTAAAGTCTGATAGAAGAATCAGATATTCATTCAGAGTGACTGTGCATAAAGGGCTCAGACACTGAGAAAGGAGAGAAGGATTGGGATGGAGTCTTCTTTTTATCACTTTTAGATATTTTATAGGACTAATGGTTGGATCTGGGTCTGAACTCTGATTACCAGCTGCATGGACCACAAGAATCCCACTTGTGTGTTCTCTTCTGCTCAGTCCAATGAACATTAAAAGTTTCAACAAATTATTTTGTCTCAGCTCTTAGTCTCTTACCAGCCTTACTACACAGCATGCGTGGAGTGAAGATGCCAATACCCACAGCATGAAAAGTCCCATGTCTTTTGTGGCTGATCCTTTTACTAACAGGCAACCTGATGGGATATGCTATTTTTCTTGGAAGCTTTGTGGAAAATTACTCTTCAGGGGTTATTGACTAATCACATGTGTAATTGGAGCACAAGCTCATCACCTGATACAGTCCTGAGCACAGACATTTGAATTAAAATGCAGCTGAAATGATTAATACAACCAATCAACCAATGTGAGGTTGTTTTTATTCCTCCTTCTTGTGGTAGATTTTTCCCTCATATTAAAAATAGATATTTCCATGTCAGATTTCCTATTTTCCTAGTAGGAAAATGTTAAGAGATTTCTGAGAAAGGCACATTTTTTGTGGTCAAATTCTATATAGGAAGGCTTCTGCCTTATCCTTTTCTCTGAAGAATGCATTGCATTATGCAGAAATATATCCAACAAACGAAAAGAGAAAAGGGGAAGAAAAAAAGAAACAAAAAAATTAAAAGAGAAAGATTTGTTGTGTTTGCTTCAGCTGCCTTTATGGGTTGTTTTTCTTTTTGAGGCAGATCCAAATGGAACATTTTGTTTTTCCATGCTTGTGTCTATGTGACCTCAGTGCTGTCATTGTAGTCTCCTGTCAACACTCATGTTCTTTGCATAGATCTATAACCACGAGGGAGTAGGTGTAATCCAGTTTTGGGTGTCACTTTGGCCATTTTGTCATTTATGTGTGACCCTATGTACTTGGACTGCTCCTGGCCTTGAGAACAGGGTAGCAAAATACCACCAGTGCCATGCTTAAACTGGCTGGTTTAGCCAGGAATTAAAAATCACATCCAGTCAGAGAAACTGTTCTGCAATTTCTGCTTGTTAAGTAGTTATGGCTACTTTTGGGGTAGATTTGATGATTCTGAATATTCACAAGGATGTTTAGGCCAGTGTGGCTGCTGGGGTCCCTATCAAAGCTATAGCTTTAGCAGTTTGAGCAGAAAATGGTTTGCCTCTGATTTTAGCAGTTTCCAGAGAGAAGGAATAAATGGAGATGTCACATCTTCCCGTTCCTTTCTGTTGAGTATATACTGTTTCCAGTGCAAGAGGCCTCCCTGCCCAAGCCTGGACACTTTTAACTATCAGCAGCAAATTTTGGTTTTGAGAGAATTGTTGCTCTAAAGTGTTACAGGACACATATTCTTGAATGCATTGATATATTAATCATGTATTGTGCCACTCAGTTAAAAAAAAAAACAAAACCCAACAACACAACCAAGAAAAAAAAAAAAAACAACAACAAAAAGCCAAAAATGAAAATATGTGTAGTGTGATGTAATAGCTAGATAGATCAGCAGTTCTGGAAAAACCAAGCAGCACTGGGCAGGGAAGACACCTTGTACAGGATTGCAGCTGGCAAAAGTAAAAAGTCCCTGAAACCTTGGCTGTCTTTGTACTGAGTCTCCCACATTGTACAGCTGGACTGCAATACAGTTTTGTGACAGATGATTAAGTTAGTCTTCAAGTGGTCTGTGGGAGGGAGAGGTCAGCGTCACCTCTGCCAGGTGGACAGTGCATTACTTGAGAATAGATCTGTTTACTGAGAGTATGCCCAGTTTTATAGCAAAATGGGAAGGGAGTGGAATACGCAGAGAGAAGAAAGGCAGTTGTTACTCAGTATTGCTGTAATCTCCTGATTGTTTGTGACCAGTGAATGCAGGATGGACTGAGCATATAACAGCAATCTTGCAATGGTGTGAGTATTCTGCCACCTAACTCTGCTTGGACCATAACATAGCTTGTATGTGAATATTGAGCTTTACTCTAGGAATGCAAAAGCATAGGCACCTTTTCTGGCAGTGGATCGTCACTTTTCTTGGGTGGTTAGATCTGCTTTGATTAGAGCAATGCTGTTTTCCCAGTGGGATCTTGTATTCTGGAGAAGACTTAAAGGTCAAGAGAAGGAACAAGTCTACATGTGCAATGCCACTGTTTCAGAGCAGCAAAATCTGTAATGGGAATGAACACTTCCTGGATTCAAGAGATGAATGGGGAAGTAACCCTAAATCTTGAGAAAGGCTGTACATTTTTATTTTTAATTTCTAGTTGCTTACTGTTTATCTTGCTTCATTCTAAACTTGGTATTGTCTTTTTTTTTTTTTTGGTAAATAAGGGGGGGGGGAAAAGGAACACCCAGTCTTCTGTTGAAATCCTAGTGTTTCAAATCAAAGCTGACAGTAGCTGTGTGTAAGGGCTGCATTTTGCTGAGGTGCTTTACTGTTCTGCACATCATTTTTCCTCTTGGCTCAGTTCTTTACTGCTGCCACGGCATATACAGCAGGTCTCATTTCTTTGGTAGGTATAGTCTGAACGGTTTTAACCTCCTCCTTGTTGAAACTCAGTGATTAGTTAATTGCAAGTTAAAAGTATACAGAAGTTTTCCAGTGTAAATCTTGCGGTCTGGAATGATTTGCAAGGTAAGCCATAGCTAACTGATAGCATATCCCAATAGCAACTTTTAGTCACAATACTTTGGTACTATAAAAGTTTGAAAGAAGTATTTTACTTGGAAGACTGTTTTGATTCTCTACAAAGGAGAGGGTTATGAAAGGTTATTTGGAAATGGGGTCATTTGTGGAACTTGGACGAAAGGAAAGTCAACAAGAAGCTGATACCGCAGTAGATGAGAGGAAGGAGACTGAGGTCAGGTTATAAGCAGGCTGCCTGAGGTTGTCACTCCTGTGCTACAGCAGTTGAAGGGAAGATGAGTGCAGTGTCCTGTTTGAAGCTTCTTGGCATAATTTCTCTTCTGCTTGCAGGACTGATGCATTTAGTGCTCAGCAAAGGAAAGTATGTTGAGAAGTGGTTGCTACTTTGAAGACTGGGACACAGGGAAATAGGAATTTGGGGAAGACAAAAACTTGCGACGTAAAAAGATGGTACAGTAGGTCTGAAAGTCTGCTCTATCTATCTACCTACCTGTGTATGGTAAATATTATAGACAGTGAGGCAGGTGGAGAAAAACAACCCAAAAAATGGTGTCCTCTCCTGTGTTCAGCACATTGCTGAATATCTTCTCTGGAGCAGAAATAACTTCCTCATATCACTATTGTTTTTGTAAAAGTAAAGGCATGACCTTCAGTTGGTAGAAATGATTAAAGCTCTGATCACTTGTTCCTCTTGTGTCATGCTGGCATGGGGTTAAAAAGCTGCAGGGGAGAATTGACCCTCTGGTGCTCTTCAGTGATGAAAGAAGTGGCAGAGGTGGCAGGAGCCTTTCAAATGTGCTTTATTTGGCAAGGTGTACATGACACTCACCAGAAGGGTAACCACTAATTATACAGAAAACTCCCCTGGGACCGGGAGCTGGGCTAAGTGACCTAAAACCAAAAGCTGTGTCCAGCCATTGAGCCACAGGCTACCCATCTCTGAAGCAGTAACACCAGGAAATCAGGGAGGAAAATTATTTAATCCAGACCTTGAATGTCTTCCTGCTATGTACAGAGTGCAATGGCTGTCCAGGAAAAAGCGTATCTTCGCCCTTCAAGATTGTTATTGTTCTATCAGTCCACTGAAGGTTTGCAGTGGTGGTACATGCAAGTATATGTTAGGGGAGAATATGTGGCTGAAGAGTAAAGCTTTAATTTCTGATGTCTTTGGTTTGGACATAGGAAGACATGCTTTGAGAGTTTTCTAGTTCAAGATTTCTTGATTTATGCAAATATGTACTAAAAAAAGCATGTTTTTTTTACCAGAGACACTGTCATTCCTCCCACAGTGGATTCCTGTACCTGAAGATCTTGCGCAGTGCCTTCCTCTCAGGGAATGTATTTACAGCTTAAAATGATATACTTTTCTTTAAGTCTTTGCTACGTGGTTGGCTTAGCTTTTGGGGTGAATAGCTTATTTAAGCAATTGGAATATGGCAGCCTCTACATGTGCTCCAGAAGTAGCAGGTATTTAAGCACACTTTTGACCTTTGTATTTTAAAGGAATATTTTCCATCCTAGCATGAATATACAGATTTATCAGGATTTTGGGGTTTGGTTTGGTTTTGTTTTTTCTACAACAAAAATTTTGATCATTAGCTGAGAGTATTGAGAAACATGTAATTCTTCAGTCTCTTCAATTCCCATTAGCGTTACATTACAGTAACATCCACAGGCCCTCTCTCTCTCTCTTTTAGGATCTCTCTAAATTATTATATAAATGTAGAAATCACAAGGAAGTAAGCTAGATATGACAACTTCTACAACAAATACTGCATATGATTGTCCCTTCAAAATGGGGAATTTTGCTCTGCATTGTACCTATGTTGCTTCCTTGGGCAGGTTGATGGAACAGAAATGCCCCGGTGCCACATCTTCAGTTGTGCTCTTTGGTAGTGTTGATTACAAATGTGGGAAAAGCCTGAAATACCTGCCTCCTTTTCCTTTACATGGGTGACTTCAAATGTTAGGTTTTCAGTTTGTCACTACCAAGATCTTGTCTCCCATGCATGAAACATGTATGACTTTTCACAGTGTTACTTAATCTGAAATATTCCTTTTCAGCTAGCAGTTTGGCAGGGACTTTCCCAGACATGTGGTGTAGCTCAGATGATTCATTGCTTTATGCTTCTCCATTTATAGGGTTGCAAAATTCAGTAAAACAGCACTTCAGCTTTTAATCTGACTCAGTATTTTGTGGAACAGCAGAGCAATCAAGAGAGTCTTTAAGGCTGCCTTTGTCTTCTGAAATTAATTGCTTGATTTTTATTATGCATTTACAGGAATTTGTAACTGTCTTGGTGCGAGACCCCAGGATACAGAAAGAAGACTCATGGCATTCTTACATAGACTATGAGATATTTATTCATGTAAGTATAAAAATATGAGAACAGATTCTTAGGGCTCTTATTGCTGTTTCTGTCCAAGCCAGGTTTGTCTTTGGGATATAAAAGGAATTTCTGCTTCTGGGATGCTGGAGGCTATTATTCTCTTTTTAACAACTGGGATGCCGTGGAACAGGTAAAGTGGGTTTGCCAATGGCCATGTAATAGGTCTGGCAGAGCTGGGGTTGAACCTAATGTGTTCACATGTGCATTCCACAATGTCTTGCAACAGAAAATTTTTAGCTTTATTTATTAGCTAGAAGACTGTTACAGTCAATGATATCTTACCATTGTAAAATAATGTTGATGTTCAGGTATTCATGGGAAAACAACTTTATTTTCAAGTAATTATCTGGTTATTTGTACTTTAAATTCTCCTCAGTTCTTTTTGCCAAGTTATTGGTTGCTGCAATGTGGTTGTTTTCAGTGTACCTTGACATTCATATGCTAATTTAGTGGTGCTTGGATGTGTGAAGTACTTGCATTTGCTTTTGTGATTGTAGTCCACCATATGTTAATGAGAGTGCACTTGGCATTATGGTGCTTTTGCGCCATAAATCTATCCTATACATAATTTTGTTTTCTTGATTGTTCTTTGGTGGATGACATATGGAAGGCCTATCCTAATTTGCCAAATCTAGATCCAAGGATTTTAATTGCAGTGTAAAATGAAGGTATTTGAGAGCACCAAGTTACATGGTTAATGCTTGGCACAAGACCAAAAGCATTTCTTTATTGTGTGGAAGAGTTAAGCAGTTAGTGTATGAGAGCAAGCAGTCAAATGATGACTTATTAAATGTCCGTGTGATAAATACGTATCTCCTGTGTGGCAATCAGAGTTGTGAAACTTTTAAATTTGCAATGTGCTTCAAGTACCGCTTCCAAAGCAATTATATTTTTCATTTCTGGTAAATAGAAATTCTGTAGATTTGGCAGGGTGAGTGCTGTATTACTGTTTCACAGACATCAGTGCCTCTGAATAAAAGTGTATTAAGGCTTTCTCAAGGACTGCTGAGTTGGGGAGATGTTGTTTAGACCCAATGTGTCTTCATTCAACTCCAGACAGCAACTAAGCACACACAGTTGCTTGCTCACATCCCCTCTGCCTCACCAGCAAGATGGAGGAAGGAGAATTGGGGGGGTGAAAGAGAGAAAACTCATGGGTTGAGATAAGAACAGTTTAATAATCAAGGTGTAGTAATAACATTAATAATAATATTAAATAATAATAATACTAAATAGTAATAATAACAATACTAATAAAAATTTAAAAAAGAAAAATAGATAAAACTTCAGAAAGACAAGTGATGCAAATGAAAACATATGCTCAGCCCCAAGTAGTCAATGCCCAGCCAGTCTTCCAGTGGCTATCCCCAGCCAACCTCCACCCTAGCATGATGCCATATAGTATGGAATATCCCTTTGGTGAGTTGGGATCAGCTGTCCCAGCTGTGTTTCCTCTCAGTTTCCCATGCGCCCCCAGCCTGCTTGCTGGTGGGCTGCGGTGAGGAGCAGAAAAGGCCTGGCTCTGTGCAAGCAGTGCTCAGCAGTAACTAAAACATCCCTGTGTTACCAGTACTGTTTTCAGCACAGATCCAAAACACAGCCCCAGCTACTATGAAGGAAATTAACTCTCCCCCATCCAAACCCAGCATACAGTGATATATCATCCATCACTTGGCATCTCTGAAGCTATTAAGCATCAACTCAGCTTCCTGCCACCACAATGCCAGGGCTTTTGGAGACCAAATCCCTAGGTCAGTCCTACCATCCAGACTTCTTACTGGACTCCAAGTATTGTGTCTGCCACGCTTTTAGGCCAGCTGAGTTCCCCTTCTACCCAGCTGTTAGGGCATTTATCTTCTTAAACTGTGCGGTATCCTGGGTGTGCTCCTCTGTTCCAGGAGGCTGACATCTTTGTGCTCTCTACAGTCTGCATCTTGGGGCTGGCTGGAGTTACGGCTCCTGGCAGGCAGGGAGGGTGGGCTGGACTGCAGGCAGTTTACTAATGCAGTCCTGTCTAGTATGTGGGATTTCATCTAAATGTATGCTTCATGGGAAAATTTTGGCAAAAGTATTTAATTTCCACAAATTGTTTCTCTTTTGATGAATTGGCGTTTTCTTAATGAACTAGTTGTGTTCTGTGGGAAAACTTCCAAATGCTGCTACTTGCAGAGAGCAGTCGCATTGGTTTCTTTGGTTTGATTTAAGTTGTGACTGTACACTGGAAGAACTCTGTGTACCTGTTTGCAGGATTGTAACTAGAATAGCTAAAGATCTTTTTCCCCTGCAAAGATTGACATTATCTACTGAAACGTTTTTCTGAGGTCTGTTTTTCTTGTTACTGTAAGTTGTCCTGTAATCCAAATCCCTTGCTTTTAAAAATAAAGCAATGAAAAATATTTCCCTGAGAAGCAGTAGAAACTGTCACCAGTCCTGCCTGAGGTAAAGCACAGTCCTTAAGAGAAACTGCATTGATGTCAAGCTTTCCATTGGTGTCTCGGGCATTAGTATAACATCTTGGATGTGTTGTTAATACCATGCCTGCACTTTAGCTTAAGCTGATTTGCAAGGTAAATGTTTTTTATTTCCCAACAGACAAACAGTATATGCTTTACAAGGAAAACATCCTGTGTTAGACGACGCTATCGAGAATTTGTTTGGCTCCGGCAGAGGCTTCAGAGCAATGCAGTGCTTATGTGAGCAACTTTATATATGGCTATTTAATAATCTGTCAGTCATGGAGGGAAGGATTGTTTCATCCTAATTCAGAGAACTACAGAAATCAGATCTGGAAAGTATCCTGTGTTTCTTACTAGCACAAGTTTATTCTGTAGAATGCATTTTATGTGCTTTAAACCCAGAAGAATGTGGTTTGTATTTTTGGTGAGCCCTCCTCTAATTTGTGAGAGACTTGATCTGTATTTTCTTTAGCTATACACAGGTAGCAGAAATAACAATCTATTGTAGGTATTTGTACCTCCTCTGTGTTCTTCTTCAATGTGATTAGGTCTTCCAAGCACGGTAAGAGACCCAGTCAGACATGGATGCAGGCTTAACAACTGGACCAGAAAAATCAGATTCATTTATTTTTCCCCTTTGAGGTGTGTGAGAAGCCCTTCAGTTTCTCAACCTTGTGTTCCCAAATGGATTTCAGGAGCTTCTGGAACATAACCCATGATTTTCACGTGCTTGGGGTTGGCATTTGCTTTCTGCATTTTTCTCTGATGTTTCACATGTGGTTTTACCTGTGTATTTTTTTCCTGTTTATAAAGACAGCTACCTGAACTGCCATCCAGAACTCCCTTTTTCAATATGAACAATCCTAATCATGTGGACCATCGCCGTCAGGGTCTGCAAGAATTCCTGGAAAAGTGAGTAGAGCCTATCCAGAGGTGTTGGAATTTTTATGAGGTCATCAATTTCTGGTTTAAAATAGCTCATCTCTGGTACTTGAGAGCCACCATGTGGTCATCTGTACATGCTACACGTTTAGTTACATTTTTTTACTTGCACTGTCATAATTCATACACGTGACTTCAGCTCTATTGGTTGGTTGTAAGGAGACTTCAGCTGGCGCTTTTCCATTTTGTTTCATTGCACTGATTATAGATAATAGGTTTAAATTTAAATCACTTTGCAATTGCATACTAAGTTTGGGAGATCTTTCACTGTGATGTCTATTTCTAGCTTTCAATAAGGAGCTGGATATTCTTGTACAAAGAAGAAAGCCCACCCCCCTTTATGTTCATGGAGAATCAGTGTCTTTATGGGTTAAACCCCTGTGAGCCTGGGAAAATTCTCTAGTGAAATCTCCTAACACAGAGTTTTCTATAATGCAAATTACTTTGTTTACCAGTCCCGCTAACATAAGCAAGCTCTAGCAGTTGTGACCATTTTCAGTGCAGCTGCAATCTGTATAAAATCATGCATCAGGTTTAGCTAGACCCTGGCCTGCATTACAGGGGAGTAGTGTATGAGTTTCAGTACTGCATCCCTCAGTCCCACTGCTATGACCGCTTCACCTTCTGCAGTGGCTGAGCCCCTGTTGGTATAATTTTCTGCTTTTTCTCTGCCATTCTTGTCGTGCCCTGGCACTGCTGGTGTGAGAGCAGGCTGCTCACGGCTCCTGGGGCAGGAGCTGTGTGTACCTCTGCCGGCTGCCTTTAGCTGCTGCTCGGGGTAAGGGCATGGTGAAACACTGCAAGTAGAGACTATTCATCTTCTTTCCAGTCAGTGTATTATAAGCCTCCCTAACAGACAACAAATCATTGGTCCCAAGGTATATTTGTTAGGCTTAGCAGCTGAAGGCAGGGACAGCTAACTGCTGCAGGAATAATATTCTGCATGCAGTTATATAGGATCTGTGGCCAAAAGGTCACCCAATAAATACTGGCTGAAGGCGTGTGAGACAGGGAAGAGAAAGCAGAAATGGATTAGAGGATATTTTTACACCTCAGGAAAGAAAAGCAGTGAAATGGAAGGGCTGTGCTCCTAGAAGCATGTCAGTGATAATATGAAGAGTGTGGTAGCTCAGGTTCCAGGGTCTGAGCAGTTCTGTCTTAGCTGTGCTGCCCCATGGAGTAGTACATTTCAAAAAACATACTCATTTTGAAAGAGGCCAGTCTAGTAACAAGGTTTATCACCATCAGAAATGTTTACAGCTGCTGTCTGCACTTCAAAAGGCAGAACAGAAAGGTAGATTATCTTAAAAGACATCCTCATGCTCCAATTTTGTGGATGACTGTAGCTTAAATGAGTACTGACAGTAAAAAATGACAGCATGTGGAACACTTCATCATGCTGCTATTAGTCCAGGAGTGGGAAAAGAGGCAACTCAATTCTAAGGTAATGATTTAAATGTTTGAACTTGAGTGCAAGGAGTGTGTCAGCTTTCTCTCAGCCCCGGGGAGCAGTTGGAAGGAATTTTCAGAGGTTGTGTTGAGGTACACTGGCCTGGCGCTGGATGTGCTGTACCATTGCCCTCTGCTGGCTGGCTCCGCTGTGCTGCTGCGGCTCACAGAAGGCATCTTCCTATTGGCTCAGCTGCTGTGATGCTTTCCTCCCACCCCCATTTATGACGCTGAACCAAAGGTTATGATTCTTTTTCTGAAATTGAATTTTGTGGAACTCCCTAACGAGAGTTAGTATAAAATATATATATATACCTGTGTATAATATATGTATGTATGTGAAATACACACATATATTCTGTATATATGTATGTTCTATGTGTACCATATGCATAGATATACAATATACATATGTTACATAGATATTACATATAATATACACACTTGAATGTACTGAAGCTCTGGGTCTGGATGCTGCATGTTCTGTGGGGTGGCAATGCCAGGTGAAGCAGAACCTTTCTGATACATTAGAAAGGGGGGACCCTAACCCAAAACTGCTAAACTGAGAGTTCCATTCACCCCAGCAAGGACAGAAGTCACTGTGCACAAGCTCACAATCCTGCTGGCATTTCTTTGTGGCAGTGGGAAGAAATTAGATTTGAGCCTATGTGGACCTGTCTGGGGAGAGGTTCACAGGTAACATTTTTAAATGCCTGCCTGTGATGCAGGAATCCCATGTGTTACCAGGATCCAAGACATCTCTGAAGAGGGGGTTTAGATGTTTCAAAGTCTCGGTTTGTGCTCTGTGCCTGTATGACCAGGTTTGTGCCCTGTGCTCTATGACCAGATTGCTATAGTGCCTGCCTGTGCAGGAGCTACGTGCCTGCGGAGCCAGGATTGAGCAGCTGGAGGCTCTCTAGTGCTCAGCTTCTGGCCCTGGGAACACTTCCATATTGCCTATATGTGGATGGCTACACATATAGGCTGTTGTCCTTCCTCACTTCCCACTCCAGGGCAAGTTAGCACAGGGCACAGTGTGCACTTAAGAGCCTTTGAGAAGCCTCTCTGTGCTGAGCACAGTAGCATAAGGATTAGGCCAACAGCTGGGAAGTTAAGCACTAGACTTTGGTGAAATCTGGGAACAGGTGTCCCATTTTGATTTGGTTTTACTGCACAAATGCAGGGTAAGATCTACTTGTCGTACAGGTTATTATCTCTTGAGTGATGAAGAGCTGTAAAGCTCACTTCTTGTCTGGGCATAATTTAATATTTCAAGAGGCCATTTGCATTAACGGAAGTCAGCTAGCCCCTTTTCAATTATGAATTACTTTGTAAGAATAAGGAAAATTATGTGTTTTTCCTGCTAAGTATCCTCGTCCTTTGAGGATGCCTGTGAATTCACAGAAAAGTTTATTCTTAAACTAGAGGTCAGAATTAAAACACTATCTTAAATTTTAACTTCTGCAAATCCTCTTTGCTTTCATCCATTTGGAGCTGTGCAGGTCTAACTTGGGGATTTAGATTACTCTCAGAGAAGATCAGTTGGGTTTGCTCATAAGAAAATGAATTAACAAAGCCATTTTGAATGAAGTTGAGTTCAATTGATGACTTTTTTTTATTGAATATAGTCGAATCCCAAAAACTTAAATGATTTAGGGAGAAGGATTACTCTTCAATTACTTTTCAGACATGCAGTTTATGATGGGGTGGAAGACACTGAGAGTTTTGAGAAATGAAATGCATGGATCCACAGGGAACAGAGGGCATCCTGCTGCAGAGGGCTGTACATTGGGCTTGCTGGGTGCCAGAGTGAGGGAGCCACCCAAAATTCATCTGCCTAAGGCAGAGCCATTTTCTAAAGCTGTCTGGTGTCAAAGCACCTCCTTGCCTTTTCTACTGCAGTCCCACAAGCTGCAGCTGGTGCTGGGTCAGGGGTCTTTTCTGGAGGTGTCTCCAATGGGTGCTGTCTCAGGGATGTGGAAAGCGGGAGACTGGCTTCTAAAGGGATGGATGCCAGCTTGCCCTTGCCAGGGGCTCAGGCAGCAGCATTGGCAGTTGTGGGGCAGGTGGAACCACCTTGGGCAAGTTGCCTCTCTCCAGTGGAGCCTTGCTGGTATTTCCTCTCTGGTGAGGGAAAAATGTGTAGCAGGCACATGTGGCTCAATCTTCTCCTAACCGCATGCATTGTCACATACCCAACAGTTGCTTCACAGTTGCTTGATATCAGTAACATTTCCTCCCTTATAAAAAGTGAAGGAGGAAACACAGCTTTTTAAAAGAGGAAACTGGGGCTTTGTTTGGTGTGGGCTGGAGCTGAGGGGCTGGATGCTCAGTAGAGGGCACCACAGCACAGGCTGTCATCCATCTCTCAGCTCCTTGGGTTTTTCCCTTGCTCTTGTGGGCTGATGTAAATGGGCAGAGTAAATTTGTTGAAAACAAAATCGGAGTGTTAACCTTCCACACACATTCAAGTATGCATCTGTCATTGTATTAGGTTACAGTAGATACAGGAAATCTTTAGTTAGGATTAAGTTGTACTGTTCAGCCATATGTTGTTTTTCTCCAGCAGAACAGTGTATAATATACATAATAAAATCATGGTGAAGAAAACCAGATTTTGGACCTTGTCCAAATAAGAAAAAACACATGCTTTTGTTCTTTTGTAAATATTTTTGCCATAACACAGGAAAAGAGAAATATTCCTCATACAGTATCCAGCATTTCCTCAAAAATGACATTATTTCTTCTGCCTATGATGTTTTTCAGTCTTTCTTCTTTAAAGGTCTAGAGATCACGAGCATTTACTGAAAGCTTACAAAGATTCACGTGGCTGTGAATAAAAAATTACTTTATTATCTCTAATTCTAATGTAGAGCCTTATCTTAGCCCCCTTAATCACATAAGTAGTCATTATGCATGTGAGCAATCTGGCCAAGAGGAGTGAAATCTCTGACAAGTAATGACTACTGATGGGATCAAGACTTGCAGGGTTTAGCCTTTTGTTCTTCTTGCAGGCGTGCATAGAAGGTCTGTTGTTCTCCTCAATGTGCTCAGTCAGTTTATAGGAATTATTACCGTGAGCCGTGACTCTTCCAGTAGCGCTGATTTCCATCACTGTAAGCACAGCCCTGCCTGGCCCTGGCTGCAGTGAAAGTGTAGAAGCAGCGCTGGGAGCGCTGCCTGCTGTGTTGAGACTGCGCACGCATCCAGCCTCCGTGAAGACATCCAAGTATTAATGTTGTGACGCTCCTCCCTTCCCCTTGCCTTTTTAATTTGTTAGGTGGTGGTTTGTAATTTTCATTTTTTAAGTCTTTGAAGCCAAGTCTACTTTTTAAATGTCAAGCCCTTCGCACAATGAGGCCCCAGGACAGCAAAAGCCCCCAGAGAGCAACTGCTATACCAGCACTTAATACTACTAGTACCATCTGGTGAAAAATGTTTGGGTATTTCCTTGAAGAAAGAGTGTTTTGAACAGGAAAGCATAACACTTATGGGTAGTGCAGAATTTATTTTACATTTTGATTGCTTGAAGCTTGTAATTAAAAAGTAGTCTAACCTGTTGGTTCAGAGGGGGTGGGAAAAGTAGCAGTTATTTTTTAAGAGAAAAATTCTTCAAGGGTACAGTCAGGAAAAAGGTATTTGTGTATCTGCTTTCAGGATGGTTTTAAATGACTTGCAAAATGCATTGAGTGTTTGGTCTCCATGTGAACACATAGTGAACACATACATATACATACATGAGTGAGGGTGTGATTAGCTTTATGAACATCTTTCCATTTCTGCACCTTGGTTTCTCTTCACTCCCTTCACCTCCAGATGGCACTATGAAGCAGAAAAGAAAATTACTGTGAAATAATGAGTCCAATGTAAAGTAAAATTGGAAATTGAATTATAGCTGCAGAAAAAGGACAGTAGCCTTGAGGTCCTGATCAGTCTGTACTCTTATCACTTTTGTTTGCTGTTCCATGTGTTAGGTTACTGCCGAGTTAATAACAGTGCTTTAGCAGTTCAAGGCTTAGCAGAATTGTACTGGACATGAAATAAAGCTAAAATGAATTTGTGTCCAATATCATTGACATTAGTGCTCATTACTTCTCTGGTGTAATGCCTCAAACCATCTAAAATCAATTTTAAAGATTACCCGTTATTTTATAAAGAAAATAAAATACATTTCAAACAGCAACAGAGCTGTAAGTGTAGTGTAATCTCATGAACAGTTAGTTACTCATGTTTTCACTGGTTGGCAGGAAACTTTTGAAGGTACAGCAAGAGGAAAATCTGTGAAACTAAATGCCATTCACAGAATTTAATGACTTGGCGTTTTACTGTGTTATTTGGCATTAGACACGCAAATGTTAGAATTGCAGAAATGTACATCTCCTCACTGTGCCTGGGAAAAACAGTAACTGTAGTTACGCTACAGGAAACTCAGGCACATTATTTTTCTTTTGTTTTTCTTCTTCTTTTTTTTTTTTTTTTTTTTAAGAGAAGTAGAATATTTACTCTCCCGATTGCATAAACTGTAAAAGTGGATTTATTGTTTGGAATGATACCTCTACTTTTTGTTGCGATATTTGTCTTTGTTTGGAATGTGGGTTTATCAAGAGTCAAGGCTGAAATCCTCTTTTAGTGGCTGCTGAATGATGGCTTTTCAAACTGTAATCATGAAGCTGTTGCTGTCAAGGTGTGTGGACCTGTAAATTCTGTTTTGAATCATTTTTACACAGCCTTTGCTGGATTTTAGACTACAAAGAAGTTTTTCTATGTATTAATACATTACCCACATTGATTTTACAGACGTCTATTTGCTATTAAAATTGTGAGAATTCGGATTGGATTAAAAAGGCTTTTCTCTGTGTGTGAAAAGTGTGCTAATTTTGAACTTCAACAAAATTTGGTCTTTCTGAGACTCAATTTCACCCGCACCTGGTAGATCATTAGGGTTGTTGGAGACATTTCCCCATTGGAAGGTGTCAGAATTGGAGTTGTTTGGTTGAGACTGTGTGTTCATAGAGGCAAGTGAAATGTGCATGCACGCAAGTATCTCGTGGTTTCATGTAGATATCTCTTACTACTTATTTTAATTTGACAGATTTTTATGGGCTTGAATGAAGCCAGAAATCCTTTTGTGTGTTTATTAAATGTTATTGTAATCTTGGCCGCTTTAGAGAACAGTTTTCAGAACGTATTTATGTTTAAAACATTACAGTCCAAACACACCATTAATCTTATTCAAGAGAAGGAACTAATCAGTTACACTTTTCATTTTAGTCAGAGTACCTTTAAAATGCAATATTTCTTTCTGCTCTTACTAGTTCGTACATTAATGTCATCTCTTGTTTCCTGTTGCACAGCAATGACTTTCTTTGGTAAAAAGTGTAGCCTAAATGGGTATAAATAGCTAAGTATTGACTCTGAGTAGCTTTGAGATGTTTAAAAATATTTTAATAATATTCTGTAGAGCATTCTTTGGCGTGGTCATACTCTCTGATGTCTCTATTACATGAATAAAACAATACACACAAACTGAAGAAGTTTCTTGTTAATCATTCTAGGATTTGTATAGTAAAGAATTCCTTCTTTACAGAAATGTTGAAGAAACGTTGCGTATCTTTTCCTTAAAAATATTGATGATGATCCTCAATTCTCAGGCCTTGAAAAGGTCTCTCTACAACTTTCTGTGTTACTGGAATGTATTGTATTTTGTTTCCTTTCATGTGTTCTAAGTAAATACTCTATGCTAAGTTTATTTGGAGGCTTAATTTAAAATATATATCAACCAAATTTTAAAACCGATTTTTGAAAATAATAGCTGGAATGAAATAAAATTTAAGAGTACCTGAAAACTATCTGCAGGTAAATTAAAACCAGAGTAACAGTGTAAATAATTTTGGCTATTGTTGGCTCAGTTGTTGACAGGTATTCCAAAGTCCTGATGTTGCACACGTATGAAGTTCTGTCTACACACTGTCTCTCTACACATTTCTTTACTCCACCAAACAAATCAGTGACTGTAATTTTTATAAAAGCTTGGTTATTAAAAAAAAAGAGAGACACCAAATTTTTGTAAGAGTATATGCCTCCGACTGCCTAAAAATCATTAATTGATCCATGTGGTAATAGCAGATGGTTAAATGGAAGAAATGTCCTTGAAGTTATTCTAATAGCAGATGTGCCTAACTATTAGCTTCATGTTTTTACTCACCTAAAATTCCAAATAATGCAATAAGAAAGTAACACGCACCTAATCATTTTAATATGTTCATTGCCTTCTGTTACTGATTTAGGATCCATTTGAAAACTTTAAAAGCAGAACATCATTTAATATTTGTTCTGGGAAAACACTTTAGAATATGTATGTGTGTGTGTGTGTGTGCGTGTTTGTGCAGGTTATGTATAAACATTTGCCTTTTTTTCCTTTTCCAGGATCCTACAAGATGCATTACTGCTCTCAGATAGTAGGCTTCACCTCTTCCTACAGACTCAGCTAAGCCCAGAAGATATGGAGGCCTGTGTTTCCGGGCAGACCAAATACTCTGTTGCTGATGCGATTCTCAGTTTCGCCTCTCTGAACAGACGTTTTCCTATAGAAGATGAAGAGGAAAAAAAAGGAAAAAACGATGCAGACTCTGATTCAGAGAGGTGATTTCTGTATATCCTTACTTTCTGAGATTATATATCCATACATACACACGCACATGCTTCACTTTTTGTTGATGTAATACTAAGATAATGAAAAAATTAATTGACTGAGATTTTATTGAGCTGTGACAGCTCATCATAGAAGTCTTCACACACACCTCCACACTGAATTAATGAATGCAGTAGAAATTCAATTATCTGCATTCTGATTATGTGAATTTCATTTAGTCAGACTTGAATTATTCGCGTTTAAATTATCTTGCTAAAAAAATATCCAACTGCACTCCAAATGGCTAATTAAAAGTCCAAATTTCCTGTCTCTCTTTGTGACTGGAGATAATTAAAGTTCTCCTCTGTTACTCAGGCTTTGAGTGTGTTGTGAAAACCAATTTCCTCCTTTTATTTTTTTTTTTCCTCCCCCCCTCTACCCTTTTCTGCAGTTCATCCTCCGGGCTCGGACCTAGTGATGACAGCATTTCATGTGGATGTAAAGCAAGCCCAGCTTCTGAAGAATCATGAAAAATCATTCCTGTTTTGCTACCTTAAGGACAGTACAGAGCAGTTTCTGCTTTGTTTACTGGTTATGTGTACCACATAAACAGAGCTGTCTGGTGACATGTACCTAAAAGACCCATTGTTAATGCAACCATATGTCCTTACAAAATACTCAAAACAGACCTTAATACTATCTTTTTGGTGATTTTTTTTTATTGTATCTTGGTGAAGGTCTATTTATTTTTTTGTGACTATTAAAATCTCAGTATTGGGTAAGTCACGTTCTTCTGACGTATGTGGCTGTTAAAATAATTCCTTCAGTGAGTCGTGTCTCAGATTTGAAAAATAAAGATAACTCAATTCCTCATCTTAAATGTTGGTATATCATATCAAACATATTCAAAGCATCTTTTAGTCATTTGCATCAGAGAAGTTTCATCTTTAGAAGTCATTTGACATTGGTGATGAAATTACACACCCCACCAAGGTACTCACTTTTTAAAGTAGCTCAGCAACATCAGCAAAACAACATTCGTACAAACTATATGCTGCTGACAATTTGAGATATAAATACATCTTCCTCTGGTCCTCCTGTAATGTTTATGGAAAGACTGGTTTTATCATGCATAAGTACTGAAGGCAAAAATTCTTGAGCATGGTTGCTTAGAAGTTTAGAAATATAAATAAAAATTACATCATTTCTAGGCTTGCTGGAGATTCTCAGCTCCCAAGGAATTATGGATACTCATTCCCAGTGAAAATCCTGGATGAGGTCCATTGAAACCAATGGCTGAATTTTGCATTGACCTTGCTAGAGCCAGGATTTCACCCACCACATTTAACTTTAGGCATCTATATTTGATGGTGCTGGTAGAGGTGTTTTAGTTCAGCAGATGAAGTGGGGAGTATCTCCCTCTGTGAGATGATGATAATCACATATTTGTAACACCCTGCATGGATGTGGCCCTCTCCACTCTCTGCGAGTAACAGGAGCTGCTGATTTCATTGTGGCTGTAGTTACCACGTTGGAATATTGACTTTTTTCACAAACAAAAGGCAGGCTTGAACACAACTTCTTAACCACCAACACTTATTTTGATTAAACATCAGTTTTGCTCTTTATTGTTCACAGCAGCTGCATAGTGTCTTGTCCCAGATTCTATCAAAGGAATGTTTCACTGTGGTGTTGTATTTATATTTGACATTTAACTGCTATTAAAAAGAGCTAGGGGGTCTGATCACCCTAGCAAAGCTCCCATTAACTTCAGTGCAGTAGTTACCGGCCTAGAAATGGATGTATATACATGCCCTTGTATTTTTTCTCTTTTTCTTTTTTTTCTCTTTAAAGAAATCTGTGGTTACTTTCAAAGAAGGGACATTTTAAACCTGTGAATTACAGAAACAATAGATTATTAAATAGACAGCTAGACAGGGGTAGCATAAACATGTGTGGGCATGTTTGTTTTTTTGTTTTTTTTTTTTTTTTTTTCTTTTAAAGCATCCAGCTGGGAATCTGTGTAATTTTAGAAACAGGTTTTAGTAGCTTGAGAATAACATCTCTTAGGTAACTACTTTAAGCCACTGTATTTTGTTGATGGTAGCACTTTGTAAGATAAATATCCATGTTTCTTTTTGCTCAGTTTTACTGAATTGCACAAATGTATCTATTCACACTCTCAGCTTCTATGTGAGTTAGCAGCAATGCTATTTTTAATGTAAAAGTGGTAGCTTTAATTAAAGCAACAAGTTCCCACTAAAAGTAGCTTAAAAATAGCTGTTACTGCCAGTCAGAGATTTTGATTACTTGACCTTTTAATATATTATTTTTAAGATGGAACATTACAAAAAATTGTTTAGCAAATTTATTTTAAAGGTGGGAAGGATTTAAAAACAAAAACAGTGTTGAGAAGAATATTACCATTTTTATTTAAGACAATGTAAGTTTTTCTTTTGTTTTAAAAGATTGAGCTAAACTCTTGAAGCACTTTACAGTTCTGGCTTACTAACACATCCTCAGTACCTGACAAAAATTACAGAAACACAAGGTTTGGAGAGCCTTTGTGGCTAATTGTATTTTTTAATTCTAGGAGCTTATCAATACGCCAGTGAATGTTTTCCAAATTAAGATGTTTCTGAAATAAATATTTGTTTTCTAATAGCTCTGTTGTTATTCTCTCATTTTGTCGTTCTGTTAAAAAATCTAAGACTACTATAACTTTTTTCTCAGCTTATACAGAAATTTGTTCAAATATTTATCTTTTGAATGTTGTTTGTGTAGGTAGTGTTACAAGAATTTTTCTTTGTAATGGGGAAGGGAAAGTACTCCATGCTGTCTAGTATATCTCCTTTGTGTATCAGCTGTATATAATCACTTATAAAGGCTTTAAGCATTTTATTTCATTGGAACATTAAATGTAACTTTTACCAATGTAAATGTTAAACAAAAATAATTGTAATGTCTTTTATTTTACTTTAATTATTTGTTAATTTTTCAACACTATGACATACAGTTTGATCAGTTGTCACTGGTACTTTGATTCTCATTTTTTAGTTTTGAGCAATGCTAACATTTCCTGCTAGCTTTTTTTTAAAAACAGGATAATACCTAATTTATAAAATAGTAGTAGTAATCAGATTACATTATATCTAATTGCAGTAATTCTGCATTCAAAAGCTTTTTTTCTCTTTTGATTATAGCTTTACATCCTCATTTTTATGATGATTTCTTAAAAGCTTTTAAGTAATTAAATAAAACAAGTTACTACTTTCTAGCTCATGTTTAAACCTGACAGTGAGGTTTCCTTTATTTCAATATCAATATCCTAATCACTTTATGACTTACCATGTGGAATTTACTCTTCAGTTATTTTTGTAATATGTGTATATATACATATATATAGTGTATATATACGTGGATATATATACACACTGTGTATACACACACAATCTGTTGTGTTTGGGTTTCCACTTCTTTACATTTTCTACAAAAAGAACAGCAAAGAAACTCCACAAAGATGGTGTATTTGGAGTGAAAATTGTTGTTTACATCACAATGTATTTCTATAAGCACGGAGGGAAATATATACTCTAAATCCCACACTGCAGAACAGTGCAATCTTCAGTGTCCACGTATTTTTTTGACAGGTGACATACTTATTTTGTTTTCCAGATGAATATTTAAATTTTATATAATTACCATGAATTATTAAAACAAGAAAATGTTTGTGACTTGCTCTGTTATAAACGGTATGGATAAGAAGAAGAATGAATGGTCCTGTGTCATTTCCCTATAATTGCAGGACTAGGCTCAGGGCTAAGGACCGGGAGCTTTACTTTTCTTCCCTAGCTTTTACAAGGTGGCAAAAATGTAAATAATAATTTCCAGTCTCAGGCTGATTCTTTCCACGAAAGGCCTAAACGCTTTAGGAAATTATTACACAATTATTCTCTACTTCGGTGTTAAAATGCACCATAACGGGTTAAGTCGCTTCTTTGCCTTCTGGAACAAAACCTCCTTAGAAATTAATTCAAGTGGCTTTGTAAAACAGAAATCGAACTGTGGCCTTCGGGCTCGCTTTTGGCTAGCGGGGCGCCCGTGGATGCTCCGCAGCCGCGGCTGAGGGTGCGTGTGCGCCCGCCGGAGCGGCCCGGCAGCGCCGGCTGCCCGCGGGGCTCCGCCGCCGCTACGAGCGGCCAGCCGGCGGGAGGACTTGAAAAAGGGGGAAGAGGGGAAAAAAGAACAATCAACGCGGGGAAAAAAGGAAAAGGACGGCAGCATCCCAGATCGCGCTCCCCGCTGCGCCCCGGCCCGGCCCTTCCTCGCGCCCTGCCCTGCCTTGCCCCGGGGCCGCGGAGCGGGGCGAGAGCCTTACCTGGCGCCGCCGCGCTCTCCGCCCCGCTCCGCCCCGCGCCCGCTACTCAGGGAGCGGGGCCGCCCAGCCTTCATCCGGTAACTCGTGGCAACCGCAGCCCATGGCAACGGCGGAGGGGGAGCCGGGGCGGGGGCGGCCGCCCGCGCTGCCGCAGCGCTCCCTGCCTCCCTCCTTCCCTCCCTGCCTCCCTCCTTCCCTCCCTGCCTCCCTCCTTCCTTCCCTCCCTGCTGCCCCCGCGGAAGGAGGGGCCGCGCCCGCGCCGCTCAGCGCCCGCCGCCGGGCGCCAGGGGGCGCTGTGCGCCAGCGGGAGGCGCCGCCG
Source organism: Vidua macroura (assembly GCF_024509145.1). Lineage (NCBI taxonomy): Eukaryota > Metazoa > Chordata > Aves > Passeriformes > Viduidae > Vidua > Vidua macroura. Next base: position 33,269,821 of record NC_071571.1, read on the forward strand.
GGCGGGGCCAGGGCGGAGAGGGCGCGGCCCCGCGTCGGGAGTGCGCGCCGCGTGCGCGGCTCTCCGCGGGGGCGGCCGAGCGTTTTGGGGTCATTTCTGGGTTTTCCTGCTCCCCACCGACTCCCCCCATCCCCGAGCTCCTCCCGCAGCCGCGCAGCTCCTCAGCCGGGAGAAACAGGGAGGCGCCCACCGCGCTGGGGATGGGCGCAGCCGGCGTAGCGAGGGCATCACCTGCCGCCCCACGGGAAAGCCCCCGCCACCCTCCAAGCACCGACACCCACAGCTCCGCCGTATTTTGAAAGCACGTGTTACTATTAATTAATTAATTCATTAATTAATATTTTTATACGAAGGCAATTAGGGCCCAGCGCAGTGTCCAGGTATGACATTTGCCGGCCTCGGTGGCAGGCAGACTGCTCTTAAATGGAGGCCTTTCTGCAGAACAGCAAGAGCCGAAAGGCCTTGTGTCACCCAGTTATGTAAGACACAATCTCGCCTGAAAATGCACAATGAATCGGGAAGGATTTATGTAATTAATTGACCAGTCTTAACCTGTTATCGTGATGTAAGGAATTTGGAACTCATTAATTTGGGCCCTGACAGATTTCATATTAGAGCTGGCAAATATGGATTGAGCCTCTTATTCTTGTAGCAGCTGGAATTTCCATGACAGTGAGGATTAGTGAAGAAGACCTATTGCTCAAGTCAAACTGCCTCTTTTGTAATCAGCAGCCCTGCTCTGCATTAAAGGGGTAATGGGAAAGAGAAAAAAAAAATACAGAGAGAAAAAAAGGGAGAAATGTATTCATGGTTGGAGCAGAGCAAGGGAGGGAGAAGAGGGTTGTATCCTGGACAGCACAGGCACCAGAGTGGGCTTTTCCCAGCTCCGTGGCAATGAAAATGCCACAAACACAGCCCTGGGGTGCTGGAAAGTGCCTGGAGGACAGCTCTGTGCTGTCACCACAAGCTTTGCTGCTTCTCGGGCCAACCTTCAGATGGACCCTCCCAGGAGCCACTGAGCACTTGAGGCCGCAGTGTCAGAGGTTCTGGGAACAGGGTCTGGGCTGCCAAGAGCTGGAGGGACTTAGGAAAGAAGGGTTTGGGTCATGATCCTGGGGAAAGCAGGACTGGGCGGTACCTGTAAAGACAGGTACTGACACACCCTCACAGCTGTGGACTGTGACGCTCTCCCTCATGGGGAAAAGGATGCTTACAGTAGGTGAGAGATCCACGGACAAGGACAGGCCTCCATGCAGCCATGGCAAGGGTGACTTATTATATGCCTCAAGTTCCCCAGTACAAAGACAAGAAAAAGGAAAGTCCCTTTGTCTGCTGCTTTGTGACAACCTTTCCATTCAGTTTTTCATGGTGCCTGGTTGGGGAGTGCCCTCATCCCATTATCATTTCTTGGCATTGATATGGTAGTAATAACATTGAGTGCAGTCTGTATGGAAACAGTCTAGGGGCTTATATTTTCCCTCCTGGCAACCAGTTAATGACTGCCCTGGTAGTGAATACAGTTGTTAGCAATGACATTAAAAGGTTTTCATGAGGTCTCATCATATTTCAACATGCTAAGTGTTTACCTACTCTTGTGATAATTGCCATGCAGAAATGGAGGAGTGTTTTTCCTTTTCTCATTTTTTCCTTGCTTTATGCCATTTGGCACTTGAACATTTCCTCTTCACAATTGCTTAGATCCACCGTTTGCTGATGTGAGGAGAAGGGAAAAGTCATAAAATGTGTATGGACAGTAAAAGCACAACTGTTTGCAAAGACTGTAAAGTCAAATGCAGATTCAAAAACCTCCCACAGCTAATGAGGCGTATGGCTCTTATTCTCTGGACATCTTTGACCATATTCATGTTTGCCTTGATGTCCATCATTGTGTAGGGATAATTTAGGAAACCTGGCACTAAAATGCATGCAATCCTAAATTTGGGCCAATAATTTGTGTCATAGCTTTGATCTTCTTGATGTAAAAACAAAACAAAACAAAAAAAAAAATCAGACCGATAGATTGCAATTGGATTGTTCTTCGAAGAATGTATTTTGTCTTACTGTCTTCTGATACAATAAAAAATCTTGACACATGTCAACTATCTCATATTTTCCAAAAGTTAAGGAATAATTTATTATTTATGACAGTACACCCAACTCAACCATTGTCTCCCTCAGTTTATCTTTGCTTTTCTGATGATCAGGAGCAGCAAACCACCCAGGTACTGCTGCAGTTATAGGTTTTGTCCAAATGTTCCTCTTGTTAAAATGTTGATCAGGCTCATCTAATTTCCATGTTAAATGTGCCGGCCTATGTCTAAGTTTAGAATTATTTCAAACAGCAATAAAAAACTTTTACAAGTTTAAATGGATACAGTAATTACAAGTATTTGCATGTCCTCTGATATCTTCCCATGGGTATATTTAAAATATGTGTAAGTGGTAGAACTTTCCTGTGATACCCATGATTTTGAGTGCTTGCAACGTTACTTCTAGTATCTGCTCCTTTTATTTTTTTTTTTTTGCTTTTTTTTTTTTTTTTGCTTGTAGAAAATAAAACAGTCATAAGATGAGATGAATATTTTGTCAGATTCTTGCACTGTTTTTATTCTTTGATGGTTATTCAGAAAGCAAGGAAAAATTTATACAGAAAAAAAGCCCCACAGTTAGGCCTTCTGAACAAACATGAATTTGCTTCAGATATTTTGTTACTTAGAACAATACTAGAGGACTGATTTAGTTTTTGTACAAATACTAAATGCAAATTTCACAGTAAAAGTGGTTAAGACGTATCAAGCACTGATTCCGTTGAAGTCAATGGTAAAAACCTTGTGCTGCTTGTGTGGGGGTTAAAAAATTCTGGTTTCTGAATGATGCTGAGATTAAAAATTCTTGTTGGAACCAATAGGTGGCCTTTTTGAATATGCTATAGTAATTTTTTTCCTGAAAACAGAAAAATGTTTGCTTTGAAATAGAGAACATCTTAAAACAGTAATTTTCAAATAAAGTGATTTTTCGTTTGTTTGTTTCTGAAAGACAATATATAGGCATACTTCTGGATTTATTCCCTATTTTTGCTGTATTATGTTAAGTCATGGGTCTTCATAGGCTCATAGAATGGGTTGGGTTGGGTTGGAAGGGCCATTAAACCAAACCCCCAACAATGGGCAGGGACACCTCCCACTAGACCAGACTGCTTAGAGCCACTTCCAACCTGGCCTTGAAAACTCCCACAGATGGGTTGTCAACAACTTCTCTGGGCAACCTGTTCCAGTGTTTCACCAACCTCACAGTGAAGAATATCTCCCTGATATCTAATTTTAACCCACCTTCTTTTAGTTTAAAGCCATTTCCTTTGTCCTACGGGATCAATAATAGTGATGATAAAGTGGACTACGAAGTCTATTCTTTCCTTTTTCATGTTCATGCTTTCAAAATGCCATATATTTCCAGTTTCTAAGACCTCTCATAAGTTCTTATTTCCTGTTATTTCACAGTTAATGAAAACGGTTTCAAAAGAGCAGTATCTCGTGCTTCAGAAAGAGAGTACTTGTGATTTTTCTGAAGTTGCTCTTCTGAGCCAAGTGTCAGAAATCTTGATTCTGTTTTATTTCCTATATAAGCAATACATTCTTAAAAGGTTTCTGCAAGGAAAAGGCAGTCAGCAGCCATAGGTAGCCAAGACTTTTAAAAGCCTGAGTCAGATGAGGGTGTTAAAAACTTGAAATTGCAGCCCTGAGTTTTTCATAACACTCCCCACTTATGCCTGGATGAGGTATTTTAGCAGCTTTGCATTTCTGGACATGATTATTTTTTGGAGTTGGTTGGTTTTTGATAAATTTTGGGCTTGTGTTTTTATCCCTGTGTGTGGATAGAACAGCCAGTGTAGGGCTGAAAGCTGGGAGGTCTCCTAGGAGAGAGGCAGCACCCTATTTCTGTCTTGCCCCTGCAGTCTACTTTCAGCATTTGCTGGCAGCCCCTATTCAAGAGCAGATTCAGAGTCCCAGGACCTGCTGGTTTGACCCAGTTCTTAGTTTTCTTGAAGGCAATGGCTGTCGTAGGCAATGTAAGGTAGAACTTGGTCTGGACCAGCACTCATCTTATGAAATTGGGCCTTAATTAGGTCCTCAGTGTGGGCCAGGAGTTCACCCACAATGTTCAGCATTACTGTGTTCCCATTTGTGTCTGCACAACACTTTTTACTTTTGATGGTCATTTGAGAGCTTTGTGTGTTGAACTGTGAGACTGAGGTACTAAAAGTGCAGGGACAGCTTTTCTTAGAAGCTAATACTAACCTAGTTGGTTCATAAACAAATTTAGTTCCTCTGGCTCATTCCCTGAAGAAGCCCATCACTCCCCTGATGTGCAAGAGCCTTGGGAGACCTGGTCCTAGGACAGAAAAGTAACCATATGAATGTCCACCTTGGGAATTCTTGTAGCCCCAAGAAATAACTTTGTTGGAAGAGTAACCTCTTTATATAAGATAGCTTCTTAATTTTTGGCAAGAAATGCCCTCTAAGTGCTGTTTATATGTATCTATTTTATTACTATTTCCTGCTCTCGAAAAGGCTCAAGAATGTTGCTGCTTCTAATGATCCAAGGCACTGGGAGATGAGGTGGGATATGAGTGTCTGTCCATAAAAATGCTGCCAATTTGGTCACACAAAAAGAAGTCTGAAAGCAAGTTTGGCTCCTGAATGGTTTGAGTTTTGCTGGGAAATCAACATCTACCTTGGCACCAGAGTCCACACATCATGGGCTGGATATAGGAAGTTAATAATTTGTCTGTGTTTATGATAAAGCTTTCCTGTCCAGAGTCTCAGAGTCTTTTGTGATGAGGAATTAATTCAGCCTTACAATAAACAGGATCTACTTTTTTACAGCTGAGGAAACTGAGGAACAGTAAGGTGACCACGATGATGTACAGGACATCTCTCAGATGAGGGAGGAACAGTGTTCCTCCTGCTGCTGGGCTCCACTGCGTTACCTGCTGGGAGGGATGAAGTGCCACGCTCCTTCTGAAAATCTCACCCCCAGCTGTCAGCACAAAGCACTCTGAAGAGGTAGCAGAGGGGTCCCAGTTTTTGATGTTTGACTTGCGAAACATCAAGACACGTGAAAGGGATTTGCTTTTGCTTCCCAGCACTGTGCACTCTGGCACTCGGAAACCAAACTCCCTCTGGCATCTATTGCATTTGTAAATTTTGGGCTAATTATCTTTTGGGTTGCAGCATTCATAACAGAGATTCATGTCTATTTTGGAAAAAGAGAGTTACTCTTCTCACTAATTAAAAAAACAGGAAGTGAGAAGAGAGAGGTAATTAGGGTACCTTGTTTAGCTTGGTTAAATAAGCAGGACTGACAGGATTTTCTCTGAGGGACACTTGCAGAAGTGCTGCAGTCTTCTTGATGTTAGATGGTGTTATCACTGAAACTGGACTGCAGGAGGCAGATGTGATGTTGACTAAAAAGTATAGGAAAGATTGATTTTGGCCAGATCTTTCAGTCTTTACTCATCCATCCATGACACTAGTTATTAAAACAATTTGGAACTGCTAGTATAAGTAAAGACCATTGGTGTAAGTAAGCACTACAACCTTCCTTTTCCAAAGCTGTGTTGCCTGTTCATCTGATTTCAGCAGACCTCCTCTCCTTGTGAGTTTATTTTGCTGGTGGGATGTATGACCTGGCCTTTCATAAGTAAAAACAATTCTCAAAAATTGACATGACATGCGAGCACTATGGGTAAATATAATTTTCTAGATTACAACAACCCATTTGATTAAATCCAAGCAGAATCTTTTAAGGTTCATATTTTGCTTTCTGACCAGATTTTTTTCTTGGAGTAGTGACAGAGACTTCACCTGAAGGCTCTGCAAGCTTATCCTTAATTTTGTATTGTTTGTAGAAAGTGATGATGACTTTTGAGCAGGAGATGAAGACTGTGCCAAGGACAGGGCATTGTGCTGTTCCTGGAGCTTGACTGGCTCTTCCCTCCCACTTTGTTCCTTACTAATCACAGTGGCTTCCTACAACACATTTATCAGGGCAAGCCACTGCCTGTAAATAAGAGAGGTTTCTGTCCTTTCCAAAAGCCAGAAGTACAATGTTATCTTTCCTCTTTCCCACAGAGGAGAGCCATTAGGAAATTCCTTGGTTTAGTTTGTCCCTCCTTGTTCCTGGATGATGTTGGAGCCATTGTAAAAAGATGAGGCTTATGTTTCCTTCTGAAGATGGCCAACTCATTGATGCTTTGGATTGATGAGCTGAATGTTCCCTGATGCATTGCATCCTGTAAGAAGAGTATTCTGGGCTACTTCAGGGCTTAGAAGTCCAAAAGGAATTGTGCTGGTCTGAGAACTGAGTACTTGGTATTTTTCTGGGTGCAACACAAGGAAGCAGAGATCTGAATGTTAGATTTAGTGAAACATGATTTGGGGAGACAGATGATGGCAGTGGTGGTGATGTGCTTGCACTAATTCCTAACCATCAACCTCAACACCCCCTGAAATTTCTTACAAGACAGGACCCAAATTTCCCTGTGGCAACAGCTCAAGAAGGAAACCTTAAATATTTGCCTTTGTAAAATGAATTGCTGTTCCTACAGAAGGTTCCTCTGGCAGTTCTCAGTTTCTCTGTCTGCCGTAACAGGGAGGATAGGAAGGAGATCCTGGCTAAAGCTCTCCTGACCCAACAAGGGCTGTGGATAGTGTCAGGGATGTCAGCAGCAGGAGAGTCACCTCTCTTGCTCATTCCCTGTTTTTTATGTATTTTTTCCCTGCCTAAATCTTCTCCCCAAAAATGGTGCTTTGGAGCCTGCTGAGAAATGTATGTTGAACTCTGCCACTTGAATGCATGATGGTTTGCAGCTCCCCTGAGAAGTTCAAGCTTCCCTCTCAGTTATGCAGGTATTAATACTGTGCACATGCAGAAACTCTACAGCCAGATAAAAGATGTTACTTCTCACCAGTCACAGATTAAAAACCATACCATCCTCACTTACAGAAGTCATCCCCTGGGGTCAGAAGAACCATTTGTGTTAGCAAGAGAGGTGAGACCTCCCAAGATGTGCCAAAATGATCCTGAGATGAAATTGCTCTGCTCTTCCCAGGAGGGCCCACTGCGTCTCGCAGGGTCAGCTCCATAAATTGTATGTTCTTAAGGGCAAGGACCTTGCCCTCCGATTTGTCTGGGAAGAATGTGTTTGGTGTGCCATACCACAAATAATAAATAACTGCTTTGGCCGCTGGCTGGGCTTGGGATTATGAGTCAATTCTCCCTCCTGATTCATTTCTTCTTCTGAGATACCAGCAAGGCAATTTTACTGGAGTATGTCAGTGCTGGTGTTAGTCCCCTGCTCTTCCCTTGCTCGTGGTAAGGCAACTGTCATCTCCTGTCTGCAGCATACTTCACAGCACTGAGGAAGAATATTAATAAGATTTCCAAAAGGCTTGCTGCCACTTTGGGTGGAAAGGTTTCCTGCAAAGAATGTGCAGCAAAACTCCCAGGAGACAGACAGTGAAAACCCTCCCACTGAGAAGAGCTGGTGTCATCCAATTTCATTGTCTCTGTGTCACTGCAACACCCCTGTGACTCTGACACACTGCGCTGTGCTGCCCTAGCTTGTGCAGCTCAATGTAATTTCCTTGGTTGAACATCTTTATTTTAAAATTGTAACAAGGTATTAACTAGTTTCCCTATGCCTAACTCTTGGCTGTTTACTGTTTAAATAACAGCAAACATTCCTGTCTCTTTCCTGTTCAGATCAGCTAGATTTTTGCTTTTACCATTTGATTTTGCATCACATTAAAAAAAAAAAAAAAAAAAAAAAAAACCAAAAAAAAAAAAAAAAAAAAAAAAAACCCACAAAAAAACCCAAACAAACATTATATGACATATTTCCATGCAGGTTAAGGGTTCAGGATCTCAAGAGTTCATGTGACAAGGAGACCAGAAATACCCCTCATCAGTGAGTAACAAACACATATAGCCCAGCAGTCAAGAGAAGAAGGACATAGACATAGAGAGCCAAATATTAGCTGATGAGGCCTGAGGTTTACTATAAGTCTTTCTTCTGGGGGAGCTGGCAGAAGTTAGTGTTATGATGAAATTTCTATGAGTGCCCTCTGAAAAGCAGTGGTCAGCCCTGTTGTTTCTTAGCTGTGTCTCACTTGCTGCCATTGCACCTAAGCTGGTGCTGGGAGGTCCTGAGTGTGGCTGCCCCTGCCCTGGTCCAGTGGGACACTCTGTGGTCCCACTGCCCTTTGCCAGGGGACACCTTCCTCTCCATGAGCAGCTCCAGCAGGGTGCAGCTCTGCCAGAGGCACCTCCTCAGGGTGTGCCTGCAGTCAGGGGACACGCTGCCTTTCCCAGGTCTGCTCCTGAGAACACCCCTTAAATGCAGCCTAGGTATCTTCAGTAAGTCTGTGGACATAAGCAGGGCTGCTTTCTAAATTAAAGGGTTAAAGTGCAAAGAAAGAAGGCATTTAATGTAGGAAACCCCATAATGTTAGTCTTTGAAGAGCTCCCGTTAGATGCTGGCAACCTCAAGCCAATCCAGCAGCTGCACTTGCAGGTCTTGACCTTTGTTATTTTTATCTTCTATGGATTCAGGGAGACGACTCTTAAATGGAATTAGGAGTCTTAGAGCTGGCTCTGTTCATTGGTTTGACCAACAGATTGCCATACTTTGTATTGCTCATTTATGCATCATGTAGATATAGTTATATAGTTGAAAAAGTGTAATACTTTAAAAAGTTTGACTAAAGTTTGCATCATTCAGACATAAATTTTAACACGGAGCAGTGATATTGCTTTGTGTATTCAAATAATATATCCCTATCTACTGCGTAAGGCACAGTGAGGTTTTGTTTCATTTTGTTTTCAGATTGAAACCAGGAAGCTAATGTACATGAGTTGGCCTATTCTGAATCTTTGTCATCTTAGACAGCCCTTCTTATTGCCAGCTCATTTCACAGAGATCTATTTCAAATCAACTCATAAATTATTAATAGTACATGTGTAGGTCAGAGAGATGCTAACCCTGACAATCACACCCTAATATTCTCTCTTTAGCATCAGAAATAAGAAAGGAGATGTGAATAATCAATATTCAACAACCATGGTACATCTCATACAGATATAGTATATGCACTTAGAAAAAAAAAAACACATCTTTGCAAAACCTGTCAGGCTGGCATTAATCTTGCATGATGAATAATGTGGCAATCTATGAATTTTTAACACCTTTAAAATGATAAAATTGTGGAATGTGATATCCAAAAGTAAATTTGCTCAAATTGGAGAATATTTTTGATCAAATGGAGATATTGAATAATGTGTAGAGAAATATTTAAACATCAATTTAAATTGCACAGCAGGCAAGACAGTTTGTACGGGTTTGTGACTAGGAGCAGCTTTCCGTCACAAATAATTCGCCTGCAGATTTAATTATAACTCAGAGCTTAAGCAGTAACTCTTCTGAGAAGAACCCTAACTCTGGAGGCCCTGAGCAGTTTCTGGGGCTGTCTGACATTGTAGGAAAGGCCACATAGTTCCTTGCCTTGACTGGTTCTGGCTGTGCAATGCCCTCTACAGAAAATTCCACCAAACCTGGAGTGGGATGCTTCTAGAGAAGATGTAACACAGCAGCAGAAAGGGACAGGAGCAGAATTTCACCTTTTATTTGCAGCATGGCTCTTCAGTGAGCAGGATCAGGCCCTTGTTCAGCTGATCGTGCTTGATGGGAGAGGGCAAGCTCAGATTTTCAGTCTGGAAAAAATGAACCACATTTCCTAATATGCAGGAAATAATGGGATGGATGCTGTCCTGCTTGGAGTTCAGTACAAATTTGTTGTTGACATTCATGGGAACAGGATCAGACTTTACATTTGAAGTCACCTCCCTCTGACAAACTGCCTGACAAACACTAAACCAAAATGCTTCATTTAGAAACTGTCAAAAGGGAATTACTAACCTTTTATACTTGTTAAAATTGCTGTATGTGTTCCTGTAAAGGGACTAGAGAGCAGCTGGACATTTTAATTTTCACTCTATGCAAAATAAAAATGACACTCAAGAACTTTACCTATTTTTTTTAATCCTTCTAATGAAATAATTTTATTTTATTCCATTTTTTATTGAACAGAAAATAAAATGTGTTTGTTTCCCCAGATTTGAGGAGAATTAACATGTATCTGATTGTTAATATTTGATCCTTCTTTAATTATTTATGGTATCAAGGAATGAATCTGTCAAGTAAATAATGAAATGCGTACATGCAGCATATGTAATTAGGTTAGGTGCATAAATCCAAAGTGTTCACTTTATAGTTGTCAGTGCAAAATTTATTAATAATGAGAAATGCTAAGTGAAGAAAATTCCTAACAGTCTACTCATTAGTGTAGGTTAGAGCAGTTGCTGAAAAGGAAAGTTCTCATTCCTCTCCTACTGTATTTCATCAGTTCGGAATGTTAGTAAATCGTTATATATTTTCCTCATCTCTGTTTTAAATGTGTAAGAAGAGCAGTCTTTAACTTGTGCTGGGAAGGTGCACTTCATCATCTCTGCAGACAGACAGCTATCAAAGTAGAGAGCAGCAGCTTTGTGTAGTTTAAAGCCAATGTTATACCCCACTTTTGCTTTCCATAGGACAGAGGAGTTCCCAAGTGTTTAAAAGGGATGAACTGCACTGTATTTATCCCCTGGCATTTTAGGACTGAAGGTGATGAATGAATGCTTACACACAAGCACAAATATGACTGAACATTGGTGGGTGAAAATGGTGGTGAAAAATGACTGAAAATGGTGGGTCATGCAGTCTGTGTTTGCTCGTGTTACATGTCATGTCTTGCCTTAGCAGAAGTCACACAGGCACCATCTTCACACAATGCATGTCTGCCTAGGGCATATATGTGTTAGAAAGGCTCAGCTTTTAGTGGTCCAAGTTTATAGCCAGGTGTAACAACCATAAGACACCTATTTTGAGTGGAGAAGTGCATCTGAGTACTTCTTGGGCCACGGGTGAGTTGGTCCACACAAATACAAACCTTAATGTATTGCCAAGGGCGGTGGCCTGAGCGAGGAGTTGTGTGGCTGTGCCTGGACCCGGACCAGGAGTATATGAGCCAGACTAAAAGGCTTTAAAAGTGGGGCTATGTCCCATGTCACTCTTACCACTCCTTTACCTTAGCTTGCTATCAAGTTGTTTCTGCTTTTTGCAAATTAAGGGGAAAATGGTTCTAGTTAATAAAAAACAAAACAAAATTACTCTGTGAGTTTATGCCTTCTGGGGTCTGAGAAGAATGTGTGAGACAGATGAAACACCTGTTTGAGACAGAGAAGTGTTGTTGTGGGACTACAAAAAATCTTTCTCAATCCCAAACGGTATTTTTCAAAGCTCCCTCTCTGAAAGAAGATTTGATTGCTAAAAGCATATTTAAAACAATATTTCAATATAATTTTGAAGCTTATCATTATCACAAGCACTTCATGGGCTAATTCTCTATATCCAAGGATAGGCATTCACCCCAGCTCACTTTTGCTGTGGAAAATTAGATATCTAGTTTGAATTAGTCATTTGGGTTCCATTCACAGTCATTGAGATTCATCCCAGCCTGAAACTGGTGCTCAAGGCTAAGCCTAAGTTACAGGAGGTGAATCACTCTCTGGAGATGCTGGCTCACTTTTTGGGATGCAAGAAGCTGATACTGGAAGCCTAACTTTTAGTCTGCTAAATTAGATGAGCTGAATCCCACACTATACATCTGGATCTGACTTCTGCTGAGGATCTCTAAGGGAAGGTCATCAAAAGATGACCCTACGGCAGCTGAAGCTCTGGGAGACTGAGCACACAACCATAGCAAAGTGCTTATGCTGGCTGTGCCTTATTTTCCCAAAATATTAAAATAAAGAGGACTGGATTTGCTGATCAGCAGAGGCTGACCTAAGCTTGGGCTGTCACCGAGAGCCCCAACCTGAAGCTGCATAGCTATATCCGTATCCCTCACTTCTGCTGGCCTCAGCATCCACACAGCACAGCAGGCAGCTGCTTTGAGAGCTGATTTGGCTGAGCACAAGTCTTTGGGGGGTGTCACAGTATAACTTTTCATTTTTAGAGATCTAGCTGACCATGCAGCCCCACAGTCACTAGTGCTGGCACAAGGGAGAAAGATGGGAAAGCAGTGATTGCCGATGTTGTGAGTGTCAGGGTTGCTGCTGCTGGTGGCGGTGCAAAATTAAACAGATTGTGAAATTGAACCCGGAGCAAAAGGATGCTGACACCCATTCAATAAATTTTGCATCCTGCTGTTAGATTTGAATCACAACATTTTGGATCAGAATGACAAATCCTCTTATTTGCCATAAGAACTTCTTTCAAGCTTAACATTTTTATGCTTCATATAGGATGAAACAATATTCATCTCTGCTAGCCAAGCTTAGAAATGCATTAAACCGTCCAACCAGAAAATCAGGAACAGGCATTTAGTGATGCAAAATGGTCATTCTGCAAGCTAATGCCTAAGGGACAGATCAGTCATCACAGACTCCCACTTCTGCCTGAAAAGACCAATTAGGTGACTCTGTCTATTCAACTATCGATACAGGATTGTTCCCAACAGTATATTCCCCTGTGCTTTACCCACTCTAATTTTAAATTACTCAAGTGCCAAGACTTCTATCACTTCCCTGGGGTGACCATTGCACAGTTGAAAGCCTCACTGTGAGAAAGTGTTTCCTGATACTCTGCCACAATTTTCCTATGCTTAGACTCATGCCTTTTTACATAGTTGCATGTTCTTGAACAGTTCTATCTTCTTTTATAGACACATCATTGCAAAACATAATGACAGTTATCACCCCCCCGTCGCTTTTTTTTGTATAATGATTCCTAGGCAGTAAACACATAAAGGAAAAGTCAATTATTTCAGCCACTGGTTATCATTATTGGTGGTGTGCCAGTGCTGATGTGCCCTGATCATTCTGCATTGAATGAAGTTACTCCAAGGGGAAAAGTTTTCTGTGCACATCCTTTGAGAAAGGATGCTAAAGGCTGACCAAAGAAAGTCTAGGAAAAAATCCCCACCAACTTTTCAGGTGTTATGTTCTATGTGGAAAGAGGAGTTTGCTACTCACACATGAGAGTCTCCTAAAAAGAAATAATTAGGATAAAGCTCCTTACAAGAAGAGCTTAAGGCTTACTCTGTATTTCCAGGTTTTGGTAGGTAGGTAAATACTAGAGCCCAGTAGGTTGTGACTGGTTCAGGCAAGAGGCAGCAGAACTGTGCCACAGCCCAGTGCTCTCAGGCACTCTCAGGTGCCCTTGCTTCAGGAAATATTGCTTGGATGCATCTTATACAGCAGGAAAAGACTTATCTCCAAATATCTTGGGCAAATGAATGGCTCCTCCTAAATAGTCTCTTCACGCTCAATAAAGGGGCGATAATGTTATGTTCCTGCTCCTTCCATCTGAACCAACACCACCCTGAATTTTGGGTCAGGCGCATTTAGAATGAGCTTTCCCAAAGTCATTGCAAGATCTTTCAGCCTGCTTTAGGTAGGATTTCTTTTTGAATTTTTCCCCCACACAGTGAGTGTTGTATAGTCAAACCGTTCATCTGTTTTATCAGACAAGCAGAACTGAGAGTCTGATATCTTTTAAAAAAAGATACAGTTCTCTGATTAACTGAAGAGTAATAGCATGAAATTCTAGTCTCCAATAAGTAACATATTGATGCTTATGTCTAATTTAATCAGCATCAGGGGGGACGGGGGTGCCCATTCCTTCACCATCAGTTATACAGCAGTTCAAGGTGATAAATCCTATCTGCAGAATGATACTCCGTCGACATTTCTATAATATTAATTAGATCACCGTGTCAGGCTGTAGGAAATTTGCTTAACATTCATTAGAAATTTCTTATAGATAGATAGGCATCCCTCCCTCCTTCTCCCCTCGCTTTCTTTCTTCTGTGATTGACAGATGAGGTCAAGCCGGAGACAGCCCCCCTTCTCTCCGTGCCTGAAGAGCCAGGTCACCGGACTCCATAATGCATGGGGAGAGGGAGGGGAGGATTATGCCTTGAAGAGATATCCTATTAAATTGGACAAAAGCTCGTCTGCCTCCAGGCTCCATTGCCAGGTCTTTTCAGCCTGCAGCCAGCATGGAGAGCGCAGGCGAGTGTACAACGCAAAAGCCATTTGCATTACCCTGCAGTCATTTTTATATGTGGAGGTAATGAAGTTGTCAGCGGAGCCTCGAGTGTGGCAGAGCCTGATATTCAAATAGACCTGCCAGCTCTCCCCTCTCCTCACCACCGCCCCTCTGCTCCCCGCTCTCCCCCATCCCCACAGCTGATCTACTGACTTCTTGGATTACTGCTTGGCTGGTTCCCTGGCTCTGACTGTGCTTGCACTCTTGCCCCTGTCAAGTGCTTTTGTTTCCAAGTCAGGGAGCAGGCAGCCCCAGCCCGGCTGCACACCGCTGCCCACCCTCCCACACTGCCCACGCTGCACATGGCATGTCATGGGCTCACTGAAGTGCCTGGACAGTCACGCCATGACCCTGCCTGCAGCAGCAATCCTGACAAGCTTGCAAGGAAAGCTCCCAAGACACCACATTAATCCCAGGCTGAACGTTTGGGGCACTTTGTTGTGGTCAAACAGAAGAGAAAGGTTTCATATTTCTGTCGATTTTCGAAGTGAGGTGGCATGTTCGTGCTTGCTGTGCCCACCGTGCCCTTTTGCTGTGGAGCAGCAGAACGTGGTGCAAATTGTGCATGCAGCTGGGAGAGAGGCAGCAACCAAGTGGTACCAAGCACTCGTGTTCACCAATATCCAGGGGATGCTGGCAAAGGGCATTGCAGAAATACCTTGTCCTCATAAAGGGAACCACAGGATCATAAATAACAAGGCAGTTAGAACTGGCCTTTGGTAAATTTTACATCCATTTTAGGAGGAAAAGAATTTTAAAAATTCCCTGTGGCAAAGCTGCCTGGTAAGCAAAAGGTCTGAATCAACCCCATTAGCCTTGGAAACTAGCTTTTACTAAATATGGGGCTAGGCTGTCAGCTGGTGTTAATTGGTGCAAACCTACTGAAGTCAATGGAATGACAGTGATTTATACCAGGATGAAGACTTGGGGGATGGATACTTAACAGGAAGGCTGTCTTTTCTCTGTTTTCAGTAAGTGGACCCACTTGTGGTCACAAATCATAGCTTCTAGGCTTGATGGGCAGATGTCATTAGGTAGATAGGAATCTGCATGTTGTCAAATGCACATTGCAAAATGGAAAACCATTTAAAAAAATTCATCACCCTGGTAAATATTTAGCTGCCTCAATAGTCTAATTTTTGAATCAGCAACTCATTCATTACTTGCAGAAAAGGATACTTTCGGTGGTCTTATGAAAATGATCAATGATTCTTTAGCACAGAAGGCCCCTGGGATTAATTTGTTTTGTAAGCAGCGTGCTACAAAGACTGGTTCAAGCATTTTTTGAAACTTACAGGAGGGTCAAACCCACAAAGGTTTCAGCAGCAGCATTTTTTGGCCTTTGCTCTTACACTGAGATTTTGAAAGATTCCCTAGAACCCCAGCAAGCTACAAATTTTCATGGCATGATACATCATTGGAATTCATATGCTTCAGGAGCTCCTTTTGGAGAACCCAAGATTTATTTAAGAAAGTGAACTTTATGTTTACAGTACAACAGTTAGCCTACAAGAATTTCAAGTATACAGGGCTACTCTAAATGCACCAACCTGCAGATTAAAGGCTCCCTGAGTATAAATTGGCATGATGCACTGTAAATGATTCACAAATGGAGGAGTCCCAAGGTGTGCATTGACTCGCTACACCATAACGTCTCCTACAGAGATTTTACAGCATCATATGCCAGTGATCCATGGATTAAGGGCTCCCTAAGTGCACATTGACACGATAGACTGGAGCTGTTGTGGTCTATCGTGTCAATGATCCAGTGATAATGACAGTGTCTTGTGCAGATCCACTGAGACCAGAGTTGTTGTGATTCCTAAAGGAAAAGCTAAAATTGTTCCACTTAAGTAATATTGACTATTTTGGGTGCTAGAGGAACATGGACAAAGTTTTCACAATGTTCTCCTCCTTCATATCAGTTGAGGAGTGTCTTCAGTGGTGCAGTTTTGTAGTCTGGGTGGCTTCTGCTTGTGTATGTACATACATATGCAGGTTCATATAAAAGAAGTGAACAAGTGCACTCTTACACATTTTATATGCATAAATCGTTCTTCATAGAGAGGCAGACTGTCCCATTAATGTTTTGTCACTGTCATTGAGGGTACCAAGACTCAAACTGAGGGAGAGTCATTCTAGATACAGACTGACTTCAATGCAAAAGAGCATAGTTCTCCCTACTATACAGCAGGATAGGGAGGGGAAATGAGAGCCCAAACCATAATAATACTTAGTTATTCTGTTTACTTGCATCTCAGAAAATGCCTCTCCAACAGTTGCAAACCTCCCCTTGCACAAATGGGAATATTGGTAAGTAACAAATTTAATGTGGTAAACCTGTGACTACAGTGCAACTATGAGCAAAATACAGCCTTTCCTAATATGCCTCAAAACCAACAGCAGTGGCTTAACACGTTGAAAATAGTATTGTCTAGTCCTTGTACTGTTTCTGTGGAGACAGGAGAGAAGAAGTCAGGAAGACAGAGACATGTAAGGAGAGAGTGTTAGCAAGTGTTTGTCATCCAAAAATTGTCTGGCATTTGCAGCATCCTGGGTCAGCATTTTCACCTTCAGCTACTCAAGCTTTAGAATTGCTATGGTGGAGGAAAAGTTAAAATGTCAAAAAATCAGGTTGCAAATGAAACAGCAGGAGAGGCAGAGTCAAAAACACAAAAACCCCCAATTTTGGAGGATTGAAACAAAAATATAAAATTTTAAACATACAATTAAAACTGGAGTACCATCAACCTCCACAGAGCTATCTCAGAAGAAACTCATAATACTCTGAATGCATTTAATTGAAAAAAGGGAGAAGGTCTTTGGCTGTGAATACAATGTAAACAAATACATTATACATTGACAACTGGATTCTTTGATGAAATGCTGCTTATAGATGCATTATATTGGCTTTTCAGGTCCACTGACATTCATTATAAAAATTTCCATTATAATATACCATCTTCTGAAATGTTTAAATTCCTTGACTCCTGACAGTCAGGAAAAAAGGTACATATTAAGAATTTTAAAAGTGTCTCCATCTTCTGCATTTCTTCACAGAAAGTGAAGTCTGACCTCCATTTTATTTTCAGAGGTAAATTATGTGCTACTGAGAAAACACGGAGAAAAGTCCAGGGATCATTACTGATGTTTGGTAGTTTAAATTCCAAATCACTTTCACTGTTTATATTCCTGAAATTACAAATTTCATTAAGTTTACCATTTAATGGATGATATCACTTTATTTATAGCATACAAACAACTACTTTAATCATGTTTAAGAGGATGAATTGCTTTATTTCATAATGCATGAGGTAAAAATTTCCTTTCCCTTCACATTACTAGCTGATTTTCAGAAGTAAACTACTCCAGTCTCCCCATTCCTAGAAGTTCCCTTTCTATGAAGTCTGACAATTTTTGATGACAAGTGTGGATATTTTGAGAAACAGAAATTATTGCAAACATTCAGCTTGCTAATGGTTCATTTGAAGAAATACAAAACAGAAAAGGTTATAAGCAGTTGTTCAACCAACCTCTCTCTCTGCCACAGAAAGTCAACTGATATATGTTATTTAGTGCTAAGGGACAACTGGGACCCCATCTTGGACAGCAAAGTAAAGCAGTAGGAAATTGGAGTATTGGCTGATCTGTTTTGGGCTGCAGGCTGGCACTCCACACAGTTTGCAGAAGTCAGAAGTAAAGGGGAGACTTCCTGAAGAAGTACTGGGAATACAGAGGAATCATATAGTCTTCAAAAATGGAAATAGATCTTTGGAAATGCTCTTCATAACACCTGTCTTTGACTTCTTCACAATCTACCTCCACACAGAGGCTTAAGAAACCCATCTCAGCTGACAGCTGATGATTATGCTGATGTTCAGAGATCCCAAATACTGGGGTGCTATCTTGTTGCATTTAGGGAGAAACCATGGGACTTGATTCCAGGTTAGACAAACTATGTCTTTCTTTATTACCGGCAAACATCCCTAGCACACTCTGGATGTATATATACTGTGGATTCATCCATTTTGATAATTATAAATACTTTTTCTTCTCAAGAACATTATTTCCATGAATCTTGCTCCATTTTTAGCCAATCTTCCTCTATACTCCTTTGCTTGTAAATATGGGCATTGTGAAACTGCAGTATCAAAAAGAAAAAAAATATACTGCCCACAGTATTTACTACTTAAAAAATAATTGTGTCATTGTTTTGATAAGCTAACCAGAATGAGCCTTTTACATATCTTGCTCTGAGGCACTTTTGCCAGTCCTTGGTGTATGTAGAAATGAACTAAAAGTTTCACCCAAGCTGACTAAACTACAAGGCATCATTATAGTTCAGTGGGGCTGGGGTAAAGCACAACAAAGGTACCTTTTTCTGTTAAGAAAGATGAAGAGTGAAGGCAGAAGGAAGACGTGGGGCATCTCTAGTACCTGCTTGCTTTCCACACTGATCTGCCATGGCCCTAACCTTCTGCCATAGTCCAGAGAGTTTATTCCCAGTAAAAGATCTATGAATAGACACCCGCACAATTTTACAGCAAATTCCTATTTTTCTGAAACTGTTCTGTGCAGAGATGCTTGGTATGCTTTCAGTAGCACCATATAATGTCTGAACAGGGCTGAATCTGTCCTCATCAGTAGCAGCAGGATACCCTGGGGACAGCCACTATGTATCTCCTGCTGAGGTTGCTCCTAGGCATACTGCACACTTCAGCCAATTTCAGAGAGAATACTGCTTTTCTTTGCAATATTAATGGGAAATGATGCAAAAGTGTAAAACCTAACATGGATCTGATGCATCAAAAGGCTGGAATAATAATTATATTATCTCTCTTTCTTGAGAAACCTAACCAATGCCAGTTACTACTGTGCCCAAAATCATGCTGCAAATTAGACCCCCAATTCTCAAGTTGTTAAAGAATAAAAGTATGTGGCCACAGTCCTGATATATGTGGAGGAATGAAAAGTCCAAGTAGGAAATAGATGGAGAAATGGAGGGAAAAGGAAAAGTTCTTGGTTAATTTCAGGTTGGTAATCAGGATGTAAGTGGATCTGAAAGAGTCATGTCAGGGAAGGATCTGAGGCTCATTTTTCCACAGAAGTGAGGAAGAAGAAAGAGAAAAGATTTGGCCCTAAGGAAAGAATGCAAGAAATCCATCTGTGTCTCAGAAGTGTTTTGTTTCGGTTTTTTTTTTTTTTTTTTTTTTTTTTCTCAGATGGTAAGACCCACATTTCAGTGGGTATCTTGAAAGAAGGGCTTCCCGGGGTCTGGGGACACCTCCTGATACCCTCTGGTACAAAGGTGCATGAGATTTGTGTGAAAATGAATGGGGTGAATCTCAGTTATCTGTACATGGTTGCCTCGTCCCATTGGAAATGTCCTTAGCCACTTCAGGAGTCTGTTCAGGCTGGGTGGGGTGACACAGGATCTGTGGGAGACCTGAGCTCATCTATAGTGGCAGCTGAAGTCTATCCCAGCTGTCCAAGGGCATCTCAGGTAACATCAGCCCCCTTGTCTAGGTAACAGATTCAGTCCTATAAAAAATGCAGGTCTTGTTGCAAAACTGGTGCTTTGAACCATTGTTGCAAAACTGGTGCTTTGCAATTTATAGCTGTCCTGAGAACCTTTAAGTCCTGTGCGGATGCCTGAGATAAATATACCCTGAAAAATACTCTTCTTTTTTTTTAAAAAAAAAGCTTACAGATTTTGACATTTGTACCCTTAGCATTTAATTTTGAGATGAAAGGAACCTGGCTTCTTTATACAGATGAAAAGTACACTAAACTTTTCCTTATGAAAGGTCTTTCAAACATTAGCTGAATAATATTTGCCCATTTGACCATCTGAGTAATTACTTTAGAATGTCCTCTCCTGTACTGCTTCGCTAGCAGTCAGGCTTCTGTAATAAAATATTATGTTCAAAATATATTTTAGAAGAAAGGTATATAATCCTATTAATGGATTTCTTTAAATTCTCTATATGTGTTTTGCAATGAAATAAGCATATCTGTAGCAATATCTAAAGTTCTGCTTCAGGATTTATGCACTCTTAATGGATGGAGATTATTTCTTTGGATAATATAAATATCCCAAAGATTTAATGAAGCCATAAAGACATTCATTAGACTTCTGTAATTAGAATTATAGCTACAAAGCCTTCAGAGTGCTAAATATACATGCAATATTTACTTGTTTCAAGCTTTCAGTAAACAGCTTTCAGCCAGGGGAAGAACTCAGAGCTGTGGAGAAGGAATTCACCTCCAAACTGGTGAGAGGGCTCTGAGTGTCAAACAGGGCAAATAACCCACAAAACTACATTTTTGGAGACTAGCTCCGCTAGACTCCCTGCAACCTTCCAGGGTCCTGTCTTTGCTGTGGAGCATGCCTCAACTAAATGTCACCTCCAGCTTGCAACAAAGGTTCAGAGAGATCCCTAATTTCTCAGCCTGATGTTTTCTTCATGTCAGATGAGGATCACAGGTATGCTTTGGAAATTGCTTGGAGGCCTTGCAGAACCATGGGTGTGAATGTTGGGGCTGAATCTGGCCCTGACTTCTTACTGTAAGTGGAGCAAGGTAACACTTTTTAATGTCACAAATCCAGTAATTTCTCCAAATCTGTGGTTTGCTCAGGCCACTTCACTCTCATGCTAACGTTTTCTCTGTTTTCTATGCAAAGAACAGCAAGACACAGAGCCCAGTGATGATGTCTCAGAATCCAATCAGAAAACCTGCATAAAGATGAAAGGTCTTACCAATGAGAAGTGAGCTTGCTAAACTACACCTTTCAATGAATTCAGACAAAACTGAAAAATGTTGTTGATATCAGATCCTTAGGCTGATTACTGAAGCGTTCGATTTTTCAGCATGTCAATTCATCACTGTCTACCTGGTTATATTTAACACTTTCTCCTGTTTCCATCCTGCCTGCTGAGATAGGCAATCTATGTCACACGGTATCTGCTTCACCAGAAGGTCAATAGACCATTGTGGAGGCTCATGAGTCCTGTTCCCAAGTCACCTTGATTGCCTTCACGATATTGCTGACAGCAGGTGGAGCTTCCATGTCTTGTGCCATCTAAAATATTAATGAGATTAGAGCTTGCATCCTTCAAAGAGTTCAGTGCTTCCTTTTTGGTGCTTTGCAATTATGCATCCAGTCCATGGAATGCAAAACCTCTGCACTGACGGTTGCTGGCCTGTGCTGGTATTGCCAAAATTGGTTACACCAATGTTCATTTCCTTTGAGAAAGTGCCAGTTTGCATTATAAGCTAGCCATAAGTTCAAAATCTTTGTGGAGGATAGTAACCTTTGGGTAACTCAGCCTGGAGATGAGAGGTTTGAATGTACATACAGAGGTTATGGTCGATTACATCTTATTAGTCCTGGCCAAATTATGCAAAATATACATAAGGAAATGGTGGCTCACAATCCCATGTGCATCAGTCTGCTTTTGGGGTTATCCAGGAGGGGTTCTTAGGCCTCCGCAGCTCAAGCCTGATAGAGGCTACCTGTGGTACCAGAACTGTGGTGTGAGGCTGGGGAGGATTAAACAACATTCTCTTCTGCTATTTCCTTGTCAAGGAGGGGACAGAGCAGCTGCACAACCTATTAGGTTGCCTCCCTGTTCCTGTCAGACTATCCCTTATTATATACCTGGATCCTGGATGCATATATAATGTATATACAGTATGTATAAGAAATACACAATTTTTAAGATAATCTTATAAATCAATTGTTGTCTGATTAAAAGGCATTTATTGTTAGAACTTGCTGATAGTTTAGCACAAAGTGGCTTTTCTGGTTTCTTGAACAGGGATTGCTTTTCCAGGGTGAGTCCTAAACCAAACTCTGGATCTGGAACATTTTGGATGTTAGGGAAATCACTTTTTGATATTTGGCTTCTCCTCTTTGTAAAATGATAAGCACACAACTTGCATGGCTTTTTAAAGAGCTTTGAGATCTATGGGTGAGACACAGTATAGGCGTTCTAAGCATGATTTATTTCCTTGCTGGGCCTATCCCTAAGTGGCTCATTGAAGAAACAACATTTATAAATATGCATAGCTTCCTGGTATAGAATTTTTCCTATTCTTTTCAGAATATACAGGCTAAGCTGTTATTATTCACTTTTCCATTTTTAGAATCAACAATTAAATTGCACCACACTGCTGTGTTGTAGCAATTAAAATAACTACTGTCTATTTGGCAGTCCTTTAATGGGAAATGAAATTCACTTTTAGGCATATATCATGGTAATACATATATCATATGGTATACAATTTAGATCATTTTTGAGCACAGTAGCAGGATTAGTTCTTATTCCTTACCTAACCATCGTTACAAGCATCAATTTTGTTAATTAAGAATTTTAAGCCCTGTGAATTTATAGTACAATTATGTTTTACTTCATAAGTAGGTCTTTACCCCTCTACAACTATTACAAAAATGTCCACTTATATTATTTACTGGTGGTTTCAAAGGCTTATGAAATTTCTTATGAAGATTTACCCTTTTGTCTAAGCTTTACTCCCTGTGTGTCAGCTGTTTGTCAGCAAAACATAACAGTGAAGACTTTTGACTCAAATCCTTTTTTTTTTTTTAAAGAAAAGCCAATTCATCAGGTAAGAAAGACTGCTGCTCACACTCTCAAGTCCTGCCAAAGACAAATGGCTGTAAAAATTTAAAATCAATCATTAACAGATTAGCTGTTGGTCCAAAGTAAATAGCAATCAGCTTATTAGGCATCAGGCAGAGTGAGATAAAGGGGAAGAGTTATTGAAAATGAGGATGTTTGCTGGGGCTGTGCTGATGGAGCAGAACAGGGAAAGGCTGTTTCTTTGTTGCTCTAATTACAAATGGAAAATAACCTACAGTGCTGAACAAGTTGAGCTCCCTCGCCGAATTGAATGGAGCATAGTGCTTATGTTCTACGTCATGGCTTGATTTATCTTGATTATCAGTAGTTTGCACTACTTCTTCCCTCCCCAAAAGGCTCTCTTTGGCATTCTCTCATATCAAAGTAAATCAGTTTTTGGCTCTGCAAATAATGGGATGTTGTGGGGAGAGTTGCCACAAGAGAAATGCCCTTCTCATCCAAAAATATAATTTCCATACAGGAAATTCCTCTCATATGATGGAATTTTGTTTGTGACAGGGTTTCATTATGGTTGAGTGACAGATTGCTGGTGACTAAATCACAGCAGGCTTTGTGCCATGGTTGTATTTGGACACCGTGAAATTCTGCAGGGCAGATAAATTCAGAAAAAGGCGGATGTTGTAAGAGGAAACGGAGAGAGAGAAGGAATGGAGGGTCAAAAAGGCTGGGAAAACAGAAACAATAGAAGGTGGGTAGGAAGCAAAGCTGAGGGGAAAGAAGATAAACAATAGTTGAGAGTAAAATGACATGAGGAAGCAGACAACTTTAAGCGGGAAGGAGAAGGAAATGGCTACAAGTTAAAGTCAATTACAAAAGCTCCCTTTCATCATATAAACACTGAAGTGTTTACATAGAGAGAAACTGACCATTAGAATGATTTACCGGGAGTGGGGGCCATTTCCCCATGGCTGAGCATGTGAAATCCAGACTATGATGTTTTTCTAACAAAATAGGATACCTGAGAATTGTTGCATTCAATGTTTTGAGCACAGTGAATTGAAAGGTCTGTTTGTGAAAAAATCTGGAAATGGCGCCTTTCTATTAATGATGTGATTCCACGTGTTATACTTGTGAACCCTCAGACAGTAGGTAACCTCAGACAAATTGCTGCTCACCAGCCTGGTGTGAGCTGTAGTCCCTTGTACCTTGGGCATGAGGTTACACACTGCTGCCTCCTGGCTGGCACCAGTGTGACTGTGTGACTGACCTCTGCCTCTTGACTGCGTGGATGCAATGCATTGCCAGTGACAGCTTCAGTCCCTGTCAGCTAAACTGGCAGCTCAGCCAGCTTCATTTCAGCAGCTGCCCCTTCATCCAAGCCCCAGTACAGTTTTACCCTTCCCAGCATGTCTGGGGCCACTGCTCAGCCCTGAAAGAAGAGGGAGGCTCTGCTAAACCGTGCTGGCAGTGGGATGGTTTCTCCCTAGAGCAGGGCTGTAGTAGCTCAACCAGAGCTCCTCTACCATGTGCAGTACAGAGACCAGACACAAAAAAAGTGGGGATCTTTTTTGCAGAAAAAGAAAATAAGACCAAGTGAGTAAGCTTCCATATGATCTTAGTTCTTTTTCCTTAGGAAAATATATGTACGGCCTGACAGAAGGAAAACTATTCTGGTATTCTTTAAAATTTTCCTTTAAATTGTGGTGGAAAACAGGAGAGGAGGTATTTCTTTTCCACCTTTTTTTTTTTTTAAATTATTTTTACCCTACTTCTCAGGTATCAAAACCCAAAAGGTCGACCTTCTGTACATTTTCTGCTGCTTTTGCTTTAATTTACTGTCAAGAATACCCACGCAAAATTCATAAAATTACATAAATGTGACTTCAACAGAAAGAAAAAAAGTGAAAAGTCTTAGGAAAACACATCCTAACAATTATTTACCATTGTTTCTACAGAGAAGACCAGTCAGCTGGCAAAGCAGCAGAGGCCTCTTTTTCACCTGCTGAACTGGCTGAGTAAGTTACACAGAACAACAAATTACTTTTCTGCCTGCAATCATGGAGTCCTGGGACACCAGCCTGCACCTGGGGGTGACAGAGCTGTGACAGTCTGTCATCCTTGAGCTGTTTTTCCATGCACCAAGGAGCAGAGGGGTGGTGCTGCTTTCTGTCTACAGCAGGAATTTTTTTTAACTATTTGCAATGGACAGAAGGCCAGCATGGCGAGAGTATGGGGACACTGGTGTGATGCTATAGACATTGATCCTGCCAGAAAGAAGAGCAAAGTGACTTGCAATATGAATCGTGGTGTTGCAAATATAGAGGAAGGGGCATTTTCCATCTTCGGCCTAAAAGAGGGCTCCGTGCATATTACTCAAGTGAAAGGAGATTGTAGGTTGCATATGTCAAGATAGATCCTTGTCTTCTTCCTTTTCCTAAGTACTGGTGTCCTGCAGTCTGCTGGAAGCTGTGAAGTGAATTTTGTGTGTTTGCAAAATTTATCTCCCTGAAGAAAATTGCCCGGTTTTCGCTCAATTGCTTGTAAGAACAGATCAAAAGCAGAAGAAGAGTGGAAGGCTGACAGCTAGCCAGTCGCTGGGATGCCCTACAGAAAATTGAAGAAGGCAGCTGCAGGACTGGCTCTTAATAACACAGAAAGACTAGAAGTAGTTGACATTAAGACTGTAAAGAAACAGTTACGCTGCTGACACATATACAAGGACTGCCTTACTTATTTTTCCACCCACATACTCCTTTTACACAATTTTTGCTTATTTTAATTAAGTGTTTCAAGAGAAAATAATGGGATCTTAAAGTCTCCTGTATTTTGGAAAAGGTAGTAGTAAATTGTGCAGTTTTGACCTTTTCAGCTTTTTGTAATTTGATTGGCTGTCTGTTCCTCTCCCTCCACTATTTACAGCTGCAGTGAACTGTGCAGAAGGGGTAGAGATGGCTAGCCAGCTGAAATACAGAATATTTAAAAGGTTAAAATGCTGCAACATACTGGTGCCTTCCACACAGTATATGGGCATTATAAATTTTGCTGCGTTGATCACATAAAGGATTGAGAAATTAAATGACTTCATGAATCATTTTTTGTGGGACAACAAATGTGACCAAAATGAGGAAAAATTGTACCACTGTGAACCCAGATCTGGGAAGCGTTTTTTTTGCGTTTATTATTTTTGCTGCAGTAATAGATGAAGACTCCTTCTGAAGAACAGGATCATTTTTGCAGGTGTTGCGTATCAATGAGTGACACAAAGAAAATCTGCCCCAGAAAGCCTGCAATCAAAGCATCTTGAATCCATTCAACAGGTGACTAAATAGAGGTGGTGACCTTCTTAGGAATAAATATTTCTTTTTTAGAATACCAGAGGGAGATCTTCAGGAAAACACGGTATACTTTGAAAGCAATTCCTTAGCAGATGGAGACAGTAATACAGGAAACACTGTTAGCCATGTAATGAGTCCAGAGGGCATCTGAGGGGCAATGCCAAATAATCTGGTACCCAGGCACTGTGCTGAGGAGATTGACAGGAATGTAGCAGGGCAACAGGAGATCAAAAGAATCCCAGACCAGGATGACAGCTAAGACATTAATAACTAGAAGAAAAAAAAATCTTCAGTATTTGGTACTTCCCTTTGTCATTGATAATGAGTCTGGTAAACAGCATTTAGTTCTATGAAAGATTTTCTCAGTGGAAAAGGCTGCTAAAGACAAATCTGAAGAAAAGCTTCTCAGGGAAAAAAAAAAAAAAGGGAAGAAAAAAAGGTAGCAAATCTTGGCTTTGCTGAAAAGAAAAAGCTGCAAAAAATGTGTAATTTTTTGTGCAAGACAAATCTTAAAAGTGATACCAAAGAGATGTGGGGTCTC
The DNA here is from genome assembly GCF_024509145.1 of Vidua macroura. NCBI lineage: Eukaryota > Metazoa > Chordata > Aves > Passeriformes > Viduidae > Vidua > Vidua macroura. The sequence goes on from NC_071571.1 coordinate 33,296,515, forward strand.
ATAAATTCCAGCAATGAAATTTCTGGCACCATGAGCACTGTTAAGGCAAATCAGCAGTAGCTGGACCTCTGCCCTGAGGAGGATTAAGGCTGAGTCTCATTTCCCTGCCCTGACCCCACACATGTCCACACGTGGCTGAGCAGAGCAGAGCAGGTGGAGACACCACAGGAGCACCACAGGTGATCGAGTGGAACCAGATACAGGCAGAGAGAAGCGATGAATCAACTGGGGTTGCAAACACAGTTCAGAATTGTGAAAATTTTGCTCTAGCTCCTCAGTGGTCTTGGAAGTCAAAAGTTTCATCTCATTCAAGTTGTAGCTCTGGATTAAAGTCAGAAGCGTGGGGAGAAAGACTGCTACCACACTGAGATACTGGGAAAATATCTTCAGAAGGAAATGGCAGTATTGCTTTTGATGCATCATTTGAAACACACTCATCAGGGATTTATTTTCTGTGGTCATTAAAACTGAATGTTTTCATTGATTCAGACAGCTTCTTTCTGGAGGAACTGCAGCTGCCGGGACAAACAAGCCTCCATTCTGCTGTGCTGATCCCCCTGGGAGCCAGGAGTGATTGACAAGGGGCTCTGGTTAGGGCAGACTCTTACCCCAAGGTACAGGAATTGGTGCATGCCTTTCAGCGAGAGCAGCCTTTGCAGCTCTGAGCCAGGGGAATTTTCCTTCTTTCCACGAGCATCAAGACGTAGAGAAAAGTGTTTCCAGCCTGCTTGTGACGACAGGACATGCAGAGACAGCCTGTGAAGCTAATCCCACTCTTCTCCTGCTGTCCAAGGTGGCATCTATGCCACCCTCCTTAGGCTATCCTCGGAAGCAGCGGGAGGAAATCCATGTGGGAAATGGGGGATCTCTGGAGGTACCTGGTGCGTACGTTGCTTGAGGGACAGGAGGTCTAGAACAAACTGCATCACCTCCAAAATCGCTCAGGAGTGGAGATGGGTTGGACATGATGTGGGACTTGTGCTCAGGCATTCTTGCATGTATCTGAGTGCCGTCTCCTGATGCCTCACCCACCCCTCCCACTGCAGAAGAGGGCGTCCATCCCAAACATTACAGCTGACTCAGAGGCTCGGGGACTTCACCAGCCAAGGGACCCAGCTGCTTGCCTTCTCCTCCCCCATCCACACCACAGCTGCTCTGGGAGAGCCTGATGCATTTACCCTGCTCTTCAGGGAAGACAGAGCAGAGGCAGACTGAGAGGCTTTGAAGGTGCTGAGCTCTGAGGTCAGCTGCTGGGCGTGGTGGTGCCTTGGTTTGCCGCGATCGCTGAGGGAAGGCAACGTCCACTCCTGCTAAGTGGCTGAAGCTGGGGAGCCCTCAGCTCTTCCCCCTCTTGGATCTACAATCAGACCACCCACAGAAAACATACCAACATTAGAATATACATATAGTACCTGGTTAGATGGAGATATAATTTATTGAAGCCATTGTTTAGGCCCCTTGGGTGGCACTACAAGTACCTGGCCATGACACAGGCTGTCGTGAGCTTGTGAGGGGGGAGAATCTCTCCTGGAGGTTATGGTGGCCTCTGGCATCCTGGGGACCCAGACAGAGACCATCCATGGGTGAAAGAGGGAAGCCTCTCCATGAGGCAGAGCTGGAGGTGGGCAAAGGCAGCTACCGAGTCTGGGAGGGCACAGCCCCACGCCCAGAGGGCACTGACAGCCCCCACCCACAGTGCTGGGCTGTTTCATTTTCATCCACTGATCAGATATATTTACTTCTCGGGTATTTCCCTAACCAGAATTGACTGCACTATAATTGCCTATTTCTTTGGTCCATTGGCTGTTAACCTTGAAGCGCATCGGGCGGAGGCAGGGAGGCCCTCCCTGTCAGGCCTGACCCCGGCCCGCGCCGCGGGCTGCCATGACAACCGCGACAGATGTCACCCATGCCGCCCGCGCCCCCCGGATGGGGAAAATCGATCTTGCGACGGCGCCGCCGCGCACAGCCACCGACCTGCCAAGTGCTCCTGGCTCAATCATTTGTTTCATCTAGCGAGGAGAGGAAAACATAAAAGAAATGAAATGAATTTGACCTCTGTCTTTCGAGTGACTCCAGCGCTGCGCTGAATCCTAGCAAGCGCCTCCTATGAATTTGAAAAAATTACATTAGGAATAACATTTTGAAGTGAAATGACTCTTGTAATGTCAACCCTCCAGAAACATGTTATTTCAAATGTCAGATACCTAGCAATCGTTTGCTATTTTCCGGATGTGTCCGGAGGTTATCTTCACCTCGGATACATTTCAGATAAATTATTTTAAAGAAACTACCTGTGAAGTATACAAAAAAGTATTGCCTGTTTTTTTGCACTACCTCAGTGAGAAAACTTTCTTTGTGGCTGCACAGAGCCTCTCCATGATGAGAAGATGGTAAACAATGCTCTGAATTGACAATGTCTCTCCTTTATTAAAACTGTGCCAGAGGGTAAAGGATTTTCCCAGTCTGGAGCAGGGTTTCCTGAAATGGTGGCAGGTACACCAATAAAGGCAGAAGATCCCAGGGGCACAGGAAAGCCACCCCAACACACACACACCCCTCTGAGGGTTTGCTTGCTGCATATGCAAGTCATTTAATGATGCAACTCTACAACTCTGTGCTAACATTTGCCAATGCATCAATGTCATCCTAACAATGTTGCACATGTGTCCAACAAATAGGAAAAAACCCAAACCCCACGAGGCTTGGTTCATGCCTACCACTGGATGGACCTGCTGGCAAATTTAAGAGGCAGCCTGTCACAAATCTGTAGAGATGGAGAAATTTCTAAGATAACCTTGTCCTTAAAAAAAAAAAGAGGAAAACAGCAAGCCACTGAAGGTGATTATACTAAAAAAGATGTCTTAAGATTTTGAATGTGATATGTCTGTCTCTCTGATGTGGGATATTTTATTGCCTTTTTGCCCTCAAGTGAAGCTGACGGGAGCCAAGCTTGCAATTTAAATCAATAAGAACCCTTTACCATGGCCATAAAATACTTGGTTAAACCTTTGAAGTGGCCACAGTTGAATGCGCAGTGAACACAGCATAAATGCTCCTTGAGATGTATTGTGTTAGACCACTGCTAAAGTGGTGTTCCAAGGAAGCAGTGCCTGAGCACCTTCTGGGGGCAGGGCAGAGCAGTCTGTCTTCTCTGGGGCACTGGGGTGTTGCTCTTAAGTCAGTGCTCATAACTGGTATGCTGCCCTACACCACAGACATCCAGAGCTGGCTCTCCCAGCTCAATGGGTTTCCTGGTGTGGGGACTCATCCTGAAAATCCCATAATGTGTTATTCTACCTCTCAGCAATGGCTGGGGAAACAGGAGGCAACCATGGCTGGATTAGCAGTGTTTTCAGGACCAGATCCTTGATTATGTAAATCAGCATTGTTGCAGGGAGAAGCAGGTCTGAATGACCCCAGCTGAGGCGTAGTCTGTGCAGGATGAACAGTGACTGCATGAATATATGTCTGTCTAGCTTTTGGCATATGCATGCATGAATGCATCTCATAGATACCCAGGTAAAAGCTTGTGTAATAGCAGAACTGAATATCATGAAGATTTCACCATTTAATGTTTCATACTTAATACTTAAAATAAGGATTCCCAAAATAAAGGTTGACACTTCACCATTCCTGCAAATAAAGCAGTAGGAAAACAAGTAAAGTTTAAATCTGCGCTCCAACTTTGCAGTTTATTACAAGCCCTTCAGATTCTTTAAGGACAAATCTGTAGTTTCTCCATTCATAAATAAGCTTTTCATTTAAAGAAAACAAGGACCAAGCACTACTTTATTACTGGATAAGTCATACTGGTAAAGTCTCTAGCCCAGTGGCAGGGGAAAAGTGCATGGGGTATATGTATTTTAAGGTCACAAAAGACTGGTTCTTCCAGACACATGGGGAATATGTTCAGAAGCAGCATTAAGTGCACATACTAGTTACAGCACTGTATACTCTCTGTGTGCAGGTCCCTGTTTGTAGAGAGGATGCTGCCCTGAGGGTGCACCCTCAGGCTGAGAAAACTTGCTCTGTTTGGGACAAACAGTCCATCTGGTTGTGCTGTCTTTTCTCTTTCAGTTCTGTTTCTGTTCTGATCCACTCCAGGGAGGTTCAGCTCTTCAGCAAATATGCTAGGGTGGCAAAGACAGTCTTCCTTTCTGTCCTGTACATTGAAAGTTTGGCCTTAAGCTACTCCCAGTGTGCCTTAGTATTACAGTGGTAGTAGCAGCAGGTGTAGAATATTATGTGCTCAGCAGATTGTAAGAACGAGGGCTTAAAAAAAAATCAGTATGTGTTATCTACAGCAAACATTATTTGTAATAGATCCTATGTCTATTTAATGGTTTCTTTTTAAAAATATATAAATTAGGCTCACCACATTTACAGCTGCCTGATTAGGTTTGGAACTTGACTCTGTGACATTTTTTCTTTTTTATAACCCATTTTACTGGAACATAGGTGTTTCTGCAACCCCAGGAGCATGTCAGAATTTTCAAAGGTGTATTCACTGCCAAACATGACCTTCTGTGTCAGTTTGTGTAAGAACTGCTCCATACACCCACATGGTAAAACACAGATTATTCACATTCCTTTGTTCATATAGATGCCATGTGTTTCTTTTGCACTGAGAAACATTGTATATTGTTGTTCCACAGTATTTTGATGTAAAAATAGCTAAAATAAGTGGTTGCTGTTATGCTTCAGTCAGAAGTTTTCCTCAGATATGAGTCGTTTGCTCCAGGGAACTTCCATTGGCTTCTCTTGCCTTTACTCAGGATATGTCCTTCCACTCCTTTTAGCCAACTCCATGTTCTGAGCACAAGCTTCATGAATCATACTTCACTGTCTCTTGCCCTGGATGAACTCAGCCACAACATGCCCTTGGGTGTAAATGGGAAAAATAAAACCTACAAATTGCCTGGATAGACTTAAAAACATTTCTTCTATTCCAGACAGTATCACCAAGAGCATATCCCAGCTCAGAGTCCAAACTCGTGTGGCCTACGAGGATAAACAATACGATGGGGAAATAATCAGATGAAGAAGGATGAAATGTGATTTGTTTCACTGAATTACATCTGACAGTACATATTTGTCCTACCTCACATCTTGCTTACGAGTTAGGCAGAATTAGTTTGGATATGTGATTGTGGATTTTAAAAAAAATTCTTCCTATTTCACCCCACTGCTGGAGACTCCACGTGACTGAGCACAGACACCTGAGAAATTTTCCAAAAAAATATACATCCAGACTTATGGCAAGTTTATCTGTTTATATTTATCTCTCATCTTATTCCTATTTTTCCTTGGACTAGACTGGTAATGAAAGGCATTTCTCTCTCATGGGGCATCTGACAAGAAGACACACAGAGCTTTCTAACATGGTCACTGAATGCTTCCCTTCAGTCTCTGGCTTGCATAGCTATGACTATCCAGAGAGACAGACTAAATAAAGGTCTTTAATTTTATGTAGTGGGCCCTTTAAAATTAAGAAAATTGCCATGACTGTGCTGTTTTTTCCCAGGAATTTTTCTGTGAATATGTCAAACCAGAATCAGATATAATAAAATAGAAGGACCCCCAGTCCCTGCTCTCTCTGATGGGTAAGCTGCCTCAATACCACTTCCAGCTTGACTTGCAGTTTTCTGTCTTCATCCACAGAAGGAGAAAGTAAGGATGAAAATAGATTTTTGAAACAGCGAAATTCTCACTCTCAACTCAATATTACAGATAGCATCCAGGAGCCCTATAAGGGACATCAGGGGAGACAAATCCTAAAGCAGAAGGGACTGTTTCCCTTTTATTTTTACATAATTCAACAGTTTTTGAGTTGTTCCTCATAGATTTTGCTAAAAACCTTATTGGTTCTTAGTCAGAACAAGTGGCAGAAGGATATTGCTGAGAAGCAGCCCTTATGGATTGTCCTAGAGCATTTCACAGAAAGGTCTCCTAGTAGTCATGACTTGTTATGAGTCAGAGAAAAGAGCAGTGGACAGGCAGAGGTGCAATGGTCAGAACCACCTGCAGTGGGTAGTTACCTTCTCAGGAAATTTGTTGTAATCATCTTTTCCTCTAAATTTGCTACATACATCTCCAGAAACTGGTGTTTTTTCCAAGTCATAGGTATAATCCTCTGAGTACAGATACACTTATCAGCACAATCTTTGCCCATCTAAATGAATCTCTCTGCTTTCCTGATTCCTTGTCTGCTTAGAACTTTTCCCTAGGCTCTACGTGCAAGGAAGCTTTAGCGGGATCCCAGGAACAGTGAGTCAGAAGGGAAGGATGTTCTTGATCCCAAATATTTCACTGTAAACAAATAACTCTGAATTCTTGTTTAGTGTGATAAACCTTGATACAGAGCGAATCATATAAACCCAAGAGTCAGTGAGTTTTCCTCCAGCCTTCCTGCATCTGGGTTCTGCTTTATTTGCTCCATATGCTTCTTCCAGACTTTACCATCAGCTTCCTCCTTAGCTGTGGTTTGGAGTGTTATCCAAAGACAAAATCCAGTAAAATGCATTTGCTCCCACAGGAAGGAGCTTTTCATGTCTGATGGCTTGTTTGTTTCTGCAGTAAAATCTATGCTGTAATCTACAAATGAGTTTGCATTCCAACATGGGGTGACATTCTTCAGTGAAGGTCATAGCACTTTATAGAAGCATTGACTCAAAACAGGTTTCACAGAACAAAATGGAGTTCACAGTTTGACACAGATATATCCTCAATCTATCATGAAGTTTTCTGCCTTAACTTGATGGTCAAAGTAGCTGGCCAGGTGTGAGCAGGGAAGTGATCTATGTCTCTTCGATAGCAGCAGTAATTTCCTTGTCCCTCCTCAAACTTGCCCCTGTTCCACGATGATGGCAACACTGGTCTCTTGTGCGACCTTCTGATCGATGGAGTGACAAGCTATTTCTTTCTCAAGTGAGTCCTAATCTCCTTTTATGCCACAAGTACACAGTCTACTGTGATAAAAGCTTGCAGTCTATGACACCTGGTCAAAACAATTATTTTGGTAGTTGTTCCCTATGGATTTGGGCTCTGACATGCGAGGTGACTAAACTAATCCCTGGAGCAAAGGGATTCCTGAAGTGAAATATGATTTAGAGGGCATTGGCTGGGGTTTGGAATTCAGTACATGATTCTTAAGACTAGTCAGCTCTGCAGTTATCTGCCTTTCATTGTATTTTGTACTTTTGAGTTGCACAGTTTTCTGAGTCCAGGAGCATGTCAGGGTGGGTGTCACCCATCAATTTGTTAGGCACGTTCAGCACTTCTCAGGATTTTCTTCTCATAAATCAAAGTTATCTGATCTGTTGTCTTGGCACAAAAGGATAGTCTACAAGGTGCAAAAGTTTAATTTTCAAGCTGCTTGTAACAGCCTGTTGAGACAGGCTTCTCCTAGGCCATATTCTTTCTCTCTGGAAACAGTTTGAATGACAGGATTTCTACCACAACTCTTTTGGGTCAACTTCGTACCTGAAGAAATCGTTCTGGTCAAGGTCAAGCTGCCTTCAAGTAGAAGATTCTCTCTGCAGCAGTATAATAATTTTCATCCCATAAAAAGAGAAAGCATTGCTTTCCCAGTTTTGTTGAAGGAACATCAAGGACAGCTGGGTAGCTATCTTGCTCTGGGCTGCACAAAAAGCTTGTGACAGGCCAGGAACCTGAAGACCTCATAAAATTGCTGGGCCAGCCATCATTTACACTGTTATATCCAGTTATGTTGCATTGTACCTAATGAAGGCTTCCTCTCTGGCCTTGGACCTCACACTCTTTTGTGGTAAAAAGTGAGGGATATACAAGTTTTGAATGGTGCAGACCCTAATTCTTCATTCTATTAAACTCAACTCAGCATCATGGAGTGTTCCAGCTCCAAACTAATTTATAACAGCTGGATATCTAGCAAGGAAAAATTACTGTAGTGCATAACATAGTTACTTCTGTCCACCTTCTTCTCCTGAGCCCATCTTGGTGTGTTCCTTCTTGTTATCCATGGAACTACAGGCAAAGCTGATGCAGGAAGGTATTGTACCATCTTGGCTACTTGTGTGACACTGTCTCTGCACAGGCAGATTTCTCTGCTGTTTTTACCCATAAACTTCAAGGTCACATCATACCAATAGCACAAAATAACCTGTATGAGAATTTGGACTCTGAATTCTTGTTCAGTGGTGATAAACCTTGATACAGAGCTAGGCATAGCTGTGGAGCCAGGCTAAGTTAATGACTCTGCTCCTTCCAGGATATCCAGCAGATCCCTAAGCAGAGAAGAGCAATGCCATAAAACCTAGGGGGTTTTTGATCCAGCTTCTGTTCAGGTACAGCAAGCCATGCCTAGAAAATTGATCTGTCAAAGGTCCCATAGTCTTTACAGGCAGATTTCCTTGACCACTCTATTTCCACAGTGGATACTGGTCCTTACTAAAGTTGTCAGGCTTTGCTACTGGGTAAAACCATACAGCCTACTCCAGGATCCTCTTGCCTCTTCAGTATCTGAATCCTTTTCATATGGTAATCAGAACTATGTCTATGTCAGTGGATCCAGGAGCATATCAAAGTTCATGAGTCTGGGTATGTGTTTAATTCATATCTGAGAACAGGATGAATATTGGCTTTTTTCTGTTTTCACACTGGATTTCATGGAAAGAAAAGTGTCATATGGGTCACTAAAGGATATGTGCATTCTTAGGCCTATCAGCTAAATGCAGGCATTGCCCAAGTAGTTGGATTTCAAGGAGACCCTTTCATACAACATCTCTATGATACCTTTAAGAATATTGCTTATAGATTTACCACCCTGCAAACTGTTATATTCTAGTCTCTCTGACATAATAGGCCATCTTTCATTACAGCAACTTCCTCCCATTTACCTTCAAGCCAGATAATAAAGGGCCTTTATTCACTTACAATGGATCTAAAATAGTAAAGACCTACTGTCTTCAATATGCTACTTTCAGTTCATCAGTTCAAGATCAATCCTGATTTATTTGATTATTTTTCCTTACACATCAATCCCGCTTGTCCCATATATATTTGTATGCATTCTTTATGGATATGCTCAGTGGGTAGAAAGATGTCCATTGTATTAAAGATTTGATCATAAGGGCTGTTTAGGATATGGCAGTTCCCATGGAAAGAAGCACAAGCCTGCTAAACATTCAGTGCAAAAAAAAAAACAATGAAGATGAAATAGTGTTTTAGCATTTCTTTTTTTCTGAGTTGGAGCATGTATTAACACTACTTATAGTACTCATAAGTACTATCCATAGCCCATGGCTTGATTTTTCTGTAGTCAAAATAGTTTTTTTTAACTTTTATTTTCTTTTTTTTTTTTTTTCTGGAGGGGGAGTCTGCAAGACTAACTCTTTATGAAAATAATATATTTTGTACTCTGTTTTCAGTATAATGGTTGAAGTCAACAATCTTAAGGGTCTTTTCAAAGTAAATAATTCTGTGATTTTATGATTCCATGGTTTCTCGGTGGAGGGGTTGAGGCTGATGCAGTTATCCTGCTTATGTCCACTCACCTTTATGACACATAGTTAATTATGTATTTTCTCTTCAGAATGTTCACTCCTTGTCCTGTTATCCAGAGACTGGCTTTGAAATTAAGCAACCAGCATCTTCTGATGATAGTTTCACTTAACAAGGAAATCCTTGACTTCAAGATGTACATTTAAAACATAATAATTCTTGCCTGCATGGTATATATGGTATAATATAAATGAAAACCAGACCAAAGCAAGGAGGCTGTTAGGTGCAGTATCTCCAAACTACTTTAAAAAGCAGTAGTTCAGCCACACATGTTCATAAAAAAGAGGCTGAAATTATCTTATCTAAGCCATTCTTAACAGTTGTCCTGCAGAGTTATTGATCCTTGGCTGCTCATCTAATGAGCAAACTACACAGTGGACCACAAGTGCATTTCAGTTTTATGTGCAAGTGCTGTAAATGCTATTTTCAAAGTTAATATATTATTTTTGTCAGTTTTATAGCAGCTTATTTAAAGTGTTATTAATGTTTAGAAATGTGATTTGGGGGTTATTTTATTGGTGTTTGACTCAGTTTTAAACACTCTTTCTTCATCCCCTCTGTGTTCAGGCTGCATATATATAATTTTTGAAGTCGCTTGCCTCTTTCTGGGTTTGCCCCAGAAATGTTTCATTAATCTTGGCTAGTCCTTAAGACACTTCTACTACCATAGTGGAACAGTCTGAGTCCTAGATTATAAGTCTTTGTGAATAAAAGATGTCAACTGGATAGATTTCCAGATGACAAAAACTGCAAGAAGCATGTGGCTATGCCTGAAGGGTAAGAACCAGCCCTCCTCATGGGTTTGGGTTTGTGTTTGTGCCCCAGCACAGGATGGGACACACACTGTACCAAACCCAGAGCACCCCAGAGAGGCATTATAACCCTGAGACTCCTCTCCAAGCCACAGGCCCTCCCCTGTTTCCACCTTTCTCTGGAGGAAGTAATTTTGCTTCTGTCCTGGATTTCAGAAGGACAACCCTGCCTTTGTTCTGTGGGTGGCCAGGAGTAAGCTCCAGGCTTCCCAACCCACCTCCTCCTCCTCTGGAGAGAAATAAACATGCACAGGGCGGCACACACACCAGTTTATAGTAGCAGCAGCTGTCAGAGAAGCTGTGCAGGGAGGTCTCATGCCCTTCAGCTCTTTGGATAGTTGTGTTATCCTCACGCCCCTCTCTGCCTTTGATAGAGTGAGAGCACAAAGCACAGCACTGTTCAGTAGCGGGACTGGTATCAGATGCAAGGTGACAGTGTTGGGGCAGGTGTCAGAGACAGGTCCTTAGGACCCGGTCCCATGCTCAGGCACCATGACTAGCTCTGTAGGCACTCTGGTACAGCGAGCATATACATGGCCAAGCTCCTCAGATCCCAGAAAAAGGGAGGCTGTGGCTTTGTTTTACACATCAGCACATTGTTGAACCAGCAATGGATTCTCCTGGGTGGGCAGTGAAAAGCAAGAGGTACTCTCACCCCTCTGAGTGCCTGCAGTATCATGGAACAGCTCCTGAAAGATGAGCCTTAGCACCTAAGGACATCAGTTCTGTAATTTCAGTGAGCCAAACACAGGAAGCCCTCTGACACAGTCCTCAGGGGGAACTGAAGCCTTGCCCCTTCAGGACATTCAGGGCACCTTCCAGCAGAGCATGTGCTTAGTTTCTAATGCATGGATGATCCCAGTGAGCTTCAGGCATGTGCTGAAATATGAACAAGTGTTTGAAATGCTGAGCATCTTAGGGCTATCAAGCCCCAAATGGATCAATCCCAACACATTATGCAAATTGTGGGCCTTCCAACTTCACATTGGAAAAAGGCTGAAGAACTTAGTCCACTCAAGGCATGTGCCCTCTAGGGAAATCTAATTAAATAACCTGTTTCTTTCTGAAACCCACTTCTCATCTCAGCCACTTCAATAGCCCTTCACTGTTTCTGCCCTATTCTTGTTACAGCTGGTGACCATCATGACCAAAATGGAAATCTAAATGTAAAATACATTTAAGTGGCTCTGCTGTTTTCAGCTTTCTGCCTTACATATTTTTGTTGTGCATGTTGTTTCTGCTATTTGTCCCAGCTTTTAGAGGACAAGCCAGTCAGTGGGTTAAGTGACAGAATGTTTTTCATCTTATTTAAGTATGTCTCTATTAAAATGTAAACTGCTTTCTAGTCTCTTTTGGGAAAAGAACAAAAAAAAAAAAAAAAGCCTACTCCTGCAGATGCAGTAAAGTCATGGTAATTTTCCCCAGTTGGAACTCCTGACTTTGTGTCTTAGCATCATATACAGCATAATTTATAAAAGTGTGAGCAACTGCAGAATTGTTCTCCTAATAGATTCTGAAGATTCCAATTTCCATTCTGCCACACAAGACTGAAAATCCACTTGTGCTCAGTTATCTGTATCTTTGCCTCATCCTCAGACTGCATCAAAAATCAGGTTCAGGTGCAGGTTAAGAGCATGCATTTACCTCAGGAATATGGGACTTATTAAATATCTCTACACAATTAACATCACCATATCAATAAGAATTATCATTATATCCTGTCAATCAGGTGCTGAATTTTGCTTCAGGGAAACAAAACAATTTAAATTATAGCAAGTGCCCCCCCTTCTTTTTTTTTACATGCTTCTCTTAAAATTGGATAATTATGTGGCTTTTCATTAGATTCCTCTAAGCATAATAGATCACAATATTCACCCTTTGACCTTGATGATGAATGTTTCTGGTGAAAACATGTGACAAGCAGTGTTCTAATGAGAATAAAATACTGAATAACTGTGAGTCTCACATAATGAAAGAACAAAAGAGAGAAGCACATCTACTTTTAAGGCTACAGTGCAAAATGTGTTCATACACCAATTCTGATGGATTGGAAAAGCAAACCTTTCTTATTTAAGATGGTACCAACAAACTTTGGCATCAGAGGCAGAGACAAAGGCAAGAAAACACAAAGGAATCTTTGTGTTCTGTGTAAACTCTGTAGGAACATGAGAAGTGGCCTTTATCTGTGCTGTCTAGGCAAGTTGTTACACAAAGCTCCGCTATTAAGCTTTCCTAAACATCTCAAATTTTTATGCATGTATTTATGCTATAAAAGAACTATAAATTCAATTTGTTTCCAATAATTTAGAGTGGGGCTAAGAAGGTCAAATTCTCTCATGCAAACAGCCACACACAGTAGTCAGTAACATTACAACACTGGTCATTATTATTCAGTGTGTTTATAAAGAATTGTTTTTGGACTTTAGACAGTATGTCATTTAAGATGACATGCCAGTCATCAGTGTAAAGACAGTGAGGGGAAAAAAGGAAGGTTGGCTGAATTAAAAATTGTTATCCGCTACCTTTTTTTTTCTGTTTTGCATCTTGGAACCCTACTGCCACCTTTCAAAAGGAACCTCAGAACAGGGTTACTTACATCCACATCTGCCATGATCATTCAGACCACGGTCTCACTGGAATAATGACTGCAGCAGGAATGTTTGATTTAGTAGATAGTTATCTTTTAGTTTTGTTCTATCTTGGTTTAGCTTGTGTTGAGTTTTTTTCATTTTGTTTGATGTCTGAAAAATGTTTATGATCTGAATTATTATCTCTGCTAATCAAACTTTCAATCAAATTCTGAAAAAAAAAACCTTTTGCTTTTAATTTCTGGCTGGAGTTAGTCTCTGATTCAAAACTGGCTGTTCCTTAGCCCATAATAGAAATAGCTTTTTGTCTGAAATCCTGTCCTTGCAAAGATAGTGACTGTGTTACTGTAGACTCTTGGGACAAGGACTTCAGCCATGCTTTGTGCCAGGATCTCTTTCAAGTTACCCTATTATCGCAGTTATTGGCACATTATTTTTGTGAACTGAGGACTACATGAGAGAGAAATTTGGTCTCCTGTCTTTATTAACCTTACAAAATACTTTGGTCTAAATTATTGCTACTCTTATTTAATAAATGCATCAAATAACATTAAATATTAATAAGAAACAACAACTATAATTTCCTCAGTAGTTATGCCATAAAGCTCTCTAAGTAACTTCATCTGACGCCAGGCTCTGTGCTTGTACCCATGAGGAATTTGAGGGTTAAACTAAATGAGATGAAAAGTCAGGAGATTTGCACGGCAATTTGAAAACAAAATGAAAAGCCAGTGTAAGTATAAGGACCTATTTCTCCTTCCCCGTGTCTGTAAGCACCGTGGACAATAATGCACTTTAAGGGAATTTAAAGGATGAGGAAGGCCTAAGGGGCATGCTGTGCTGGTAAGAAGATGCATTTTGCATGCTTCCTACAGGATGATCTGGAGAGAAATCCCACAGAGGGAATGATGTGCCCTGGAGCCCCTTTCCACCAGCAGCCCTTGTCCTTTGGGTTAACCCTCCCCACCAGCTGGTCCTCATGGCATGCCAGGCTGCCCCAGGAAGTGCTGGAGAAGGCTCTGCTGGGGAATCCTCTGCCCTCATGCGCCCTCCTTGTTCCAAGAGGCTCTCAGCCTGCTGCTCCTCCTGCCTGGACTCCCTGTGGGATGAGCTGGGGGCTGCAGGGCAAGGCTGACAGACTTGCACAGCAGTCTAAACCACTCATATTTGGTTGTTCATGTCTCATCAGCTGTGAAAATATTCAGGGAGAAAAGAAGATCATACCTATAGCAAGGTCTAATGAAGAGAGAAAGTTTTGATTTTCATGCAGGTGAATCATGAAAGGCAAAATAATCTTACTGATTGTTACAATTGTCTGAATTGAAGGCTGTCTCCTCAGTGATTGAAATTTACTGTGCCTTGTGGTATCTCATAAACTCAGATCAAAAGGAGAATAAAAATGAAGGATTGTAAAAGCACATGACCCCAAATAAAAATCTTAGTGTCAGAAAAAAAGTAAATAAAAATGTACTACATGCATTAACCAATGGTGTCTGCTTACCCATGGCTGTCCCTTATATGTACTGCAACAAGTATTTTGATGTCATATTCTAGTGAAGAAAGAGGAGAGGAGAGGGAGAGGGAGAGGGAGAGGGAGAGGGAGAGGGAGAGGGAGAGGGAGAGGGAGAAAGAAAGAAAAAGAAGGGAGGGATGAAAACAACCCCACAAAACTGCTCTTAGCTGGGTTTTCACACTCTTTTGTTTTTTGGGTGCCACCCAAACTGTTTTGAAGTGTCTGTCAAATTTCTTCCTTCCAACACTTCAGTGACCATCAACTCAAAGCAGCTGTTGATCTGGTCTAGGAATATGTCTGGCTAGAGAGAGGGACTCAGCAGAAGGGGGCTGAAGAAAGGGACCTTTGTTAGACACCATGATAACCATGCTGCCTCTTGTTCTGCTCAAAAACCAGAGTTCCACTGAAGGCACCCAGAGTCTGTACACAGAATAAAGAAGGCATCAACATACCATGCAGAGAGATCTTCATCCTGTCTCTGAGTGGGTTTCTACTGCTGTCTCTCAGCTAGGTTGTGACTTCACCTTCCAGTCTGTAAGTGCTGTGAGCTGGTATCTGACCCTGCAGAGAAGGCTGAGATTGCTTCCTGTTGTTCCTTCTCCAAAATACCAAATATGTGAAGGGAAACTTCTTGAAGAAAAGATGTACCTTTTTAGAAAAAAACAGACACACACAAAGATTGGAATCAGTTACGGGCTATTGCATGGCGGTTCATGGATATCTGAGGTTTAGAAAACATGCCCTCAGGAATGTGGTTGGAAGCTAGGGGAATTAACCAGGCAGCTGACAAACCTGATGGGCTATCTTTCATTTGTGCTAATATTTTGAAACCAACTGACCTAAAGAAAAGTCTACCTTCTCATTATAAGATTGGCAGCTTGAAGGATTTGAAATTGACTGATGCCTATGTCTCTTCAAGACCAGAATAAATAATGAATAATTATGCCAATAAATCATATAAATAATACAATAGCTGCCATTCTAGTTCATTTTATATCCTTGGTGCCCATCACAGAACCATTTCTTTTCTCATTCACTAAGCCTTTCCTGATTCTCCTATGCCTTCCTTCTCATTGGTGATGTTTTTTGTCTTGGATTGTACTATAAACCTTGGCTACTTTTGGTGAGAGCCATGGAAAAAAATTATCCCAGTAATTCACAAGCCTTTGCCAGTAAATCTCCTGATATAGATATGATTTTACTGGCAATAAAATAATTTTGCTCCAATAACTTATTTTATTCTGGAAGATTTCATGTAAGTTACAGCAATAGCAGGAATTCTGCCAGTAGGCAGAATCACCAGAATTTACCAGCAGGACCGTCTGCTTCAGGTAATTCAAGATGGTTTTAACAGCAAACCATTTCTAGGAGGCAAGAATTTCCTTTACTTTTTTTCTTATTTTTGCTATAAGAATCACTCACTGCTTACAGTAAATGTAGCTGGCCAAGTGCTAGCATAATTTCTCTGAATACATAGGCAAGGACAAACTGTCTCCCAGCCAACAAAACAGAAGTGAGTAGTGGGGCTATTAATGTAAAGAAACCCCGATATAGCCCATGGAAGATTTTTAGCATGTGATCAATAAATAACAATGAGCATAACAATGTGCTTTAGGTATGTTTATTTGTGTCATTTACCTATGTACTGAGACAGAAGTCTGTGGGATTTGCAATAGCTTGGAACTTTTCACTGATTCCTGTATGAATTTTGAATTAAGAGTGGTGTAGTTTTGCGCAAAGGGAGAATGAGAGTATCTCCTTTTCCTTTTCTTAACAGAACTAATTGGAAACTCTGCGAGTAGCAGCTGATGATGGTTTAGGAAGGTTCTTCTCATTATGGATTAGTCCCAGGGACAATGAAAAACTTACTCTCCAAGGTTTCCCTTGTTGCAGTGGTACATAAGCCCCCATTATCAGCTTCCTCAGTCCAGATCCCATAATAACCAATTATTTCTCATACCATTAAAACACACACATTGCCCTCCAGCATCTGCAACACGTGCTTTTATCAAGCCTCCCTGATTTGCACGGGGGCTTAAGTAATTCCTGAGCTCTGCAGTCATGCATGGAGAGCAGCCAGGGCTGTCTGAGGCTGTCTGTGCCATCAAAGCACACAGCCAACACAGCCTACACAGTCTGGGGATCCTGCGGCTGCTCTGTAGCCAGCAGTGCATCTTCCCTAATCCTGCCTCTCAGAGTCATTTTTTCCTAATCATTCTTCTAAGTAAAGTTAGCAGCTATGCCCACTTCGGAAACAGTTTTGCTTAGACTAAGAAGCTGTCACAGTGCTGAGAAAGCTGCAGCTTTAACCAGATTTCATCTTTGTGTGTCACTGCTCATGTCAAAGTATAAATGTACTCAGACATAAGAGTTGTCCTGCTTTCATCAAGGGAGCCAGCCTGCCTTCGCCTAGTTCTGCTTGGTTAAGCTTGTTATTTAAATTGTTAAAATTGAGACATCGGCAGTAAATTTCAGAGAAGATATAACAATTATTAGATACAAGCAGGGCTCTTGTACTTGTGAACATATCATGCTCTCCATCCACATGGAATTAGCCACAAATAATTTACAGCAGTTTCTTTAAGAATATCCCCCATAGTACTTTGATGGCATTAAATCAAAGTCATTCCCAATTGGGTCATATTTCCAACTTTAAGATAGATTTGATGCTCGTCACACTGTGGCTCAGCACTCCAGGGGGCTACCTTTTAAACCTGCCAGCTCTTGAAGAACTGAGCTTTGATTCCCAATGCTGCCTCCTGGCTGAGACCTGTGAGGGTCAGTGTCTCTGTACGCCATGCCAGGCAGTGCTGTCACCCCTTGGAGAGTGAGGAGAGGCGGGATGATGTTTAGGTGACCTTGTGCCACTCAACTTCCACAGGAAAATAACTGACTGTAGGACAGAGTAGAGCTCACATCTTGCTCTGGCAGCTGCAAGCAAGAGGGATCACTGCTGAGGCTGGAAGTTAAAAACAAGTGTCAGGTGAAAGCTGAAAAAGGAATATCAAAAAGGGGCGATATGTTTAGAGATAGATAGATAGATAGATAGATAGATAGATAGATAGATAGATAGAGATAGATAGATATAGATAGATAGATAGAAAGATAGATAGATAGATAGATAGATAGATAGATAGATAGATAGATAGATAGATAGATAGAAGTAAAATGAGACACTTGTTAGTCTTTTTAGGGAAACTGGTTTTTGTTTTCCATATGGGCAGACTTCCACATAAGCCTCTCACCCCCTCAGAGGAGATGAACATAAGCAGCTAAAAGGTTAAAAGGCAATGGGAATATTGGACTAAAGCTGCCTAAAGCAAGAATGGGAAAGAGGAAGGGCCAGCAGAAGAGTCCCTGTGGTGCTGTTTGTTCCCCTGAAGAAATATCTCATTTTTGATGGCACATCTGCTGAGGGCCCACAGGATGCAGATACCTGCAGGTGCTGCAGACAAATACGTGCAGCATGGAGATGGGCAGGGATTTCTAAATCCCTCCCATGCTTTATGTCTTCCAGCATAGAGCTGGAGCTCTGCTGTGCATTTTGCAGGAAGCAGAATCATAGAAGGATGATTCTCAGACCTGCATGGGACACCCAAGCAACCAGAGTCCTTGAGCAGCACAGTAAAGGTCACCAGATTTTCCCCCTTCCACAGAGAGAACTGGAAAGGGGATGGAAGCTCTGTATTGTCCTCCCTCCTGCACCATCAGCTCCCTGCTGTGGAGCAGAAGGGGAAGGCTAAGGAGTGATTTGTGCTAGGAGAGACCAGGGTCACACTATATCTTCTTTGAAACACCTGTTAAAACAGGGATCAATACATGGCTCCTAGAGTTACAGTTTGGCTCCTGCCCTTTACTCACAGTAGTGTGAAGGCTTCAGTCAAAGCTTCTAGAAATAAGGGACAGAAATAATATTGCCATTGAACCCCAAGAGATTCTGTTGTAAGATTTAACCGACACAGGTCTGTGAACACTGGAAGGTGTCTGGAAGGCCCTGGAGAGGTAGAAATGGAAAGGCTGGTCAGTAAGCCCTGTGTTTTTAGTTTTATAGAGATAGATAAAATATTCTTCCCCTTTCATTCAAATCCAGGCAAAATTTTAGGTGGGGAGGACATGTAGCTCTGAAAAAAAGGAGGAGAGGAGAGGAGAGGAGAGGAGAGGAGAGGAGAGGAGAGGAGAGGAGAGGAGAGGAGAGGAGAGGAGAGGAGAGGAGAGGAGAGGAGAGGAGAGGAGAGGAGAGGAGAGGAGAGGAGAGGAGAGGAGAGGAGAGGAGAGGAGAGGAGAGGAGAGGAGAGGAGAGGAGAGGAGAGGAGAGGAGAGGAGAGGAGAGGAGAGGAGAGGAGAGGAGAGGAGAGGAGAGGAGAGGAGAGGAGAGGAGAGGAGAGGAGAGGAGAGGAGAGGAGAGGAGAGGAGAGGAGAGGAGAGGAGAGGAGAGGAGAGGAGAGGAGAGGTCCTTGGACTCAGTGACTCACTCTGTGCCCAGGTAGTGCCTGGCAGTACATAGTCCCATCTCATTTTTACAGAGGCAACCTTGCACATAGTCATGCATATTAGGTAACTAACCATGTCTTTATAGGGCAGGAGGGTGTTCCTGCTTGAAGCCAAAAACCA
Organism: Vidua macroura; assembly: GCF_024509145.1. Lineage (NCBI taxonomy): Eukaryota > Metazoa > Chordata > Aves > Passeriformes > Viduidae > Vidua > Vidua macroura. Next base: position 33,315,582 of record NC_071571.1, read on the forward strand.
GAGGACTTGTATTTCTGCTCAAGCAGAATTTCTGCAGTTCATTCAATGCCCTGGTGGCAAACTGCTGTGTGATTTGTCCAGTGCATCCAGTGTGTCTGAACACCTTGCTGTTATTGTGCAGGTGCAGACCAGCTGGTCAGCTCACCCACAACAGATTGACCCATCCCTGACCCATCAGATATTCCACCCATCCTGGTGCCAGCCTGTGCTTGTGTTTTTCTCTCTTGTCCAGTACCCCCAGCTGCACTGAGCCACAGCAGAACTGCATTCTGAGCACGTCTTGAGCACCAGGAGATGCAATCACATGAGAATTGCATGTTACAGGTTAGGGATGTTAGCTGTAAGGGCAAGGGATATTGACAGAGATGCTGGTGTCCTTGCCAGAGATGGAAGTGAGGGCAATGAGAGAGCAAATCAAATCCGAAGGACATTGGCTATCTGGATCTAGAAGACAAAAACTAAAAGAAAATTAAGAGAACAGTATTTAAAATACTGTTTTCATTTGATTCCACATTGACAAAAGGGATGTTTCTTCTCACTCCTGGTAGCACAGATTTTATTCCAGTATATAGGAAATTTTCTCTCTCTGCAAAGGTTGGAAAGACAACTATCAGTGAGCAAATAAGGGACTACACAGAGAATAACTACCTTCTGGGGATCTGATATTTGGAGGAACTGGACACAGAGAGATGTGGGTGCTGAGAGAGACCTCCCCAGCGTGAGGCACTTCACCAGTGGTGAAGGCCATGGCAGAAGGAGCCATGGTGAGAGGTAAGAGCCTGGCACATGGACTGTTCATTCATCCTGTTCACGCTGGAGTGCCTGAGAATGGAGCTGTGCAAGTGGACCTGCTGTCTTTGGGGCTGTCTCACTCCCTGTGAACAAAATTTGAATCTTTTGGGTGAAGCATTTGAGCCAAACCCAGCAGCTTTCACCAAGTCATACTGTGTTACTGAGTGCTCTCCCTCAGTAAGGTGATTTTTCAGAGGGAGACCCCAAATATCTCCTTTCTGAATGACTTTTGCACCTTGCATAAAAGCAAAAATGTCAAGCCATTTTTTAAAAAAGTCATGCACACAGAAAACACTCATACAAAAATGACCCATACAAGCCTAAATTGTCATTCTCAAGGGTGTGCTGCTAAAAGAGCCTGCAAATGCCATTGGGCTTGGTTTTCATCTTTTCTCTCTCAGTGTGACTATGACATGTGCTGGTATTTGCTTTGTAAGATAACAACAGACATAGGACATTTCAGGAAATGCAAGGAGACAGTTAACCATAATATCACCAACATTATCAAAGCCAGCATAATGCTGGTCTAAGCCTAACAGGAAAGCAGCAGTGGTACAAACTGGACACACAGCTTTAAAAATGTCATGTCTCGTTATCAGCAATGCAACTAGTCAATCCTTGGTTAAAAAAGACTGGGAGTCTACAGAGGGAATGCAATGCTGAACACTCCCCAGGCATGATTCAAGTTTCCAATACGTGCCATCTTCACTTTAAAATATCTTGCTAACTAGGTACGGTTGTTGACAACATTCCAAAAATCCTGATGGCTGGACAGTGCCTGAATGGAAGAGGAAAGCTTTGCTTTCATTTCTCCTGGCCTGCCTTCCTCAGCATTGTTCTCGTGCGAGCCCCACCGCGCTCCTGCTTCAGCCTGAGCACCAATAAGCACATTTTACAATTGTTTGCTGGGTTCAAAACACTTGAAACATTTCAAAGCACCTGACATCCTTTCAAGTTAGCTGCTAAAAAACCGAGCGCAAACAGAATGGGTTTCAGAGAAGCTCTGTCAATCAGCGCTCAATCTGTATGTTCTCTGAGACATTCCTTATCCTGGCTGATTTATTTCATATTAAAAGGGCTGTCAATCTGTATCACAAGAACAGGTTGAAAAAAAAAATGAGTGATGTCTGTGACTTTTTTTTGTTTATTTAAAATGATATTTCCCCCCTCCTTTGTTCCCCCTCCCCTTTCTCTCTTACCCACCCCCACCTCTATTTGTCTCTGCAGGTATGGTATGACTGTTGTATTCCACACGCATTTAAATTAGAAATATATTTTGCAAAGCTGTGGCAGACCTTTCTTTGTTTTTTTTATCCATCAAATATATCCCTTTTACCATCTGATAGCTTGGCAACAGGATCATCTCTCTTTCAGTTAAAATAAATGGGCCAGTAAAGTGGTGGAATATTCACTGTGCTGAGAAGACTTTGCACTAGTTAATGTACACTGTGTGTTGTGGGTTTCATTAGAGCAGAATACTAATGATACACTGCATGTCTCCCCACGGTACCACTTTATTGTACCAGCTGTATTATTGTTTTATATTAATATATTGATTATTGTCATATTCTCTCATGTGTGTGTTTCGTCTCCTAACTTTTTTCTCCTGGCACTGCTTACCTACTGCATTTGGCAATTGTTTTCAATATCACATTTTTGGAATGAATGTTGATATTTATATGATTTCTTTTTGTTTTCCCCCATGTCTCCAAAGTAATTAATTTCCCTTGTTTGCTGCACAGGTGTTGGTATATTTTTCAGTGAAACTTGATAAAGAATGACACCTTCACATACTGGTATAGAGGAAAATAGGATAAATATCTTGGCATCTAAGATTACAGGGTAATATGTTCAAGGGGGGGGGTATCTAAACTCTCAGAAGACCAGTTCTTGGGGTTGGACAGAGGTGAAGAAAGATCTGATTTCTGGATCTTTTTCAGTCTTTTTGACTGCTGAACTCATAGAACTTGTTTGCTGTAGCTGTGAGATAACCCTTGTACCTGGGCTGGGCAACTGTTTTGTTTGTCTGAGAAAAGGAGAGGTGAAAGTTAAAATTACCGGGAAGAATCTGTGATTTAACAATACTTGGAATGTAAAGGCAGCATCATTTTGATCTGTGTCAATTCAGCAGCTAACACCATGGGACCTGG